>NC_050491.2:6094899-6727626 GCF_012460135.2 Molothrus ater
CTTAGGTTATCTCTTACAATTTTACAGCCTTTTAGTCCTAGATTAAAAGTTCCTTTGGTCAAACCATTGCTTGTGTTGGATGAATTCTAACTGTGGTTTCCCACAGGCTTAAGTACAATTTTTTATTGCTGCCTCTGGATGGTGACAGACAATTCCTGCTAGAGCTGGCCCTAATCTAAGTGTTAATAATGGGTGTTAGCAGTGTTCTAAGCTTCTTGTTTGCTTCCCTGTCAGATGCTGCTCTTTTGTTTTGGAGTTTATATTGATTCATTTAGTTTCCTTCCTGATAAATCAGTCCTAGGAACACAACACACATCATTATGGCTTTAGAAAATAAGCTTCAGTGAAGGTGCTAGATACTGGCCATGTGGCATTGGGCAGACAAAATAATCCTTTTCCCAAAATCTTTGTAATTCTTTGTAATCCTCTTCCTAGACTCTACTTTTCCAGCTGGATGGACAGGGCTGTGGTGCTGGCCTGCTCCTTACCAGGCTCTGATTTGGGGTTGTTGGCTCTGTTCTTCACAGGCCCTTTCTCTGTGCCAGTGCAGATTAGCTCTGCTGGCTCCTATGCAAATCCAGATGTTTACCACATGAATAATTCTTAGTCTGAGACCTCTGACACAGAAGGGGATGGATACAGCGTGTCAAACCCAGCCTGCTGGAATTCTGCTTGCAATGGCTTCGTTTTTGGGGAGCAGGGAATGTGCAGCACCAGGAGCACAGACATTGCTCAGCAGGGCTCACATCAGTGTCTGCACAACACAGACACCTCCTGACTTCAGTTCTTTTATGCTGGATCTTTTCTGAGTTGAAGCTGTCTGAATGGCTTTTTCCTGTGTTGTTTTCTTTGGGTTTGTTTTTTTTTTTTGAGAAGGGGGTTGTTTGGGTTTTTGGTTTTATTCACAACCTATTCCACAAATTGAAAGTGAATGCAGCTCAAAATGAAACCTCCATTTGCAGGTCTATAATCCAAATATTTTCAATCTTTTTGCCAAGCTCAAAAAGCTAGATCAATGGGATGGATTTCCTTTAAGAGCAAATGAGAGTTGTCCATTTCCCTTCCTCCAAAATCTGTTACTATTTGGATTTTATTTTCATGTAGGCTTCTTTTTGCATTATTTCTAAACCTGCTTGTGAGTAGATTTGCAAAAAGTGAAATAAAATGTCTGGAGATTCATTTAATGAAGTCCATTCATGAATGATAAAAGGCATTGGATGCAAGTCTCCTAATCAGTAGAGTTTATTAATATGATTCAAGATTTCTCCAAACATTCCTTTTAAAAAAGTTTTTTCTGACCAGAATTTGTGTTTATATTAAAAAAAGCTTTGATTTAATTTCATGTTGTTACTGCTCTATAATTCTCTTTTTGTCTTTCATGTTGAATTTTCATTTTCTCTACCTTGTGCTTAAAAGAAAACTGTACTTATTTAACTGGCAGCTCTTCAGAGCTTAGAGACTAAATTGCCTTGGAAACTAGAATTTTATGTAAGGATAATGGATTTCAGTTATTTGACAACTCAGCAATCTAATGAAATAATGACGGATATAGTTTCTGATTATATCTAAATTTACGATTTGTTAAAATTTCATTTCACAAGACTAGATTGATGATTAAATATCAAATTATCTGTAGATTTCAGTATTTTGATTTGTTCATCATTCCATAGATACAGATAATAAAATAAAAAATCATTGCAAGAACTTGTTTAAAAATTAAAAGAAAATTGCATATTGAAATCCAATCCTGAATTTTGCATGGGACATGTTTAAAGTGGGTTATAAAATATTGCATATTTAATCTCTCAGAGCAGAAGCTCCCAGTGATTACATCCAGGTTGTTTGAGCTCAGCATTCACAGATGATATAAAAGCCCCTGGAGTCCCCCTGACAGCTACAAGGGTGGTGTAAAACCTCCACACAGCCTTGGCACCATCTCTGGTCCTGGGCTTGTGTGGAAATTCAGCTGCTGCTCTCCCTCCTGGAATCAGAGCTCTGTGCAGGCTCTGCAGGGCTCCCTCAGCCCGTCCTGCTGGGCTGCAGCACTGAGGGCTGGCAGAGAGGCTTCAAAGAAATTCATTTTCTCTGCTGGGAAGTCCAAGAACTCCTCCTGGCATGTGCTGTGAGGGGGAACACACCGGGCTGCTTTCATGCTGCAAGGTGCAATTCCTTCATGGCAACCAGAGAAAGGAGCAAGAGGGCTGGGAATTTAGCAGAAGAAAATGGGAATCTTGGGAGGGGGATCAAAAAAACCAAAAATAGTTCTTTATAATCATTCTTTCTAAACAAACAGGCAGTTCCTAGACCAGTCAGGGGATTCTTGTATTATCAGTGTGCCATTTGATCTCATTTCATTTGGCCAAGCCAGGAGTTTCTTGGAAAGGAATACCTGTGATGGAAGGTATAGTTTGTGCCCAGGTCTCATGGCAGCTTTGCATTTTAAAATTTTCCACCACACTTACACAATTTTAAAATTTATTGGCCCTGCCATGGTTCACTTCCTCCAAGATGGAATTATTACCAAAAATATTTGTGCAGTGATAAGACTTCTAGACTTATGCTTTTAACATGCACTTCATCGCTTGAGGATTATGCAGGGATTAAAACAAATTTCAGGTGAAATTATAATGCAAAAACTACATTTTCTGACTTGGATATGCTTTCCTTGTTGCTGTCTATTCCTTGACACTCTTCCCTACTACAGAGGTAAGCCTATGTGGTATTTTATTTTGTTCTCTATAGTACAATATGTTACTAATAATGTTGTAAGTTTTGATAAAGCTTAGTTTGAGTAGTTTGGCCACTATAAAATGTCTTGAAAAGTACCACATTAATTCACACAGCATACACACAACTGGACTGCTCTCCAATATCAGTTCTATGTAGTTTTTCTCATGTACAATCACAGACATCTCTCCTTCTTAGCTCTAAAACCTGACCCCAGGATCTGTCAGCCTTTATATCTCACTAATGCCATTGGGCAGAGGCTTTTTATCATTGTAATCATAAAGAGCACTGTTGTGGTGATGCTGATTGCTAAAAAATAAGAGACTCTCACTTATTGAAATGGAGACCAGAATATATGTTTTTTATATTCTGCTATAAATCAAAGACCTGGGGGTGCTTTGTTAAAACTTTGCCAAAAATGTTTTTCCACAGAAACATACATTTTTTTATTTAAAAAAAAAAGGAGTTGATGTTTTGAAAGTCTTGAGCAGGGGTTTGCAAGCTTTGTTCACAAAAGTCTGCTTAAACATGAGAAATCAGGTTAGGAATGCTGTATAACAAAACTCATCTTCAGTGCAATGCCTGAATGAAATGCAACCTCTCAAACAAGGACTTTCTTTGCAAACCTTTTGCAGGCTGTGTGGGACCTTTGGGAACATCTGGGAAACCCAGGCTCAAAGCACATGGAAATAAAGGTAAATGATACTATTCAGGTTTGCTATGCTGCCTATCATTTTCAATGAAGTTGAAGATGTGGCAATAGCACAGGATAAAGGAAAGTTCTTAACTAAGTCCCTTGTCAATACACTTCTCTTGGTTAAAATTCAGAATGGCAAATTATGTGGAGGAACATAGCTCAGATGCCCTGTCAGCTAAACCCCACCTGGGCTGTCTGCACACCAGCTGGAATGAAAATTAAACTTTTATTTATCACTGTCTGCAAAGGAAACCTCTGGTTTTCCATTACATAGATTATGTCTTGTTTGGGTTATTCCATACACTTATCACTTGGAGGTTACAAACAGAGCAGTAATGAAAAAATACACCAGACCTCAAGGTAATATGCCAAAACTCGGATCAGCCTTCTGTCCTGTCTGTCCTGTTTGCTGGAGCCCTAAAGCATGAAACTCTCTGGGAGGTGGGGTTAAGTAGAAAAGGAGCAATGATAAAATCAACTGGGTACAGACTCTCTGTTTTAGAGAGTGGATACCTACTGTACACCTCTGTTCAAGATTCATACCTGACTCTGTGGCTGATGAATTCTTCAAGGCCAGGACTGCCAAATGAACCTTGATTTCCATGTGGAAAAATGGAGTATAATGAAGATTATTACTCTATTATTACAACCCAGTAAGCTTCCTCCCTTCCATTCAGGTCAGACTGATTCCAAGGAGAGAGCTCCTCCTGTGTGTTGTTCCATTGCTGCTGTAGAGACCACAACCATTCAGAGGGAGATGTATTAAAGAACAAACAGCATCATTAGGTAAGATTAAAGACTATTAAAAACTAGCAAGGCAAGCTGGACTTCCTCCTTGCAGTTGACCTAGGCAGTTGTGTTAGGCTTCATGTTTGCTGCTGAAAATGGCCTCATCTCTGTGCTTCAGCACAGAAGCTTGGCTGGGTGGATGCACTGAATGCAAATGTCTCTGGGCTTTTGGGTTTAAATCAGCCATTAGCACTGCCTTTTATTTTATCCAATTAACATTTATACTCTCAGGAAGGGAATATTTTCTTAGCCTAGCAATAGGGGTTTGTATTTTCCTTTTTACATCCTCAAGTACAGACAATAACCCCTTAATGAGAGTTGAGGGATTTTTTTCATTTGACACATTCTGAGGGAAGAGATTTCAGTGGGAAAAATGATTGGTGATGGGTGATTATTGGTTTTTTTCCTGAAATTTTGCTGCAAGACTGGAAAGGCAAATAACTGCTAAAGGCTGCCACATTCCTTAAACAGTTATCTACTGTACCAAGGGGACAACTGCTGCCCCACACAAACGAAGAACACAATGCTATTTAAAATATAAATTTATGCAAGTTATGTCCTTTAGCTTCAACTGTGTGCTGGAATGAGTCAGCTAGTGCAGAATAAGGTTTAAAGGAAGTTAAAGCACCAGAGCATGTGGCAGGACCTAATCCAGCTCAATGAACTGGGGGGCTGTGTTCAATGTGAAATATGGACTATGCTGGGAGCACAGCTGGATCCCTCATGGACCACAGGCTTGAACCAGAGCCTGGGAGATGGAAATAGCCTTGCTAATAGCAGCCCTCTTCTTGTAGAAATCGTCCCTGGAGGTGCTTTGTATTGTCCCAGGTGTCTGCCTGGATATGGTTCTACCCCCATGTGAATTTTAGAAGGAAGCAGAACAGGCAAACCCCACTCTTTGCCACAGATTGCCCTTTCAGCTCTCAACACATCAAGCCCCTGGGCAGTTGCTATGAAACACAGGCAATTTCCCACAGTGTCTCAATGGCCCTTTTGCCAGAGAGGGTTAAAACCATCTCTTTCACAGGAACATAGTCAGAGATGTTGTGAGGAACATATTGCAGATCAGACAAACAAGGAAGAAATATCAGATGAGCAAAGATTTAAAAAACCCTGAAGCCCTACACTCCTCTATATCACTGATAAAAAAGCATAAGATTGCAGTTTCATAAACTTTCTAATTCTCTTAGGAAGATTACTGGAAGTTTCTCCTCTGGAGTTGTCTTTCTGGTGACATCTGTAACAAAACAAAAATAAAGCTTCAGTTCTCCCTGAAGTACTTGTAGGTTAAAGCTATAGCTCTCCCTCCCCATATCTGATGAATAGAGAATGCAGCAGTATTCTCAAATTTCTTAGGGTTTATAGACACAATGATTCACCCTTAGAGCTGCTGGTAGTTGTGTGATAATTGAAGATAAATCTGAGATTCTGTGGAACAATGAAAAAGCAAATACTCTTGAGCATCTTTTGAAAGAGATTTTTTTTCCCCCAGAGTATTTTGTTCTCATCAACTGCAGATTTAGATGTTTGTGTCAGAGATCACAATCTGCATGCTGTTTATTTTTGGGAGAAATCTTACAGCAGTCTCTTCTTTGTAAAGACAGAAGCAGTAGATGAGAGAGTGCACGATTTTTATCCATGTTCGTACCTACCCACATTTTGCAAAGTGAGACTTGTCATTTTGCTACAGGTCCTACAACTCTCCCCCTGTGTTTTTCATCCCCATAAAGTGGTGACACCTCCAGCAATTCACCTCATGTCTCACAGCACAGACAGATGCAGCCTCAGTGAAAGGTGGGGAGCTCGGTCATTCCGTGAGTGTGAAAACGAATGTGTGTTACAGGAATGTGGCTTCTGTGGTGACAGCCCTTAGCTCATCCCTCCCCTCTCCCTGTCCCACTCCCATCATCCCTCCACACTCCCAATTTTGTCTTCTGGAGTACTTAGCACTGTGCTAATTATCTTGAGCCAAACCCATATAAGTTTTAAGGTACCTAAAAATTAGAATACTTGTATTTACAGAAGTGGAAGTATTTAGGCAAATCCTCTAAAGATTTTTACTCAAATTTTCTAATTATTTCTGCTGATGTCTCTTTTATTAAGTTTTCTTGGGGGCTTTTGTGGATATTGCTCTTCTAAATAACTAGCTGTGGCCATCCTGCCTGTTAGGGAGAGGGGTGTGCTCCTCTTATGGATGTGCAATGTGATAATGTGGTACATCTGTTGACAAGCAACATGGTCTGCCATGGATTACCCACTAATAACCATTCAGTACCCAAGCTTGACTAAATCCATTTTCCTATTTGTCTTGTTATGTGGCTGGGTCTCCAGGCATTGTGCAATCTTCATTGACAGCATAGGTCTGACACTTGCAGAATAAAACAGCTTGAACTTTTCACAATTCCAAATCAGTTTTCTCTATCAAAGGTGTGATTTTAAAAGGGAATAGATTCCTTTTTGCCTAATCCTATTGCTCTCTGTGTAATGGATAGAAGCAATTGAAGTATCCTGCTTTATCCTTGCATTGTCAGCTGAGGAGGAAACAAATACCCAAGAATTGTTATGTGAAAATGGTTCCCTGGGGAAATAGAGTCACACACACTTTTTTTCCCTGTTCTGAGAAAAATCCCCAAGCAGTTTGTCCAGGTCATTTTCCACAGCCAGCATAGCTCCTGACACGTGTTCCTTCCCCCCTAGGCAGGGGACACAATAACTCATTACTGCTGCAGGACTCTTCCTCAGTGATTTAGTCAAGCTGCTGTCTGACTCCCTGATTAATTCACACAGCTTTCTCACAAACTCTTCCTTAATAAGGTGGCAGAGTTCTGGCTTGGCAGGTTCCCCCTCTCTAGCAGAATAATCCTGTGGCTTTTTGCAGCAGGCAGGCTGCTGGAAAAGCTCCTGGGTTTGGACAAGCTGCTTGAAAAGTGACTTGGCTGCACGACAAAGCCATGGAGGCTGAGGCTCCGTGCTATCTTTCCAGGAGATTGCCATGGCAGTGCAGATAGCCTATTTCAGACCCTCTCTCTTTGCTTCTCTCTCACTGAGGAGCAAAAACGCTTTTTCAAAGGCAGATATAAAAGCTGTCAAACAGAGAGGGAAAACAGATCACTGAGGTGTGAGAGAGAGAGCACCTCCCAAGTCATGATCAGTGGCCAAGTGCATGTGTGTAAATCAACACGGGTTTAGGAGCAATTTGTACACAAATGGCCACAAATGCCACCTTCTAGGAGTGGCCACTGGTCCTGGTCTGCCCACTCTGCACCTTGGTTTTATCAGGCCAGGAGTTCTCATGCCACTGCAACACTTCATGCATGCCCACGGGCCCAGGCTGCTCTTTGTCCTTCCCTGCATTCCCCTCCTGCCTGTTTTCACCTTTTGCCTGGTTGTCAGTTGGTGTCTCAGCAAATCTCCTTGAATTTTCTCTTCTTTTTCAGCAGCCTTCTCCCTCATGGCCAATTTCTATTCCATGGTAATATGCAGAAAGTGGATATATAGGTAAAAGAGCTAATTAGGAACTTTGAATGGAGTCTCTGAAGACCCAGCTCCAGTGGTTAGGCTTAAAAGGGGTTTTTGTCTCCTGAATATAAATCTGACAAGATGTAAACTTTCATAGCATCTTAAATCAGAGCACAGAAAGAATCTGTTTCCTTTAAAAACAACAGAGTTATTTTTAGCTATTTTAAATAGGGGATTGGGCAAGATGACCCTAATTTCCAACCTCAATCATGCTGTAATATTTATACATCTGGGAAAGAAAATTCCTTCTGAGGATCCCTTATCTTGTTACTGTAATAATCCTGACAAATTCATCTCTTCTCCTTCATGCATGTTGTACTTCTGTCTGAGAGAAGGCAAATTAAAAAGTTCCCATGTTTCACAAAACAAACAAACAAATTGTGAGGTGGGAACTGGGAATGCTGTAACACCAATAAAGTGCAGAGAGTAGGTCTTGCACCAATTAATTACCTAATTTGGAAGGAAAAATTTTGACAGGTTTTAGCAGACATGAACATGCTGTGGTGCAGACTCAGTATGATTTTTTTAGCTCCTCTTTTATATAAAATATGCAAGAGGAAGTGGTTTGTTGTTTGGAAATGGCCATTTGACAGGTAAATATTTCCTCCTACAGTTTAACAGTATGTCTCAGAAACCTTTTCAAAAACCTTTGAACAGCAGTTAGGAACTCAAGACTTGTATTGATTAATTAATTAATTGATTCTGTAATGTAATCATTCAAGGTATGGGCAGGGGTCAGGTATGCAGTCTTCTGAAAACACACAAGTAAAAATCATTTTCTGAAATAAATGCTAGTTACATAAAGCATGAGAAATAGACTTAGTAACAACTTCAATGTTACAACACAGTGATTATAGTTAAAGAACAACATCATGTTATTTATGAATTTTTCAGTTCAGTGTCTGATCCAAAAGACTATGAGAACAATCCTTTGGATGGGTTCCCTCTGTAAATATTTTTTCTCAAAAACAAATTGAAGCTTCCATTTATTGTTTTTGAGGGTTTTTTACTCAGTTTGGAATTGAAATATTTTCATATTCTAATTTAAATTATTCTAAAATTGAAGGTTGAAGCACTCTATAAACATGCTAACAGAAATGATTGCAATTATCCAATGGCACCTCTCCATGGCTATCGTTTCTCTCACCATAATTGTCAACAAATATTTTGTATGCAGCATGGAGCATGATATTTAACACTTTTCTAAATTGTGCCCTCCCTTACATGTATCTATTGCAGGAAAAATATCAGGTTATAGTGACTAATATGAGCCAGCCAAAAGATTGGGGTTTCGCTCCTTCCTACATTTTCACCCTGTTCTGTCACTTCCCACATTTCAACACCTCTGATGATAAATGAGAAAACAAAATCTCTGAGATTTCAGAATAAAAATAGAAGTAAATGTAAAACAATAGAGGCTTTTGTGGAAGATTAACTTGTGTGATTTATGCTTCAATTGTAATAAAAGTAGATTAGAGAGGGTGGGGGTGACATTGGGATTGCTTTCTCTTCAGACTTCTGCTATCTGGAACCTACAGAGAGTCACTATTGAAATACTGTGGGGGAAAAAAAGAAAAATACAGCTGCCTATAAAAGATTATTAATATAGTCTCTTTATAGTTATCCTCAGCATTTTCCTGAGCTCTGATTCTGAAAAGAAGCCCTTGGTGATAAACAATTGCACTGTGCATCACTTGTTGGGTTTAATTTCTCTCCCTTAAAAAAAAAATTCTTTTTAATTGCCATTTTTGTTTTTATCATTAATTCTTATAATATTTTACTTCAATTATTAAAATGTTCCCATTTCAACCCACAAGTTTTCTCACTTTTATTGTTCCAATGTTTCCTTCATCCCACTGGGAGGAGAATCAGGGGGTAGCTTTGTGGTGCTTTTTTGGGGTTAAACCACGTGGTCAGAATTTTCCTGTAGCTGAAGTAGGGCAGCCAGGTTTGTTCCATGGTGGTTCAGTGCAGTGGCTGAGTGCAAGATATTGTTCTGTTTCATTTCTGACCTCGGGTCCCAGTGTTATTCTGCTTTCTTGCAGCGTAATAGCTGCTGTAACTGGGACATTTTCAATTAATCCTTGCACTAATGCAGCAAAAACTAAAGCATTCTCATTTCTTTGCAGCAGTATTTCTTGAACTTCTGTGAGCAGGGCTCCAGTCTCTTATCACAACTCCCTTTTCCTCTCCCTTCTTCCCACTCTCATAACCCCTGCAGCACCTGCAGTGTTTACTCCTGGCAGCAGCTCTGCTCAGCTGGGGCAGAGGGAGAGCTAATGACAATTACTGAGGCCAGTGTTGGAGGACAGAGCTGTTCCCAGCAAGTCTCAGGCAGTGTGGTCTTTGGGACTCATTTATGGACACTAAAGAGCTATAAAAACTCTAGAAACTAAGGTAAGATATACTTGGCTAAATACACTATAAAGAGTCCCAGACTTGGGCCCAATTCTGCAAAATCCTTGTTCAACATATTCTTAAGCTAATATTTTCATAAACATCACTAAAATGCTGGCCTGAAATGTCAGCCTGAAATGTCACCTGGTCTTTCATTATCATCCCCATTTTGTATCAGGTTGTGTTGACTTTCATATCCCAGTAACAATGTGGATGTTATCCTCATTTGTCTGCAAAGCAAGAGAAAAATGAGAGTTGGGAGTAGGACAGACAAAAACATTTGCCCTTGCAAAGAACATGGCAAAGAGACAATCAGAAAATAAGCATTTTTAAAATTAATGTTTATATTTCATTGGAAAAGGCTGACCTTTATTACACTGGCATGTATTTTTCCCTATCTGCAAGAAAGCACAACACTGACTGGTGAGAGAAACATCTAATGTATCAGGCAATTTACACTTAATTTGTACACAGTGTTTTTGCTATTTTTTTATTATTTTTATCACTTCTGTTTTGCAACCTGCAGCTCAATTCACTTCACCTTTTTGTGTTATATCTGATGAGACAGAATTTGAGTCACTGAGTAATTTCTGTGTAATCTACTGCTTTGGCATAACACAGATATTTTCAGGGAAGAACCTCCCTGGGCTTGGCTGCTCACAGTAAAATGTTTTGCTAAAATAGAAGGCAAAAACCATTTATCCAATGCTGCCCAGTCACCAGTACTCTGCTCTCTAATCTATGGAGCATTTCTGGAGTAGCTTTCCCTGTTCAAGTGAAGATCAAAAGGCAGATAAAGAATAATAATACTCCTGAAGGAAAGACCAAAAGTGCACCCAGTTGAATGAACAGATCTCAAAATTTAACATAATGATTTAGAAGGAAAGACATTCTCCCTCAAGCTATCCATATGCAAAAGTATAAGTAAAGAAAGTTCCCAGGAGATTGTGTAATTTTCAGGGTATCAGAACTCCTGCAAGCCCAGGAGAAAGCAATTGAATTTCAATGATAGAATTTAATATAAAGACATTAAAATAGAGAACAGACATGACCATCTCATCAAAGTATTTATTCTGAAAGAAGTCTACAGGCCCATATGGGCATTAAATCTCAAGAGTCTTATTAATGAATTCTTTTTCTTCAATACTTTTTACCTAATTGATTGCATAGTTTTCAGTCCACCATTATGCTCAATGGGATTCATGTTCTTAGACTGTCAACTTAGAAAAGACAACATCTTCATGTGATCAAACATACCATGAGCAATCACTCTAAGACAGCAGCTCAGTCACATTTAATATCCCCAAAATATTACAAAGGTGCAGTCTAAATTTGATTGATGTTAAAGGGAGGGAATCATCCTCCCTCCATCATTTTTTAGGCAGTGACAATAGGGACAGCCTTTATTTACTCTTGGAATAACTGAACTTTAAAAACCTGATAAACATGATGGAGAAAATGGATTGACTTTAAGTTAACAGTGGATATCATAGAGTATAAAAGAGTCTTTAAGGCAATTAAGGGATTGGAGCAGCTGTCATAGAAGAAGAGGCTGGGAGAGTTGAGGCTGTTCAGCCTGCAGAAGAGGACAGTCACAGAGATACAGAGATCTTCCCCTTGTGTAGGAATAACTGAGGGAGGGGAGAAAAGAAGGTGGCAGCAGACTTTCAGTGTTGTACAGTGAGAGAAGAGGCACAAGTGGGCACAAACTGAAATACAGGAAATTCCATCTAACCATAAGAAAACACTTCCTTGCTGTGAGGATACACACTGGCACCCAGTGAGGCTGTGGAGCCTCCATTCTCGGAGAGCCTAAAAATTTACACTGCTCATGTTCCCAAGAGGGCTGTTCCTGCTGCTCCTGCCTCTGAGCTGGGGTTGGGCTGGCTCTCAGCAGGCCTCTCTGTGATTCTCTGAACTGACTCATTTGTTTAAAATCAATTACTTTCACAGCAATGTTTTATCAATGATCTAAGTTGTTCAATTTTACCACAGCTGTATTTGCATGAGTCGGGAAATTACTCCTAAAACCTTATTGGTCCCACACAAGGTTTTTCTGATCCACCTCCTAGAAATATTACTATGGCAAAGTTATCAAAAGATTGACAAAAGGATGGTAGATTTTGTTTGCTTTCAGATAATGCTTCTGGGAAGCTGGAGCTAAGCATGCTTCTGACCTCTTTTATTTTAGGGCAATTTCAAATGCAATTGTTTTCTAATGAAAATGGACTATTCGTTTTAAAAAACCCCTGTTTTTCAAACACTTAAATTTCCTCTGAGAATATTTCTGGCTGATAATTTTTAGCCTGCCCTTGGCATGGATTTTTGCTTTTTGCACTGTATTTATTTATTTTTCCTCACCTTACAGGATAAAGTCTGAATCTAACTTTCTTTGGTATATGCTTATCCAGTGTCTATTGGGAAGAAGCCAATACCCTTACCTGCCTTCAGAGACAAAATTAACAGTGGTAACAGTGAGAAAGTTGATGCTGAACAAGTAAATTTTCCAAAATACTGACATTTATTTGCCAGAGTTTTTGCAGGTAAATTGTTTTACCTTTCCCATCTGCTGTCATGTTGTATATTCTTGTGTTTAATGCAGATTCCAATGCATATCAACCTAAGTAATTACTTCTAAACTCTTATTAGCTAAGCTTATTTCTGAAGGACCTTAGAAATAGGAGCAAGTGCTCATTTTTCTAATTCATGGGAGAGAGGAAACAACTCCTCTTGTTTCTGCAGAACAGTTTTCAGTTTTCCTTTGCTCTTTTCTTTGCTAGCCTGACCTCCACATCCTTCCTTGTTTTTTTCTGCAACATTTCTTTGCCTGCCTGTGTATTACATGAATATAATCTGTCCTCAGGACAATGGGAGGTCACCTTACCCCTTCTCTCTCAGAAAAATCCATACAAACTGGCTGAAGACAAAAATAGTCCTTCCAAGTGTGTGTCATTCATTCTTGCTCAGACATGCAGACTCAGGGGAAAACGGGACATTTTGAAGCAGACTGTGAGCTTGGATTGCTCTGACATTGCAGTATGATCAGCAAATGTGCACAACTGCCACATGTAATCTAGGGCAAAAAGTGTAGCTTCTCTTTTTTGCTACCTGATGGGATGGGTGAGTAGGGAAAAAGAAAAGAGGAAAGGGTAAGAAAAGTTCAGTTATAATAGAGTTAATATAAGAAGCAGGTTATATAGAAGGGGTGGAGACATAAAAATATATATATTTAACAGTGCCAGTACATAAGTTTTGCTTAATAAGCTATCCTCATTTTAATAGCAGGGTTTTTTTTTGCTGGACTCAGCATCATTTACCTTCAATAATCTATTCAGACATCCACAGCACATGTTAAAGTACATACTAAAAACTGGCCATTGGACACTTGTACGGCTTGTTTGACTTCTACAGAGGTACATGAAATCTCTGCAGCCTGGGGTGAAATCCAGCCTTATTGATCAGTCCTCTTTAAGTCCTTTTTTAACTTGACTGGCTGACATTTCTTTTAGGCTCCCTGGAGATGGATTAATTTTGGTCACAGTGATTAAAAATCAGGTAGGCTATGAAATTTCTGTGTGTACTTTGCCAATGCCAGGCAAGCATTACACTGAAATTATCTTTGGGATTTTAAATCCTGTTGGCAGAATTTAATAGGGATACTTGATCAATTGTGGTCTACTACATACCAATGAAAGCAGCAACATTCTCATCAATTTGATAGAGAACTAAATTATGCCACCTACTATCTGACACATTATGGGTACCACCAAAAATTAAATACTATCTGTGTGTGGGAGTTGATACTTAAATCACTGTCATTGGCATTAAGTGCTGGCTAATGTGAGTTAGAAAACTGATGGCACAGGGTAGCTGAGCACTTGAGGCAGGGGCACGTGTGCAGTTCAGACCAAGAAATGTTCAGCAGACTCAAATCAGACCCAGCTCCCCTGAGGGACAGCAGCACTGAGCTCATGAGCACAAGCTGCCCCTTTCCAGGGGCTCTGGGCAGCAGGCAGCCAGTGCCAGCTCCAGCCAAATGTGCCTGCACAGGCAATGCCCAGGATGTGCCAGGCTGAGCCCTGCACAGGGCAATGCCCAGGATGTGCCAGGGTGAGCCCTGCAGGGGCAATGCCCAGGGAGGTGCCAGGGGGAGCCCTGCACAGGCAATGCCCAGAGAGGTGCCAGGGGGAGCCCTGCACAGGCAATGCCCAGGGAGGTGCCAGGGGGAGCCCTGCAGGGGCAATGCCCAGGGAGGTGCCAGGGGGAGCCCTGCACAGGCAATGCCCAGGGAGGTGCCAGGCTGAGCCCTGCAGGGGCAATGCCCAGGGAGGTGCCAGGGGGAGCCCTGCACAGGCAATGCCCAGGGAGGTGCCAGGCTGAGCCCTGCACAGGCAATGCCCAGGGAGGTGCCAGGGGGAGCCCTGCAGGGACAATGCCCAGGGAGGTGCCAGGGGGAGCCCTGCACAGGCAATGCCCAGGATGTGCCAGGCTGAGCCCTGCACAGGCAATGCCCAGGATGTGCCAGGCTGAGCCCTGCACAGGCAATGCCCAGGATGTGCCAGGCTGAGCCCTGCACAGGCAATGCCCAGGGAGGTGCCAGGGGGAGCCCTGCACAGGCAATGCCCAGGGAGGTGCCAGAATGAGCCCTGCACAGGCAATGCCCAGGATGTGCCAGGCTGAGCCCTGCAGGGGCAATGCCCAGGGAGGTGCCAGGCTGAGCCCTGCAGGGACAATGCCCAGGGAGGTGCCAGGGGGAGCCCTGCACAGGCAATGCCCAGGGAGGTGCCAGGGTGAGCCCTGCAGAGCTCCAGGAACCTCTCCTGATGGCACAGGATGTTGGTGAGAAGGGCACAGATGGAGGAGCAGGAGTCCAGGTGCTTTCTGCCACTTCCATTGTTGTGGTAGAGTCCAGGGGCACTTGTTATTTATATTTGCTGGCAGGAAATTTTTATGTTGGAAAAGAAATATTGTACTTGGAGATTTTAAAATGCCAGGAAGGAAGCAAACTGAGCAACTAGGAGAGGAGAATTAGTGTCTGGGCACTATTATTTCATCCTCTAAAAGGTGCATGCTTGCCTCACATCTACAGGATTTAAACAGTGCAGGTTTCAGTCTTAGGAAAAAAGTTAAAATGGATGGATTTGTGCCCTGGCACAAGCACATGTGTTCTCCCTTTGATCTGGTGTCCTCCACTAAGAGTATGATGGAGATGAATCCTAATGACACACAGGAAATAAGATTAATGCTCCTAAGTGACTGCAAGTTGGTTTTGGGCAGAATGTACTGTTTGCACTTCTAGGTGACAGCAGCCTTGATACTGAAGCTAAGTTAGCACAAACTATGAAAGGTGCTTGAGCCTTGTAGGCATGAGGACCTGATTTTCTTTTTATCTGCAAAATAATGACTAACTTTTGGCTCTCAAAGCATATATGTGTCACAAATAGATGAATTCAGGTCTCTTTCCAACCTCATAGTCTATGATTCTATGAATTGTGGCTCTCAGGCTTTGCCTATGAATTTTCCAGTTTGTTCTTCCTGTTGGTGTGCCATATATACAGTGAGGTTTAGCTGTATCAAGCATGTGGGATAAAGTTGATTTGACATCTTTGCATTTACTAACTACTTTGATCCTTGTAATTTTTTTGTGATACAGTCTGCCAAGTAGTAGCCATGTAACCTAAGTCCAAAGAAATTATAAAATATGTCATTGCCCCTAAGGGTTATATTCAATCACAGCTCTGGCTGATAACGTGTTTTGCATCTGTTTGTGACAGTTTCCAATGGCGTGGAATTTCTAGGTGGTAGGGCCAGTTTACACAAAGATTCCACTTGAATACACTTGAAATGAGAGAAGAGCTTTTTTAGTCCTGCTGAAGCTTTCAGACCAGAATCTCAGACTACCTGTAAATGATGTATCCAATGAAAATGTAATTGAGCTTTGATTGCTGATCTCTCTGTAGGAAATGGAGGCTAATCTCCGGAATCAGAGCAGTAAACAGAGGTGAGCTGGACCCTGAAGCTGATTGTTATGTTTCTTGCTTTAAATAACTTTTGTTTTCCAGTAAAACAGATTTGATAGGAAAGGATTGGACAGGCCCCCCACTGGTTGCTTAGAGTGTCTCATAGTAATAGAAGGTTTTGCATTAAAATGCTCTTTTCTTCAAGAGCCAATCTGCCAGTGGGTCTGTGTGACAGATGATATGTGCACGGGCAAGGATGGTTCAGTATTGAGATTTTGACTGTATTTCCATGTTTATTTCACAGGATTAACAATTTTTTATCAGGGACAGGGGCTGTGGATTATGCCTAGTGCTTGTGTTCATCACGGAGATGTGTCTTGTGCTGCATTCCAATGTGGGCATAGACATGTCCCTCATGATTTCAGAGTCTCTGAAAACCACTCCTTATTTTTTATCAAATATAACCTGGTTGGTTTTTTTTTTCTTGCTATTATTTACTGAAAACTCTGAGCTGAAAAATCTCAATACTTCTATCTAACAGAGCTATATAAAATACTTGCATTTTACATGTATTTTTACTTGCTTCTCCTCTACCTTTCTTGTTAAAAGATTATTTTTTGAAAAAACTGATTTGGAGATTCAGGAAGCAGGGAATAAAGTTTTGCTTTAATTTATGGTTGCCTGCTCCCTGATTACCCCAAGGAATAACCTTGTGAAAGAACTTTGGTTTTTTATCTGATCCAGTTGCCTTTGTGCAACTTCCAGTTTAATGATGAGAATGACATTTTGCTCATTTGGACAAGATGTAAAACCTTGTTGTGGGTGTATTTCAGACTGGGTGAATTTCAGACAGAAAAAGAGGAAGGCTTCTGTTTATTTTTCTACCCTTTACCATGATCTCAGCTCAAGAAAGTACCTCTACAAGACAGGGTAAAAGGGTGTGCTCAACATTAACCTTGTTCTTGAAATCATACTAGCACCAAAGCCTTCCAAGGGAAGGCATTGTTTCATTTTTAGAAGTTACAGAGTGGAAGTGTCTGCACTTGCATTAATTTTTTAATTTATTTTTTTTATTCAAAGTACCATTAGCCCTATGAGTTCAGATACTTGGCTTTCATCCTTTAGCCAAAACATGCCCATTATGCCTAAAAAGCCCTGAAAAGGCTCTTTAGCAACTGTACACCCCAATATGAAGTCAGGGGTTTTATATTGCCTATTATACTAGAGATAGTAACCTCATCATTGATCCAGGACAAATATATTTTTTAAAATAAATAATAAATAAATAAATAAATAAATAAATAAATAAATAAAAAGTAAACTTGTGTTTTATAATGGCTATACCTGGAAGGTCTTATAGAAGGTGGCATGATTCCATTGATCATTACTGCAGCTAAGCTATAATGAAACGCTGAGGAAATTGAATTTGCCAATTTTAGTTACGTGCAACTTAATTATAATTGATTTAGTGCTAATGCTGTATATCTCATGGAGAAGTCTGACTGGGTAAAGAATTTCTTATAATTCACCAAAGCTCTTTTGCTCCTCCAGTTTTATTTTGCATAGAGTATCTTTTTAAAGCAGATACTTTGATTATTATTGCTGTGCCATGAGTACTGTCCAAGTACCTCATGAAATGTTGTCTTATGCCTGCAGATCTCTCTTCATCAGACCTGGCTGTCAAAACTGGCCGAGTAATTGGGACAATTAAGGTGCCCCTGAGATATAATTATCCTTTATAATTTCTCTATATGTTTAAGAAAAATGATGATTGGCTCACAAAAACAGGTTCCCCACGGTACAATGAGAAAGAGGATACTGGAAAAGAACAGATCAGCTTTAATCTCCCCCACTTAAATAGTCCCTAAAATAATTATAGCCCAAACTCTTCCTTCTGTGCCAGTAACTTAGACCACAAAGCAACATTTTAAGTATGTGTAGACAAATAAATGAGGATGATCTCTGTTCAGAGCATCCTTTGGTGTATTAGATCCTGGTAATGACTCTCAGTTGCTAGTGTGAGGAAGATAAACGTGACAGCTGTTTTCCCATGCCCCACTGACTCACTATTCATCTAGTTAAGTACATAGACATTCCTCTGAGATCCTCTGCTGCCTCACAGCTCCTCTGAGGCTGAGCTGCCCTATTCCCACTGCCACAGAGCGAGAACTGATTTAGACAAACAGAACATCTTACCCTCATTATCTGGGCAGTTCATGGGCAGAGGCTGGAGGCTTCCCCCACATCTGGCTGCTGCACCAAGACACTCATGAGGCCACAGGGCAGGAGTGTGGCTGCCATGAAATCACCAGCATTTGCAACAGGGAACAAAAATTGCTCTTGGCCACAAATGTCCAGGGCTCCTCACTCATTTCATCGTCCAGACCAGAAATTTTGTTCTTCCTCCCCTGCATATCCATCTGGTTATGAATTATAAAATGAAATTTAGAAGTTTTACCTTTTTTTTGTTGTTGTTGTTTTAAGTTTATTGTTTAGATTGAATGACAAGCTGCTTGTAAAATGGCTTTTGAATACCAATGTACTAACACAGCACTCCCTTCTCTCCAGATTTCAAAATACAAATAGAATACTAAGGAGTTAATATTTCCCTCAGACAACTGAAGTGTAGCATTTACTGAAGTTTCTAAAGAATGCATACATTTAAAGGACAAATATGACAGGAATAGGTGTATTCATGAGGAAAGTGTTTATACCACATTTATTTCCCCTAGGCAAGAACATTGTTTTTCCCACCTCCACAATTCAGTTGTATGCATCTACCAATCCACATTTATACAATTACATTACTGAGGAAAAAAGGTGCAGTGATTATTTTAAAGCCATGTCCATTCAACCCAAAAACAATTTTTACACTTTTTTTTGTTGTGGCTATCAAATAATGAAATTCCCTGACATGAAATAAATTCTCATTTAAAACACACAGCCCTGCTGAAAAAATCAGGCTTTAAAGTCATAATAAGGTGCTATCCTCTCACAGGGGCTAGATTAGAGTCAGCCACAGAGAAATCAGAACTCGGTGAGAGGGTTAATTTCAGTCTCCATCCAGATCTAATTTGCCTTCTATAGACCCTAAATAGTGTAAGCGTGCAGATTAAAGATTTCAGGAAGAATTTCCCGTAGCTCAGCCCCTTGCATATTCACATAGCTCCAGCAAAGTGTGTAAATACACAGTTTACACTGTCCCAGCTGAACAAGATGGCATTTTACATCTGCTTTGCCTGACTTCAGCACGAATCATGAGGCAGCTGATGGTCCAGCTCCCCAGCACATCTGTTATGTTCTAATGAGCAAGCAGAGCAAGAACAGCTCCTTCTTCCACCCTTTTCTCACCTGGAAAGAGTGCAGGCTTGGGTGTGCTGAGTGAGGTTGAGGGGCAATTTACTCTACCAGCAGCAGAGACAAAAGCTGTCTCTTGACAGCAGAAGAAAACAATGTATTTCAGATACTGGAGGAGAGCTATGTCCCGATTCAGCCAGCCTGAGTTATACCAGGTTTTGCTTCACCTGTTGCTTGGGCCTGGAATCACCATATTAAAACCACGGGGCCAAAAGGGGCTGATCTGAGCCTTTCTCACAACTTCCAGTCATTAAAGAGGTCACCTCCATTTTCCATGGCAATTATGGCCCCAAAACTCCTTGTCACCACCTATCCACCCACCCCAGAAAGCCTCAGAGGTTTTTAAGGTTTGGTTCCGGAAGACAGAAAATATTTTGTGCTTGTTCTTTGTATTTTCCTCTGTGAGTTTTCTTGGTGTCTCATTCACTTGCTTTCCCTGGACTGAATGGATGCAAACACAGAAGGCACAGAAATGCTGTCTACATTGATAGGCATGACCGCAGAGGAAAAGAGGGTTACTTGTGCAGTCAGCCAGGCTCAGATACTGAAAATTTTGCTTCTCCTTGTCCCCACACTAAATGTGTGTCATACAATTCATATCTGACTTCAGCACTTGCTTACCTTGATTACACATAAAAACGTTAAAGGAGGCTCTGGCTGTGTTCAGTTCCTCTGGAGAAGCCATTCCCAAGGTAAATATGTTCAGCATGTTTGCCTTGTTCTGAGCCTGTCCTAGCTCTCCTATCACTTTGTCAACAGAAATACCCTTGGGCAAATTTGACCCATTGTGCTGGTAATGCAATGACATTTAGATTGTAAAAAATATATTAAGCTGCATCAGAGGACTGTGCTCATCTTCATATAAAATATTAACTTTCCATTTGCCTGTGGGAAAGGAAACACCTCAGAGCAATTTCTTGGGTCTTGTAGCAAAATAGCAGCTAAAAGGTGGAATGATATGTCCCCTGAGAAGTGCTCCAAATGGCTGAAAGAAATGTCCCCCAGTGGCCAGCTCCAGAGGCTTTCTACAGCCACATGAACAAAATATACTGGTGGTATGTGCCCTGTTCACCTGAACCCTTTTCAGTTTATTTTGTACCATTTTACTGGAGTTTTGTAAGAATTATTATTCAGAGGGGTTTCTAAAGCCTTTCTTACTAGTTGGCTTTTGTCAGATGTGATGTCAGTTGATACAAGGTGTGAGAATATGTTGACAGAGCAAGGTTTCTGATATGCTAACAGTTCAATTTTCATTATATATATTATATATTTTATATGAGAATGGAAAGGATTTGTTCTATTCCTGTTTCCCCTTGGCAGGGGCTGAAGTTGAGCTGAAACAGAAATTACAGTCAGTTGTCCTGGTTTAAAAAAATTAATTGCAGCCTGAAGATTCATGGAGATGTGGACGGAGAAAAGGGAAAGGCAAGAGCTTGTGCTGCACCCAACAGCAGGACCCATAGAAACCCACAGCAGCCCTTCCTCTGTAATTCCTCAGCTCTTTTTCTCTCCACTTACAACTACAAAAAAACATTAGAACCTGCTATAAGAAATTTTATTCCTTGCTTACATTTTCATATGAACTCAATTTCTTAGCCTTTATAAGTGGTTTGCAAAATATAAACATGTATATTTTGGTGAAGAGAAAATAGAAATTGATGGTTTTTATTTATTTTAAGTTATATCAACTTTCCCCATATATGCCACTTTTTCAGAATTGAGGAGCAAATAGAATGTCCAACAGATGTAAGAAAATAACAATACTAATTCAACAGAAACTGTTAGAAACCACCACTATTGGGTCTTAGCCTGGCTGTGCTGAGGATAATTCCAATGAACCCCCAAGACCAGACTTTTCATGCTTTCCTGCTTGATAGTCCATGTAACATGGCTGGGCCACTCCAGCCCATCTTCTGGGCTATGTAAAGGATAGCAGCATTGCTATAACTGCATGAGCTGGTTTGAAAACTAATAATGAAGGTTGAACTGTGAGGCAGAAATGCCTTTCAGGAGTGTGGGAGCACTTCAGCAGATTACTGGGAAGAATGGGATGCCATCATAGTCACTGAAAAGGCCTACAGGACCCTAAATGTTCTGTATAGAACCCTGATTTCCTTGGAAGGTTACTTTAGATAAACAAAGTCCCCTTCTTCTCTCACTTGTTCCTTAAATGAGCAAACCTTTGAAAAGCCTGTGCATGATAAAAGTATTCCTTGAAATAATCTCAAACAGAATGTAGCCACAAGGTAAAATTCTAACAAGAGCAAAAATTGTTCATGCACGATTACTTTCTGACACACAAAATAGCCAGCTTAGATTTTATGTTATCATTAAATAAATAGGAACTAACAAAAAGTCCCTTTTTCTTTCTCTGTCCTTATTAATGCAGAATATATTTTGACAATGCTTTCTTTGTTGTTTTGGACCCAACTCAACCTTGCTTTTATTCTGTATAATGATTTCCAGTAAGGTAAAGAGGTTATATAGCGCTGCATTTTGGATTTCACAGCTTTTTACTCCCACTTGGGTAGGCAGGGAAAGGGGAGGGGAGGGGAGCTGGGTCTCAGTGGGTGACCAGAGCAGCTCCTCTGCAGTAACATGGCAGGAATGCTGCGCTGAGGCTGGGCTCACCTCACTCCAGCTAAACTGGACACAACCTCTAGACATGTCATTATTATTAATAAGGATAGACTAAGGACAGACACAACCCATTATTATTAATAAGGATAGGCTGCCTTCTGATTTACTCTGGGCAACATTCTGCTAACACTAACACTAACCCTAGAATTACACCTTCCTCTTGAGTAAGGCCAGCAAAGCTCTTGCAGAATGTGATCTGATATGACTGAGGATCTCTGAG
This sequence comes from Molothrus ater, assembly GCF_012460135.2. Taxonomy (NCBI): domain Eukaryota; kingdom Metazoa; phylum Chordata; class Aves; order Passeriformes; family Icteridae; genus Molothrus; species Molothrus ater. The sequence continues at coordinate 6,117,206 of NC_050491.2, forward strand.
TTGTCTCCTACTCAGAAAGCCACTCCTTTGGAAGCAATGCCGCTAAAGAAAGCCTGTAGGGCTACTGCTTTTGCTTTAGTCCTGGCACTTCTGCTCTACTTTACTGGTGTGTGAATAAGAGCAAATGAGGTGCCTGGTAGAAAAGGAAGTGTTGATAAAGTCATTGTTGCATCTTACCCAGGCCATCAGCACAGTACAAAGCGTTTCAGTGAGCATCTGTTCCTCCCTCCTGTTATCAGCAGCCAGTTCATCTCTCCTGCCTACATCAGAGTCCCATGGCCCCACTGTTCTCCCTGTTCCCACAGGAGCTGCATCCTCCTCTTCCTGAACAGTCAGCCACTGCCTTCCAGAGTCATTCCCTTTCCAGTTAATTACCCCGCTCCTGGGGCTTGGGAGGGAGAAAAGAAAGAATATTCTACTGAAAATGAGAAAAAAACTCCACAAAGTTCTAAAACTATAGTCTGTATGATTCAGTGGTCAAAGGGAATGGAGATCAATGCTGATCTGTAAATGTTAAATGACTAGGGTACTAATCAAAAGATGTAAGTTTGTCATTCTCCTCTGAGATTGACCATAGAGTAATAAATGCACAGAACAATGCAACATCTTCCACTCTTAAAATTGCAAATAAATCTGAAATCTGGGTTCTGATTTGACTCTGATCCTTTTAATCTGAGATTAGTAGTTTAACACTTCCCTAAAGTCTCTGAAAATGCCAGATGAGGTCTCAAATGGAAGGAGAGTGCTTTAGGGCTGACACAGTTATCAAACCTGCCCCTCTCTGCATTGAGTATTTGCAAAGTGCATCTTCACCCTCAGATTAGAACAGAGAAAGATTCAGATAATGATTATTTCAGCCACTTGATATTAATTTTGTGCTGTTATCACATATTTGGCTGAACAAACAGGTATTTATGGGAGACAAAATGCCTTTCCCTAGGCCGCTGCTCAGGTGTGGTGTCACTGAGCCCACCATGAGCCCATCAAAGAAGCAAAAATCTGGATAATTCCTCCTTTACACCCCTGACAGGGAGTGAGCTATTTAATGAGCAGGTGTGAATTGCACCTTATTCAAGCAAGGAGAAGGAGAAAACACTGAGCCACGATTTGTCCAGCAGCTGTAAGTGCACGGGCAGGGAAGTGCTGGACTGCATCCCACCCACCTCTCCTTCCAGCTGCAGGAGAACCCTGATCCTAAGAGTAAGGGCAGTTCCCAGGCTCTGGTGCAAAGTAAAGTTGCAAAACCCAGCAACAGATTCCATTCCCAGCGTGACACTAATGGAATATCTCAGTGGTGAGTGGTTGTTTGAGAGCTGGTGTATGAAAGAGCAGAGATATAAATGATACTTAAGTGCTGCAAGCTCCAAGAAAAATGACAAATGCACTGTAGTTCCTGTTATGATGATTAGCTATGAGTGGAACACACAGGTTTGGATGCTTTTTGCTTGCTAGAAACAAGCCCTGAGGGGCTAGGGAGGGGAAAAGGAAGGTGTGTTCAATATTTCCTTCTTTTTGTTTTTATGCAAAGCTGGAAATGGCACGATATGAGATGTCATCTGGGCAAGTAAGCTGTTTGGGACAGAGCCCATGGCTGGCTTGATGGGACAGAGCACTGAGGGGCCTTGGCCCTGGTCCCTGGGACATGAAGGACAGGGGAGTTCTGTCCAGGGGGCTGCAAGGCCAGGCTTGGGGGGTCTCACCCTTGGTCAAAGAACTCTGTTTAAAGCAGCCATCTCTAGTCAGGACAAAGACCCTAGTGGCTCACTAACCTCTTGGAAATGGAAGTCACAGTTGTGCCAAGCCTTTTGTCTGACTCTTGACATGTTTTCAGTCTCCTGTCTGTGATTATATTTTGTACTCTTGCTTTACAGGCACAGGATTCCCTGTGCAGGATGCAGTGTTCTAATGCACTTTTTTTCATAAGGCCATTGGCAGTCTTTGAATGCAGCCTGAGAAAAAATCTACTGGTACATTTTTTCACCAGGTTTCAAGGTGATCTAAGGTATTCCAGGCTATAAAATGAGAGTGTCTGTGCCTCAGTTTTGGTAAGTAAATTGTCAATGAGATAAAGGCAATATTCTTTTTTATAGTGAATTACTATAAATGTGATTTTTCACTTCTTAGAAGATCAGCATAGCAGGTCAAATAATAGATGATCTAGTAAACCTAATTTATCCTGTCTCTCTCTTTCTCTCTTCCTCGCCTCCTTTCATCACTAGGAGTTAAAATTTCACGAGATGATTATATATACAATTGCATTCTGCCATGATTTGCTATATTTTACTTCACCTTTGGGTAAAGATAGATTTTTTTGCCCCCCAAGGAGGAACTCAGTCACTTCATAGCCATAACTTCTATTATCTTCTTGCCTGGAGAGCTTAGATCTATTCAACTGTGAAATAGCTTGTCCCTGTATTATGCAACCCTGGTAATTCTCTGTTTGGCATTACTCATAGATGCCCAGGGTGGAAGCATCGGCTCCAGGAAAGAGGATGGGAAGTTGAATGAAGCACCAGAACTTCACAATCAGAGGCAGAAGGAAAAAACCAAAGATATTAATGTATCTTAGAAAGGTGTGGGATAAAAACCCTGAAAAATTGTCTTTGAAAATGGACTGTGTCTTTCAATAGAGTGTAGAATATTTCTGGAGAGTAAATCCCAGCTCTTTGTGGAATTTTCCATTATGCAACTGAGAATTTCATAACAGAAAATTTTTATCCACTGTCTAAACTCACTAAGAGGCCTAGTTTGTATTTACACTTATGCACACGCTCACACATTATGGAGATGTCAGAAGAGATGCCACAGTTAAAGATGGTTGGTTAAAATATACAGATAGAGCAGTACTAAAATCAATTTGCTTCACACTCCAATGAATTCAGACTGAATTTGGTATCCAACTGACAATGTAACTTTTTAAAAGAAAATTTAATTATGGCTTTTGGTTTTGGCAAATAACTTAGTGGCTTCTATAGGAAAATTCCTCCTCCTGCTCTTGGTTATGTCTACAGGTTGGATTAAAGCTTTCAAAATGTTTGGGTTTAATTTTCATTTAAGGCCCTTTCCACAGCCAAAGACAACTGTAGGTTATCACAACAAATCCAGTATTCTGTGTTTTGGGATTTTTTTGGGGGTACTGCAGTGTTTTGGGGCAGGCTGTGCTTCAATGTGTCTGTGTGGGTGGCAGAGTGAGGCAGCAGCTGTTCTGCACTGCCTGAGCAGCACCTGGGTTTCACCTTGACAGCACATTAAAGAAGTAGGTTTGTGAGTTAATGTGGCAGCTGCATAAAGTTTGGAGCTGTAAACAGAAAAATCAACCCCTCTGGAATCCCTGCTCAAAAGGATGGAATTTTGTACATTTTTAATAAATAAGCAGAAATGCAACAGTTCTACTACTTTTTTTTCCCCCTGCTGAATCAGAATATCCCAAAACCATTAAATATTGATTCTGCTACTTGGGTCAAAAGAGATCCTACAGTCCATATCCTCCCAGGCATTCTCCAGCTAAAATATTACCTTCTTCTCCTGCTCTGCTGTTGATATAATACCCCCAGTTTAATGCTATCTTGAACAGAGTCAAATTTCAACATTTTAAATGTGAACATATTTACATTTTGGTTTTCAGAACAGTTTATAGTGAACCACACAAAGATTAATCAGTAAGTCTCCTCCAATCTCCATCTACTTTTATTTTACCTTATTCCAAAGCAACTTTTTAGGTCAAGACAGAAGATGAACAGACAAGAAAATGTATGTTCGTTTTTGGAATGACTAGATGATGAAAAATGAGCATGGTTTTGTATTAATTGATGAAAATTTTAGAAGAAAATGTAAATAGCAGAGACTTTAGGAGGTGTATGAAACAAAGACAGATGGGTATTTTTGTGGAGCCCGCAGCTAAGTTAAATTCTGCTTTTTTAAGGGGAAATATCTCTGTGATTCCTTACCCACTTCCTTCCCAGGCATCAACTGGGAATTCACAACTTCAAAAATTTTGGTGGACCTATCCAGAACTCCAAGTTCTTCCTGATTTTGATCCAGTTCTTTTTGCAAGAACAATAATGTATTCCTTAAAATTGTTTGAATGTCAGATGGTGTTGTCTCAGGTGGCTCTGTAGAAAACATTATTTACAATATTTTTCCATTCCCAAAATAATTCAGGTACAGATTGTTTTGACTGTCTTTTTGCTAAAACACAGGGAGCATTGGAGCAAGTAAAACATAAATTTGACAGGTAAAAACAGTTTAAAAGCATATGGTTTCCTATGCTGCATCACACAATGTCATTCTCAATTACAGACACCAAATCCAAACACTTTGAAAGATTTTGAAGGTGTTTGACAGTTTAGAAACATTCATCCACATAAAAGTAGCATAATATTTTAAATTTACTGATGAAGAATGACGTGGAAATAGCTGGTGCTGATTATCTTTGTCAGTGAACTTTGGGAATGTGATGGATGAAGTTGACTCCTTCCCCACAGCAGGGCAGTTTGGTAGAGGCTCCAAAGGAGGCAAGTGCCTGGGCTGAAACTGGATAAAGAAATTTGCTCTAGGAAAGAATACACCACAAATGCATGTGCTAAATATCAGTAATGATATCATAATTGGTTGTGTTGGTGAATATTTAAGTGGGAGTGAAAAGAAGTTGTCTCCTTGGAGAAGCTTTCCACTTTACACAACAAATGAATATTTCTACATCAATCTTCCCCATCATCAGAAAGAAGGTTGTGCCACAGCACCTCAACACAAACATCCTCCTTTTAATTATATTTTAGACCTCAAATACTGGGAAACAAAACAACTGGTATGGTAGGAATGGTGGAAGAACTGGGACATCTCCCCTCATTACAAATTAGGTAGTGAGGTGCTTCAACATGGAAAATTGACTTTTTGCCATCTGCAAGGCATAATCTTACCCTTAATGCTTTGGTTGTCTAATTAACATAAATGCACAAGTCTGAATAATTGCTTTGGGGTCATCTTAATTAGAACTTCCATCTTTTAATTGGCAAAGAGATTAATTAAGATATACCCTCCACTGTCCACTAAATCCCATCCCTTATATTTTGTGAAGAATTTTTCCATCTCTACTCTAGTGCAGGTCAAGAATACTAATCCTACCTCTCTCCTCCACTCTGCCAGCTACAAAGGGAAGTATTCCTCTGACATGCATACTAAATCACATGGAAACACTGGCATCTGGCTCCCTGCATTTCCTGTGAGGGGATGAGCTATGGAAGAAACAGCTGTCACCACTAAAAGCTCACCTCTGGAAATCCAGAGGTGCAGAGAGGGCAGAGCAGAGGGAGCAGAGCTGCCAGCTGGGAGGGCTCAAACAGACACCAGCCCGCTGGACATGGCCGAGCCTGGGCAGGGGCTTGGTAGCCTGAGGAAAAGGAGCCATGGCAGGAAATTCCTGGGAAGAAGAGTGGAGAAAGACCTCAAAACCTTGAGAGTGTGAGAGTTTTTTATGCACAACTTTCTTGTATCCAGAATGCAAAATTTCCCCTTAATTTCACAGTCTCAACACTAGAAACGAGTTAAAGTACAACTGCACTGGGTTTTCAGGGGAAATAAGTGAGAACTGGAAAAAATTGGAAAGTGGCATTTCCAGCCAAGCACCTCTGGCAGGTGTAAAGATTTCTGAGCTATTTACAGCCACCCCCTGGTTCTGCTGCTCAGTCTGTTTCATCAGATGGGGTCCAATAGACCTCAGAGCTCAAAGTAAATTTCATCAGCTTTTGAGTTTGCCCAGAACTTTTCCAGGCTGGGAAGAGGCAGACTTCTGCTAAAATCTGAACTACTCACCTATGCCAAATCAATTCCTTCTACACTACCAGTCAGGCAAGGACTGTTCAGGATAGTCTGGGGTCATGATGTTAATCATGAGTGATTAACAGGTAAAGTGCTCGTGAAGTAAAAAGAGTAGTTAGCAGATTTATTGCTAAATCAGGTACTTCTTACTTAAAGACTTGAAGAAAAAGTCAACATTTCCCCTTCAAGTTGGGATTCTGTCTTGTCCATTCAGTGTTAGATGCTGGAGGTGCTGAGTTATACTGTAATGAATGGTGTCTGTCCAAATCCCTGACACACAGGAGGGGGACATGGAGCTGTAACCCCACCAGAACTCCCCTGCCTTAGAGAAAGCTGGGAAAGCAGCTGAGAGTACCACAGGAAGTTAGAGCTTCTTTAAGTATTTTCCTCAGAGGAAAGCATGTTGATACCTGTCCCATAGACTGCTACAACCTGTTAGGAGGGCAGCAGTGATATAAACATATTCATCTTCTTTCTCTTTTATCAAAAAGGACACATTTCTACCACAGCTGCGTATAAAAAATTAGATAAACTAGAATATGGGGTTGAGGGGATTTTTGCAATAGATACAAACTTCAAATAGCTCATAAACTACAAGTGTAAAGAGATTTTTGTTCCTAACAAAACTGTCTGTGCCTTGCAATGAACTGATGCACCTCTTTGTAGTGTTCCCTTCAAACATAAATTTAGAAATAGAAAACATTCTACACCACCACCACCACCATGGAAAGTGTGTTGCTTCAACCTGTGAAGCTGGGCACAGAGTAATAACAGCACTGTATAGCCTAGAAATACTGCACAAACCAGCAGCTGTATATTAATAGAAATATGTTTGCCTCCAAAATTATTTCAGTAATCCAGCAAAGCCTCAAGTTGCCAAGATTATTACTATACCAAAGTCAGATCAGAATGTGCATAGCCTCCGTTTTTCACTTAAAAAAACCCAAACCACACATTTTCTCACAGTCTGAAAATCAAGATATAAGGTAGTTCAATGTGAGGGATATGACCCAGCTGGATTTTCCATTTTTTCTTCATAGTGAAATGTTGCTAAATATCTGGGTGTCAACAAATGAAAACAATTGTGTGAAGAAAGTGAATGTCTTTGAAGAAAATCCTGCCAGTTGAAGGAAATTGTCAGTCTGCAAACAGGCATGGTCAGAATGCTGGACCTCCCCAATTTCACAGTTTGGGGATTTATTTTCAACAGGTTTGTAACTGGTGGTCCAGCACAGTTCTTGTAATAACTCTTACAACAGCTTTGAGTTGAAACTGGAGGGCAAAACCACCATCAGTGATGAAAGGTGGTGGAACAACATTTCAGCACATTTCCTGACCAAACAAAGCCTCATGGGGGCCACACTTGACCTCTGTTAACAGAGACAAAGGATAATGTGATTGTGTAGGCAATGTGCTTGTAAACCTACAGGCAAAGGAGACAGGGAACCCACAGCTCTACCTCTCTGTAATGCTGACTTGAGACAAAAAAACAGAACACAAGAGAGCACTTTGCAGCCTGGCAGGGCAGCATAAAGAGGCAGAATCATAGAGCAAAGACAATACTTCTTATTGTTTGATTCCTTCAGCATTCAGGGGAATAGGTCTGTGTTCTCTGAAAATAACAACAGGTCTGCTTCAAAGAGCTGCTGGTGTTGCACACATATTTCTTTCTAAGCAGAAAACCCTGCAAAGTCCTGAACGTGTGGCTGAATGCTCAGGTCAAAGGACCAATTGTTACTTTCAAGTTGCCTTGAAAGTGCCATCTAAGTGACATCACTGAGACCAGGGCCTCTGAAGGATCCTGGCATCAGGGAGCTCCAACAGGCCCTGGGAAGAAATCAAAGCACTTGTCCAAGGAGGAGTTCAATATTTCCCTTTCTGAAGTGAGGAGCTCCCTCCTGACCTTCTAGCTGCTCACATTAATTCCAGCACTGCTATAACACATGCATTTGCCCTCGGGGGAAAGAAGGTGCCTTCACTGCAACATTTCCACACAGAGACTCTAAATGCAAATGGTTTGGGCTCGGGAGTGAAAGCCATGCATTAGAAACCTGCTCATCTACAGCCCTTCCTCTCCTCTGGGCATAAATACCCCTTCTCTGACAGGGTCCTCCCAGCCCTAAATCCTGTGGGGCTGTGTCAGAGTGTCAGAGCTGTGAGCTACAGCCCAGCATGTGCCACACAGCAGCCAGACCAGCACAGTGCTGAGGAATTGCACTGCTGTGCCCAGCTGTCCTGCAGTGATGTAGCACATCATAAAACCAAGACAGGTACTGAAGAGAAATGGCTCTTAGGAAACATGTCAGGACTTCTTTTGGAACTTCTTCAGTTCCTTACCAAATGGAAAATGTGTCAAAACTAGAAGAGATATGAGCTGCAATTAAAAAAAATTGCCATTTTTCTCTTTAATGAAGGTTATTGACTATTTCTCTATGGATATGCACTTTTATGTAGGCTCTTGTTTGGCTCTTACAGGCCCTGGATAAATAAGTGACAGGTATGTGACAATTTAATATACAATCAACATCTTCATATAGATTACTTATATAATGCATAGACTTTATTGTAGATCAATTATCTCCTACCTAACCTTCATCAAAAATAATCCTGAATATCTTGCCTGCATCAGGAGCAGAGTTAGACTGAAATAATTTGGGACCCAGAGTCCAAGACATGCCTTTAGGATCAGGCAGGACTTAATAGAACTGGCACTTGTGTGCTGCTAGGGATGACCTCTGAGCTATTTGTCAAGGAATGTGGGAGAGCAGAGTGAAATATATCTCAGTCTGTGCCAGGCAGGACAGGAGAGGAGGTGGGGATGGCTGCACCGAGGCCCCACCTGTACAGAACCATGCAGGAGCTCCTCAGCCCCTCCCAGTGGCACAGCTGAGCTCTGGGCATCCTGTTTAGACCCTCTGCTCAGGAAACTGCAAGGAAACAGCCTCAAAAATGCACCATTTGAAGTGCTCTCAATATCTAACTCCATTCATCTCTCTTTTTTTAAAAAGTTTTTTTCTAAGTGTATAATGGTATTTGGAAGCAGAAGTTCAGATTCTCCTTCTGCCAGGACTTCTTTTCTTTATTTTGGTCAGAACTGAAAGCTAATTATTCCCTGCTTCAAGAGCAATAGAGTGTTTATTGGAATGTTCCCTACAAACCTATCAGACATGTTATAGCTCAGTAATAAATGAGCTTCCAATTAATTAAATTTAGCTCTCCATATAGAGAGATCACTCCAGAAACTGTTTCTTTTTTTCTTCCTTCTGTATCAACATGAGTTCCTACAAAGCAGGAAGGAGGCATTCACTGGAGTTTAATATAAAATACCATGATTGCAGAATGTTGTACTCATGGTGAAATTCATCCTCAGTGAATTAATGTTTAAAACTAAATAGATATATTATTAGTTTCACTCCTAAAATGTAATTTCTTTTGGTACAGACTTTGCACTCACTTTTTCTTTTATTTAAGTACTCTAAAATTGGCTGTGTAAAATTGGAGCTTCCATCATCCTATAATTTATGCTGGAGAACATAATTCAGAGCAAAAATTAACAACAGCAGCCCCTGTAGATAGTGTGGTCAAACTGATCCAGATTTTGTTAATGGCTCTCTCACCTGATTTACCATTGTACATGATCCTGTCATTCTCACATGCAGCCTCTGCTGCCTGTCCAGCTGGGAAATTTCAGATTCGTTCAGAGTGGCAGAGTTGGAAGGACAAATCTGCTCAAATTCAATAAGAACAGAACAGCAGCAAAACTAAGAACTGGATGAAAAATTTAATCCAGGGTTTTAAGCATGTGTTCTGTCTTGGTAAAGATAATAGTTGTTGATTACTTGAAGTTTTACTAATGTTGGAATACCATGGGAAAAATTACTGGATTGCTTTCTGAGATGCAAACTGAGTCACTTGTGGGCATGCTCATACTGTACTAACTGTACTTGCTTTCTGTGATCATGCCAGGTAAAAATAGGAATGCATAAATATTTATGCAGAATATTGCTAAAGGAGGCACAGCCGAGCATTGCACAAGCATTTGTATCAACACAAGTTCAGGGCATTCTCATCCCATAAAAGGCTGCTGTTTGTGAGATAAAAGAGGAGATTTAGCCTCTGCAATTCTTCAGGTCTCCATTATCCAGGTGTTTCTGCAGTCCAACACCCACAGTTAGCAGGAGTGGTTACACTGTTGTCACAGAATTTATGAGGCATACAGAGATATTAGTCATACACATAAGATATAGAGCCCTTTATTAAAAGCTGTTAGTGGGCAACTAAGTTATGTGGATTTTTTAAATTTTTATTTTTTTAATCAATGTGAATTGGAAATGCCTGGTACTTTTAGAAGTTATGGCTTAGCTGTGTTGCAGCCCTACCAGCCAGGCCATAATGCAGAATGACATCTGGGTTAGAGCAGAGCTGGTACTGCACCAATTGTCCATATAGATTTTTATTGAATAAACTCCATTTCAGTGTCTATATACATTGCCACCAACTATTTCAACTTTAAATGTTCTGTCCAGAAGATTACAAATGCTGATGATATTTAATATGACATTTTAAAGACAAAAGGCGGCCATGCTGGGCAGAAGTGATGGGTTAGGAGAAGGACATCAGAGTGACACAATTAGTTAAAGGTTGAAAAATAAGAGCTGCTTTGTGACACATGTATGCAGAATAACATGGAGGCTTGTTACCTTCTGAGTTACTGAGTTCATAGATTCTACAAATTATAAGGTTTATAAGGCTTAATCTAAAGCATTAGATGGTTTTGCTGAGTTGAATTTTGTTTGCACTACAGCATGCCTCTAAGAAAAAAAAAATCCAAAATTTAAAAAACCCCAAAGTCCTTAAGAAATCCAGAAAAGGCTGCCAGTAATGTGAAATGTGATAGATATTACCTCTTTTCCTCTGTGTCTCTCTCCCTCCCCCTCCCCAGCTCAGATGTGTGGAAGGTACAAGAGTCTGCAATTCTCTGCCAGGTATCAAAGGGGAGCTCCCCCATCTGAGAGCAGGGAATGCTGAGCATGATTCAGCTGGGAGGAAACATCCTGTGTGCCATCATCAAATGATGAAAGCTGTGGCTCTGGATTGTACTAGCCTTTGAATCTCCTGCTTTCAACCCTTTTGAGGGAAAGGCTTTGTGTATTTGTGAACCCACAGGCATGTCCTTTTGAGCTATAAGGTTGAAGATGATTTTCATGCTGAACAAGTTTTGTGTGACTAAATTCACTACCATGAATGTCTGGGAAGTGAATGCTTGGGACTAGAAATAAAACTGGTGCCAAGAGTCCAGCTAGATAATAACTGTGTAGGGCTTCAAACCTCCAGAGTGTGCTTAGAAGCATCTTACAATGGACCACAATTTTTTAAATCACTTTCACTTTGTCCCTTGTGCAGCTGTACAATTAAAAAGTAGGTTATTATCCCTCTCAAAAACATATCAGAGGTAGCAGGAAGGGATACTCTTATTTAGCAGAGTGAATGGATAGAGTAGGATAAAAGAGAAACCCATCTGAATGCTGCTCTTCATCTCTCAGTGAATGTGAATGGAGATTTTGGGGACTTGGCAGTGTTTTGTTCTGAAGGTCAGCATGCAAGCTACTGGATGATCTTTCTGTTTAATTCACTTGGATATTTTGCAGATCTGATGTTGTACTGAGGCTACAAGAAGCTGAAATATGTAAAAATAAATGGCATATAATCTAAAGCCATGCAGCAAGTGGCTGTTTCCAAGGTTCACCCAGTTTTGTTGGCTCTAGACTGCATTCCTTGCTCCTAAACCATTTCAATGCCACTGTGCAGTCCAACAGAAAGGTCTGACTTTCAGTGCAATAAGACTGCATCAAAGTTGTGTTTCATTAAACTAAACCTGGGGATGACTAGAAATAACTACAGCATTTCACATTGTGGTGTGGAATTCATTGCAGATGTTTGAAAAAGTATTCTTGATAACAAATATGAAAGAGAGATTACTGAGAAAGCAGATGCAAATGCAACTTCATTGCTTTCTTAAGCCTTGGTAGTGAAAAGTCAACAACTAATACAAGTGCAATTAAAACTTGGGAGTCATACTTATCAAAAGAGTGAAGCCTCCAAAACTGGCATCAAAGAAGTCCCTGCTCAGTGAGTCCCCAATGTCAAGGATTCAGCCTTTGGACATAAAACACAGAGTAAATGGGATTGTAAACAACTGGCACACAAAGAACACAACAGGCAAAGGCCAGAGTGTCCCTGACCCAGATGGAGATGTATGTGCACAGCAATGTGGCCCATAGCATTCCAGCACAGTTCTATATGTTTCATTGATTAGAATAAAAAGAAAAAAAATCCTAAGGCTTGTGATCCTGAGTTTTGAAATGTTTCAGACTAGAAACACTCTTACTTGAAGGGGAACTCTGCTGCAACACTTCCATTTTTGTGGTGTATAACCCAGTGTTTCTTGGACGTCATAAAAATCATTTTGTTTTTCCAAAACAGAGATTCAGCTTTTTTCAGAGATTCAGCTTGAAACTGCAATCTGATGTTCAGATATTTTTTTCCTCTAGAATGTGGCAGTTATGAAGAAGCAGAGTTTATTCTGTGTTCTGTTGATCACCATAGTAACCTGTGCTCTCTGTATTTAACAGGGAACAAAAAGTTATTTATTTGACAGGGATGGAGTTCTGGGAAGCAATGGTTTATGAACACTGGCAAAATATTTTAATGGGACTATTTACTTCTCAAGTTGTTAATGTGTACCAGTAATTAGCTCTTTATCTGTCATGAAGACCTCAGAATGTGGAATTGATTTAGTTAAAGGGTGTTCATTACAGTTACAGCTATTTTCTACTCTTAGCAGTTTTTAAATAAAGCTGGACAGTGCCCTGTGCAGTCCTGATTGTTTACTTATATGAAAAGCACAATAAAGGTATCTTGCTTGCTTTTGGGCTTCTTTTGTGTTCTGAGGAACCAAAGGGATTCCTAAACTGCAAACAAAAGAACAACTGACAGTTATTTATTGAAATCATGTTGTTTCACATCAGCACAGCTTTATTTTTTTAAGCCCAAAGGGTGAGATTGCCCACCAGTTTTTAATTGCTCCTTTATTGGTGCAAATTGATTTATTTTATGAAATTACTTTCAGTGTGCTAATTGATCTTTTTGCCTGCTTACTTTTAACAGGGATCAATCCATTGATCTGCCTCACAGAAGCAGCCCCACAAAATGCAGAGGGGGCACAGATGGGGCAAAAACTGGTATCCAGTGTGGGGCAGAGGAACCTGAAGTGGTTTTTTTACCCATCCCCTTGGTATGTGGGACTGGCATCAAATCTGCCTTTGTATTGAGACTTTCCTTGAGCAAATTTTGTCCCAGGGGGAAGCTGTAGGAAACCAGGGTGGCTGCCCATGCAGGTTTTCCTTTGTGAAGAAACTTTCTGCACTTTCAGTACCCTGTGGAAACACATCATGATGTGACATATTCCCCAAAAGGTTTACAAAGGAATCCGTCAGGAAAAGATGTGCTCATTAAACTTCTCATCTCTACCTGCAATGAATACTTCATTATCAAATATCATTATTGTATAGCTATAAACCACTTATTTTTTCCTACCTTTACAATTTACCTAAAGCACAATTACAAACACATATTTTTAGGCAATGTCCAGTCCCTCATATACTCTTATATTCTACCTATCTTTTCTTAAGCATTTTATCCTTCTGCAGTGAGCCATATTTTACAGTGAGTAGAATTTTAAAGCTTGAATTTCACCAGTCCTATAGGAATTGTTTTACCCAGAAGACTGAATTTATTTCTTCTAACTCAGGAAGAATTTTGATGTTAACTCTGAGATATTAAATGTATCAAAAACAGAAAAGGAAAGTACAGCTATTAATTCAGAATTTTCATTTTATTGGAAGCACAGGTCCAGTAATTAATATACTTATTTTATACAGTTAAATATACATTATACCCTGCAGAAGCAGATGCAATCAATACCAAGCAGCAAGCAGAATGTGAGTATTGATTGTACAAAACCCCCTTTCACACTCATGTTATCAAGGAGCTTTTCAAACCTCTATTCTTAGGAACACCATTTGGAGGATTGTGCATATGCATGTGTAAAATGAACTGCTATTATGACTTCATCTGTGTGTGTGTTGGCACTGCAGAGAGTTTTGCTGAAGTAATAATTTGGTGGCATCGAGAGGCAGAAAATCAGATCGCGGAAGCACAGTCCAGATGGAATTGCTGAGCAAGTGTATTGTGTTTTTTTCCCTCTTGTAAAGATAATAAATACTATACCTGGATAATATTTCATAAATACCACACACAGAGTACTTATGAGACAGATAAGGCAAGGCTGGTAGCACAAGCAAAAATCAGAGGAAATGTTACCTGTGATAGATGCATTTTTCTAGCACAAGGAGCTCACTGGGAATGCAGAGGTTTTGCCTCAAAAACCAGTTAAGTAAAATTTTAGCAATGCTTTTTAATTCCAAAACCTGCAGAATGCAGGGGGGCCTGGGTATGATGTGATTGATGCTTTAACTTCAGAGACCAGGTTCAGAATTTTCACTGGCTTTATAGCAACCTAATACTGCCCCAACTCCACTCTAAATGTTCAAAGATACAGAAGTCTCATTTTCAGGTTTATTTAGGGCAAGTCTATATAGGCATGTGCACAAAGAGACAGGCTTTCACTGGGTTCACTTTGAGATGGCCAGCAAAAAATAGTTCTGAACAATAGTCCAGAACAATCATTCAAGATCACAAATCATTCATGAACAATATAACTTTTCTTAAAATATTAAGCCCAGCTGAGCTCACTGAACAGTCAGGACCAGTCCAAACACTTTAGCCAAGTGCACAAGCACAAGATTCTTGTCTAACTTAAAGCACAAGTAAAATTTCAATTGTCCTTGCATCTTTATCTGCAAAACAGGATTACAAAACCTACCTTTCACAAAGCTGGGATGCATTTAAATTAGGTGATATTGGATACATTGGGTACAATATGAAAATCTTGGATGGGAAACTGCATAAATGCAAAGCATTAAATCATTAAAGCCCACTGTTTATGCTCTCACATTCTGATGATCAATGTATGCTTACATCCTTTTTCCAGAAAATAAAATAGTTATTCCTGAGGTAATGGTGAACAGCTCGTAGAGAACTCCCATATAGGAGTTGAGCATAAATTATGCAGCAAATAATTTATAGATATTTCATTTCCTTTGGAAATGTCATCATTGGAGAGCACTGGTGACAGATATCACACACAATCCACCTTTTGTTAATTTACACAGAGCCACAGTACACAGGTCACACATACCAAAGAGAAGACTTTAGCTCAAGAAAAGAAATACAACTGTAAAATGGATTTGCTTGCACAAAGGTATAAAAGTTATCAAATAAAGCAGGAAAGCAATATTGATTTTGATATAGGCACCCCTAAAGATCCAGGCTTTGCAGAGTCAATAGTGTCTTGATTTAGGTTCTAACCCAACCCCAAAGTCTCAGACTCGGCTCCATCCACTTATTGATTTGTCTGGCATGCTGGGTTGGTGTTTTTTTGTTTCTTTTTTTTTTTTCCAGAAATGCTTTTCTGCTCTCAAATTTTAGCTAGCTCTCCCAGAAGAATGTCTAATACAGTCACAAAGAGCAATTCTGTTCCTTACAACCAAGCTATTGACTATGGTAATAAAAGGAAAGACAGAAGTCATGTCAGCTTGGCTTCTCACAGGACCTCACAGTGCTCCTTCATTCAATAACAATTATGTAATCAACAAGCAATGGGTAATGAATTGCAAAATATCAGCAGCCCTTAATTTTCTATCAGGTATGATAAAGTTGGGCACTTCTTGAGAAATAAACCACCTTATAACTATCACCAATGCATCAGTTCTTTGATATTTTGCTGCAATATCTCTTCTATTTTATTTTTTTTCTCTCCTGCTACCTGACATCTAAATGCCTATAATTTTAGACATAGAGATCACATGTCATAAAAAAAAGATCCACAGAAAGAGAGCTTCAAAATGTTATTTTTGCCATTTGTAGGCAGTTGTTTA
Source organism: Molothrus ater (assembly GCF_012460135.2). NCBI lineage: Eukaryota > Metazoa > Chordata > Aves > Passeriformes > Icteridae > Molothrus > Molothrus ater. Next base: position 6,133,081 of record NC_050491.2, read on the forward strand.
CCTGATGTGCATCTTCAACACCTTTGTCTTTATATGGGGAGGAAGGGGTTTAGATAAAAGAGCACAAAGAGATGATGCAGCTCCTTTAACAAGCCTTAACAAATTTGTTTTTATTAAATTTCTACACTAAAATTGAAAACCTTTAGGTAGGGGAAAAAAATCCCTGATGATGAATTATCAAGGAAACCAATAGAGGAAATAAAGCCATGCTTAGAAGAGATTAAACAAGTCATTAAGTTTTTCATAAAAGTAGGATGCAGGAAATAGAAGGAGACATAAGTGATTGATTGAGGTGCAAATGTATGTGTGGGCAGGAGGAAAGCAAAGGGTAAATTTGTCTGGGGAGTAAATCCATTTAGGTCATTATAGTTCAATATGGCCATGATCCAGCAAAACACTTGAGCATATGCTTGGTTTTAACATGACTCACTCCCAAAAGCTGAGCTCTGCTGACTTGTTCAGACTCAGGTTTGAGTGTGATTTCATCAGTATCCTCTCTTGAATTGTGTCACCCCACTTGAAAGCCTGTAAGACAACAAAGTGAAAGCTGGAATGGCTTTGGATGGGTTATCTACCTGAAGAATCCATCCTGGACACAGCAAACAGCACACTCTGCTTTCTGTAATGGAATGAGCTTAGAAATGGAAACCTATTTTTGCAGAGGCTGAAAAAGAGGAATGTCAATAGCCGCCAGAAGGGATGGGACATCAGGACGTTACAAGCTTTTATTTAATGGAAAACCATGCTGAAATTTTGAGACATGGCACATGATAAGCTGATGTAAATGGCCCAAAATTACCATGCCTTTAGTGCTTATTTGTGTGGTTCCATCGCACAGTGGTGCCTGTGCTTGCAGGCTGCAGGGTCCCCTGGAAAAGGACCAGCCAAGGACCACCCCCTGTGCCACAGGAATGCCCCAGGACAGGGCAGAGCTGCTCCCCCTCTCCAAAGTGCCTCTCCAAAGACACTTTATGTTGCAGCCATTAACTGCTGATAACAAGAAATGAGTTCTTTGATTGTTCTTTCTATCCCAAGTTTTGGTGACATTTCTGGCCAGGGCAGAGGAATGATTTTGGGAGCAATCTCACTAAATCTATGGCTCTGACCCATTAATTTGAGCTGATTATCTTGTGAAGAGACCAAAAGTTTAAATTTTGAACCCATCTTCTCATCTGTAGGACTCCATTCTTTTTCCTCTCTAAGCTCCAATCTTACATTTTCTAGGGCAGGAAGAAATAGCATCCTGGCTTTTCAGAAATGAACAAAGTAGAAAAGATTAGATACACAATACAAGTCAGCATCACCAGGTACCATATTTATTTTTCTTAACTCCCTTTCCTGGGAAATAGGAATAGAAGGATCACAGCTTTCATTAAACAATAAAATTAATTTATAATTCTCAAGATTTCACAGAAAAGCATTAAAACATAATTACTGCATTGTCACCACAAATATCACTTTGACTTCTTGAATTTTCCTCACTTTTGAGCAGTCTCTGAGGATGCAATAATTGACTTATATAAGCAATTTACAGAATAGAGGGACCTGTTCATCTAATATGTCACAGAGTTCATTTTCCTCTAGGAAGCTTTTGCACAAGAACAAACATCTACATATTAATAAAACCAGTATCTTCACAAGGTATTTTTTCAACTGCTGAATTTTATTAATAAGCTACTAAGTAAAAGGTTTCTTTGAAACAATTCAGAACTTGAAATTAAAAATGGTGTGTCATTTTCAGCATTTTTATGTTTCATTTATTTGTCAGACTCTCAGTCAGCAAGATGAGGTGGGTGATAATTATTCAAGGTTGCCAATTAACCTACTTAGCAGGTCACACAGGTAACTGGCATAGATTGTGTCAAATCTCATTACTGGGATAATAATTTAATCACTCAGTGCATTGACTGAAGGCCAGAGAATCTGGAGAATAAATTAAACAGGAAAATAAAATTAGTAGCTAGAGAGGTATTATATTTAAATACATGAGAACAGTAAAATGTTAAAGCATACTACTCACTGGTAGAAACTCAGTAAAGTCTGGAATGGGGGCTGGGGGTACTGAGAGTGAGGATTTTCAGCCACAACTTCCAGCATGAGTATCAAAAAGGGTTCTATGTCATCTTGCTCCTGGGAATGAAAGGCAGCTAAGCCATGAGGAGGGCGTGAGCACGTGTGTTATTCTCTAGCATTTAAAAAATGTGCAGTGCAATTACCTTGGCTGCAGTGTGAGAGCCCAGACCTGCCCAGGCACTCCTGCTTTGGGAGCTCTGGGTGACCATCCTGGCCTCTCCCCTCCTCTGCATCCCAGCCTTCTTCAGCTCTTTGTGCCTGCATTCAGAACAATGACAAAGGAATGTCAAGTAAGAAGGCCACATAATGGATAAAATAATCTTGCAGGATCTGTCAAAAAGGACAGGAGAGATGAAAAAATTACAATAAGTAATTGTCAAAGTCATGGAGTCTGTGAAAAAGCTTCTTCTGTACAATAATGCTCTGCATTTACAAGGTGACTGAGTACATGAGAGATAGGAACAGAAGAGTCTGCCTGGAAGTGGAAAAACATTTTCTGTGCAGATGGAGAAAAAAACTACTGGAAGGAACAATAACATCTTTCAAGGTGGTTTTATACATACAGGTTACATATGAGTTTGAAGCTTGTATCTGCTTTGGAAAGAAATATAACCTTTTCTAGAAATTATCAATGTTTTATAATTCAAAATATAGACTGGAGGGAAAAAAAACACACAAAACATTATTAATGCCAAGACTTAGCTAGTCCTGAATGTGTTAGGTGTGAGGTGTAAGGTGTCCCACAGCACAGACAAAAGTACATGCAACTCCAGGAAAGATGAGAATATGGTGAACTTGCCCTTGTCTTCATGGTCTATTTCAATGGTTTACTGTCTGCAAGAACAAGAGGGCTGTAAAAGAAGCCATCACTCCTCTGAGCAGTGGATCATTCAGTTTAAACATATCTCATAGATGTTATAGCCAGGAATTACAGCACACTGAGCACTGCTCCAGGACTTGTAATTTATTCACTCAGCAGGGACAAAAAGTGACTTCCATAGCAGCACTTTATAGGCCTGTAAAATAAAAAACAACCAGCATGAAAAAATATCCAGTGGGCCAGGAATGAGTGTTGGTTTGGCGAGGAATGAAAATTTGGTTTGGTTTTTCCAACAATGAGCAAAACCACATGCTTAGTGGATGTGACCAGATCACTTATTTATGCTGTCAAATATATTATTTTGAATCATAAATTGTCTTGTTACTGAAAGAGAATACACCATAGCAGAAAGGCTGAGCATATCTATTCCAGTTCTGGAATTACAGAAACAACATGCAGCTCTTAAATGTCATTTTACTTGTTCCCACAGAATGTAAATGCTATAGTAGTCAATAACTTCTTAGACCTTCTTTTTTTGTTTTTTTGAAAAGACTAAAGCAGGGCAGCACTATTTGTGGATGCTACCCACTAGCTCAGGAGTGCTAGATAACAGAAACTGCATGCAGAAGAAAAATCACTTCACCTAATTAGTAGAAAACTTAACACTGATGAGCTAAACTTTCTCATTAAATTTTTCCCTGATAAAAAAGCAAAAAGCTTAAAGATAATAGATTCATTTATTTAAACATAAAGCAAGAGCTCAAAATCCTGGATAAATTCAGTGTAAGGGCCTCTCAGGAGATATCAGCAGTTACAGAAGACCCACAGCTACCACAGCTGCTTTTCTGGTTCTTGTGAATATTTTCAGTGTTTTCAGCTCATTGCTATTTTTTATATATTATGTAAAAAAGTAATAAATGGCTAATTAAATTACACAGGCTACAGTCACAGACAAGAGTGACAGTGGATTAGGAAACTCCATCAGAATACTGAATATTTCATTACCTAGCTATCTAGAAAAATCAGATGTTATAAATGCTTTGCTAAGGCAAAAGCATTGTTGACTCATTCATTTCCATGATGATCTAGTGAGCCTTCCTTGCAGAGGTTAGCTCAGGGCACTAATACAGCCTCAGCAGCATAATTCCCATTTTGGGAAGACAGGATATATCCTGAGCAGGGTTTTCAAGCCCAAGAGTGAGCACCAGTGTGGATCTGGAGGTTCCTGCTCTGCTCTGCTGTCAGGAGCCACTGCAGAGACTGGACACACAGGAACTGCATCTTCTTCAAAGATGGATTTTTCAGCATGAGAGCAGCTCTGAGTGATCTCTGGGGAAAGGATCAATTAGAGACTTTTGGCTTCTCTTCACTTATTACATTTTCTATTGAAATAATGTTTCCCATTGTTCTCTCATTTATAATTCACAGTCAGTAATTGTCATGAGCAGTAACCCCATTAGGCTGTTGTCTTAACTCCATGTTACAACATCTCTTTTTAAAATAGTGCTTTCCAAAGACACCATTATCCTTCAGTTGCAACAATCACCTGTGTATTTGTTAACTAAAAATATAATGAGAGGTACTAGCCCATATTAAAGTACAATAATACAGTGTCAGAGCATTTTGGACAGACCTGGACTGGTTGAAATGTTACTCAACACCTCCTCCCAGCAGTGTGCAGGCTTGAATATTCCTGCTCAGTGCTACCCTCCTTCATTCCCCCCCCTTACTCAGACTAACCCTGACTTTCATTCACCTGTAGAGGTGACACTAATTCCTGGATGCCTGCAGAAATTGAACCAGATACCCCTGGGACACTTTGGGGCAGGGAATGGCTTCTTCTCCTTCTGGTGAAAATGACAACTGCTCACAGCTCCTAATTTCCACTGCAAGGAAAAAGGAAAGCTTTAATCAGAATAGGGGCAGACAAGGGAAGAAGTTCTGAGCCTCCCCAGGGTTAGGGCAACAGCTCCCCAGGGAAGGTAATGCAATGGTTACCCCAGCCCACCCCAGAAGTGCTGCAGGGCAGCTGCTTTGCCCTGCTCCCCCTGCCAGCTCTCAGCCTCACCCCTCCTTAGGGAGTGCTGTCTCACTGCTCTCATCAGCTGCAACCTTGGGGACCCTTGGCAGAGCATCCACCAAATGCCAGGCCTGGAGGGCAGGGCACTGCTTTTTTCTCCCCCTGTCATGATTGCCTGTTTCTCTGGACTGCAAAAATGGGTTTAAATCACTGCAAGCAGCGAAGAGCCTGGACCACTCTATCCCACTCCCTAGGCAAGCATTTTATCACCAGGTTGTATTTTCCACAAATAGATACTGTACATTATACTCAACACAGAGCACAGCAATCCCTCTTCAAGCCCTGGTGAGAAGAGCAGTGCTGGAACCTTGGTCTAGGACACAAATTAGTCCCATATAACTTTCCATGCTGAAGGTGTCACTGGCTGCCTGCATCTGTTCTGGGCAGTTCTGGCTCAGGAAGTGACAAGTCTTTTGGTTCAGGGCTGCAGAACATGGCTGGTTTTTTGTTTGCCTCTGTGGCTTTCCCACTGCTCACAGAAGAAAGCCTTTATCCCTCAGTAAATGCAGAGCTGAACTAATACATTGTCAAGGATTCCTTGCAAAAGCACAGTTTACTTCTCAAGATAATGCTAAAGATTCCCAAGTGTAAGAGCCTGCAAAAATATGTAAAACATTTTAAATATAATGCAGTGAATAACCACAGACTTTCCATAACAATCATCATTTAGTGAATGTATAAATAGAATAAAAGCAATATTGAAGCTAATAAATGACCTCTGACACCAAGAACCGATTGCATTTCATATTACTTTACTTAACTGCCCCCTCCTTCCCCCACCAAACAGAAGCTTTATTGACAAAATGTGCTCTGGTGATTTAGTCTGTAGACTTAAAGAATGTGCAACTCTGGGAAAAACTGAATTATGGATTCTATTTGTCAGACAAGGAATGGCATGTAATAACTTAATGAACTAGAAGCTTATTAGTTGTAAAAGAGAGAAGGCGTTGTCTATCAATCTCTTTTATTTTTTATAGCTCAGAAATGTTCAGGTGGATAAGCATCAAATTCATTTCACATTTATTATCTTATGAATACCATTATGTGCTAGAATCTCAACAAGCTAAAAAAATATATCTCAGCCTCTAGTTTAATGTGCATTTTATTAGTCAGTTCTGGAGGCTCTATTTGAAACCCAAGTCATTAGAATACGTGCTCACATATTTGGCACTTGCACACAAGAGCTAACCTGATTTCATCAAACCTGTGGAGTGAAAGGAATTCAAACACAGTGACAGTGACACTGACAGTAACAACTGTGTTTCAATAACTCTTTATTGCTCTATGGACACATAAATACAAAAGGACAGTAAAATAATTTTAACAAGAAACTTGGAGAGAAACCAACCAGCCTAATATAAAATGGAAGAATTGAATCCTTGGTTGTTAAAGAAGTTTTCTCCACTTTGAAAAGTACAATAATTTACTTCACTTAGACTTTCCTGTGGACCTATTTATTCTGCACAATGGAGTGACATTTGAATCATGATATTATGTGTGAATATGCACAAAAATTACAACAATAAGGTAGTTTAAAATCCATTAGATTTTAATCCATAATATCAGTCTTAGCTGATATTATGTTTTAAAAATACATGGTAAAAAATAGGAATTAGCCCTAATATAAAAAACATTATATATATATATATAAAATATATTATATATATATATATATAATTTATTATTATAAATATATATAATAGATAATATATAAAACAATTTATATATATAAAATATATAAATAATTAGCCCTAAATACATAAAACACATGTGCAAGTAAAAAAAAAATTACATAAAGCAGGAAATTCCAAGTTCAAGCTAATGCATACAGAGGTATATGTAGAACAAAGCAGTCAGGTTCTGATCTATCAGCCCCAATATTTCATGTGCTGCATAGATCCCTGTGTAATTGCAATTTTAACCCTGCACAAGATCGATCTGCTTGCTTTGATTTTCTTTTCCAGAAATAAAAATAAGCAAGGAAAGAAAATCTGCATTAATTTATGCCTCTCGTAGGCTCCTGTGGATGCCTTTTTTGGTTTATTGGTTTGTTGGGGTTTTTTTTTGTGTGGCCAGCCTAGCAGCAGATGTCTTACATACATCAGGCTGTTTAGAAGAACAGTCATAGCCATTCCACTTAATCAAGTAATAGCACACTATTGACATATTAGACCAATTTAATACATTTGTTTTCTTTATCCATTTACATTTCATCTCAAAGGTCTCCAGTACAATGGGATTTTGAACTATTTGCGCTGAGCACAATCGAAGGGCCAGTAATCCAATAATTTGATTTTCTTGCTGCAGAGACCAGGAGAGAGGGAAAACCATCTTTCTCTTGCTCCAGCAAGTGAGCTGCAGGCCTGCATTAGGCTTTTAGCTTCCTGTGTAAAACATACCCCAAGGGCAACAGAAGGCCACTTAAACACAGCTTGGAGGGCACCACTGGAACATGGCTGTGGCACGTTGGCTTTCTGCCCAGGAGTAAATTCCAACCATTAGCATCAAACACTCATCCTGAAGCTCTCAAACTGAAATTAAATGCCATCTATCAAATGAATAAACAATAATAAAGTAGCACAAGTAAATTAAAAAAATAAATTGCAGTAATTTATACTGTGGATCATCTGTTCAGGGTTGCTGTTCCAGACTGTTCGCCTCAGATTATCTTTCAGACTATTTTTTCACTATTAGATTTTTGTACATGTAAAACAGCCCTTGATACACAAATTGAATTTATGCTATGCTCTATGCTACTCCTACTAAAAAATAGTTTTAAATAAGGCTTGTTTTTCCTATGCAAATAATTTTGTTTAATTCTGCTAGTCATAGGTTGAGTCTACATGAGTTGTGTCTAAACAAGAATACAAACAACAACAATTAAACATGCAAAAATGTACCTTTAGATATCTCAGCTGGAGCTGCACATTCTGGTTTAGGCAGTCCAGGAAAATTTCAGCCGGCTTCAGAATTGGAAAGCTGTGAATATAAAGTGAATTATCCCTTTAAAAGTGCTCAAAGGAAAAGCAACCAGTAGTTTGGGACAGATTTTAAAAGGAAAATTTTTAATAAGCAGAATTTTATTACCTAACTGAAATTTTTGCTATAGCGTCCTGGCTAAAACTTCACTTTTTGTGAAAAACAAGAAAAAAAAAAACCAAAAAACCAACTCTGGGAAACGATTATGCTTTGTCTGAATCACAGCTATTACAGCAATAAATTCAGCCTTGTGCTGAGATGGGACAGTATTGCAAAGGAGAGCAAAGGGAAATATCTCACTTACTGAATATTAGTCTCATTTCCCAAAACAAGTTGACTCTTCCCAGGAACTTCTTTGCCAAAATTTCCTTAGGGCATGAAATAATTGGCTATTAACCAGTGTGTTCTTGACCCAAAGAATGGAGCAGAAAACATGCAAGTCTTGTCTGGATTACTAGAAGAAAGAAAAGAGAAATTAGAGTAGATACGCACTGCCGGAGCCTGTGGCTCTCTTCATTTTTCTCGTTGTGACTGGAGGTTTTTACCTGCATTTATAGCAGGGCAAAAGACCTGAGGAAAAGAGCAGGCAGGAAAGAGGGGAAGGCAAACTAGAACAGCACAACCTTCTCCTTTTCAGATTTATTTTCCCCTGCCTGCTTGCCCTGCATTTAGTGTGGGGCTGTGAAAAAGGAAGGCTGCCAGCTCCATAGCATCATATTGCCAGCATAAAGGGCATCCTGTCTCAACTCGAGGCAGCAGAGAACTTATGAAAAAGGGCCTGCACACTAAGAGGAAAAAACAGCAAAATCTTACTTATCATAAATGCTGTGCAGTCTTCTGAACAAGTGATAGTTTCCTTTTTCCCCCCTTGTACATGGGATCACCTGGAACTCACCAAAACCTCTGAGGTGCCCTGGGTGCTGCCCCAGCGCCCCGGGCAGCCCACGGGAGGAGTGGCTGAGGACGCAGCATGCGGGGACAATTCCCATGGCCTGGAAGGATCAAAACAAGACATTAGTATGCACTAGGCAGAGCCTGCTGCTAATGAGTGCTGCACTGAGGGCTCAGGCCATGGTTTTGCTAAATCCTGTGCTCTTGGTACTCCTGAAAACACCACATCAACAGGCAGTGAGACTCACGCACCTGCCTGAGAGCAGGGCAGCATAACCAAAGTGCTGGGGCAGGTGTTTGAGCCACTGAGAAAGTGTCTGCCCCTGGATGTCAGCTGCTTCAGTGGAGCTGTGCAAGTCAAGAAGTCCTCCTGGGGCTGGTTGGCCTCTGTTGCACCTGCCCTGTTGCTGGACAGGTGTGTCTGGGCAGGGTTCAAAGCCTGGTGCTGGTTCATCGTGGTTCACAATGATCCCCAGTAAGTGCCTGTACACTACAGGGGACAAACAGAAGCCACAAAAGTTCTGGGATGGGCTGTGATCTCGCTGGCATCACAGCAATGCTGTGCACTAGGCTGTAAGAAAGAGAGGGCAGTGGTCAGCTGCCATGGAGGCTGCCAGGGATGGATATTCAGGAAGCACAGGACAGGACATTAAAGCTGAAGAGATCCCTTGATGTGAGAGAGCAGCTGAGGCACATGGAGCTGTCTGTGCCTTGGGGCAGGTGATGAGCCAGATGACAGCTGGCAGCCAGGACCAGAGGGCAGCCCATGGTGGGTGACATTGTGGTCAGAGTCTGCTGCAGGCCACCTGACCAGGAAGAAGTAGATGAGGCAAAAAACTGAAAGCATCCTCATGCTCACAGGACATCAAAGGTCAGAGCACTGCAGGCACACCGAGTGCTGTTGATGAAGCAGCAGAACACACACACACCACAATTTGCTGCTGCTGGACCCTAGCTTGGCTCTAGCTACCTTACACAGTGCCTCTCCTGCCCTGCATAACCACTCTTGTGCCCTTCAAAGGATGGTGAGCACTACCTGTACAAACCTCCTCAGCAGTCTCCATGTTTCCTCATTGTCTTACACCCCACAAGAAGGTTCTGCAGCAGAAAGAAAGCTTCAGTCCCCCTCCAGCCTTAGCCTGCTGATCACTGTTTGATGCCCTGAAAGTGTAACACATGCAAACAGGGTGCATTGGCTGCAAATTTAGAGAAAACATTTCTTTTCATGTGGGCAAAGAGGAGGTTGTTGGCATAGGAAGTGTGTGTGTACATACACCTGGTTTAAATAAAGCTCCCCCATGATTCCAGGTTGGATTTCACTCTATTTCAAAAGCCTTCACCTGCCATATATCCCAAAGTGTCTGAATAGCAAGAAAGGGGTTTGGAAAAACTTTGCTGACTACTGTAAAAGGAGGAATAGTATCCCAAAGACTGTGCTTCCCCATTCCTACACCTGTGTGGCAGGAGTTCCTCTGATTTTCTTTCAGTCAGAATCCCTGTATCACAGAATATGGCCTGCAGAACCAGTTTTGTCTCAGTTTATAAACAGTTTTACAATATCTTTTAGTGGTGGAAAGATTCCACAGCAAGCAGAAAGTCCTATGGTATGTTCTAGGGATGTGGGATCATTTCTAGAGAATTTGAGGGAGAAACTTTAATGTATTGGGAAGAGCTTAGAACTTCAAACACAAATTAGGACACTTAATTTTCTTTAAACCCTATGTCCACCTGTTCAGATTCCATGAGTGCCTCAGGATCTTTCCTCACAACACTCTTGCACACACCTACATAATACCAGTGCTCTGCTTATTCTGTATCTCAGTAACTTAAACACACGACAAATTCTCTCATGCTGCAAATTTATCTTCATTGAGCTATCTTTTGATCTTGGGCATTAACTCTGATCAGCACTAAGGCAGAGACAGTCTATCCAATTAGCAGATGAAGCCTCAGAAACTCAGGACACAGCACCTCTGCTCCACTGCCTTCCAGGAGATTTGACCTCAACAAACACATTAGATGAACCCAGCCACAGCTGGCCTGCTCAGATGGCATTTTGCCAGTTAGCAAGGTAAAATTTGCTTTTGGGAGGTGCCAGAAAAGCATGGATTTAGGTCCATAACTTGCTAAGGTCTGTTAATACAGCTTTCTTCTGACTCTAAGCAATCACATAAAACATCTTGACTTTCTTAGTATAAAAGCAACTCCTTATCAGACATTCCCTTGTATGGAATCCAAAGAACAAATAACCAACTTGTTTTCTAACATCTGCAAAAACAAATTATCTTTCAAAGGAGACTGGGTTTGTGCTCTTGTGTTCTGCTGCCAATGTCATCAAGGAAACTTTCACTCAAATGTCATCAAGGAAACTTTCACTCAATAGTTATACTTGGAGCAATGACCACCCTATGCTGTGTTTTCCCCTGTTCAGAGCAAGGGGCTTCTGAGCCATTGTCAAGGTTCCTGAGCATAGATACCAAATGCAGTTCTGCATTGAATGTCAAATAAACCCACCACTTTGTTTGGTCAACAATTTCAAAGCCACAGGGGCAATCCATGACTCAGCTGCCATTAAAATTCACTAGTTAATTGTGAACAACCATACCTCAGTGCTTTGCACCTCCAGTTAATCTGCTTGTGTCTGTTTGTGTCAACTGATTCCTGCAGCACCCCAAAGATATGAGAGCAGGAATGCCAGGATTTGAGGATGTTCTGAGGGCTGGCTGAAATCAGTGACTCTCCAGATGTTCTTGGGTGCCTGAAGCAGCATCAAATGGGGCTGTACTGAAGAACTCTAAGGTGACAGCAGGTGTGAAATGCCTCCGTGTATTTCATAAGAGTGAAACACAGCTGGGATGGACAAGTAAAACTCCAAGATCTCGTAATGGTCCCAATAATTTCTGAAGCTAAGCTTGACTGATTGTGTGGCTTCATTCACTCAGCACCTCCAGTGGGTCATTAGTGCTGAACCCAGTGGGTGCTCATGTAAACAGAGCACTGAAACACCAAGAAAAATGCAAGGACCTGTGTTCTTACAGTAGCTTCTGCTTGCCTGCTTTGCTCCATTGGGAATCATCACACTGTGGCTTTGAGGGTTGGTAACAGGAGAGTTTGTGGGTATCAAACATGACAGAAGAGTGGGATCTTCAAACCACGCTCTAAAACTGAGTTTACCCCACTTTTCTTCAGCATTCCCACAGCAGTCCCTCCTCTGTGCCTCTTCCAGTCTGACTACTATTTTTATTAATATTTTTTGGTGTGACATGGTTGATCAGAAGTCTATCTTGTCAGTCTCTGTTCCTTCTTGCTCTTTCCAAGCATTTTACATTCAGTACAACAGATACAAACCAAGAGCCAGAGCTAAGATGAGAAGAAAGGGATCATAAGAACAGAAGAAAAGAATCAAGAAGAAAATCCTGCAGTCCATGGAGAACCTTGCCATTTCGTGACTGAAGTGTGTTGTACAGCAACAGGAAAAAAGCCACAGAAAACTTCTTTAATCTAACAAGGAGTAAGGAATGCCATTAGAATGAGAAGAGCCATGTTATTATGCTGACGTTGTAGGGCCTTTCTTGCACTTGCTCAAAACCCCTCCTGCCTGGATTATTGCTAAGGGTTAAGAGAATTGAATTTTACTGAAAATAACTGAGAACCCAGTTATTTCTGAAGAGATGTGGGAGAAAGGGCTGGAAGTGAATGCAACACAAGGAAACCTGGAATGGGGAGGAGGACTACAAATACAAATTTACTCCCCTGCAAAATCAATTCATCTAAAATTGAGTAAAAGAACAAGATGATATCTCCCTCCTCCCTCCTACAACACATTCTATTCTTCATGTATATTGACATTGAGGGGTAAGCATGATAAATAGCTCTATTTTCAGTAACAAAAAGAAGAAAGTTATGAGACTGACTCCAGCCTCAAACCTTGCATGGTCTTCTACAAGGAGACTGTCTCTGCTGGCAGTGCTAGGCAGGCTTTGGGGACCCTCTTTAGGGACACAGAGGGGATGTTTTTGCTGGCCCACAGGCAGGTCCCTTAACTATTGTTATCATATCTATACAGAAATGTTTTCATGCAGCCAAAAGCCAAAGGAGAGTATTTACCTTTCTGAATCAGCAGTAGGGTGCACAGCAGATTCATTATGGGAACATGAAAATAATAATAAAAAAAAATGACTTCTGAAACTGCCACCTTTTTAAAAGAATTTTTAAATGGTTATGCCCTAAACTATTTTTTCCTTTACTCTCCAAACACAGTGTAGCCAACTGAAAATCAAATTCACATTTAGTGCTTAAGCAGTGAATAATGTTAGCAGTCGGTTAAACAAAAATAAAGATTAACTGTGCAACTCACATTAATATATAGTAATATCTGATGCCTAAATTTTAACACAATGTCAAGCACTATGCTCATTCTTTTTTAATGAGAATTAGAGTCTGTCTGTCAAAATGGCTTTTGATAAACTCAAAAGTACATCATTTTTTTTCCTGTAAAGGGAAAAGTGTATCTGAATATACCAACAAAGTTGAAGGTAATTAAAAAGCTTTTTAAAAATAGGATAAAAAAATATAGATAAAACAAATCCAGTTAATCCTTTTCAGGACCTAATTAACCTTAAAAACGAAGTCTCCAGCCTTTCCCATGGATTTCAATGCAAGGGAGAATGTCCCAGGGAGAACGCCACAAACTATAGGTCTGATTTAATGGAGTTTTGATTGAGGATAAAGGCAGAAGAGTCAGCCTGTGGTACCCTCTCTTTGCACTGAAAAGTGTCCAATTCCAAAGGCAAATGCACTGAGCTCAGCCATCCCAATTAAAGTGTCAGCTGCTATTCAGCATAAGCAAAGATAGCACAAAGAATGCAAAAGAATCAGCCAGTACAGCATATTTACAAAGGCAGCACAGCAATTGGTGTTGGTTAGGGCACAGCAAAGCACAACACCATTTATTTAAACAAACAGATGTACATACTTACCTGTATATATTTGCTCATACAGAGCTCACACACATACATATATCACCAAAAAAATTGTATAAAAAGGAGTAAAACCACTTTGCTTTCTCTAGGATATTCTCTTGAATCTTTGTATGAACAGTAGTGGAACTCCAGCTGAAGCTGCAGTATCTTGATGTTGAAACTGTCTTCTTGCTGCAAGTAAAAAGTGTTAAAAAGAAATATTCAAAGATCAATTTTTTTTTCACAGGCAACTACAACAACTCATCAGGTATGCACAGCACACATACACCCTGATCTTACACTGCTGTCAGCCTGCCAAAACCCCTGATGGCTCTGGAGGAATTTCTGTGCTGAGATCAGTATCCCACAGGGTCATTCCCTGCAGTGGTGCCTGGCACAGATCTCCCATTGCCATCTCTGGAGGCTCTGCCTCAGTGCTCGTGGCACTCTGCTACATTCAGGTTAAATCACCTGAAAGGCTCCAGCTTCCCCATTTCACAAATGCCTACCAGTTACTGTATTTTTATCAGAGAGGACGAGAGTGACAGAGGGAATTCCCTGCCAAAGGTTATCTCTGAGTTCATGGTGTGTGTCCTTCTGCTGCCACATCCAATCAAGCATTAACGCTGTTCCAGGCAGCCTTCCCTGGGACTGCCCCTGTGGGGCCAGCAGGAATTTCTGCTGCAGCAGGGAGGACAAGCTGGGCTGGCAGCACAGCTCCGTGTGGACATGGTCAGCCTTCAAATGCTTGTGGAATGATCTTCCAACTTCAGCTTTCCAGTGCTACTGTTGTTTCCAAGAACTAAAGAGACACAGCCCATCGGGCTCTGCTCAGCAAGAACAAAGCTCACCCAGAGCAGTGGGAATCCCCCCAAGTCCTCTGTGCTGGTTTGAAATGTCCCAAGGAAAGGCCATGGATGCTCTGCTCCTCCCAGCCTCCTGGGGAGTGCCAGTACTGACTCTGGGGCTCACTGAAGGAGCCACTCTGGGGGGTTTGGACTACAGTGCTCACACAGAAGGAGCTTCAGCCACTTCTGTGACCCATGTGGATCAAAATTACAGGGGAGGCTGCAGTGTAATGTGGGGTCATTTCTGCTTCCTCTTATCTGACAGGAAATTCATTCCCAAAAGCTAACACAAAACGTTCATAAAGTCCTTCTTAAGCTCTTGAAGATCCACCTCAATTTCCTCTACAACAGCTGGAGTGGGTTTACAAGAAATGAGAATAAACTGGTACACAGCCCATGCTCTTGTAATAGGCACAGTGATGGACTTAGAGCCCTTTTGAACATTTGTGGAGCCAGATAACCCAAGCTAGCAGCAAGAGGATGCCACCATGAAGCATAATTATTTTATAGCCCCTATTTAATTTTTGGAATATCAAAATTTATGACAATCACTAAAGCAGACTGATTAAACTCTAAGTGTAAACACACCATGAAACAGAAGTTGTTTTGCTGTCATCCCAAGTAAGCATCTATTTGCAAAGTACATGGCAATATCAAAGAGCTCTCTATTGATTAAACTTTGAAAATAAAATTGCACCACTTATCATATGCTGTTTGCAAAAATGCCAATCATTATAATACTCACATAAGCATTCTGCGTCTTCCCCCTGAACCCGTTAAATTTATTACTGAGACTCTATCCTGAGCTGCCTACATGTGGAAAAAATATCATTCAGATAACGCATTAACATTTATAACCAGTATTTAAAGCTGTGCATGGTGCCATCTCAAATGATAAGGGTCTTGTCAGCATTTCCAGGATAAGCCTCATTTCGGGGAATGGAAGAAGGGAGGGAGTGGCAACTCTGCGTTTCAGCAATTTTAAATGACACCAACAAGAAGCCTGACATACAAGTTGTCAATCTAATTGTTCCCATCTTTCAGAGATAGGTGCATCTTTCATGTCCACATTCAGTTTAAAAAATAGCAAAATTCTCACTACATCATTGTAAGCTACCTGCAAAGCTCTGTCATTCTGCTTGTGCATACAGCATCCCACACAATTATAATTCTAGATCTAAGCCTTCATATTACAAAAGCTCTTAAGGTATGGAACAAAAATGATATGACCCCCTCCTCACAGTTATACTTGCACTCTAGAGGAGAAAGAAAGAGATAAGCAAAACAGCTAACAATACAACAATGAGGGCTGGTTCATGACTCATGTTATCAGATGTTCCTGCAGTATCAAAATACTAATGCTGAATACAAATTTTAATGCCAGAAAGGATAAAAAATAAGAACCAGAATTTTTGGGGTGAGAAACTCATAGGTGCAATGCATCTGCCATGAGCCCAATTCTGCTACAGGTACCATGTAAGCTGTGATTTGCTGAATGACACCTGTTAGCTGTGGATGTTTAAGTATTCTGCCAAAAGAAAAGATGTTTAAGATATCTTTATTAGTACAAAAAAATTGTCAAAAGACAAAGGTAGTTGTCATAAGGTAAGAGAGGCTTCTGAAAGACACATCTCTAAAAAGGAAGGGATTGAAGTGTTTATACTTGAGATGACCACTGGACAGGTCATAAGTAAATATTTGCAAAGGAGGGACCTCAGCTCTATAGAATTCTAAGGGCATCTGTAACACCTGCTAGAAATAATAAAGCCAAACACTTCTGTGTGCAAAAGCAACAATATTTCTAACCAGAAAGCTCAAATGCTAACCAGTGTAATGGTTGTAATGCAAAAACACTCTGAGCAAATATGTGTGCAAATGGATTTTCCAGATTCCAAGGTGCAGTTGATTACCAAGGCTAACTGAGCTGTCCTCTTCTCCTCCCAGCTTTACTTGCTGCTCAGGCACACAGTGGACATAAAAATCTCCTGCTGTGCAAAGGACTTTATTGCTTTACAGGAAAAAGACTAATAGATGATAAAAAGAGGCCATATAAAGGATGGGCAGTTGTTCAAAAATTACATGCTTTGGAATGGAAAGAAATGTCAGAAGAGCTATGGAATGCATACACACACTTCATATTGAGACCAAAGCTGTTCCACTTCACATGGAATCCCCTGGGCTGGAAAGGCACCACACAAAGAACAAGGTCCATGCTGTACAGCTTTGGGCACACACTTATCCACAGACTATCCCACAGGTTCAGGTGTCCCCCACCACCCCCTGGCATTTAGGCTGGACAGCAGTTGACTAAATGTCTTCAGCATGCAGACCCCAGTGACTGCAATAAAGCAGAGATATTATTCTAACTCCTTCCCTTCCTATTGTCCTTTCAGTTAATGTGCACATTTGGCATATTTCTGATTTGCTTTGGAATGAGTCCATCAAGCCAGAGATGGTTCTGAGGACAGCCAGGAAAGCAACTCCAAGGCCAGGTAAACAGCAATGTTAGAAATTTTGACACCAAGCAATTTTAAGCACCATCAGAGTTTGACCACTGTCAATAGCAGAGGAGACTCTGAGTATGCCTATTTTCTACCCACCTACATCTCACCATAAAAGATCTTACTAGATACTCAAGATTTGTGTGTCTGTGTGTAATTCCCCAGGGTAGAAGCCAGCTGGAATCCTGGCCCCATGAAGTCAAAGGGAGATTTGTCTGTGGCTGAAGTCTAGGTCAGGATTTTATGTATGTTTATTTTGTGCTTTGTGCAATAACAACTCAGGGAGCTACTTCAGATGCCAAATAAATTTTGAGGTTTCTGTGGAATTTGAAATACGTTATAAGTGATTCTCCCCGACAAATTAATGCAGCCACCATTCTCACAAGTTCTAATTGTCTCATCAATTTCTTTTCATGCCACTTGCAGTTATACATCATGCTTCAAAGTCAGCATGTGCACAACCAGCCTCCACAAGACAAATATTATAGGGTATTTTTCAGGTAAATGATTACTGCTCAGAGACAGTGAAGTTTCTGGCTAGAGTGATGTGGAAAAGACTGCAGAAAAGCAGGGAATGTCTTGCTTTACTTTAAAATTGAAGTATTTAGTTCTCAGAGAATTAAATTTTTTATCATTGGAAAAACTTGTGTGTCAGGATAAAAGCAGTTTAAAAAAGCAAAACGACAGGCTGCACGTGGAAGCAAAAGAAAACAAAAGATTTATCCTCAGCACAGTGGTGCTGTCCAGCCACTTCCTAGGATGCAGGTCTTCATTAGTGGTTGCTCTAGAAAACAAACCTCCTTGTAACAAATGTCATCTCCTCCCTCTCTTAGCTTTTAGTGATGAGCAGACATCACATGGTGTGGAATATCCCCTTGGCCAGTTCACAGAGAGAGAGAGCTCTAAGATCATCAAGTCCAGACTATGCCCTAGCAAGTCAACTAGAATAGTACCAAGTGCCATGTCTAACCCTAGCAAGTCAACTAGAATAGTACCAAGTGCCATGTCTAACCCTAACAAGTCAACTAGCCTATAGCACCAAGTGCCATGTCTAACCCTAACAAGTCAACTAGAATAGCACCAAGTGCCATGTCTAACCCTAGCAAGTCAACTAGAATAGCACCAAGTGCCATGTCTAACCCTAACAAGTCAACTAGAATAGTACCAAGTGCCATGTCTAACCCTAACAAGTCAACTAGAATAGCACCAAGTGCCATGTCTAACCCTAGCAAGTCAACTAGAATAGCACCAAGTGCCATGTCTAACCCTAGCAAGTCAACAAGCCTATAGTACCAAGTGCCATGTCTAACCCTAACAAGTCAACTAGAATAGCACCAAGTGCCATGTCTAACCCTAGCAAGTCAACTAGCCTATAGTACCAAGTGCCATGTCCAGTGCCATGCCCAGCTGGGGCCAGCTGCCCTGGCTGTGTGCTCTCCCCAGAATCCTCCTCCTGCCCAGCCCAGTGAGGGGAGAATGCTGGAGAGACAGCCCTGAGGCTGTGGGAGTGCAGATCAGCAGCAGCCAAAGCTCTGGTGAATTATCCAGCCCCTCTGGCTGCCAGTGCCCAGCCCAGCACTGCAGGGGAAATGAGCTCCGGCTCAGCCAGACTCGGCTCAGTGAGGCCAGGCTGAAATCTCCCACCTGCCTGGGGCAATCCTCAGTTACTTCTCCACTGATGAGTGGGAAAACAAAATTGCTCAGAGCAGCACCTTTCAGCAGATTTGGTTCCAAACTTTTGTGAAGGGGGGGTACCTTGACTGACAGCCAGACATGCACATACCCTCTGCACATGCAGAATTACACTCCTCTTAGAAACCAGGTGAAAAAACAAAAGCCAATGATTACCCAATTCTTTTTTCAGTGGGCAGCTATTCACAAACAGCTCATGGAATGAATTTAATGGAAGGAACTTTTGGGAACACATGGAGTCTGAAAAAATGCTGTTTCTTTTCTACTCATCTCATTTTTTTCTGAAGCAAAACCAGAACTATGTGACCTCTGTGCATAATGACAACTCAATGACACAGCTCTCATTCTGAATGTGGAATATGAAATGCTCACCATGAACTGCTCAAAAATAATCCTCAGGCCATGATTATTCATAGAAATTATTTGGTGAGTAATTTCAATTAAATAAATTCAAGGAATCAAGAAAAATAGGCTAAACTAATAGAATGCATTATTTATGATGAATAATTCATTTGGAGGAACTTTCTCCCACTATTGCAGAAAGCCAGCTCAAGGCACAGGGCACTGAAGTCTCACTTAAGCCCTGTTTTGAGGTCTTAATTGGGGGCTTTCATGATGAATCACTCCAGGCTGGCCCTCTGCCCAGGACTGAATTTCACCCATTGCTCCTGCTCCTCACATATTTCTAGATATGTCATTAGCACAGTGGAATTTGTATTCTTTCAACTTCATTGCCATAAAAATGATGATATGGAGAGATTTCTTTATGTTCCTTTTACTACTAAAAACTAAATAGAAAAAACTTCTCACATCAGCTCACCAGACTTTCAACAGTGAAAGTTCATCATACCCATACATCAACTGCATTATGCAAATATGAGGCCCCTGTCCACTGAAGTAAGACAAGAAGACACAATAATTTAAACAATACTCTCCAAATCACTAAAAACACTTGTGTGCACTTGTGCTTACATGATGGGACATTTCCAGTTAAAAACATTCACAGTATGTAACACATAGATTATGACTCTGAGGAAAGCTGGAAAAATGTACTTGTAAATGGTAGTGGTAGAAATTACTGTGGACACACATTTGAAACACAATAAATAATACATCCATTGTTGTTTTAAGGATGGGAAAATAAAAAATAAAACCCCACACTTCTCTTTTTTTTTTTTTTTTTTTTTTTTTTTTTTGTTCTTGTTGCTCAGCAATGCCAGCACAGAATATCTATCATCAGGAAGATTCATCTTGTTGTTCCTATCAGAGAAAAAGAGCCATTGACATGATGAAACAAAGCACTTCCAAAAATATTTAAAGCACTCAATAAAACCTAAGTGCCGACTTTGAAGCTAAGCATTTGTTCAAAGATCTGATCCAAATCCCGCTGAAATCAGTCGGAGTCCTTCCACTGACACCAAAGGGCTTTGGATCAGACATACTACTTTCCTGAATAGGATGAAGACATCCATAAATATTAATTGTCTCACAGTGCTCTGCTGGGTCCTATGATAAAAGGTGTGAGTGCAGTAGGGGAATAGATATTTGTTTTTCTAGGCAAGAAAGAAAAAAACTGGGCTAAATCTAAACTAATGGTCAATTCTTAATTGCGCAGTGGTGAGTCTGTCAGTATCCCCAAGCACAGGCTACCAGGGATGCCTTCTGACAGACAGCTTCTCTATCACACTTCCTGCTGAAACCAATATAACTGCCATTATAACACACTAAATTCTCTTCTTAAGACAGTCAGGATTAATGATACAAAAAAATCAGAAACTGGTAGTTCTGCTGTTGCAGTTTTTACCACCAGGGTAGAATCATACTGTGCTGCTATAAAACAGATTACCCCAGATATATTGAAACAAATCATGATGTAGTCTCCTTGCAAAAAAAATCATGTTGCAGTTAGATAACGGGTCTCAAAAATGCCTAACCTTGGCCAGGGTCTGAGTCCTTGCAGGAAGCAAAAACTCAGGGAAGAGTTAGAAAGCACACTAATTTTAAGTCATAGTTCATTAAACCCTTTCATTTATACAATAGGTAGTCATGAAGTGTCAGGGAACAGTACTCTGAAGTAGGCCAGCCCTCCATATGTTTGTATGGCTGGGAGAAATGGAGCTAAAAAGCACATCTGGAAACCAGAGAAATTCCTTACAGTTGATGGCACAGGCAATCACTGATTGCCAGCAAAAGGCAACTCAGCAGACACCACCCAGGCTGGAGTGCCCCTCTGCCCCCAGACTGGCTCATCCAGCAGCTCTCCTTCCACCAAGGCTTCATCCCAAAGGTCACCCTCCTCTGCCTCTCTCGGCACGTGTGGCTGTGGCTGGGCAGCCCAGGATGGACACAGGGCCAGGAGGGCACAGGCTGCCCCCCTGCCTCTCCTTCCTCCCTGCCTCTCATGCTCACCCTCCTTCACCATCCCCTGCTCATTCCTTGCCCAAAGAAAGGGGAAGCCAGAGACTCTTTCATCCTGTCCTTTACAGCACTTCCCAGTGCTGATGGATGAGATGAAACTGTGGATCACAAGTAACAATTATTTTGCATACTGTTCACTGCTAAATCTGGGAACTGTTTATTTCCTTAAGAATTCCTTTTAAATGATGCTCAAAAATTCACTTTACAGTATAGGAAAGACCACAAAAATTATGGAAGTAGAATATCTCCAGCTATAAGGAAACACACATATGCACAGAGAAAGCAAGAATACAAGATACTTGTTGGAGAGCAGTCATGAATATCTCAGAACCCTAAAAGCTTACATGGAGTAGGCATCTCATATACAGTTCAGGATTACAGGATGAGGAACATGAGATCAGCAAATACCTAGATTTACAAATTCCCATTGTCTTACTGCATCACCAATCATGTTGTGTCCACAGAAATCAATATTGGCTTCTACTTATACTATATGAATAAACACTTCTTTACTTGCCAGCAGCATCCAGGCTACCTTAATAGATTCTAACGACCAGTAAAACTTATATCCTACCCTCCATCCAACTCACAGAGTTTTTGCTTTGTTTCTTGCTGCCTTTATTTCTTTATTCCATAAGACTTGGTGGATATGTTTATTCCTTCACTTATATACAGAGAAGCAAAGCCAGAAAAACTGATAGGTAAAGATGTGTAAGTAGTGTTTAGCATCCACCTGCAGATACAATGAGAAGAAAGAAAATTATCTCCACATTTTTCCAGACTTTTTCTTCTCCTTGATATTTATTCTCCCAGAAGGACAACAGCATGATGTGCACTAGGCAGGAAGGGTAATGATCTGTGCCAAATTTTATGTGCTTATGCTTCATGCTGTGGTCTGGCTTTTTTTTCCCCTGCCAGCAGACAGATAAAGTGGTGGCTTCAGGACTGTGCAGGAGCCAAGAGCTGCACTGGTATATGGAAGAGCACAGGACTGACAGACCATGTGAAGCAGGTTAAGGCTGGCACCAGGCAAGTATTCAGTTCATACTTGCTCTGCAGCTGTCTGGGACTGCCCCCATGGGAAACAGGTAGGGGATAATTAAGGGCTCTTAAGCCAGCAGACAAGGATATTACAAGGATAAACATTTCCAACTGAAGACAGTTACATACAGAGTTGTAGAGAAAGCCCAGTCTTTTACCTGTGGGGAATGAAACCTATTGGAACAATTTACCGAACACGACAGCAGATTTTCACCATAGGCAATTGCTAAAATATGCCTGGCTATGTTATTGGGTTTCATTTTTTTTCTTTTTCCTATGAAGTATGATCTAGTTTGAACAGGAATTAATTCAAATTTAGCTGATGGCTTGGGTTATGCAAGATTCAAAAGCCACAATGGTTTTATTAAGTCTCATAATCTATGCATCTGTACTGAGTCTTCATGACTCTGCACAAAAAGGAGCATAGAGGGAGCACAGCTAAATATTTGGGACCTCCACAATGCTTACAAATCAGGCATAACCTTGAGTTTCCCCAAGCCCTCATGGGCTGCTGTACCAACCTGCCTCCTGGCCTTTTATCCCTGGAAGCTCCCAGATTGTCACAAACTGGAAATATTCCTCCATTCAACATGTAAAATAAAAAGGCCTTAAAACAGGTGGAGGAAAAAAGCTGTTCTTTTATACTCTGTTTTTAATTGAAGGGATTATAAAACACTTCAGGCATGCTGAGAAATCAGGACTTTGTTCCTAAATAAAAAGCTGAAGCTATTATTTTTTTTTAATCCTTGTTCCTCCTCCTACAACCATGGTTATTATATGCATGCGTTTGCAGTGTAATAGAATCAGTATCATCTCTGTGTCTTATTGCTGTTGCAATCCCCTAACATGCTGTTCCTTCCATCCCACATGAATCTGGTAATTACTGCTGAGGCATGCCATGTGTACGCTCTCCCTTCCCAGGCAGCAGCAGCAGTGCCACAAACACATTTCCCACCTATCAGTAAACACAAGCAAGTGGGACAGTGCATGTTGCCTCATAAGCCAATTCCAGGACATGGTCCTTGTTCACCAGAAAGCTGCACCTCGCTGAAACTCATGGACATAAAACAAATGTACACTCTGAGACAAGGGAAAATTGCACTGGAGTCACTTGTGCCTTCATTTTTGCTGTGTTGGAGCGAGCCCTGTGAGAGCTGGCAGTGCTGTGCTGGGCTGCTCGGGTGAGATGTGATGGAGGGAGGTTACAGGAGCCTCTGTGTGCCTCTGTGTGGGTCAGGTGTGTATGAATATGCTCCCTTCTGAAAACAAAAATAACAAAAAAAAAATCAACCTGGGTCTCCTTTTACCTTCTCTTTTTAGGCTCATGCCCCCAGACTATGTTAGAAAGAGCTGAAAACAGGATTTGCTACAGCCTGTAACTAGTCCAATTTTGCTCCCCAAACACCATATCCTCATGTTTAGAGCAGAAAACAAGTAAAAAATCTCACAGAATAATAATCTGGCTGCTGGTGTATTAGTGTTGTAAAAGAGCAGATCTGCCACACAGATCTTTCCTGATCTTAGAAATTTTCACTCCTGAATTCAGCTGGATCAAGAGAGTCAGAATGGAGCAGCTCTGAGTGCATTTCAGAATCCCAATCTTGTTGAAATTCACAGAGCACCACACCAAAAGCGTGCTCCAGTGTGGGATGCTCCTGCTCTTGTCACAACCTCTCCAAATTTTAGATAGGGAAGCTGCAACTGTTTCAATCCCAAACGCAAACTCCAGCACTATTCCTGTCCAGGAGCACTGCAAAGGCATCTGTGCTGGCTGCTGCAGGATGCTACCTTTTCCAGCCTCAAGAAGAGAGATAAAAATAGACAGTACATTTCTGCTGCTCCTAAAATGTGGGCTCTGATACATAATGGCTAAAGAATACCACGAGATGACAGTACCACTTTTGCCAATTTCAGAACTCTTTTGGCAGCAAACCTTTACATTCTGGAGACTAAGTGCATATAATACCCTATAAGAATCTGGCAATAATGCACCCTGCCCTGCTAACACTTTAAAAATTCCCTGTAGAGTGCCTTTTTGTCCCCTCCCCGCAGTGTGAACCCAAAGTTTTACCTTTAGATAGAGACCAAGAGCAGCCATCCTTTCCCATCACATAGATCTGTGCCCAGGGCATGGAGCTTAAGCAAAGTCACAATAACCCAGATCCAACATCTTGCTCTTTTTAAAGGCAGCCAAACACTACACCACAACATTTCAATGGGGCAGTGGGGCTCATCCAGCCAGTGGGAATGATGGTGTTAGATGTGGTTAAATCTGCCTGCTCAGTACTCAGGGCAGCGTTCCAGAGGGTGCAGGGATTCAGGCTTGGGACTGCCGCTGCCTGGCAGCCCGGTTTGGTGGAAGGTGTTGAACTTGCCTGAACGTGTAGAACACCAATGTGCTGGGTAGAGCTCGGCACGGCAGTTTGGGAAGGGGGCTGGCTACTCCAGCCGGAGCGGGGGATCGATGCTGATGCCAGATCAGGATTCGCAGCACCGCTGCTCGGAGAGCCAGATTGTGCATGTGTGTGATGTGTGATGTGTGATGTGCGCGTCTGTGCGGCGTGTGCGGAGGATGTGTGCGGGCTGTGCGTGTGTCCCTGTGCGGTGTGCGTGTGTGTGCGGTGCGTGCGCGCCTGCCGGCTGGCTTTTGCCAAAGGAGCTGCTTGACTTGCTCTCTATTTTGAGGGCACGGATTCAGGGACTCGGGGCCAAAAATTCTCCGGACCCAGGTAAATCCGCTCGTTACCTTATTCCCCTTCCCGGCTCCGAGTGCTCGCGCTGTCCTGCAGGTGCTGTCAGAGCGCTCCCGCGAAGAGCGGCCGAGCCGGGAGCGGAGCCGGCTGCGAGAGCCACCGAGGGAAGGGGGGGACGGGGACTGGGACAGGGGGGCTGGGAAAAACGTGTCCCCCCCGCCCCCGGCTGACGTCAGCGCGGCTCCGCGCGGGGCACCCGGCAAAAGCGCCGCGCCGCGCCGCGCCCCGCGCACTGCCCGCGCTCCGCGCCGCGCTCCCGCAGCGCCGCCGCTCTCGGCCCCCGCCCGGCCCAACTTCCCGCACAGCCGCGGCCGGGACGGGCCCGGCCGGGACGGGACGGGACGGCGGCGCCCCGCTGGGCTCCTGCTGAGGCGTGAGCGGGCGATGCCGCTCGCCGCCGGGCGCCTGGCTCCCGGGGCGCGGCGGCTCTCGGCGGCGGGCACTGCCCCCACTGCCCCCTCGGGCGCCCCGAGAGCAGGTACGAGCGCGGGGGCGGCACGGAGAGCGCGGGCTGGGGGCGCCGCTGCGGCGGGGAGGGCGTGCTGGCAGTCCGCGTGTTCCCCGGTTTAAGATGCTGTCAGTCCGCGTGTTCCCCGGTTTAAGATGCTGGCAGGCGCCGGGAGCCGGGCAGCCCGGGTGCGCCGTGGCCGTGAGACGGGCAGCGGGGACGGGATCGTGCTGCCGGCGGCCGCCGGGGCGGAGGCGGCGGCCGCGACGGGCGGGGGATCGGGCGGAGAGCCCAGTGCTAGGGACCCGGGTTTGGGGAGCTCCCCGACGGGGCTTCCCCCGCAGCGGCTCCGCAGGCGCTTTCCGAGAGGAAGAGAAGGGAGGAGGAGGGGGGGATTCCAGAGGAGTTTGGAAGTCGCTGCCTTGCAGTTCCCCTTCCCCCCCAGCCTTCCGACCTGCTTTCGCTCTCCCCGTGCAGCCCCTGCTCCCGGCCGTGTTCACTGGGGATTTCTTCTTTCTCTCCTTACCTGTCTCAAAAGGTTTGACTGTAGGTACCAAAGCGGGGATCGACGGCGCATAAAGATGCTGAAGGGTGCTTGGTTGCTCAGTTTGTTAACAGTGGCTGGGATCTCGTGGACAGAGAGTCGCAAACCTGCCAAAGACATTTGCAGCAAGAGCCGCTGCCCTTGCGAGGAGAAGGAGAACGTGCTGAACATTAATTGTGAAAACAAGGGATTTACAACCGTCAGCCTCCTCCTGCCGCCCCCATCCAAGATCTACCAGCTGTTTCTCAATGGGAACGCACTGACCCGCCTGTTCCCCAATGAGTTCGTCAACTATTCCAACGCCGTGACCCTGCACCTGGGCAACAACGACATGCAGGAGATCCGCACGGGGGCCTTCAGCGGCCTCCGCACCCTCAAAAGGCTGCACCTCAACAACAACAAGCTGGAAGTGCTGAAGGAAGACACCTTCCTGGGCTTGGAGAGTCTGGAGTACCTGCAGGCTGATTACAATTACATCAGTGCCATTGAAGCGGGGGCATTCAGCAAGCTGAACAAGCTCAAGGTGCTGATCCTCAATGACAACCTCCTGCTGTCCCTGCCCAGCAATGTCTTCCGCTTTGTGCTCCTCACTCACCTCGACCTGCGGGGGAACCGGCTGAAGATGATGCCTTTTGCCGGTGTGCTGGAGCACATTGGAGGCATCATGGAAATCCAGCTGGAGGAAAACCCTTGGAACTGCACCTGCGACTTGCTGCCACTCAAGGCCTGGCTAGACACCATCACCGTGTTTGTGGGTGAGATAGTCTGTGAAACCCCCTTCAGGCTTCATGGGAAAGATGTGACCCAGCTCACCAGGCAAGACCTCTGCCCTAGAAAAAGCTCCAGCGATTCAAACCAGAGGGAAAAACACCCTGTCCTCTCAGACCCACACATCTCGAGGCTGTCACCCACAGCCAACTCTGCCATCAATCCCACCAGGGCCCCAAAAGCCAGCCGGCCACCCAAAACTAGGAACCGCCCCACCCCCCGTGTCTCTGTGTCAAAAGACAGGCAAATATTTGGACCTATCATGGTTTACCAGACAAAGTCTCCTGTGCCCATCACCTGCCCAGCTGGCTGCATCTGTACGTCCCAGAGCTCAGACAATGGCCTAAACGTTAACTGCCAAGAGAAGAAGATAAGTAACATCTCTGATCTGCACCCCAGGCCAACCAGTCCAAAGAAACTTTACCTTACCAGTAACTATCTGCAAGTCATTTATAGAACCGATCTCACAGAGTACAGCTCTCTGGATTTGCTACATCTAGGAAATAACAGAATTGCAGTGATACAAGAAGGTGCCTTTACAAACCTCACAAGTTTACGCAGACTTTACCTTAATGGCAACTACCTTGAGGTTCTGTACCGATCCATGTTTGAAGGGCTGCACAACCTGCAATATCTCTACCTAGAGTACAATGTCATTAAGGAGATCCTGCCACGCACATTTGATGCTCTGAGTAATCTTCATCTGTTGTTCCTCAATAACAACCTGCTCAGATCCTTGCCTGATAATGTCTTTGGAGGCACTTCCCTCACCAGGCTCAACCTTAGGAACAACCATTTCTCATACCTGCCTGTGAGAGGAGTCTTGGACCAGCTCTCGGCTCTGATTCAGATAGACCTCCAAGAGAACCCTTGGGACTGCACGTGTGACATCCTGGGGCTGAGGAACTGGATAGAGAAAGTCACTGACCAGAACAACCAGCAGTCAAGTCCCCCTGTAGTTATCAATGAAGTAATCTGTGAGTCTCCCACCAAGCACTCTGGAGAGCATCTGAAATTCCTGAGCAAAGAAGCCATCTGCCCAGAGAACCCCAACTTGTCAGATTCTTCTGTCCTCTCCATGAACCAGAACACCGATACCCCCCATGTCGGTGCCTCACCCAGCTCCTACCCAGAATTACACACCGAAGTTCCGCTCTCTGTCCTAATTTTAGGCTTGCTGGTTGTGTTTATCTTGTCTGTTTGTTTTGGGGCAGGTCTGTTTGTCTTTGTCCTTAAGCGCCGGAAGGGGGTGCAGAGCATGCCCAGCAGTGCCAACAATGTAGATATAAGTTCATTTCAGCTCCAGTATGGGTCTTACAACACTGAGACCCACGATAAAACTGAAGGACATGTTTATAACTACATTCCCCCTCCTGTTGGACAGATGTGCCAAAACCCAATCTACATGCAAAAGGAAGGGGATCCAGTTGCCTATTACAGGAATCTCCATGAGTTTAGCTATAGCAGTCTTGACCACAAAAAAGAAGACCCTACCAGTCTTGCATTTACCATCAGTGCAGCTGAATTGCTGGAAAAGCAATCCTCACCAAGGGAACCAGAGCTCCTGTATCAAAATATTGCAGAAAGGGTCAAGGAACTCCCCACCGGAGGATTAGTTCATTATAACTTTTGTACCTTACCCAAAAGGCAGTTTGCCCCTTCATATGAATCCAGACGCCAAAACCAGGACAGGATAAATAAAACTGTTTTATATGGAACTCCCAGGAAATATTTTGCAGAACAGTCTAAACCTGAGCATCCTTTACTCCAAGGAAAGCTACAAACAGAACCAGACTACCTCGAAGTTCTGGAAAAACAAACTGCAATCAGTCAGCTGTGAGGGGGGAGGTGGGAGACAAAAGAAATTTTTTTAAATGAGCTCAGCATCATATTTCTTTGAGTCTGAACTCAGTACTGATGTCATCTGTCGCATTCCCAACATTTCCACTTTTTTAAATCAGAGAAGGAGTGAGAGAGAAAAGGAACCCTTGCAGCATAGCAGGGATGTGGTGTTGCTTTTACAACGTCCCTTTAAGTTATTTCTCTATCTCTCTCCTTTTGACCCTTCTCTAGGAACTGTCATTGCAAATGTATCTTTCTGTAATAGATCTTGCATAATTTTTTTTTTTGATTTTGAAGGAAATGAGGAAGGAGTCTTCGGGGTTTCTGTTTTTTGGGTTTTTTTTTCCTTTTCATTTCAAAATGGAAACTTAATGTATTATGTAGAAGATCTCCAAAGATCTTTTTTTCCTGGACTATGACTTTCTTTTGTAAATAATAATATACAGTACTGCTGTTTCAATTACCAACTATAGCCACTGGGCGTCACTTTTTTGTGTTAAAGTGCCTTTGCACTTTAAGTACATTATTACTTAATTGTTGCTCTTAGCTTTGATAAATTGAACCTATTTTAATGTGTTGTATTTTTGAAATTAAAAAAAAGTTGTAAAATAGATCTATATGTCAGCCGCATTAAATCAGAAGGTTTGATTTATAGGAAAGCTGCCCTTCTTTAAATGACTCTAGTTCTAGGACTTTACAGACTCAAATGTAAATTATTGGGGTGTTTTTTCCCTCTAGGTTTGTTTAGAGTGACTCACAGAAATCAACTGAGAGGATTTAGCAATGGACTAGAGGTTATCAAATGCCTCAGCCGGGAATAACAGCTCATTAATAAAAGATGTTTAACACAATGTCATAGTGAACTGAACAATTAATGTCCTTCTTAATACATTGCATTGCAGCTCTAACACAGTAATGTTCAATGGCTTAAGATTATTTTCATACTTAACAGAACATTACTCATAATATTTTATGCATTGGATTAGGTATTTTTATACATTTTGGGACAGAGTTTATATTTGTAACTTTTTGGACTGAAATTAACATGTCTTCTTCTTGCCAGATACATATTTTTTTCATAAGCAGGGGCACCAGCAGGGGTCATCCCACACTTCATTAAATTTATTAACATACAGGCAAATGAACCAATGCCAAAGGTAAAATTTGAACCCGGGACTCCACAGTCCTCCAACTGAAATCAGTATGTGCATCCCACTAACTTTTGGTAGTCTGATTTGTGTCTATGTCTGTGCTTTTTGCCTCTAAAGCAGAAGTAAGACTGCAATAATTCTAATCTGTTAGAGAAAACTACTTTTAAGTTCACTGTCTTAAATTTTATAAAATGTTTTAAGTTAACTGAATTCCATTCTCGGCACTGGTTTTCTTAAGCCCATCAGTGAACAAATGCAATGAGTCTTCTCCTTTCCCATTAACTCAGGCCTGTTTTGCTTCAAGCTTTATGTTATCACCTTCAATTTGCTTTTCCTTCATGGAGAATATTGAAACCATTTTTATTAACAAGTATACAGTCAAACTTTATTAAACCTTATTAGCTTCTAAATAATTTTTAGATGCAAACATTATTGTGCAATTTAAACAAACAGCCCTTATTTACAACAAAAACAGTTTTGTTTTGTCTGTTCTAAATCCTTATGCAACTGGGATGGTGATCTGCATATAAAGTAGGCCAGGCTTTTCAATTCCTTATTAAAGCAATTGATGGGGTCTGAAAGAAGCACACTGTTTCCTTTTCATAAATAGGTTACTGCACATAATAATCCTTTATTATCATGCAGAGATTGAAGTGGCCTCTGCTGACTGATTTTTAGAGCTTTACTATAGTTAATAATACAGTATCTACAACTTGGAGAAATTGTCAGCAATAGCATTTAAGCTATAAATAACTACAATCAATGTTGTTCTAATCAGGACTTTGCCAAAAGGAAGTTGCTTTATATTTAAGAGCTAAAGAGGCTTTGCATGTGTATTGCCAGATATCTGAGTCACTTAGTAAAATGCCTTCTAATGATTTATGTGACATCTGAGTACATTAATATGCTAACATGTCAATTCTTTATGTTTAGAATCCGTAGCATCTATGGCTGTTCATTAGATCAGGTTTAAAATTGAAGTGCTACAATGAACTACTGAAGAATCAGTCTTCAAAATGGTCTCACATCAAGAGGGAGGTGAAACGGTATCACTTTAGTTGAACTTGGAAAATTTGACTGGAATTACATCCATCTTTGAGCAAGGTACTTGCTTGAAAGCTTCCAGTACTGATTGTCTTATTATGGCTCCTTTCCCTGGGTAATTAAAAGCATTTATTACTGAAACACTGAGAAAAGTATAAGTATTATTTTAAAGTTATTAACTCTTTCCAGGTATGAATTTGGTATTGCCTGCAGAACAAGTACCATGTTACATCTGGCAGCAGCTAGGATATTATTATTAATTATTCTCTAGTGAGCAAGAACCAATTACAAAGGTTTTTTCCCTCAGAAAAAAAAGCTATTTTTTTTCAACAGAAGTGTTTTCAGTGTTATAGTGTTGGCAAACAACAAAGATAGGGAATTGATTCTTTTAGTAACATTACATTGTTTGGGTTTAGTTCTTTAGTCTCAGTACTTTGATGTTTGCTTTGGTGGCACAGCCATACTTTACAGAGCTTGCTGTTGCTTTACATTTCCTCTAGGTTTCCTAGTGGAATTTATTTAATGACTAGATTTTATTTTGCATCACCAGTACCAGCTAAAAAACTATTATTGCTGTAGATCTTTTAGGTTTGTTTTTATACCCTTCAGCTGACATCTTTTGGGCAATTCTTTTCATAGAGCGTCTAGGTGAAAGAGAAGATTTTTTTCAGTTACACTTAAAGAGATTTGTTTAACAGGGAAAGTGTGTCGGCAGCTGCTGTATAGAAGGTCTCCACATTTCTTCAGCTGTGCTGCCCTGGAAGCTGCTGCTTGTTAGGGGAGAGCTGCTTGCCTGAGTCGTGGCTTGATAATGGGTCTGAAAAAAAATTTCTTTCAGAGTTTGAAAAGTTGAACTGTGAAAATTATGTAACTAGGTTAGCAAAGTTGTTTTTATTCCCTCAGGTAAATGGGGTGCAAATAGTTTTCTTTCTTCATAAGTTTTCTGTTGTGAAAGTGAACTTAATGACCTTTACAGAAACAGTAACAGTGCAGACTGAAGCACTGTTCAAACTATGCAGTTATTTCTAGTGAAAATGAGGAGTGCAACCCTTCCAAAGCATGAATCCTTTTTTTTTTTCCTTGAGAGACCTTTCTGGGTAAGTATTAGATAAAGCTTATCAACATATTTCCCTTTTTCTCCCTAGTGGCAGAAAAAATGTCACTTTTTAGAAAAAGTGTTCTTTGTGCCCCCAAGCCTGCTGCAGAGCCACTCTACGTGCCCTCCTGGTGCTCCTCCTTCCTGCAGTCTCTGTCTTCCATCAGATTTCACCTTTTTGGCCTCCAGCATTATCAGTTCCTACCCCACCTCTGTTATCTGCTTCCGAAGCTCTCAGCCTGCCCCAATCTTCCCACTTGCCTCTGTCCTTACAGGCTGTCTATTCCTTCCCTAGCAAGCTCTGCAGGACCTGTTCCAGCTCTGAAGGGAGCAGCTGTCCCTGTTCCACCCTGAGCTCAGTCCTCACCTCCTGCCCTGCCATTGCTGAGTACCCCTGTATCAAATGAGAAACCTGGTCCCAGTAGTTTTCCTGGGAGCTGTGCTGGAGGAAAGTCTGCTTAGCTGTTCCCTCTTCCCCTCATTGAGCAGAGAACAGAAGCCTAAAATCACAGAGGGTTTCAGTTTCCATGCAGGATTCCCCGTGTGCCAGCCTGGGGCAGGTGGCATAACCTGTGTCTATGCAAGCAGCTCTTCTGAGCAAGAGCAAATGGATGAGCTTGCTGAAACCACTGCCATCACATCACTCTGCTGTCATTTTGGTGAGCTGTCTTCAGCATGAGTTAATCTTGCCAAAATTAGCTACTAAAATTTTAAACTCAAACTGGTTGTGTGGCGTCTCTAGAGTAAATAGCAAAGATACCAGGCCATTCAAAGGGGATTTATTCCTGCTCACAATACAAGGCGTGAATTGGGCTACAGATATGCCTGCTTTCTTCCAGGAAGTGTAGAGAGGATGGATAATGAGTGCTGATAACAGCTAATTCCCACACAGAAAATGGTCAGGCTGGGCTGACTGCAGCTTGCACACTCACATAGAACATCCATGCTCTGCTGAGTATCTGCCCGTCTCTACTCCAAGACATTTTTTTCCTGTCCATGAGAGAAGAATTCCCTGTGGAGTTTAAACCCTGCTTTGGTCAAATGCACTGACTTTTTATAACCCCCCTTGTGCTATACAGTAGGGATTAGTTTGGGTTTCTTTCTCTTCCCACCACCACTTGAATTTCTAAAATAAAAGTCGCATTTATTAAAAGTTTGAAGCTGTAATTAGTAATGTCAAAATAAGGATACCAACAAGTTAAATTGCCTAAAAAAAAAAAGTCTTATAGAATACTGAGCTTGTATAGGAATACAATAATTTTAAACTGCTCATGAGTGAAATGAGATACTGGAAATGTTAATGAAACTTCTTAGGCTCTTACAGGCTAATCACTGATACAGTTTGTGATTTTACATATTACTGTTTTTGCAGACAATAAACGTCATTTAACAGAGAAGGAAAAAAACCAAAACTATTTCCCAAAGACCTCCTCCAACAGTAGAACTTCAAAATAACATAAATTAACTTATGCAGATGATGTGACACTTCTTGTGCATTTCCCATCACTTCTTCTAAGCGTTCCAAAGAAGTACAAAAGTTATTCTTTTCTAAGAGGATCATTAAGTCTGTTTGGATTATTGATCTCATAGCTTTTCTGGGCACAAGGCCAATCATTTTGACTAAGGTTTTTAATCCTAGCTAATGAGGGAGGTGGATTAAGGAGAAGGTTTTTGTTGTTGTTCTTTTGTTCTTAAAGGGTTGGTTGGATTTTTTGAACCAGTAGATTGACATGTTTATGAATACAGATGAATAGATCGTTTTGAATGAAAGAAATGTTGGAGTGGCAGTCAGAGATGCAGTCATTCTCAAGACCAAATAGGCTCAAGAGTATGAGTGAAGTTTGAAAAACAGGACGTCATAAAAGTGGCTTTCTTCCTGAGATCATAAACACAGAGGACACCGCTGTGAATACAGCAGCAGATTCTGGTACATGCTGTTAACCATTTGGAGGGATGAAATTAGAGGCCAGATGCACCTCCAGTATCCTTGAGGATAGACTGAAGTGTTCAGGATTTGTTCTCATCCCTGGCTGTTACCCTGTGTGCACACCTATATTAGCACTGCTTCTGCATTCAGTTTGAGAAAGTAAACAAGGTGAAGTTTGGAGGGGCAGAGC
Source organism: Molothrus ater (assembly GCF_012460135.2). NCBI lineage: Eukaryota > Metazoa > Chordata > Aves > Passeriformes > Icteridae > Molothrus > Molothrus ater. The sequence continues at coordinate 6,167,148 of NC_050491.2, forward strand.
TATTTGCAGTATATCTGAATGGTTCTTATTTCTGGCCTTTAAAATTAAATTAATTAACCATTGGTGCATTTAATGCCATAGACTTTTAAATTCTAAAGTCCTTTGTAAACTAAGTTCTCAGCAAACTTTTCAGATCAGTGAATGTAGCCACTTACAAGTGAGCAACACAAAACATTGTGGCCGATCTTATGAAGGAAGCAGTCAAGGTAATGTGAATACATATTTGCAGTATAACAAATTACATCAGCATGACAAAGTTATGCAATATAATAACGTCAGGATTCTTTGTAGTGACAGAGCAAGTGTAGATTTGTGTCTTGAAAACACAGGTTGTGTCTTCTTGCCCTGCTTGTGCATTGCTCTCCAGAGCCAGAACTGTTAATCACCGGTTATCTTGTGAGAAGGAGGCAGAACAGCCTTTTTAAAAATGAACTCTGCATTAGAAAAAGCACAGCTAATGTATATAGACCTGTTGCAGTTATCTCCTCTTGAGATAAGACATATTTCCATACAAAAGCCTGGAAAAAATCCCCTTGAGATTGCTGATAATGTGACAGAGTCTATTTTAGAATATCTTGATTTTAGTTCTGAAAGCCTCTCATCTGAGAGTTGGAGTGTGAGTTAAGGCATTTTTTTGCCATACTATGAAGTTTTGTCCTTTTCCCCAGGGATTTGTTACAGATTTGATGCATGCCATCATCTTAGCCAGATAGCTGAAATGAACACAAATTTTTTTTGAGAACTGTGAAAATGTAATGACTACATAAATTTTATTCTAATCACAGAAGAACATACAACATGATGAGGAAGAAAAGCTGTCAGAGAGGCTTTTAAAGATTCCAGGGTACAGTCAAATCGGAGGAATTCAGGTGTAGGTGCAGAGTACCTTTGTTACTTTTGCACCTGAGTGCCTTCTGTGGGATGCCCTGGGATTGGCACAAGTGACAGGAATCTCACTAAATAAGAGCAATCCCATTGAGCTCCCCAGCTGTGAGTGGCAGAGGAGAGGGAAAAATGCCTATGTCCTTCTTACCATCATTTAAAATGCCATTTGGGAGTTTTCCAGACTCAATACTCATTCCCATAAATCTGAAGTCGGCACACTCCAAGTTTATGCTTCAAGATCAGATTTTCAGTAATGTTTGAGTGATGCAACCTTTTGGCTATCACATCTCTTACTCCTGGGTGAGGTTTTGCTTGGAACCTTTTGTTTATTCTATCTCTTCTAGATTTTAATTCTTAATTATTCCTGACTGTGTTCTTGCTACTGCTTTCAAATGGAATCAGCAAAATATTTGGTTTTTCTTTATCTTATTTCACAAGTAGCCAAGTTCCTCATGTGTCAGGCAGCTGAGACTTGAACAAGTCAGAAGTTTCAGAAGCTTGGTGATCCAGTCAAGTGAGCAAAGCTTTACCCAAAGCCTTACTGCTCCCATCACATCTGCTGTGTTCTGCTAAGCTGCTGATTTTATTCAGATGAATTCCAATTTGAAACACATACACGCTAATAACTATCTGTGTAAAACCTTCTAATATTCAGCTTATAATAGAAAAAAGAGAGGGAGTTAGAGGTTGGGAAAAGCCTTTCAAAATTCTGGGTTTTTTTTCCTGAAGGTTTCAGAGGGATTTATTATGATTACTGGGGAATCAAAAAGAATTCTAACAACAGTGTTGTGTAGGGGTTTTTTTTTTGTGTTTTTTGTGTAAGATAGTGGAGGTGGGGGAATGAGGGAAAAAAAGGTAGATTATAGTTGTCTTAACTGTCAAGATGTTAAAAGGAGACTACCAGAAAACTAAGGAGTTCAGAGTTTATGACTCAAAGAGCTTACAGAAATGCCTACTTTTCTGTGGAACATCCAAAGCAAACTGGTACACAGGCTGCTTTCCTAAAGGCTAAGGGAACTGGACAGGCTCCCTTGGAGAGCTGAGAAATCCCAGCCTTAAAGTTAGAGAAGATTTACTGTCATTCAGATATAAGCATGGCTTATGTGAAGAGATAATGGAAGTGGGGAAAATGCTTCATGCTGCACTTCACTCCTTAATTAGTGGTATAGTTTGTAGCCTGTATTTTCTGTAACCATATTTACCATCACATCCAACTCATAAGCTACTTACCAGGGCTGAGTGGATAATTCTTCTATTTATTGATGTGGCCTTCCTTTCCATAATGCAATGTTTACAAATATTTTTGATGGTGGCTTAAGTTTGCCATGGCTTCTTTTTGCTCTCCAAATAATGCATGGGGATAATTCCTAACAGTAGAGTCCTAATGGATATTTCATAGTGAAAGCCTAAAATTGAGCTACCAAGGACTTTGTTTATGTTATCTTTTTTTTTGTTTTGTTTTATTTTGTTTTGTAGATAGTGAAGCAGTGGCCCAGTGGCCCTAGTTAAGAGCTCATTTGCTGGGAACTGAAAAATAATGTTCTCTTTTTAGTTCTGCCAGTGACCTTGCACAAGGCATACCTGTGTCCCCATGTTTTAATTTCTGCATCATTAAATAAGGAGGATGATACTTTCTGCCTTAGTCTGGTGGGATTTACTGATGAGAAATGTTAAGTATAATTGTTTTTCAAAGCCTTTATAGCTTCATCCAAATGCAGTAACAGTGTACTGCTTTTTTTTCCCTGGCATATGTTTTTCTGATCTAAGAATGTGGTGTCGACATGTCAGATTTAGTTTTGTTTTCTGTCTTTGCAGTTAAAAACAGACCATGAAGATTACCTTGTACAGGGAAAGATACTGTCTCCTTGTAAAATTATATGTGATATATGGAATAAAATAGGGAGGCAAAAGCTACAGTTTGTTTTTAAACCTTTGAAAATACATAGCTCCCCATCTCCTCAGTTTTCCCTCCCTGGCTGAGTTGAATCACCTTGCCTGTTTCTGCCCTATAGAATCCCTTCAAAAATAGTTCTCAGCATACCAGTCATTTTTTTATTCACCTTTTTCTGTGTGAACTCAGTTGGGCTATTGCTGACAGTTCTTATGCTGGCAAGTGAGCCAAGAGAGGCTCTGAGTGGCAGACAGCTGCTGAAATAAGAGCCTGGCACTCTGGGGAAAGAAAGAAATTCATTCAACTTTCCTTGTCAGCCTCTTCCCTTCCTCTTTAACTTCTTTCTTTCTACTCTATAGTTACCATAATAATTCTCTTGTCCATTGAATGCAGACTGTGGGCATATTTTCCATATATAGCCCAACCACACACTGTAAAATCCAGCTATGTGTAGGAAAGCCCAGCATTTTCCACAGCCAATCTTCCATGGCATGATGCTTCCATGAAAGAGAGCTGATTTCTAAATGTAGGATTAAAGAATCTGTGGCACCACATCCATTCAACACAACAGAGACATAACTTCACCTAGCTTTTAAATTTGCTTTTGATTAACCTACTAAAATTCATTCACTGGCTAGGCCTTTTGTTCTGCTTTATGTTTGGATATTATGCCTATCTAAATTTTGAGAGTGTGAAGACTGATGCTCTCCTTTTCTTGCTGATTCATGAAGTGGGATGTGAACAATTATTCCTGGTTTCTAGACTGCAAGTGACATGGAGATTTTTGTCTGGATGGGACAAGTGCTCTGATCCCATGCACAATTTCATACTTTCATACTTCTAGATGATTGGCAATTGTTTAGAGACTATTTATGTAGAACATAAGATACATGGTACACCCACATTATTTCTGGCTGTGCAAGGTAAACCATCTGTCCTGGACCAGCAGAAGTACATCTAAAGAGGTAATTCAAAGTAGTCCTTAAAAATACTTGTTATTCTTAAATTCTCAGAGAAATCTAAATCAAGGAAAGTAAATATTCAGTGATCCTTTTAACAGGTTCATCTTCAGAACTTTAGGGGATTATTTTTCTCTCCTTAGAAAACAGAGTTTATTATTTAAGGAAGGATATCCAGACCCTCACCTGCTGTAAACAGTGCTTACTTCCATAAACATCACAGAACTTGTTTACAGTAGCTGAGGATGCAGCTGTTTTGTTTTGTGAACCCCTTCACTTGAGCAATCAGCATTTATTCAATAATGGATCGGTGCTGTGAGTGCACTATGTTGTTCACTTTGATTCCACTGCTGTAGAACCAGTACAGTTTGCCACTGCCTTGGAATTTTTAGTCACATTTGAAAAGAAAGAGATCTTTGAAAGTTCAGCACCTAGTTCATTTTGGGATTCAAATGAGTAATTTCTGTACTAAAACTCTTTGGTTGATATGTTTATACACTTGGTGCTTCACAAACCCTTTTAATTTTCAGACCTTAAGAGTTAGTAATACAACACAAGTGAGGCAGCTAGGCAGATTTTGTGTTCTCCTTTTGGGACTTCTCGCTTATTCCTAAAGATCAAAGCTTTTTAGCATGTCTTGCATCCCTATTCTGCCACCCTCAGAGTCTGGATGGGAGTCTGTAGCCAATTGTAATTGCACTGTAACAGTAAATGTCCTTTCAAAGAAAACCAGCAGCAGAGTCCTGAGATGCACAAAGTCACATCCAGAAAGTCACATTTTCCCAAGCAAGGCCACAGCTGTCTCTTTTTCTTTGTGAGCAATACATTGACTTAATCTAAAATACATTACCTTATTATCATGCAAATATTTATGCCACATTAGAATCAGACTGGCTTTCTTTGCCATAGATAAGCTTCCTGTGTTACTGCAGATAATGAAAATCCAATTTCTGAAAATGTTCTCTTGTTGTTTCTTTTTTCCTCTGCTTTTTATTAGTGAAGAACTTGCAATTATTTGCTCTTATTCAGATGTTCCAGAGGAAGAATTGAAGTCATATTTCCCACACATTAAGATTCTGATAATTGAAATTCACTGCTTTCTCTTCTTTCTATTGCCTTTAAATAAAGGAATGTACTAGGGAAAAAGACTCAGCTCAGTCTGGAATGATACAAGTGCAAGTCAGGAATAACTGAAAACAGTTTTGATCACCCTTTGAAATCCTCGATTAAGCAATTTTGCTAATACTCAAAGAAATTCACTGGAACCTTTTGATTTATTGCACAATAGGTAGAAAGCTGCTTTTCTTCTTCTTCTGCCTCTTACCCTGCCAATGGATATTTGTTCTGTAAGTAGCACTGACATGAAAAGTCTGAAGTTGTCCACTTTTCTCCCTTTGACCAAAGTTCCCTTGGTAAACACAGTGCCATGAGGAGACCAGCGTTAATCCTCTAAGTTTAGCTTTGTGAAAAAGCCACACTGAAAGCTGTGAAAGCTTCGAGGGAAATGAGCAAAACTTTGCAAGCCTTGCCAGCATCTTTCCAGAACACTTCCCATTATATGAGATTCCAATTTAATAATACCCTTAACAGTTTCTTCCACATTAATAAAATATGAGCATGGAAATAACAATGGCACGACCCCTTCACTGAAGGAACTCCACTTAGCAACATGGGTTGTGATGTTGATTGCAGTGCCCGTTCTCTGATCTGTTGAATTTTGCTTATTAACTGAATTAATTGAACTGATAAATTGAATTTTGCTGCCTCTGGGCTGAGTAGTTGGTCTGAGTAACTGCTAGGCTGCTTCTGCAAAGGGGAAGGAAGGGACAGAAGAGGAGCTGTGGGGACACAAGAAGGAACAGAGGGCAGACACAGAAGCAAAGTCTTGAAGAGGTGTTGAGGCCATAAAAAATGAGAGCTCTGCCCTCCTGGCAGTGTTCCCCACACTCACACATAGAGACAGGCTCCTGCAGCATGGCATTCCATCCCACAGTAAGGTTTTGCTGGGTTTCAGCACAACCAAACCAACACTGGGCACCTGGTCTGTCTGTTTCCCCAGGACCTGCTTGCAGGGCAGTTGCCCTGGATTGATGTCTATCCATCCAAATCTGTCTGCCCTCTCTCAAACTTGGCTAATATGGTGAGAAATCTAATGGTCTGGTAGAAATCCCATTCTAAGGGCTTGGGAATTGGGTTTGGAGAGCTCTGTGCTTCAGCTGACTGGGAGAGTGGGAAGGACACAATCAGCTTTCCTCAAGAGAGTCCTGGGAGCCTGCCTGACACTCCTCATCTCAGTGCACTCAATAAGATGTCACTATCATTAAGGACAAGATAAGTAAGATGTCTCAACAAGGGCACAGAGGAAGGTAAATATTAAAATGGTTATATAAGAGGAAGTACTTGGTGTTGGAGGTCAAAGAGGGCTCCAGTGGTGGAGCTGCTGGCATAGGGACTGGCATCCCTGAGTCCAGCCCTACCTGCTGCTGCTCGTCTGTGACACCAACACTGCTGCTGCCAGACAAGCACAGAGCAGAGGTCTCCCACAGTTTCCAAAGGTTAGGTTTCTTACATCCTTACTCATCCTGAATTGAAGTTCTCCAAGATTTTTAGAAATGGTGAAGCCCTACTGGGTGAACAAATGTTATGTAGTCCCCACAGTCCCATGTTCCTAATACCATGTTATTAACTAAGAACTGTTTACCATGGTATGGAAAACATGGGGGACAATTACTTTAAATAATTTAGCTCTACTCTGTTATTATTCCAGCACATGTATTCCAATACATTTTGCCTCCTCTATAAATAGCAGTGTTCAGAAATCAATCTGCTTTTAAATGGGGGGGTGGGTGTGAGTTTGGGGAGTTTAATAAAAACATTAAATTTCTAGACTGGGATAGACTAAACTCTTCCAAATATATGAACAGGACCATCCTGAAAAAGAGAAAGGGAGATGAGACTCCCTGATGATCTCAAAAGTGAAAGAACAAATGAGCCCTGTCTTCCTTATTAACTGACCCTGGCTCCGACTGCTTTTTGATAGCACTGATGGCAGAAAAAGCACTGGACTCTCTGCCCTGAGAAAAAAGTGGGTCACATAGCACCACCATCAATTTTTAAACAAAGTTACTCCCTTAGAATCAGTGATTGTTCTTAAAAATTGTGCACTGCTCTACTCTTTGAATGCAGAGGAATTATTATCACTTTACCAAACATGGCAGTACTCTGCTCTCTAGTCCAGTGCAGGAGGAGATTTAAATTCCAGTGACAAAAGGAGAGGGTCCTTTGACACTAAGGATTGTTAGCACTGATGCCTCCACAGATGATTCTCTATAATAAATGTTGCTTTCTTTGCTGCTTGATTTTGTCATTCATGTGGGATTCGTGTCATTTAACAGCAGCTACCTAAGCATGAGGTATCTTTCCTAGTTTAATTATCAGTGTACTTTTTATAGTTAGCAGAAGAAATCAGTCCCATTATGAGTTGATTCATCTCACCCACCTCAGCAAATTGCCATTGTCTGCACACTGTGTATGCCTTTGTGAGTTAGACTAGTCCCCAAGGTAAATTGATAGCTAAAAGTCCCACTGAACAGGAAATAGATGAAAACACTAAAGCAGGTTTTTCTTGGTTTTTTTTGAGTTATATTGATATGGATCTTCTAGTTTCTTGTAGAAACACACGAATTTCCTATGCTTTAATGCCAAAAGTAAAACTCTTGTCAAGAGAAAAAAAAAATCAAGATAAAGAAGAAAAAATATTCTGATTTTTTTTTTTTATGAGAAGGGCATATTTTTAGTGGTATGCAGCCCCCTACACCTCCTTCCTTTATGTCTACTGCCACAAATTCTCAGTGTTTCCTGAGCCTTAAATCTCCTCCACCCACCTCTATGCTTGAAAATACTCAGCTCATATAATGATGTACCAAATTTTCTGTTTATGTCCAGATTCCTCCTTTGAAAACTATAATTTTAGCAAGATTTAGCTAATCCTGGGATACCACATAGATTCCTAAGATATAGATCTTCATGTCCTTTCCTATCTCCTTTCAGGCAATTGGGCTTTTTCAGATTTGTAGTCACAGTTAAAACAGAGGAGCCACAAATGAGATTTTGTATCAGACTAATTGTCAGTGGCACCCCACATCACACCAGCAGAAAAATCACCTCCTCTGCAGCTAGTAAAGGCCTCATTTAGATATATTTACACAGAGAGAAAAACTCAGCAGTCTTTAGAGTAACAAAGATGTTTCTGCATCTCATATATTCTATTTAAGTTCTCTTAAGTTGGATATATGAGATGCACTCTTAAGTGCAGGAGAAGGAAAGATTTGGAAGATTCCAAGAAGTTCCTCCTGTGAGGGGCTCAGAGTGGGTTTGTACTGAATGGTGAGCAAGCAAGAGATTCCACCAAGTGCTGAGTCTCTCTGTTGATCACTCTGAGGCAGCGCCAGCCATGTGCAGTTGTTGTGAGTATCCAGCAAAGTATTTAAAATTATTCTGCTTAGCCAACCATGGCTTTATGATGTGCTGTTTATCATAACAGTTGCTGCTTACAGAGAGTGACCTCACTTTGCTCTTACTCACCAAGACAAATGATTCCATCTTTTCTACATGTCCTTTTATAAATAAAAATGCCTGGGAGCAAAAGGCGGCATTTTCAAAAATCTTATTGGTATAAGTGTTGAACCACACCATAAATTATCTCTTTAACATCTGATCATAAAAGAAATACATGTATTTTTTAAGCAGCTCATTTATTTTTGAAGCTCTGAGCAGTTCTAGAAGGTGTCAAGAACTTTAGAAGCACAGACATGAAGGGCTGTTGTTACCTAGACAAGTCATGTTGAGGTTACAAACTTTGGGGATTTATCTCCCTTGGCAGTATTTTGACACCAATCCTATTTGTCCAGACAAGCAGTGCCTCAGTCAGTTAAGGAACACTCTGTTCCAGGAGGAAAGACCATCCTCCTGATCCCCTGGGGCCTCCATCCCAGCTCCCAAAATGAACCCAAGTCATAGTAGCAGACTCATTACTAGCAGGATTTTCAGTGTGCTCACATTAGGGAAAAGGTGCCTCTGCAGCCATCCCACTTTGTACAGTACAACTTCTCCTCACCCCTGTTGCAGAAGTCAAGGAAAGATCAATGGTCAATCAGCTGGGGATGTGACCCCCTCCCCTCACAGGCCTTCCTCCATCCACTCTTGTGCTGACAAAATGTGTAATACAATGCATAAAACAAGGGCATTCCTGGATGGGCTATGATCTTAATCACACAATCAACACCATTAGTCTTCATTTAGAGAGCAATGGATATATTTTCTATAGCAAGTACATAATCATTCTTTTTCATTATTTGCTTTCTGCAGTAATAAAGATACATATTTTACTTTTCTGTTTTGTGCTAAGCAGACAGCCTGAAGACAGACAGAAGGACACTGCAGCCTGTATTCTTGCTTTAGGTGATCCCTTCTTGTGTCCTCCTTCACACACATCCACACCTCTCTCCTTTATAAAATAAATGAACCAACAATAACTATCTCTATTCCTCATTTATGTTGGCTCCACTAACAGAACACTTTCAGATACCAACTGATCAAATGGGGCAGTTCATCCATGCAATAATTGCATACTTGTGAGTTTTATCCAGAAGAACTCTAAGGAAGATAAGGATTTCCCCATGGGAAAGTTATACACAAGTAGAATGTAAATGTGGCAAATACACAGCAATGCATGCCATTCTCCTCCTTCCATAGCAAGAATCAAAAACTGAGAAACCAAGTAACTTAAAAACCAGTTCTTTGACATTCATACAGATGAGTCATATTCATTACAGAATTGTTTCTTTTTTTGCTAAAAGGGGGTAAAACTCTCAATTAGATTCTATCAGCTAGTATTTAGAGTTCTAAGAAAGAGCTAGTGAAGGGTAAAATATGTCTTGTTATTGTTGCTCACTGCTATTTGATACCCTTCACTTTTCACTCTGAAGTGTGCTAAGTATGAAGGAAAAGTCAGGTTGTAGGGACAACTCTTCTAAAAAGCAGCCCATTTCCTTCCTTCCCCTTCCTTCTCTTTCCTTCCCATCACAAGAGGATTAAATGCACCCACCAAAGTTAGTATAAGTCAGTTGCACCCTTTTGTTGCCATCCTGTATCACTAAAGTCCATGTAAATTCAGTAGGAGCAGGAGCAAAGACTTTATTTGACCAACAGTGGTTTATTATAGGAAGTTTTAATTTAACTGAAAGTCCTCCCAGCAACAAAACAGTTTGTAAGGAAACACTGAGTTTGTTGCTGAAAAGAAAATTTTAAACATGCAGTATGTTCCAAGCCACTAGTTTGTGGTCTTGAATAATTTCCCTCTGAAATTGAAGCCATAACCATCCCATTTTATGCCATGGTTAGTCAAGAATCTGCCTTTTGGTATTTATGGCACCAATTTAATATCTTCAGTTTGTATTCCTGAAAAATAGACAAACTCTTTTTGTCACTGACTGACTTTATTATGGCAAAATAGGTATATGATGTTTTGTATTTAGCAAGTTTGTTCAGTTATTTCCCATTTACATTATCTTCTATTAAAGTTATTACACTTCTTACAAGATTTCCATTAGACTAGAAGGTTTAAAAACTACTGCTGAGCCAATACAACAAAAATTGTATTAAACAAAATAAGGAAAATATTAACAGGCCCCTGAGATAATTATCTCTGATCTCTAAGCAAATATTTCTGTTTTTTAATTGCTGATAGGATGAAGATGTTTGAAAACAGAAAAAACAGTTTATCCTGCTTTTTTATTGTTTTCTAGGCAGGGTAAAGCTACCTAATACACAAATATAAACATTTCAAGCAAATATGACAGAATGAGGACATTATGGTTATGATACCCTACATATATTTGAAACTCTGGGTAGGTTCAGTAGGATTGCTGCAGTCTCTTGAAATACACACAGCTAATTCCATTCTCTGAGTAAGAGAGGAAAGGGCAGAAATCACTTGTTACTTAAGTATAAAATAAGGAAACCCATGGATAATTCAGAATCCCAATCACCTGCGGTGAAAACCCAGCTTTCCAACCTCCTTGTGCTCACAGTGGTGGTGCTGCCCAGTGCCTCTCACAGAGCAGGGGCTGTGCAGCTGCGGGGCCAGAGCCACTTTAACACACTCTGACATGGCTGGAATGGCAGCCCCAGCCTCCTTGGAGGAGTAGGAAACCTTCTGCTCATCTCAGGGACTCACCCAGCTTTCCTGAGTACCTGTACACTGATTGGAATGGACTTTGGACCTGGCTGCTGTCTCTGAACCTCATGCTCAAAAGAGAGATTAGAAGTGTTGAGCCAAGTCACTGAGAAAAGACTCTCTGTGTCACATCTGATGCCTAGAACAGGACTAAAGAGGATGCTGGATGTGTCAGGGTCAGGCATGGATGTAAAAACTACAATCCTGTGTCCTACAGTGGGTTACAGAGGTTAGCTTACACTGATCTTCCTTTTTTTGCTGCATCTGTTTCTCAATAGAATAGCTTTCAAAATAATTAGTTCTTTTCAGTAAGAACCTAATTATTATGATGCATTTGATAAAGCCTATTCTATGTCTTAAAGGAGCAGCAGCCTGTTAATGAATTCTTCCAGACTACTGGTTAACAGGTCAGGGTCATCTGCATGGCAGAAGAGTTGGGTTGTCTTAGTCCAAAGACATCAAGAAAGTGAAAATGGAAATCACACAGCAGCAGCAATGGCTCCATTAAGTAGGACAAGGAGTAAAGACTTTAAACTGAAAGAGAGAAGGTTTATATTTGATATTAGGAAGAATTACTCACTATGAGGGTGGTGAGGCCCTGGCACAGGTTGCCCAGAGAAGCTGGAAGGGCTGGAGGTGTTCAGATCTCTGACCACTTCAAGGTCAGCGTGGATGGGGCCCTGGACCACCTGGTCTGAGTGGAAGTTGTCCCTGCCCATGGCAAGGGGTTGTAACAAGATGGCCTTTAAGGGTCCTTCCAAACCAAACCATCCTATGATTCCATATGAGTATTCTATAGATATATAAGATGTGGTTAATATCATTCTCTCTACAGTGCTGGCAATGTAAAAGAGTTATTATTTTTTTCTGGGAGGGTTGAATCTTTATAGACACACAGAAGGAGACTAAAATTTCTCATTAATATATGGGATTATAATGAAGCAAGCCAAGTGTGAATTTCCTACAACTGATTTGGATTATACTTACCAAATCAAGAATTACTCTACGGAGAAGGAAATTTTGTGAAACAATTGTACAATATTTCCAGAATAAAAGGAGAATCAGGCCTACAGGTTAATTTTAAAGCACATTTTAAGAAGCAATCAGACCTGATCAAATGTCAAGAACCCATTTGTTCATGTGAGATTTGCCAGCAAAAGGCTCTAAAATCACTCAGGGCTTAGTTTCTATTTCACAAGTCTTGATCATATCAGTGAGCTTCATGCTGTTAGATTAACTTGCACACTGAACTTTCTGAAGAGAGAAGGAAGAAAAAGATAAGGGAGGAAAAAAGTGAAGAAAAGCCTAAAATAAAGGCAAAGGAAATAAAAAGTATCTGGAGATGGAGTATAAGATCTGTCAAGAATAAGTTTTGCTAGGATTTAAAAGAAAATTAAATAATGGAGGTGAGGGAGGATGCCAAAAGATGGTAGAGGAAAACAAACATTCCTGATTAACAAGAAAAGAAAATGAGAATTTACTGGGACTAGCAGAGGGAAGACAAAGCACTCAGTATTTAGCTGTCTCTAGCTGCTGGATAAGACAAACATCAATGCATAGATTTTGCCCTGCTAGCTAAGTAGTGATTAATTCCATTCCATTCAAACATTTTAAAGTATCCTTTACTTATTGACAGAGGTTGTGATCTTCCTGCTTCTGCCTCTGTGGAAAATGCTGCTACAAATGAGGTAGGATCTACTCTTTGCTCAGTTGTATTTACTTTCCTTATAAAATTAATTTAAAAATTGTCACAAGGTCAAAGGAAAATTTGATGTTCAGGCTATCCTGGATCAGATCATTACTGCTAAAATTATTAAGATCCCTATGGAACTGCAGTAATTTACACCAGTGGGGAATTAGGACTCTGTTTAAGTACAGCCTAAAGCAGATACCTGATAGAACTATTACAATTAAAAGTGACATAACTTCATTGAAGTGAGAATATTGTCTGTGCTGAGACCAATGGAGTGCAGTTATGTGAACCAGGTTCTATATTGCTTCACACTAATAATTAACTTCAATATACCTTTTCTTTTTACACTAAATTTCAAAAACAGTAATGTCGTTCATTTAAGACCAAATTTCCTCTAGTTGAATAATACTCTTTGTGTTTTTCTTAAATTTTGGTATAATTTTGCTCTGATCTATGAGACACCTTTTAATGCACATTGTCCAGACCATAGTTCCTCCAAAGAGCTGATGTTGAAATACTGCCGTGGATTAATTTTCAGGGAGCAGAGGCAAAGTGCAAGAATATAGGAACACTACACTGGCTTAATCCTGTAGTTCACTTAACCTTATAATCCTTTCTCATTTCCTATCAGTGGCTAGCACAACAGTTCTTTAAAATCTGTGCTGTAATCAGTCTTCCCCACTAAGTATTTCCTTACTGGGATAAGCATGAAAATGAAACACAGCTTATTACCTCCTTCAAAAACAATTTGGAACATCCTTCTTATTTTTATGCATTATTAATTGACTAGGCTCCTTTTGAATGTAATCAAAGTTTTGCTCCAAATGGCTGTTTGTTTTTTTTTTGTTTGTTTTTACAAATAAAGGTTTGGTGTTTGTTCAGAGTTCTCAAATTACTCATTGCTGAGGGAACTTTTCCCTATCAGGTCTAATTATAACGTTTTACATGTTATTCCCCATCCCATTCCTTATGGTTCCTAATGTCCTTTTTTGGACTTCTGGCCAACAGTAAAGACTTCATTAAGCTGTCTGTACCAACATCCAAATCTCTTTCCTGAACTCAATAATTCATTCTGAATCCTTTGCTCTTTCACAGATGTTTTATGCTTTGCCTGGGCTGATGGTGAGTCTGGTTTGTGGTCCTGGTGGAGCTCACCCATCAGCCCATGGTATCAAACAGGACCACGAGGCCACTGAGTCTGGAAGCTCTTCACCACATAATTGATGTTAAACCAGAAAACCAGTGTGAACATCTTTCCATCCCTCACACATAAATCAGTCTTCCTTTGTGATAACTGACCCATATACCCCTACTCTCAGCAAATTTTGCTGCCTTCCTATTCATCATCTTTTTCAGGACTTGTTTAAGTATATTAAGAAATTTTGTGCCTGATACACCAAGTTATTCTTGGTTTTATATTTCACTTGTCAGGAAAAAAAAATCTTAATTTTCTGGCTTCTTATATATAAAATCCCAAGCTTAATATTTACATAACCTCGAAGACACTCTGTGAAAATATAAGTACAATGAAAGTCAAGGAAAATGTGTTCTAGAATTTTTACATATTTTTTTATTTCTTGATTCCCATAAAATATGAATCAGTATTCATGATGAATTTATGATTTCTTTTATTTTTTTTCCCCAGTAACAGAATATGTTCTTATAAAGAATAATTTTAGACTAAGGTATGCACTGAGATGCAGTTTGGAACTATTAAAGTGCTTTAGAAATAGCAGAGGTTACAGTGCAGTATAAAGGTGCTGAGAAATCACTGGTTCACTTTGCTCTGAACTTAAATTTCCACTGGTTTTACATTTTTCCATCTTAAGAGGAAAAAAAAGGTTAAATTGTTATTACAGGTAGTAAAGAGAGAATGCAATCTTCAGAAATGAGCTTTAATTATAAATGCCTTTTTGGCCATCATAAGCAGAATCTAGCAGAGCACGGCAAATAAACTTCTAGGCCCTTCCTGCATTACACCAGATAATAAAGTGGCTGTTCCTGACCCTTACAGCTTCCAAGATCCCTTGACCAACGTTGCTACAAGGAGAAGACAAATGCATCATGGAAATGGGGAGAGGAATCAGCCAGGCTACCTCAAATATGAGAGAAATAATAGAAAACTTTTGTAAATTGAGTTTAAAATCAGATGAAGGTCTGGAAACCTTCACAATATATCAAAATTCTAGCATCTCACTAAACATGCACATAGAAACTAGGAAAACTTCCTACAGCTTCTGTGTGCAACTCCCACAGATGGAATGGCATTTGGTACAGGAACGCCAATATTTTTATAGTAAAAAAGTAAACAACAAAAAGATAAGATTTCCCTTCCTGTATTTGACAATCCAGGAAATAAAATTGATTCAATTTACAGAGATTTGTACAATTTAAAGTATTTGATGAAGATTTCTTATCTGGCTTACACTAAAAAGTAAAGAATGCATCTGTAAAAGCATGTAAGAAAATGTTTAATCCAGGTGTCTACAGAAGATGATGATGCTTCCCTGGGAGTCATTCACAGGTTTCCTTCTTAACTGTGTGTATTGTAGGACTAAGCACAACTGCAGGGAGGCCATTCACAAATAATGCATGATCCCCTGCTATTTACAGCTTGTTGAGTTCATGGGATGTGAATAATCAGCAGAGCTCTGGGAACACTAAAAACATTCTTTTTGTTTAATATTAAGCCATGCTTTCCACTGACCAAGTGCCCAGGGCTAGGCTGTGCCCCAGAACCTCCTCCCATCCTGCAGTACTCACATCTTGAGCAGGACCTACCTGGGGCTCAAGAGGCCTCTACAAAGAACTGTTCAGAGTTATTGAAGGGGCACCACCAGGTCCTGCTTAGATCATAGGTGCTTTACAGCTGAACATGAACTTTGCAGACATTTTTTAAAAATGAACCTTCGTAGACTGCAGTTTAAAATGTCCTCACTCTTCCCTGACCTCCAGGTAGGTCTGGTTCAGACACAGTCCAAGGAAATTGCACCGTGGTGGTGCCTACAGATAAAATAATCCATATAAAGACCATAACCTTCCCTAATTTGTACTAGGAGGATAATTCAAATAAGCTTTATATAAGCTGACAAAGGAGATTTATAGCACATTTGTAAAGTGAAATGTCTTTGTTAATGAATTAAAAACTGTAAAACTGTGCTTGTGTACACCTGATTTTGTTGAGGTGTAAGATTTGCTTCAGTCTGCAAAATTCAGAGTGGTGGAGAGGAACAGCACAAACTCAAACCATCTGTAAGTAAATTAATTCATCCTTTGGAGGCAAGTGACCATTCACAGCTTTTCCTATTTGTACTGCACCATTTGCTACTATCCATTATCAAGTGTCAATTGTTTTCTTAAGGTTGAAAATGTTAAAACACTTTGCCTACCTGCCAAAACCAGCCAGCTACAGAATTGCTTTTGAATAAATGCTGCTGGTTTTCATAGAAAAGATTTGTAAATATGGGGAATGAGCAAGTGAAATAGCAATTTTTGCCCTGGATTCTGAACTGCCCAGTGGGTGTCCTTCACATTTAAAAAGCTTTCCTTCTGCCAGTAATGCTGAGTCCTTACATATGCTCCACAGTCTCTGTTTTGTTATGCACATGGCTAACTGCAAATGTGAAGGTTTTTAAGTGGGAAAAATATATTTATTTTGGTTTAGTAGCCAGCAAACCATGTTTATTTGGCACATTTAGGCTAAACTACACTAAGTTATTAAAAGAAAAGAAAAGTGTGATATAAATGAGATACATGATCAAAGATCAGATTTGCTGCAAAGCCACAGAAAATAAAATTGGTTAACATTCAACTCTAGCTATCATGTAAAAAACACTCAGGGAAACATGTACTACACTAAATGTTGCCATGCTTCTGTGGTGAGATCATTTGGACAGACAGATGATAGAATTATTTATTATAAAGTAAACCACCATTAACACTCACCATATGTTAGCACATATTTCTATCTATTTACAGCCAATTAAGAGCTGCATTATTCACTTATTTTCCCTTCATGCTAGTAAAAAAGAAATAAGTTAAAAAGGAGCACTCAAGCTGACTCTTGTACAGCAAACCTCAACCACATTTAGTTGACATTACCTTACCGTTTGATATCTGGGGAACTCAAGGGGATATTGCTGTCGCTCTTGAATGGCCCAGGCACAGACTGAATCCTCTTATTAACAAGAATTGAAGGAATTCATGGAGAAAAAAGATATTGGCAAACATGAAGGCTATGTATCTCCACAGTATCTGCCTAAAAGTAATAAGCATCACTGGTTGAAAATATAAAATGGCCTTATTTATCGGAACAAATATCTTTGCACCCCATCCCTGAAATGCCACAAACAGATATCTAAAGGATCATATGAACAAGTCAACAGTGTGATTCTTCCTCAGAATATTTGCTCAGCCTCCAAAAATTCATATCACAGAGCCTTCCTAAGCTGCAAATACAGAAAGGGGATGACTTCCAGAACTAGGTCTGTTAAGAAATAAGGAGCAAGACACCCTCATGATTTAACAGAGGGTCATTAATATAAATGTAATGGCAGTGGATTTGTTACTGAGTAGGTTGTAGAAAATAGAAACAAAAAATCACTGACTCCAGCAGGTTGTGCCAGAATGCTACAGGCAGTAATATCAACTGAAACATTGAGGTCAGCAGGAATGAGCAAAGGGAATCACAGACTAACAAGCAATGTTATTTAAGCACAACAAAACAGTCAATGTCAATGCTGCAAAAATGGCAGAAGTCAGGTTGGAAACAGCAGCTAAATGTGCTGGGGAGAGAGCCATGCAGCAAAAAGCCATGATATTCATACTACAGGAATTCTATTAACTATTAATTACAGTGTCCTAGGTGTGTAAAGAAACACATATTCAAATATTCCTGCAAAGGGCCAGAGGTGCTGTATTTTCCCATTGTTGAATAATCTTTGCACATGTGGACAAGACCTGGCAGTCACTGTGCATCCAACTCTGGCACCAAATTGATGGGCATAACTTTATGGGAAAACCTTATGGATGATTTTTTAATTATCACACCTTAAGTGTGATTTTCCTTTATTAATTGGAGCATGGGAAACAAACAAAAATGTCTGAGAGAAGAATCCAGTGAAGATCTGATGTTAGTTTTCAGAGCTTCCAATTTCACACCTTCCATAAGGAACAGGGTCTCTGTTTCCATTGCTGTCTCCAGAAACAAGGATCAGCTCCTCTCAGTTGCTGTCAGCTGGACTCAGTGCTGTCTGAGTATTCACACCAGTAAACTGCAGCAGCTTTCCTCCTCTGTGCTTACACAGGGATGTTTTCCAGGGAATAGCTCTGTTTGCATTTGCTTTTTAAGTGAAAGTTTAACATTTCCTCTCTACACTGCTGTGTGATCTCTTACTCAATGCTTTCTCCAGGCTTTCTCTCTTGCCTGCATGGCCTAGGATTCCTGAGGCTGGCTTTAGCACTAGAGTGAAGCAAAGATGACATTCAGTAACTCCACCTTCTCTGGATCGCTCCAGGACATCCACCTCAGTCAGCACTGAGCCCACTTTCCTTCATCTTCCCCTTGCTACTGATATACATGAAGACAGCCTTCTTCCTGTCCCTGAAATCTCTTGCCAGATGTAATTCCAAGGGGACCTTAGCCTTCCTCTGCACATCCCTGCATACTCTGAGAACATTCCTACATTCCTTCCAAGTGGCCTCCCCATTTTTTCTACATTCTGTAAACTTTGTTCTTCAGTCTGAGTTTTGCCAGAAGCTCCTTGCTCATCCATGCAGGTCTCCTGCAGCAATGCACTGAAACCTATTTCCAGAATATTGAAGGAGTGAAATATGTGGATTGTAAAGTCTGAGATATTTTCAAAAAGATGAGCATATAATCCAGAACAATTTGAAGATTTCTCGATTTGGCAACTTCACAGTGATCCTAAACAATACAGTAGACACTTTCTAAAACGACTGTCTATTGTTTATATTTAATACTGACATTAAAAATAGTTCCTGGCAGCAGGCAGCTTTAGAGGCAGGTTATCCTGATTTCTCTTAAATTAAGTGTGATTTAACAGAATTCAAATAGTGTTTCCTTTCCAGCAAAAGACACAGCCAAGTGACACCAAGTAAAAGACTTGTTCTGTTTCCTCATCAGCTCAGCCTTGGTGGAAATAAATGCACAACACTTAGCTAGTTCCTTGGTGAGAGAAATAATGCAAAATGTCAAATAACTGGTGGTGTGAAGTTTTTACTGAAAAGTGTTAGCATCCAGCTACAGAGACAAGAAAGCTCAGGCTGAGTTTTCCTGCTGCCTCCCATGCTATGGCTCTGGCTCCATGACACATTCCACTGAAAGCAAACTCATTTTAGCATAGCCTTATTTCTCTTCAGGAAAATGGTTGAGTCATTTCAACAGCACCTTGACCTGGCTGATTAAAAAAAATAGGAAAAAAAATTCTCCCAATGTCTTGCAGTAGATTTTTAATGGATGGGTCAGTTCAGTGTGAGTGTAAGAAAACCATCTAACAATCACCAATGTGCATAAAATTTAAAAGACAAACAGTTGTAACTTAGAAGGAGTAAATAAATGGTCTGAAATTCTTCTGGGTTTCAAATCACTGAGCCAACATGGGTCATGTGAGAGCAGCCTAAAATGAACTGAGAATTATTCCCAGACAAAGAAGAAATTTTTGATAAAGAGAATTGTACTTCTAGCAAAATTCATGCCACTTGTTCCTTCTGATAAGATGTGTGTTACAAGGTAAAAGTGGAGGCCCCTGTGGACAGTAGCTTACTCTGAAAAAATGTTAATGGAAGTATAAAACCCTCTTATCCTTTTCTTGATGATATCAGATGAAAATAAAGAATAAAATATGACTTTCCCCTTTCATTAATTATTTTATGTTTTTAGTTATCTGCTGTGAACACAGTGATAGGCAAATACCCCATTGATATCTGATAAATTGTTCATTTTTTAATAACCGGTAAGTCAGCATTTACATTTGATCTTCCTCCAGCGAATACTGAATATGATCCATTTGTACTAAACAAAATCTCAGGGACTGGAAAATATTCAGGATCTGTTGGCAAGGTCACATTGGCTGAATAATGCATTTGATTTACACTGTAATGAAAAATTAGTGTCTCTTATCTCAGTGAAGTAGGTGAATAAAACACAGCTTTTAAACAGCTGGTTTGTACTCTCCTGTGCACTCGAGTCCTTACAGAAAAGTTGACTCTACATAAATAGGAAGCAAAACATGTACTAACTGTGGTGTCATAAACCCTGTCACTCAAACCCTTATCAGCAGCTGAGGAATGGAAAGCAGCAAATGCAACCTCCACCAGGCAGGCAAGGAACTGCAGGTAAGGAATTGTGACTTTCAGGTAAATAACTAAAGATCTGAACAGGAGCTAGAACAGCAGATGTTTGGATAACCATTAGGGAAAAACTCCTGCAGCTTCTGGAGGTGGAAGATATTTCCTTTAAAACCTCTTGCAGTTCTTTGAAGGAGTCAACAAGTGTTTGGGCAGCTGTGGTGTGGTGAATTCATTGTCCTTGGATTTTTAAAAGAGCTTGTGACAGTGTTCTTGAAAAAGGAAAGAGAACACAAGGAAAGAGAACAGTTCTCTTGCAGATCAGTAATTCACAGAAAAAAAAGAAACAAGTATAAAGAGACAGCATTCACAGCTGAGGATGGCTGTCAGAGGCCCAATGGCATCCATTTAGTAAGCACATGCTATTCAACATATTTATGAATTAATAGCAAAATAGACTGAACAGGGAGATAAAACATTTCCAGGTGATACAAATTATCTGGGATCAGATGAAATGCAATTTTGATTGCTGCAATCAAAAATAATAACATCAGCATTTAAAAATATATGATTTGAATTTTTTTACCAGGAGGAAAAATTGAGTAATTTTAGGAAGTTCTCTGAAGATCCCTGTTATAAGTCCAGAAAAGCAAAAATTATTGAATACTAGAGAAAAAACTGAGAACAAATCAGAAAACACAATAGGTGCCTGGTGTTCCATCTGTTTTGATTTTTGCATGAAATGCTGATAACAAGTTGAAGAAGAACACAGCAGAATGAGAAAAGATACAGAAAAAGAATTAGAAAGATGATCAGAAGTATGGAACAGCCTTTACTTTGAGAGAATAAACACACCATGACTTAAGGTTTGAAAAGAGATGATATATTACAGACCACAATAAAATCCTGAAAGATGGGGACTTGTTAGTTTGCATGTTACAAGTAGTTCCCATCTGTATAAATGAGCAGACAGCAGATTTAAATGTAGGATTTCAGAGTCCACACAGTATTGTGGAGGTCAAAGCAACAGGTTTCTACTCAGTATTTAAGAACAAACTAAATTCAGAGGTCAGTAATCATCAATGAGAGCCTCATTCTGCTCCTGAGCTCTTTGTGACTGCTGGAAGAAGGAAAGCATCACTCTGCCTGTGTCCACTGTAATTCTCATCCCTCTGTACCCACTGCCAACCCATATACACTACAGGCCACTGATAGACACTGTAGGCCTTTACACTTCCAAAAATTTTAAGTTTTGACCTACATTTGTGCTAAATATCCCACACCTTCAAACAAAGGGCAGGTGAATTATTTCATTTGCCTTTGTCTGAGCATCAGGGTAAGCTTCAGTTTCCCCAGTGATTCTGTGCAGTTCTGTAAACCATGTCCTGGTTGACTAGAAAGGCTTTATTAACCTGCCTGTAAACTCTGTAGGATTTTTCAAGTTTGCAGAGAATTGGAAAGCACAAAAGTTTTCTGAACACTGCAGTGTAATCAAAGTCAGGACTCATATTTTGGCTCTAGGTGCTCATTTACAAATGAGCAATTCATCTTATGAGACAGAAAGGAAACAGCTCCAGATTTGTGTCACAGGACTACAATGTGAAGAGTTTCTCATTGACATGGCTCTGCTTTAGACTGACTAACAGCATGACTGACAAAACTGAAAAAGCAGAAGCTGAATTTTTCTCTGACTTTCCACATTGTTCTGGCCAGAGTGAGAAGACTGTAAAAAATAGCTAAATGTGTTTAACCTACCTAAAACAGAAAACAGAGGCATAAGACAGGACAATGAACACTAAGGAAGAAGAAGAGTTATTTATGATGGTTCCAAATAATTGCTGTTCTCAAAGGACTGAGCAATAAGTGTGAAGAAAGCCTAACCTTAGTCTATTGTGCTGTGCAGATGCCTCTTGGGAGAAGAAACAAAAGTCTCTTTGATCATTTGAGGCTAGGCAAAGTCCAATATACTGATATAGCTGTAATCTCATATTGGCAGGTCAAGGTAACCTGGCGTGTCTGCTCCACAGAACATCAATATTCTCTTAGAGCACTGAAGATATTATTGTGAGATGCCTTGTAACTGGACCAGCCTGTGTTGTGTGTTTTCAGCTGAGACAGACTACACCTAAATTTATGACATGGACAAGACAAACCTTCAGGGCCTTGCAGAGGTTTCTGACTGGATTTTGTTTTCTTGTATCAAGACTGCTAATATCTGTAAAAGGGATAAAGTACCCCAGAAGAGACTGACTGAGAAGAGAATACTTATTAAAAGTATAAAAATGTCAAAGAAAGGAGCTGTGTACCTTGTTTCCAAAGGATACAGCATTATTTTAAAAATAAAATGAACAAAGTATATTTCCTGGCATGTAGCCTGGCAATAAACATGAATTTAATAACATTAAGAAATACTATTTTTAACAGAATCAAAGTATTGATTGAATTCAGAGACATTCAAATTATGTCTTTGACTTTGCTGGATGTTAAAGCATCATACTCTGCATACACAGTGTATTCTGGGGAAGAAACTGAATGCTCTCTACAATCATAATATGTCTGATCTCTAACCATATACACACAAAATACATTTTATAATAAAGTTTTCTTCTATTGAAGAGTCAATTACAAAATACTTCAAACAAGCAGCAATGTATCCTGAAATCCAGTGCTTTACAACAGAAATAGCAAGTCTGAAGTCTGTTGCCCTCATTTTTGTGAGCTGGAGGACAAATTTCTGCCCTGGTATTCTCTAGATTCTGTCTGCATAAGTGTTGGTATATACTATTATATGGGACTAAGGGTGCACCTCTTTCCTTTATGGTGCACTATGGAATAACCCTCCAACTGTTAATTTCCTTCTGTAGTTGCCAGCATCAATTATATCCCTCATGGCAGTTCAGTAATATGTTCCTATAAAAGCTAATATAAAGTCAATAGAAACTAAAGAATGACTCCTGTTGATCCAGCAGACCCTGTCTCTGTTTTTAAATAGAAAAAAAAAAAGAAATAACTTTAAGATATTGCCAAGATTCTTATTTGAAATGGCATATGAATTTAAAGGCAATATTTTTAAAGTTTGGAAGCAAACACCTAACATATCAATGTTTTTATTAATGCAAGTTGTGGATATGCATCACTAGAAACATTAGACTTGGGTAATGGCAGCCAATAGTTTAATTCATCCAAAATAATGGAATGGCCACTCTTCCCCTCTATTACTCCCACTGCTTATAGGTCTAGACAATGTCACATCAAAGAGCAGCAGTTAACACCAGGGCAGTCTGGCACAAACCTGGAGCTATTTCCCTTTTCCTTCACATGATGAATTGTTCATTTACAAATGAACACCTTGAGCCAAAACATTAATGCAGAGTTTGCCTGCATCCTACTGTTTGGAAGAATTGTTATAATGACAAAACCAATTAATATTACATAGGTGCCTGCCTGATGTGATTTGTCATTGAATAATTTAATTTGTGAGTAGTTAATATTCACAGACTACAGTCTCCCAAATTAAATCACATTTCAAGATGCTCAAATTCTATTACCCTTTGTGTTTGTTAATAGAGGCTGTTATTCCAAAAAAATACATTTTATCAAGTCAGAGCAAGTTTCTGGGAAAAGGGGAGAGATTTAGATGAATGGCAGTCAAACAAAACCTGTGCTTTTACTGTTCAATAACAGTTATTTCACAAAGAGGAAAGTATATTTTAAGTTTGGAAATGTCTCCGTCATTGCCATTTTTGTACCTGTATTTTCTCCTGCAATGGGACAGACTTGCAATGTCAACACAAGTGTGGCACATGGGTGGGCACATGTTTGCAGCTCCCTGGGACTTGCACACTGCAGAAAAGGGATGGCTGGAACACTGTGCCCGCAGCATCACTCAGCTCTTGTGAGCTCCCACCCATGCAGGGTGCAGAAATAATGATTTGCAGCTGACAAAGGTGCCATCTTGAGAGTGATGGTTAGGAAGGAAAGAAAATAAGCAAAATATTAGATCCATTTCTGCAGAGCAGAATCTGTGATATAAAGCAAGAAAGATATTGGACATATCACGAATAAAAGCTGGCTGCAGTGAAACACTGCAAGGCACACGAATCCCTTCAGCCCTCAGAATGCTAATCCTTTGGTGTATCATCCTTGAATATTAAGACAGAATTATCTAAATTAAGGACCTGACCCAAAAATCTTTTCCTCATCACTGTAATTACACAAGGAGATGTGAGAAGGCTGCATTATGCCAGCCTGCAAAGAATTCCTAAGAACTGCAAAGCACCTTCAATATCTCAATCACATATTTCAGCTCCTGAACACTTTTCTTTGTTTGTTTTGCCTTTGGTAATCCCCCTCATACCAGACCTGCTGCTGATTTTATCACAGCTAATATGACTGTATTTTTGCCTCTTTTGAAGGAATTAATGCTTGATTTGGTTTTAACAGAGTTTCCAGACCTAGATGAGCAATAAAAGTGTTCTGAAAAATGACACCCAAACACACAATGCATGAGCTTTAGATTTGGTTACAGGGCACTGTACACATGATTATAGCATAGCAGAGCTTTGAAGGTCAGGTTTTCACAGTCTGCTAAGTAGAATCCTCATCAAAGCTATTGCAAAAAACATTATCCAAGAGTGTGCAGCAAAGAACACCTGATGATTATGCTCTCTGTATCATGGCTAAACCGGTTTATTTTTTCACTATACTTTAATGAAAAAATCCATACTTTAGACCTTCAAAGCTAAAGACCAGGGAATTCTGGGAGCTTTGTTTTATCATGAACTTTTCAAGCCAGATACAAAAACTTCTTGCAGTATACATAAAGCAGGTCAGGGATGCCAATTACAATATTATTCCAGTCTTTCCAGTGCTTCAAGGGATTTCTATAAAAATCTTCTTCAGAAGCTAATACCTGAGTGTTTTATTAGCACTTTATTTCGAATGGCAGTGCTCATCCCATTTCACTTCTTTCATTTTTATTTAAATTTCCATGGTTCAGATTTCTTTTTATTCCCCCAAGCACTTTGACTATAAGGATAGATTCCTTGCAGCCTGACAGGAGAAATTTAAAAACCCAAACCAGTCTAATTAAAGATGGCCAGCCCAATTTGTATTTGTTAATTGACCTGGAGTGCAACAAGATATTTAATTCTGCGCAGGCAAGCTATTAAACAATTTTTGATTAAAATGTGTTGACAACAACCAGAACACATAGATGACAGAAATAAGGATAAAAAAATCCTCTCCTTCAGTGAAAATGTATGCTTTCCTAATAAGTTAATCAATTTAGTGATGCTTCTAGGGAAAAAAATATTTCTATGAAACACTTCAGAAGATCACCCTTTGTTCCATTCATTCGAGCCTTTCATGTGTCATTATTACTTAGTTTTTAAAGATCATATAAATACCATTGTCCTCTCTTTTTTAATAGCATGAGGAACTTTTCAAATCATAGCTCATTTCCTATCTTTCATTATATTTTTTTCTAGTAAAAACACTGAGTGTTAACAGGTAAGAGAGAAGTCTACTATTAACTGTAAGTTAGAATTTTCTCCTCTTCTCTCCATTTCTGAGGTGTTGATGTCTCACAGGAAAAAAAAAATTGCCCTTGTGCTTTTTTACTTTTCCTGAATGTAAGAATTTGACATTCAGAGGATGTACCAAGGAAACTAATCTTCCCCAAAGTACCACCAAGTTCCTTCTAAATGTTTTTCTGATTGCTTTACTGATGCCTTTCTTTATTAGTTTGTTTATAGGTTTAGATCAAAAGATGTTTTTCTAAAGCATAAGCTCAAAAGGTAGATATGATAACATTTCAACAGTTAAACAAAGCAAAAAAATCCTTCCCAGAGCAGGGATGAGGGCTTGAAGATATTTTCTTGACCCAGTAAAAATCAGCTACCATTTCACTGTCTTGATCTCTAAAGATCCAGCCCCAGACCTGATCCAAGATCCAGAACAAACCAGTATCACCAAACTTCCATGAAACAAAGTGCCATTTATAAGCTTCAGCACAGAACAATACAAAAAGTCAGAGTTTCCAAGTGCCTACAGAATGGGGGAAAAGTAACCACCCACCACGTGAAAACTCCAGGGGTGGGAAACCAACATTTAGAGTCATCATTCTATATTTCTTAAACTATTTTGGATTAAATAACCTGGTCTCCAACCATCAGGAATGGTTAGCCCTTAATTCTCCAGAATGATTTAGGGTTTCTATAAATAAGCTGCAGTTTTCTGTTATGCTCTATCTAGTTATAAAGGCAAAAAACCTATGACAGAAAATGTGGGTTTTTTAATAAAAGCATCTGCAACAGTCTGTTCTAAAAGCTCATCATGAGACTTATTTTCTAATGAAATTATGCTTGTGCAATTGTGTTATTTAGTGTCTCTCCTTCTGTCAGCAGTGAATTATGTGCATATCTCATTTATTTATTTCTTAATTATTTTATTCCAGAAAGAAATGTATTACATCTCTGAGAATAAAGATTCAAATAGTGAACACAGATGGTGGTCACACAGTCATTTAGTACTTGTTTAAATTTCAAGTCCCTGACTTGTGACAGAGGTTTTTCCTTGTACAGGAAACATATTGCTAGTCCTCATATTCCGATTCAAAATGTATAATAGATATTTGTATGGATAAAAACACATATTCTATTTCTTTCCCTAATTGCAGATATTCCTAATAGTCCAGCTAAGAGGTACAACTTTTGGGTCTTTCCAGATCTTGTTAGCCTTAAATCTCTGGGTTTGGGATGGATTCAAAGCTGGAAAGAGCTCACTTCATTTTTCTGCACCTTCACTCAGCTTCTTCTCTGTGGGAGTCTGAGATGATTCCTGCTTCCATAACAGGCTGAGATTACCTCATGTCACCAAGCAGAGCTAACAGTACATCAAAGAATGTTCCTACATAAAATGTCCAAGAGCTGAGTGTGAGAGTGAGGAGTTCTTTTTTAAAACAGCTACACATTTCACATGTGGAAAAAGTTTTTTAATAAATGTATGGTGTGGAGGGCACTGTAATTGGTTAATATTAGAAGCTAAAATTCACAGCAGTGCCCATAGGAGCCTGACACAGTTCAGGGATGATCACATCCCACTATACTCAGAGCCCTTCTGGAAGGAGGAAAGGCAGGATCCAAGCACAACAAAATTCACAACTCCTGACTACCCCTTGGAGTCTCACTACCCCTCCTCTGTGGCAACAGAGTCCCAATAAAGCTCTACACAGGCAAGGTTGAATTTTCCTTTATCTTTAAAGAAATTTGTTCCTAAGAAGGCCCCAACAGAGTACCTCCATCAGCATCGTAAGAGGTATGGTAAATTCCAACCTTGACTCTCCAGCATAAAGGAATGGAATGCTCTTAGATCTAGCACCAGAAGAAAAGCATCACTGCCTCAGATGCAGAGAGAAGGGCTGAGGGCAGGGACCTTTGTGAGCAGACATCTCTTGGGGATGAAAATAATACATTTGCATTCCAAGGAGATGACATATTCCCTTTTCCCCATAGCCCCTGTTTTCACAAATGAAGAATTTTCTCCCAGAACCACCTACACGAGGACTATCCACAGTATAAATGCTCAAATACTTGCACTTTCAGATACTCATATTTGTAAAATGCTGTTTTCCATTAACTCCTGATGTAACAGAGTCATTGCATTCCACTCCTATGGAACGTGCTTAGTGAGCTCTTTGGACTGTTGAGGCTTTTCTGTTTTGCAGTCAGTTACACAGGTGACTTTCATTTAGTTTACTGAATTAGTTACAATATTTGTGTTGTGTCTCTTGGTCAAAATTTTATACATTCTGGGTGCAGCATGTGAGGCACAGAGATAAGATCTTGGAGTGTCAAGGGTGTGAATATTCCCATGTCTACAAAATCAACCATTTATATGTGAAGGCAGATCTAAATGTCCTTAGAGCCAAGCAGAGCTGCCACCATTAAAAGTTAGCACAACAATGCACTTTACATGCCATAAATTACCTCCCCATGGATAAGCAATGTCAATGCAAGAATACAATGTGGCTGGTGATAAGCAACAAGGAAGGCAGTTTTGGCACATAAAATTAAGCAGATTTAATCCCAGTTCCAAAGGGTATGAGATCATAAGTGTCCCATCTACATACAAAGAAGGGGTAAGAGAGCAAGACAGGGAAAGCAAAATTTATATATATATATATACACACACACAGAATAAAGAGAAACCTATGGTAGACTGGAGCTTCAGTTAAGGCTGATAGTGCAAGAACCACCCCAAAGACAAAGGATAAATGGATTAATAGATTCTAATAGATTCTGGTTTAGGAGAGACTGCAGAGGAAGAACTGACCCTGTGTTCATAGCAAGGGAGGCATTTCACATCCACACACTATAAAATACAAATAGACAGGCAAATTGTAAAGAGATGGAGAAGAAATTTACAGCACACACGCATCCCCAATGGTAAGCAGTTTTTCAAAATGCTGACTTTTACTGATAGCCACAATCTTGCATACAAACAAAATTGTCTTCTTACCTGCAATGAAATAGAACAACAAAACTCCCCCCCAACATAAGCATTTTAGTGATAATTGCATAAAGGAATTGATGTGTGGAGAGATTATATACCTTTACTAAAAATGAACAAAATACCCTGGCACCTTTGATGGCAAAATAGTTGCAACCATTCAAGGGACTGTTCTAACACAATTACAGCAGGAAAGAAGAAAACTAATCACAACCCTCATCAAAGCACAAAACTGGTAGACCCATCCTAACCCTCTCAAGTACACTTAACATAACTGTTTGCAGAGCACAGAAAGCTGTTAACACAGAAAGCTCATCTAGCTGATCTATGCAAGAACTTGTAAGAAGGACTTGTAAGCTCCACATGGGATACATGCATTTGGAGAGATTTGTTCAGAGGGAGACTTACCACAGAATGAAGCATTCATTCATTTAAAAATGGAGGCTGAAAGCCATTGATTGAGACCCTGGGTCAGAATAATGATAATTCTGTGCGTTAAGTCAACTCTTAGGTGAGTTATATGTACAGTAGGTGTAGATCTGAGTAACTTCAGATAATATTGGCACAGGCACAGAGCAAAGACAGAGCAGAACCTAGCAGCTCCAAAAACATCTTGAGTAACCTTTCTCATAGGCAAAGAAGGTTTAGTCACGTACATCAGAGTAACATCACTGTGAACACAAAAACCTCAGTGTATCGTGCAAATGAATGGGTCAGTGGACTCCTTTAAATATGTGCATTTGCCTATGAGGCTGATAAGCAGCTTCTTAAGAAACAAGACACACAAATGGTTTTCATTTCCAGCAGTCTGTGGGGTTCTAGACCGACAGCTGATGTGTCTTTGACCTCAGAAACAAATAACAAGAAATTCTCCCAATAAGGAACACTCACAGTACCCCTAGAATGAATTTGGCTCTGTGACATTCTTCACTTAGGCATGTTGGGCTAGAAACACGAGTTCATGAATGGCAGCAGAAATTATTGCCTTTAAACACATGTCAGCCAGTGATGTGAATTTTGGTGAAGAGCACTCTACATTTGGCTAGCAGACTGAAAAGGCTCTGAGATAGTATTGCCCAACATGAGATTGCAGAAGGCCAAGATTAGAACCAGTGACCTCAAGGGGCATATGAAATAGATATCACTGTCTCAGTATATTAGCTTTTATTGCCTCCCATGTGTGATCATTTTGTTGTGCAAGAGGTACTGTGCAGAAAAATGAAGGGAATAACTAGTTAAGGGACCTGCAAGTGGCTGCTTCATGATTTTGATTGCAAATGTTGAAATTCCTGTATGATGCTCACAGAAGGTAGCAGAGAACACACTAATCCTTACAAAAACCTCCTTGGTACTTGTGTTTTGCATGAAAAGAAAATCTTTGGACCTTTGTTTATTTTTATTCTAATTTTTTGGTGAAGGAATACATGTCAGCAATAAAAAAAATTATGGCGCAAGGATTTTATTCATTCTCATTAACTGGAAATATCACTAAGAGTTCTTTCACAGTCATTTTTAAAATCGTTGAAGTAATTAGCTTGAACTTTGCAGAACTTTACTGCCAGCTCTTCTTTCCTCTAGATTTATTCAACTTCAGAGGTGGCAACCCCAATGCTGTATTACTAAACATCACCTCACAGACTTGTGACATTGTTTTGTTCACAAATTATTGGCTGCTTGGATTAATGAAGCAAAGCAGCCACCTCCTCCTAAAGCAGTTCGTGATCAATTTTCTACCTGCACAGAAAGTTCTTTGAAAAGTAAAGTACCTAAATCTGGCTGAAAAGATTAATTTGCATAAGACTTCTCTCAGCTATTTGGAGCTAAACAGTAGTGTAAAGTGAGTGGATCCTCATCCTCTGCTGTTTATCCCTCCCCCTAACTTCAAGGCTGGGGATGCATTAAAGTTGGGGAAAGCGTTGTCGCACTCTGACAGCTCCCAATATATCCAGGGGTCCTTGCAGACAATAGCCAGACAGTCATAAATTACAGCAGGGTATAGGTTGCTCTAAATTACTGTACATTTAAATAAGTTTAATGATGGGAGAATGACAGCCAGCTCTGTGGGAGAACCCCCATTCCAGAGCTGAAAAGATCTTGGCACAAGAGAGAATCTCGCTCTTTTTCAGTGCTCTTACACTATTTTAGGAATCATCATTCTTCCATGCTGAGAGATCATTTTCTAAGTCCTCTGTGTTGCCATAGCAAAAGCCAGATTTTTTTTTCTCCCAATGCTTGACAAAAAGAGCCTGCGCAATTACAGAGGAAAACAGTATAAACAGGAGTTTTAAAATGACTACAAGTGTTTCCTATGGCTTCACTTTTTGGTCTCCATTAAAGTACAATTTTGTCTTATCAAGGATGTGAAAATATGTCTGAATTCTTCCAGTTGTCTTCAGACCTGGGGATTCTGAAAAGTGCTAATCTTGCCTCATGACTGAAAATTTTGTGAACTGGAAGAGAACGGCTGGTGCTTTCTCAGGGTGACATTTTAAGGGATACATTCCATTCACTTATAGCTGTGGCTATCAGCTATAGAATCAGGACAGCTAGTAATCACAGAGAAATCACAATACTAAAGTAATCAGAAAAAAATCACAACTTTCTCTACTTGCAAGAGCCTAAATATTGGAAAGCCATACTTGGAACTGCCTAATACAAATACATGTTCCTACACTTTAAATTGCCCCCAAAATGCTTCAAAGAGTTAAAAAAAATATTAAAAAAAACCCCTGCAGACTTGCAATTATAATAAGATCAGTTTTAAACTTCAGACCATTGAGCCCTGCATGTACCTGGGGTCAAACATTAGAATCTCACCCCATAGTATTAATGTGCAATAGCAAAAGGCCTCAATCACTATAATCAGTCCCTTAGCACAGTATGTAATTAAATATTCAGCATCATTGAATGTTAGTTACACAAAAGGGGTCAGAATGCTGCAGCAGACACAGAAACACTACAGCCTTTAGTTTATACCAATTTGCATTCTAAATAGGCACTTGACTTTTCCTCTGTGACAGTCTCACAATTGATTAGATAAATATTTTGCAGTAAGCCACAAGAATGTAGGGGCATAAATCAAGGTGTCATTTTAGAGACTGAGAAATCTTTAAAGAACCAAAAAAGAAATACTATGGTTTGCAATAATCCATTACTTCCAAAGCATTAATGTCTTGATCAAGCTCTGTGAAACTTCAGCATCCTGTATTTCAGTTCATGCCCTCTAACTCTGGTCTCTCACTGGACAAAACTGAAAAGAACCTGGCTCTGTCTTCTCTACACCTCCTAGCAGATGTTCATGAGTTCCCTGCCTGAGCCTTCTCTTCTCTAGCTTTGGCTAGAGCCCTGTGTCTCCCAGCCCTTCCTCACAGGAGATGCTCCAACCGCTTCATCACCCTCAGAGCCCCCCAGAGCACTGACTGCAGCAGCTCCCCTCTCTCCCCCAGCCAGGCACAGCACTCCAGCACTCAGCAAAGAGAGGTCTTTCCAAATTAAAAACTTACATTCTGTCTGCACTTTAACTGCTTAGAAAATGTGCAGTTTAGGATGTCAATTAATTTTAGTGTATGTCAATTAATGGCAAGAAATTTCTGATGTACTTGATTACATAAACTCTTTTAAGAGTTATTGCACGTCTTAAGCAGACAATACAAGACATTCTTATCACTTAAAGGGTTTACCCAAAGCTGTCATTAGTAGCTGAATTTGTGGTTGGCAATGATATAGACTAATTTTCGTCAGAAAAAGAAAATACACACTGTCATTTTCCCAAAACTACTGTGGATTTCCAGTCACTGAATTAGGAAAGTTGTGGGGGATTTTTTTGTCATTTTTGTCTGTTTGAAGTTTTGTTGTTGTTGTTGCTTTTTGGCTTTTTTTCCCTTAAATTTCCTGACATAAGTAAAACAACTGAACACCAAGGGGTAGTTTTGTTGTCTGGGGTTTTTTTTTTTTTTTTTTTTTGTTTTTTTTTGGATGAGGAAAACCCATTTTGCATTTCTTACAATATTTTTGTCCAGAAGCAATTGACTCTCCTTCTAATTGAAAGTCAATTGCCATTACCCACCAATACCAGTTATTCATTAAAGAGACTATTCCCTCAGTGATTTAAGGGTTGCAGGTAGACTGAAAAAGCAAATTAGAAAAAACATAAAAAAAAAATATATATGGCTCTTTTCCTTCCATTGCATACAAACAAAAAAACTAGTAGGTAAACTTGTACAGCTTCAATTTACACCGTATGACCTTCAGTTCTTTGGCATATTTGGGATGACTGAGATAGCATCCTAGGAATTTATGAGTTGGTTCATGTGAAAAATGATTTGTCTGAGAGCTGATCCTTCAAAACACTAAAAATAAACAAGCCCACTTTTCAAGCTGTGCTAAATACTGTCTTTGAATGCAAAGCTGTGTTTATCTAGGAGCTGAAATCCAAGACAGAACTGGACTAAAATAGTGTGCTGATTGTTTTCCTTACACTGCACACAACAAACAATATCTGCTTATTCGTTTATTTTGTGCCTCTCAGTAGGTATTGAATAAAAAAAATAAATGGCAGGGCACCTGATTTTGCTTGAAAGTCATCCACAGGCCATGGCAGTTTTTAGATGAAGAGCTAAACGATGCAGCTCTCCCCAGGGTGTGGGTGTTTTATGCAACAATTGTGGATTGCACTCAGCACCTTGGTTACCCCTGAATACAGAGCTGCACTGACCATGCTGCTCCTGCTCCTGGCATTTCCCTGTGCTTCTCACCAGCTCTGGGTGCATCATTTGGGTGGCCCTTCTCATTTCCAGCCACTGTGTGTCTTTGTCATTTCACTGCAATCCATCCCCAGGGAGGTCTTTGGAAACAGACTCACCTAACCTTTTCCAATACGAATCTGTAAAGTTTCCCTGATGAGAGAGAGGTATGAAAATACAATTTGTGGAAACAAAATCCCACTTGTCAAAAAGTCCAGGATATAGAAAAGCACCTTCCAAAATCAAGCCTGTGTTTGCTACTTAATTATACATGAGCCAGAAATACAAATTTGGACTCCTCCAAATGTCACCGAGGTCAAGAGTTTGACTTCCCAAATCAGATCTTTTTATGCCACGTTGACGCAAGGTGGGCCAATTTTATGTCTCTCTGAATACCTTAGTCTTCCCACTAGTATTCCAAAGCATGAGCAGAGCAACACTCATAATTAACAATTGTGTCACAGTCTATAAAAGGCTCCCTGCTCAGGAAGCTGAAAACTGAGCAGAAATGAAGCCAACACTTGCTGTTAAGGGCCCACAGCTCCTACGCTGAGCAAACATGAACAAAAGCCAGAAAACTTGAGGGGGAAAAAAAGAAAAAGAAGTTGTAAAAGCCTAATGATAGTTGATGGAAGTTTGACACATTCAGATGTGCCTTCTGATTCATACATGCATAAATGCCACATTTAATTTCTAGAGAGATCTAAACTGTAACTTTATCTCTACACTAGTGGTAGTCATACATCTCAGCTTTATCTATTAATACATTCTTCCAAAAAAGCAACTCCCATCCCAGTCCTTGACTCTAATTTAAGGCACAGCTGCTATTTTCACATATTAGGTACTTTGGATTTTGTTCCCTCGTCACGCAGAACGTGACTCAGATATTGACTGAGAGGAGCAGCACCACCCTCTTAAAATTAAAATTAAAACTCTTTTGCATTTAAAGGAATGAATTAAAATACTATCTAACTGTCTATCTCATGGGGATAGAAAGGGAAAGAAAGGACTCTTTCAGTCTTACATTTAACTTTTTTTCATGTTATTAAGTGTTAGTTTCCCCAAGGCAACTGGGCACAGAGACATGGCTACCTCTGAATTCCAAGTGCCTGAGACTTAGTGTGATTTGTCTTGTCTTGTGATTAGTCTAAAACTCCAGCTTTGATTATGAAAACAGGAAGAGGGAAGAGCATCTTCTTCAACCATCACTAGTGCTTCAGGACAAAGTTAATAGATGCCTTAAACAGAGGAAAAAATGTGTGTAAAAAACCCATGTGCAACTTGACTTCATATGGCTATATTAAGAGCAATTACAACACTCTTAAGATCAATTTTGCCCTTAAGTAAACCACTGTAAAGCAGGTAAATCTTCCAAAAGAGACCATAATTTTAACTGAACAGCTCTGTAGTTCTCCTCTGTTTATTACAGTATTAACTTTATGATTTTTTTATACCCTACAGGAAATCACTTAAATGAAAGGAAAAATGAAATCATCAGGCAATCTTGGAGCTCAGTAATGAGATATTTCTTTCTGCTGTGGAAAGAATTCAGGTTCAGTCACAACTCACCTGTCCACAATCTAAATAAATGGACAATCACTGAACAGCAATCAAGGACACCACTGGGTGGGCCAGTTCTGCCAGAAGTTGTTCTATCCCTGTTCTAATCCAAAGTGATCATTGCCTCCCAAACCATTACTAACAGCTAATTAATTAATTAATTCACATATTAATCATAACTATTTAATTAACATATTCTTTAGAACTATCCATTCCACAGTCCATTTATTCCAATACTTAAATATGGACATATGGCAAGGCACAGGACTCAGAACTGCTGTTACTGGTTCTCTGCAAACCTTGGATGCTGTTATTTTTTCATGCAAGCTATTTTTCTCTAACTCAGTTCACATCTACAAATGGTAATGGCATTTATTTCTTATAATTTATACATCTACCTTGTCTCCTAGAAACACAAGTTATTTTTTGCATGCAGAGTCTCCCAATAGACACATATTTAACCCACCCACATATCCGATCTAGCCTTAATTAAAGGCAATGACAGTCTCTTTGACCATGTTTCAGTTGATGCTGGAAAGTACTGATGTTAACTCCAATGTACCTGGTTCCACATTTGCTGTTTCACCCAGGCTGGCTTCTGTCAGCAGATGGGGTTCATTTGTTGTTTCAGTCACTATGGACAGAAAAAGTTAAGGTCATGTGTAGAAAGGCATTCCAGTATTTCTGGAGAGTGGGCTTCAAGGGTGTGAGTTATGACACCCAGACAGAGAGCTGAGCTCCACAGCACAAGCTGGAGAAACTTTTAGTCTTTCCCCACCATCAAGCAAAATGAAAGCTACCTCACACATCATGCTGAGTATGGCAGAGTCATGATTTACTTGGTCCTACTACGGTGAAAGATAATTACACAAGTGAGATTTACTTCGAACGTCAGGAACACTGCATTGCTCAAGTCAGCAATCTGTGCTCTTTTCATTTGGAATGAGAACTACCACAATGCAGCTCTGCAATGGCAAACCTGATGACTGTGTGCAACCACAGCAGAAAATTTACAGAACAGCACACATATAAAACAGATTCAACTTGCATTTCCCTTTGAATATGAAGTTAAGGCATAAAATGCAGTCATGAATACAATGGCAATGGTTACCTTTTTTTAACACTATTATCATTAACTGACAGCACATTGTGGCCTAATTGTCTATAATTAAGTCTCTATAACAGATTAATTTGTTGTGTTTTGCATGGCTAATTCAACAAATAGAAAAGTCTGCAAGGTATTTGGCTAGTCAAAGATCTTTCAGGCTGCCAATGATTTGATGGAAGGACTACAGTGACCAGATGACATAGGCTCTGTTTCACACCCTGAAGTCGAAACCATGGACTCCTTTATCTTTCATTCACTCTCTCACCATTACATTTGTATTACTTCAGCTCCAGTGAAGTCTGTTTTGATGCAAATGTTAGTGCTGACTGTCCATCATGACTCTTGCTGTGTTTAGAGCCAAGTCATAACATCCAGGGACAAAGAGATGAAAATCACAATCTCCTGTTCTACCTGGCCTGAGCTGCTTTCTCCCACACAAATGTTTTTGTGATCACTGTGATCATTTTTGTGATCACTGCAGCAGTGAGTAATCTGAGAAAGCAAAAATGTACATCTCAGCCAATGCCATTGTATAATTAACTAAAGCCATTCTTGCAGGACAGTGCACTGGAAATCAATGGTGAGAAGCATTTTGGTGGACATTATCATTTTGATTGGCTCCTTTTCAAAAGCAAAAATGTTCTTTAATAAGTTAAATTTCACAGTTTCTTTTCAAGATGAAAAAAAAATCTGGATTATATGCACACAAAGAGGGGCAGAGGTAGGTATGGGATGGAGAGTATTAAAACCAAAGGATTGACTTTCACAGCCCTAGCTCAAGACTCAGTCTTGAGCTGGACATACATTCCTCTCAAAAATTTTGCTTCACCCATTTTAAGCTGCATCAAGCAGGTGCATGTCAGCATAAAACATTGCTGGAGTTTGAATTCATAAATATCAAAAGTTACTGAATCTGCAGACCTCAAGAAATTAGATTACAGTCTATTTATACTCATGGCCAGGTTCTAACCTCTATCTTAATTGCCTCAAATTACAGTAGGTTTGCTGGCACAAGTAATTTCTCTGTTTACATCAGTTTATTTGAGGTCAGACTGCATAGGAGAGAGAAAGAATGAATGGATAGGTGTAAATTTATACTATAGTTACAAGATATTGAAGCAGAATGTGAAAACTACCAAATTAAACCTGTTCCAAACAGACCTTATTTAAGATACTTGTGACAAGAGAAGGAATCATAAAATGTCAGCAAAACAAAATTTTCCTTTCCATAAAACTGTCATGTCAGATAGGTGTTTATAGTTTCATTTTTGCCCTATTATGCATTAGCCCATACTTAAATTGCCACCTGAGAGTTACTAAAATTCCAGGACTAAGCTAACAATCTTTTAGTTATAAGAAACCCCATACAAGTGCTGTCCATTGAAACACATATATTAAGCATGCAAATTTTCACGTATATGACATATAAGCCAGTAATTTTATATCAACCTAATTAGCTCATCAAGCCTAAAAAATGCTTTTCTAAAAGATTTTGGTTGCAATAAAATGAGTTTTCAAGTTCAAAATATACAAGACCATAAGCCAACAAAACACCAGCCAGCTGTGTCTAACAAATGACTGACAAAATAACTTTCTCAATTTATTCTAATTTCACAATCTGCATTTTTAGGAGTTTTAATAATCAATCTGCATGTGGTCATTAAACAGCTGAGAGAGAACATGCATTTTCCATTGCCCAACAGCAATCTTTGAATGACTGAATCACTCCTTTTCTCTACCAAATAATCACTTCAATAAAATTCAATGCAGGATCTTGGTGGATTAGTGGATGGTTTGAATCCACATCTTGATGTTCCATGTGGTTGGCTCAGAAAAGACTAAAGGCAGAGATGCTTCAGGGAACAAAAACACCACCCTGTTCCCTAGAGAAAAATACCAGCTTTCCCATGGTCTATTCTGGGATGAAGACATCTTAAGGCAAGAGGAGCCTGGTTAAATTGGCTTTTCTTTGCCCAATTGTTGCTTTCTGAGCATTTGGAAATACAAAAATTGGAAAATAGAAATAATCTGAGAGTTTGCACAGCACCCAGCTGAATTATGAGCACTTCAGCAAATACTTGCTCATCTTTGTTGTTCTGTGGGAGCCAGCCTCAGGAGAGGATTAGCATTCACAGTGAGACTCCTGCAGCCCCTGGCTCTCCACTGCTACAATACAGGAATTATTTCTGCTCATGATAAAAATTATAGTGGCCCCTAAAGAAAAGGATAGTTGTAAACTGTGCTGCCAAAAGCTGATGGAAATGAAGTCCCTATTTCTTCCTGAGAAACTCTGCATGATGCGCCAGCTGTGCAGCAACATTCCCAATATGTCCCATCAGCCACACTGCTGGTTTACATGTCAAAATCTCTTAAATGCTGAAAAAGAAATGATCAAACCTTCCCTTTTTAAGATAATCCCTACTTTGTAACACTATCCTGCAATAATACCG
The DNA here is from genome assembly GCF_012460135.2 of Molothrus ater. Taxonomy (NCBI): domain Eukaryota; kingdom Metazoa; phylum Chordata; class Aves; order Passeriformes; family Icteridae; genus Molothrus; species Molothrus ater. The sequence goes on from NC_050491.2 coordinate 6,205,492, forward strand.
TGCTGTGAGTGTAATGCAAAATGATATTCATTGTTCATAAAGTCTTAAGTATGCACAGGATGTGTTTCAGGGCTGTTGTCTCTAATCAGCCCCATAAAGCCTGGCACTACTCTCTTCAGTAAAGACTGATGTGATTACTATTCTGATGAAATTTTGGCTCTATCTACCTCTGAAAAAGATGTGAGAAATACACAGGAGTGTTAGCTCAATTTGCCAGCCTCTAAAGAAAAGAAAGTGCAAGAAATTGAGAGCAGCCCTGAGGAGAAGGACTTGGGGGTGGTGGTGAAGCTTTTCCTGACCCTGCAATGTGCACTTGCAGCCCAGAAGGACAATCATAGCCTGACCTACACCCAGAGCAGCATGGCCAGAATTTTGAGGGAGGGAATTCTCTCCCTCTTTCCCATGCTCTGGTGAGAGCCCACCTGCAGCACTGCATCCAGCTCTGGGCTGCCACCACAAGATGTGACCTTGCTGGAGGTCACAAAGATGCTCAGAAGGCTGGAACAGCTCTTCTGGGGAGACAGGCTGGCAGCTGGGGCCATTCAGTGTGGAGAAGAGAAGGCTCTAGGCAGGCCTTGGAGTCCCTTATGGGATAGGAAGGGGCTATGACGGAGCTGGAGAGGGAGTGTTGCAAAGGCATGGAGTGATAGGACAAGGGGAAATTGCTTTAAGCTGAAAAAAGATATGCTTAGATTACATTTGAGGAAGAAATTTTTCCCTGCCAGGGGTGGTGAGGCCCTGGAACAAGTTGCCCAGAGAAGTTTTTGCCCCATCCCTGGATGTGTTCAAGCACAGGATTTGGAGAAACTTGGTAACCTCATAACACATCCCAAGGCAATTTTTTCAAGATGGATGAGGGTCCCCAAGTTCCTTCCCTAAGTTCTCAAATTTTGATATCACATAAAAGAGCAGAACATTTTGACTTTGCATAAACAATTATTTTAATGGTACATTCTTCTTCCCCTATTCACTTGAAGAAATTTTAATGAAGCCTTCAACATTTAAAATAAAGATGTACTAGACTTCTAGCTAATTACAGTAGACAATTAGTCCAATTAGCTATCTACTAGAGCAAGTTATACTTTACTCAAATGCAATGGCTCAATTAAAAAATTAAATCTTGCAATTGATGATGAAAATAAGACAAAAGAAACGGCTGAAATAATGACCTGCATGGAGCTTCTCTTAAGGTCGTCACTTACCTGTTTTCTTTACTGTCCCTGTATTAGACAATGCACTTATAACCAGCTATCAAAAAAGAAGCTTTTTATAGGTTTTGAACTCTTCTTACTGTACCATCATTTGTCTAATCAAAGCAGCTGAGTCTATTTTAAGAGAAGATCTTTTGACTTAATATCAGACCTAACTCCAAGGAGTTCTGAATACAGAATAGGTGGAGTACATCACATTTCCTTTTCTTTAAGCAGTGTCATTTTCTTTGGTATGTGTACAGATTCGCATCTCATTAATTTGGATGCACTTATTTTTTGCTATTTACTGTGCAAATTACTAATTAATTCTTACTTATATTGTATTATGGTTAAAAAAATCCTTTTCAGTTAATAGCATTCATCCTAAAATGATTAATGGTATGCAAGGTAATATTAACTGCATTAGTTATTAGAAATAGCTGGAGAAAAATTACATGGTAATTCTCCATTACTTTAAACTGAAATTCATACTTTCTAAAATGAGCAATGTAAACATAACCACATTCTATGTCAAGCAAAAGATGTTCAAATTAATTTTGAAAACACTGGATTTGTTAAATAAAAGAAAAATCATATTACTTTTTTTAGTATTCCCAACCTGCCCTCAAACATTCATCATTTCCATCATAAACATGTATGAAATGTTGGTCAAAGCTGGTGTCCTTTGGTAAAAGAGAACATTCTAAACTGAGTTCCTATTTCTCCACCAGGGAGTGTAAAAAAGATGACTGCAGTGAAACAAAAGCACTCAGCTGCACAAGAGGCTCAGCCAAGCTGTTTCCCTCACTGAAAACTCTGGTCCAGCACAGCCCAAAAGTAGGACTGGGAAACTAAAACTCCTATTTCTAACCAAAAGTGTTCTGCACTGATATCAAAGCCACATCCCTGTTTCTGAAAAATAGATTCTGCTGAATGTTCAGTGTTAGACCAGGGAGATCTTGGAGAGAGAGTACAGAATATTTTAATTGAATACTAAAACCTTTTTTTCACCTGATCTCTTTTGAAAATGCACTAAAAAGGAAAGCAGTATCATCAAAGTTGATTGTATTGGGATAAAAATGTTAATGAATATACTAAGGTGAGAAGTTAATAATGATACAGCTTCTTACTAAGTCAGGCCTGAGATTTTACATCTTCTCTATGTCAACCTGTCACTATATTTGTCACTGACTTATAAGAAATCTAGTCTGAAAGGGAACTTAGTCTTCAACAAAAGTTCTTGCAAATTACTATTAATAACACCTTTTTACCCTAATGAGCCTACCCAAAATTAGCTCAAAATACATCATGGACTTGAATATTCAAACATGATGAGATAAATGTTCCCAAAGTTAATTCTAATCACATAAAATATTAACTCCCTAATTTAAAAGGAAATTCCTGGATTATTTTTTGAAGAAAACACAGATTTTCAGTGTTACTAGTGACTTGAACATCTTGTATGAAAGAGTTTTTCTGCATGTTCTTTACTATATAAAATTAAAGACTGGAGGCAAAATTTTCAGACTCAAGAAAAAATTTTAACTCGATTTTACTCAATCAGATTTTTAATATTAAACTGGGTCCATTATTGTTTAACTTATCCCTCAATGACTTGGATGAGGGGGCAGATGCCTCCTCAGCAAATGTGCTGATGGCACAAAGCTGGGAGGAGTGGCTGCTACCCCAGAGGGCTGTGCAGCCCTTGAGAGGGAGCTCAACAGGCTGGGGAGATGGGCAGAGAGGAAGCGGCTGAAATTCAACAGGCACTTCATTTTTTTGATAAAAAGGACAATGCAGAAGGGCAAAAGCAATTCTTCATTACTCCCTTAGCAGGGTATTGGACACAGCAGAAGCTGCAGCTACTGAAGGCCCATTTTCAAAATAAGAACAACTCTTCAATTCAAAATTGATTTCAGTGTCTTTGGAAGTATGAGGAAGGCACAGACACACAAATCAACCAAAGTAATACTCAGTTCCAAGGAGAGAATTGTATGAAAAAGAAGCAACATTCTGAGAGCAAACAAAAAGGAACAGCTAAAAAGCTGTTCATGATAGAAAGACTATTAAAAGACACTATTATTGTGAAGTTCGTGGTAAGTGTATAAAAAATTTCAAGACTATATTCAAGGAAGGGGAAAAAATATGTTGTTTTTAAACTGTGAATAAAAGGCCCTATTAGAAGTAGAAAGCCTTTAGCACAAAGCTGTAGTTATCACTTAATTAAAGAGGGAAAGAATGCTAAGGATATAAGGATATATTTAAAACAATAAAACAGGGTTCTGAGGCTTAGCAGGCAGTCTACATATAAAAATGAACATCACCACCATTCAAAATAAACTCCCAAACACCAAACCAACTCTAGTTCTGGAATGTAAAGGAACCCCCCAAAGAACCACAGTGTCCACAGATCCCTGAGATGTAAACCTGGGGCTGCAGTTTGTGCTGGCTGATGCCACAGAGGGAAAGGCTGCAGTATGGGAGCCTCCTGACAAGCAGAACATTGTCTAGGACAGGATGTCTACAGGCGCCGTCCTGTGAATTCACCCATTTCCAAATACATTTCCATGTATTCCTGCCAGTTCTTTGTTATCACCAAAATAAAATATGGACCTTGTCTTGTGTATTGAAAACCAGTTACAAGTTATCACCTTGATGATTTCACTCCAACACCACAAGTCTCCCATGGAATAGGGCAGGACACCAGTGAATCCACGGGTACCTTCCTTTGTTGAGCATTTTAAAACCCTGCTAAACAGCTTTGACACAGCTCTTGAGATCAGGAGATCAGCTCCAAACCTGGTGGCCACAGTCCCTGTTTGCAGTGGCTTGCCCAGGCTCCTCAGCAGGGTTAGACTGATGTCCTTTAACCAACTGACCCATCCCAGCACCTCTGGCACTCCAGCAGCTGCTTTGTGCACTTAAAGATGAATCATGTCCATAAACACAACAGAAGTCAGGCTTACAAACCATATCAGCTTCATTGCCTCTTCTTGGACATTTTCAGTCCTCCTCATTTATATATTTACATTTTAATGCCTTAAAAAGATGGAATTTTCAAAAGAAAATCAGAATATTTGTAAAGTCCTTTTTTTGGTCTTGTTTTATTACAGCTAAATTGTGGATCTGCCTACTCAAATGGACATATTTAGAAAATATAAATGTAGCAGATGCTTACAAATATACCCTACTTCTACAGTCAACTCTTCTTTACACATTTTTATTAGCTAGTAACACACAGAGCCTCCATGCAGTTTTTGAGGTAAAAAAGATTGGGTTTCTTTGAAAAGCAAACACAGCCTTGTAACAAGGAAGCACATCTTCAAACAGAGCCTGTGTGTATATCATGACAGGCTCCATTGAGGAAATATTTGAAGAAAGATTTTTATACCCAGTTCTCATGGACCTGTGATTACATGGAGATGAAATCTAATTTATTACATTATTCACTGGAGAGAAGTTCTGGTACTTTTGGCAGGTTTCTCAGCATGCAAACAAACAAATGACTGCCTACATTGCCCAGCACAGAATTTGCTGTTCTTTGTTTTTGCCATAAATGTCTACCCTTTATAGCTGCTCTGGGCCAGAGATTTAAATAAAATAAGAAAGAAGACGGAAGTCAGTGGAACAAGGGAAGGAAGAGCCATAACTAGAGGAGCAAAATATTTGTGATTAATGAAGGCTTCTGGTAACGCAGAGCTCACAGTAGTAATTATGTAACATCAAATATAGTTCCAAAAATAATAGCAATGTACTATCACTGCTAAAATGCACTCCAAAGACTTACTTGTAATACTGCAGAGGCTTAGGCAGAGCACATGGAAGACAGGAAGATCTCAAGATTAATTACTGAAATTAGCATCTTCTCTTTAATTCAGTGTATGGGAGAGACACATAGCAAATCTAAGGTTTTTAGCAAAGCATGGGTAAGTTATTGACTAAATCCAGAAGGTTTGTGCAAGCACTCTGCAAAACACAGCAACTCAGTTTACCCTTAAAATATATATTACAGTTTTTGTTCTTAAAGCAAATATTAGTGTAATGACCCCAGATTTTTATTAGGGGAAAAAAAAAGACCCTAATTACAATGGCAGTTTTTCTCCTGCCATAAAATAATGATACAAACATGGGGAGAAGATGCTGTTGGTAGGTACAATCCAGGATGCCTGGTTTATTTGCCAAGTTGCACAAGTGACTATATTTTATAGAATAATGTAAGAATGTCCATAAGAGAGGTCTAGAGCAAGGATGAGGCAGAAGGTTTCAAGTACAGTGGGATTTAAGAGAGGGTGGTAATGAATAAGATCAAAGAGGGTGCTAATTTTGAAGCTGGGTATAAGAACATGTGAGAAAATTCTACAGGAAGCTAAACTTACTGAGCTTTGTTTGTGGAACAGTATGTTGCATATGACATTAAGTCCTTTCCTTTTCCTCATGAACAGGGATTTTTCATGGAGTATTGAACAAATCTGAGTGTGTACCTACAAAGTCCATCAGCATCTGAAAGCCCAGACCTCCTTAGCTGAATCCACGTAACTCCTGGCATCCAAAGGAGGACTGATGACTTCCTGAGGGCTACTGGGAGCACCTGTTACTAGGAACATCAAAGAAAGGAAAAACTTAGAGAAAACGAGTTACCAGAAGGAAATTCCAGGATTTTGGGATCTACTCAGATCACTCAGCTTTTGAAAGATAAGAATGTGAAGTGTGCATCTTTTTGAAACCACACACAACCAGTGCTAAACCTTCTAATGGAAAACATCTGATTCTAATAGCCTTTGCTGCCTAAGATGAAGATGCAATCTCTTCTATTAATTTTGACAAGTTCAGCTTAATTGTTTTCATTATTCTGTCACTAGCATTGTTCATTTTAAATAGGTACATCAATTGGAAGTGGCAGTAGCACATTAGTTAAAGGTTAGTTGTTCAAGCAGCATGGGGTATTGAAAAGAAAGATATACTCATTTCATTAAACTAGAAAGGCACCTTTCCTTCTAAATAATCTATTAGTACAACAGGACCCATCTAGCATTTCAATTGGATTATGACAGCTGAAAGTGTAACTTGAAGTTTCTCTTCTTAATTGCATCTTCCACATTACTATCTTATCTCCCCCTCATTTGGTCATTAGATTTCCATGCATTTTGTATGAGCCACTTCCTGGGTTGTGCCTTCACCTTGTGCTTCACTGACTCTTGTGACTTTTTTCTTCTTGTAAATGCTTGACAGGGAGCAGAATGTGACTTATTTAATAAAACCCCACAAATTCTCCAGCACAACAGCTACAGAAGTTTGCCATAAATACATCACCCACAATTTGAAGTCATTAGAAACACAGTTCAGAACAAAATGTGATAATGCCTTTAGATGTGTTAAATAAGCATTTAATTTAAATTTAACAGGGCTGTTGTATAGAATTGAATATCATTCAACTGTGAGAGAAGCACATCTGTGAGCTTGATGAAGATGCATTTACTATAATTCAAGCCCAGTTAATTTATTGTCATGTCAACATCTTCACTATATTTTTTCTTTGTCAGTTAAATCTGTTGTCCTTCAGTGTTTTCAATATCAGTTCAGTCCAGCCATTTATGTGCATTGGTTATTTGAGGCTTGCACAGTGGCTGGTTGTATGTATACACCACCTGAGAGACCACAGCAGGTTTGTGTGCAAAACTGGCTGCACCTCAGAGAAATGCAACAGCCTCTTAAGAGTCTGAGCACAAAACTTGTTCCATCTGGTTGGTAGAAAACATTCCGTAAGCTTCAAACACTTTTTCTTTTTAAAAAACACTATTTTTTTTACAAGTGCTAGAGAATTTTTTTTAATATATTTTAAAATGTTTTTTCATTTGATGGTATTTCCTTTGTTCTATTAAACTTTTTTCCCAAATTATCAGGGGTTAATATATCTTAAATACTTTCAAAATAATTTAAAATGTTATGATTTTGCTTTAAATATTACATATTGATCTGCTTTTTTTTTTTTAATCCATTTCTGTTTTCATATCTACAACATTTTTAGGAACTACAGCACAATAATATACAGATGGAAACTTGTCATGATAAACAGGAAAAGTCTTTACAAAATGTTTGCGGAAAGAGTCAATACCAAGAGGCAATTAGGCTTAAAACATCTTTTGAAAAGTAATAGGGTAATTTTTTCTCCTGCTATGCCACATTATGACATTAATTGATCATTAGAATGAGATAGAAGACATGGAACAATTTTTAAAAAGTAAAATTTCCCATAATATTCCTATTTCCTTGAAACACGAAATTCAAGTTTCAACTTACTCTAGCATTTACTGCTTTATTTCTCTGTTTATCAAGCTAGCAAGCAATTTAATGTTGAGGCCCTTTCTGTGCAGTGGTCACACATTCTCTAAAGCTGGTCCTTATGCTGCTTACACCACAAGCATCAGACAGAAAGCCTGGGAGCAGATGGGATCATTTATTGGCTTTTGTTAGATTGAGACCCAAGAATTGCTGAGAAAAACCTACTGCCAAACCCTGAACTCATGTAAATGCAACTGCCTTAAATGACAATAAGAGACATCTCTTCTAATTAAGCCTCATTAAGTACCTTTTTAGCAATCAGATGGTATTGAATTAACTGAGAGTAGCCGACCTATAAAATCTAATTCAGACCTAACTAAAATCTATCTTGCCTCAGGCTCTCTTTCTTTTTTTGCCACATGTCATAAATGATCTATTGATAAAAACAGAACTTGCCATAAATAGCACAGCCATTGGGATTTGCAGAGTGTGACGCTTCGATATCTCACCCACTTGAGACACATAAATTATTACCCAAACTTCTGTGGTCAAATTTTACTGCATTCAGTGCCACAAAGAAACACGACCACTGAGGCACTCGTGCCACACTTCATCCTACAAGTGGCTGAAGCCCACAGGGCCACCCTCCTTCCCAGCCTTGGACTGATGCAGCACAGCTGGTTTCCTGCACCCTCACCCCGATTCTGTCATTCTCCTCCAGTAAATCAACCACTCTGGCAAGAAGGGGAAAACTCTGAGCTGTCAGATTCTGCCCAGCCATCAGCTCATCTCAGCCACAGGGAATTTGCAGCCAGATTATGACCACTCTCTGTCATCTAAGTGATCGTATTAGAAAATCTGACCAAATAGAATGAGGCAATTAAGGGCTTAGTTAAATCTGATTAAGGGCATGGGAAAATTCTCATGCATAGGGAGACTGCAAAAAAAGACTCGTTTACCTGGAGGCAGGCCTAGAGTAGTTCTTTCTCCCTAGAACAGGGAGAAACTTGAATAAGGAATGAAAATGCCAGCAGAGCCAGAGCAGTGGGATCAGGAAATTTTTCCAACATTCATGCAGAAGAATGAGGATTGTGAGGTGGAACTCAAAGTGACATATATAAAATAAAATCACAGGGAGAAATAACTACACAGAAAAGGATGAGTACAAATAGATCCTACAGAAACTTTGACAAATTTGCCTAGTTCTTTGTTGGATATCATTAAGGAGGAAAGAGTACAATTTTTAATTTTAAAAGGTTATGTATTGCTTTTTATTAATTTTTTACACCTTTAATAAAGTCTAGAATTGTATCAGTTGAATATATTTATTGACTTTTTTGCAGTCTCGGAAATCAGAATTCTAAGTACTGAACAGGAGCTGCTTCCTTGGGATCTTCAGGCCTGAAAAGAAATTTGTGCAATATTTACCCACTCTAGCTAGACATTATGTGGGTCATATAAATGAGTCTCATCTTTGAAATATATATCCTCTATATATGTTTTTGAGATCAAGTTACATGCTGGTGAACAGGAATGTTCTTGTTATTCCTGCTTTACAAGTAGAGGCTGAAGTACGAGGATACTGTATAAGGTCCACGTATAAAATATTTGAATCCCTAGCAGATACTAATTTCATAGAGCCATAGAATGGTTTGGGCTAGAAGGGACCTTAAAGATCACCCAGTTCCAGCCTCCCTACTGTGATTTAATATGGAACTTCACTCAGTGGCAGCAATGCTGGATTTTATGGATACTAACACAAGGATCAGCTTTATCTTCTCTTCAGCTGCATATCACTGGCTCCTGGGAGCAGATTGGTCCAGAACTACTCTACAAGCATCTTCTGTGCATGATTCTACTTCTTTGTGAGCTTGCCACAGTAAGACAAGTCAACGGGTGAATGTCCATATTCTCCATGAAAAGAATATACAAGGAAATTAAATAACCCTGAATAACTTCAGAAAAGGAAACACAAACAAATCTAGAGAGATAAGTGGGTAGCTACAGAAATAACAAAAGGTGATAAAATAAGCTATTTGCTTTTCAGAGCATTATCCTTAGCAATTAAAACATCTCTGTGAAGAGCACAACCTCAGGAAATGCCTAGCAATTGTTTCCAGCCACTCAAACAGGCATTCTTACTGTTTATACTTTAATTGGCTTCTATAAACCTCTTTACCAGCTCATAACTCCATAATTCTGCTACATTCCACCAATTAAATGCAACAGCACTAATACAAACTTCTGTCAGTTTGTTAATTTGTTACAGTCATTTTTCTGTAAATCCAGCCTGGTGATTGAGAATTTGTCACCTTCTACTGCACTTTGGCTTTGAATTTATCCAACTTCCTCATAAAGCCTCCTTTGTAAGTGCTGCCAGCTGGAATTGCCACCTCATGGCCTTTTTACCATTAGTTCTGTGCTATTATATGAAAAGAATTTAATGGCAACTCTGTCATTGACTTCAGCAGTATTGGAATAAAGCTACTTACAAGGTAAGTGAAAAAAGAATTAGTTCACATTTAGTGTCATGAAAAGCCCCATCTTGATGAGACAAATTGGCATAGCTTTATACATAAATGCCTTCTTTACTCAGATAATAACCTTTCAGAGAATATTAGAATTTTATTGCACTTTTAAAAACAACTTCTACTGAGATTCATTCCAGCTGATACTTACTGTTTGATGTAGTACCAGAAAATAATACCAACATTTTTCAGTTTATTTTTTCACCTGGAATTCTGTAAGGTTTTTCTCTTTAAAATTAACTTCTGTCATGTGAATAAAGAGAAAGAAAAGATGTCTATGTGAAATATCCCTGATCTAAGCAGGATCATCACTGCTGTTGCATTTCTATGCTATATTTATTATAGTATTATTCAAGGCTCTGGGTGCTGAATGCTCTTTCAAATACATACAGTGGGGAAATTTTGGCCCCAAATTCCTTACAGGCTCATGCTTCTTACCTAAACTGCCAAAAAAAAAGTTAAAAAATTAAGCAAAACACAGAGCTCTACCTCAATTAAAAAAAAAAAATCAGAGCAGGAATGCACATAGCCTCCTATTAAACACCTAACAAAGCATTCCACTCACAGGATCATAGAATCACAGAATGGTCTGGAATGAAAAGGATCTTAAAAATCATCTTGTTCCAGCACCATGCCATGGGCAGGGACACTTCCATTACCCCAGGTTTCTCCAAGCCCTGTCCAACCTGGCCTTGGACACTTCCAGGGATGGGGCAGCCACAGCTTCTCTGGGCACCCTGTGTCAGGCCCTCACCACCCTCACAGGGGAAGAATTCCATCATAATATCTGACCCAAACCTATTCTCTTTGAATTTGAACCCATTCCCCCTTGTCCTGTCACTACCTGTCCTTACAAATTGTCTCTCTCCATCTTTCTTGTCGGATCCCACCAAGGTACTGAAAGGCACAATTAGGTCACCCCAAAGCCTTCCCTTTTCCAGGCTGAACAATCCCAATTTGTTTGGAAAGAAGCCAAGTCATCTTTTAATGCTTTTATATTGTTTCATCTATCTGCTGCATTTGCCTGTTTTGCAGTCTGGAAGCACAGCCCAGGACTTGCCTGTGCCACGTGCAGTGTAAATGACCAAGTCATCCAACTTGATGTCTCCAACTTCTGCTGAAGAAATAAGAGAAAAAGAAAAAACTAAGGAAATTCTGTGACTGTATAAAGAATAAAAAGTGAAGGATGGAAGAAAGTGGTGCCATCACAACAGCTTAACAGGTGTTTGATAATACAGGGATGGCATTAAAGTTTCTAAATAATTCCTGTTATGTGTGACATGGGACTTTTGGACAGTCCCATGTCATCTTCTTCCTAAGAACCCAGCTCAGTTTCTTCTGTTGAAGACACAGAAACTAAGGATTTGTACCCACATAAAAGGCACTGCTAAAAAGACATGGACTATGCAATCAAATGTCTAACTGTAAATGAATTATCACTACGAAGTTTTCTGAAAATTCCAGTAATCATTGTTAGCATATCACTGTCTGCAATCAGAGCTATGCAATCAAAGGACTGCAATTCTCCCTACCCCTTCTTTCAAAAGCAGAAAATAAGCTTGATCTTCCCAAAACCCATCCTGGTTTTAAATTGCAAATGTATATCTGATGGTCTGGTTTTGTATTTTAAAGAGTTACAATTAATTTAGATTTCATAACTGCTTTTTCAGCCTTTTGTATACAATACATTTTTAAAGAAAAAATAAAGCTATTAAATATGTTCTTGATTCATTAAAACTGTGCTTATAGCTATTTCAGTGATTAACAGGCCTTAAGGGAAGTTTCTTTAAATAGTTTGCTAAAACCTAAAAATTCTTGTAGCAATATGAAGCTCAGATTCTTTTTGCAGTTGACCTATTGTAAAATATTCACCAGATTTTCAAAGATCTAACTATCGGAAGGAATTCATGTGTTCCAAGCATGTAAGAAAAGATAATTTCTCCTAATTGAATTTTCCATCCTTTTCCACCTAAAAATACAAATAGAAATAAAAAGATGCCCTTTTTTTCCCCATATGACGTACATTAGGTACTCTATTCCTCCTTTTTTTGCAGTGTGCAGGATCACTGGATTAGACTTTGCAGACAGACAGAAAAAAGTGGGCAGTGTTTGAAATATCTATTTAGATTTCCACAGTTGCTATTACAGGTTTATCCAGATTTCTTCAAATTGACCTTTGTACAACAGACATTGGAGCCACTTACAGAACAGTACTTTTCTAAGAGCATTTTTCTTCTATTTATATCCACCCACACAGCGTGGAAATTGCTCCTTTAATTTCCCCACAGCTTTGGAACACCAGGTTTCACAGAGCCTTGGAACATCAGGGCACAGAGACCAGTACTCTCAGTCAACAGGAAGAGTTAGGGAGCACAAAGCACATGCAGAAACTTAATTGAGAAACTCAGGTTGTCCTTTGTACCAAAAAATGCCCACAGGATGTGCTGTGATGACTCTGTGATTTCCCTTCTTTGCCACTCCTGATATTTGTGTTACACTGGAGCCTGTGGCTGCAGAGCTTGCTGTCCCTCCTAAAACAACAGCAGATTCCAAGTGTGTGATCACACCATCAATCCTCCAGCTCACACCATTGCAACAGATGGTACACAGAAAAGCTGGGTGTATTTGTGTGCTGAAAAAGTAAATAAAAATATATGACACTAAAATGCTGACATCAGTGGAAATTGTAATGAAAACCTATTAGATTTAATGGTAATGAGCAACTATTATCTTTAACTGTGCAAGAAATTATGTTACCAAAATTCATTACATATCTATAGAGGAAAAAAATAAAAACCCACATGACTTTTACTATAATGCTTATGTAGTGACCTCTAAAAGGAAAAAAAAGGGAGGTGGAATGACTCTAGATGCATAGGAAGAATGCATAAAACCACACAGATATTTGTAGTTTTTCCTGATCCTCAGTCAGGTTTTTCCTGATCCTCAGTCAGGTTTTTCCTGATCCTCAGTCCCATACTGCTCCCAGGTACCATGATTATACACAATACAAGGGACACTACTGCTATTGGCATCACGAGCCATCACCAGCAGCTTCTTAAAACTTGGCCTCACAGAGCACTCATTCCCACTATTTTCTCCTAAGGAAGCTGTCTCCTTCTTATTGCCAATTTATCCAAAATGGAACAGTTAAATCTATTTTAAATCTCTACTGAATTCTAATTACTTTGATGTTCACTGTGTTGTGGTGAGTCCTTTCTCAGGAGTGAAACTTTTCCAAAGGTCTGTGAGTCAGAGCAGGGTTTTCATTGGTATGAGGCCAACATATAACAAGAAACAATCCTTTTTATGGATCTGTTTGTGTGTCTATAATGAAATAATTTGTGAGCACTGCATGTTTCCAGTTCTAACACTTCCAGAGTAGTTTTGAGTCCTTATGAACACCATCTTTACTGCTGGAGGACAAGTGCCCAGCACCAGCTACTTTTGACATGTGCTATTTATATCAGCTATATAATATATTATATAATATAATAATTATAATTTATAATATGTAATTATCAGGTTACAATACTTGCTCTAAGTTGCCACTTGGCCCACAGAGGCAACACCACATGTGCCTTTTGGTAATCTAAATAAATCAAACAAAAAAACAACCAAGGGCAATGGCTTTTCTCAGTTCACCCAACACACCACAAGCTGTCCAGAACAGAACCAATTCTTTTGTGCTCCTAAATACCTTCTGGACTCTCTTGGCATTTGCAGCATGAGGAGTTCTCACTATTCCTGACACAGAGCAGCTGTGTAATGCCTCTCTAAAGCCCTGCACATGATCTGAGGCAAGAAGAATGAGCAATACACAGGCTGCTGCCTTGTTCCACCCCAAAGAGTTACACCAATTAAGATCAGAATTGCTTTGGAATGTGGAAAAAGTGGAGTCCATCCCTCTTCCTCCCATCAGGAAAAAAAATAAGCACAAAAGCTAGGTTTCATGCAAATTAGGAGACACTGCTGAATTTAAATGCATTTTCATGTTCATCTTCCAACAGCAGCCTGGGGAGACCTTGGACATTCCTCACTGAACCACTAAACACAAAGGATATACACCAAAAAAATACACAAACAAATAAAAAAAAAAGGAAACAATATCATTGAACTTCAACCCTGTCAGAAAAAAAGTACACTCTAAAAAATACTTCAGGTATTTTCCAAGGAATAACAAATCAGTTACTTGACATTCTAATAATCAGCTCTTTCCTCATATGCTTGTGGAGGTTTAACAGCAAAGTCAAGCTGTATGTCCTTCACTCTGTTATCCTTTATAAAGATACTTTAATCACTCTTCATTCGACATTTGGTGCACTACACACATAGGCACAAGGAGATTAGTAAAATCAAATCTCTTTGGCTTTTAATATATGCAGCAGTGCAAATAAAAATAGAGAAATGAGAGGAAAATACAAGGAATGGGAACAGCTAAGAAGAGAATCTCAGACCAGGCAGAAAAATCCTCAAGGACTTATAAAAAACAAACCACTTTCAACAGGCCAATTCATGGAGTAAACTGCATAAAGCAAATTATTCAATCAAAACCCAGCAACAGGTTTGTGTAGCAACAATAAAAGATTTCCTCATCTGCTTCTTTGTTTACTGTCCACTTCACTTACTTTGTCCTCACAATTTAAAAGTAAGGAAAATGAACGGAAGGACAGAAAGAGAATCAGCTTTGTGCTCAGCACTAATAGCAGAGGCAGAAGCAGATGCTACTTCAGGGATCAACCTGTCACCTTTAACTTTGCCTCTCCTTCAGCAGCAGATGTGCAAGCAACACATACAGCAGCCATAAACTTTAATTCAAAGTAGTTTCAATTTTCCCAGGGGTTTTGAGTATATTTTATGTTTTGTTTTTTTTTTCCTGTGACCCAGCCATGCTCAGTCTCCCCTCTGATTTGTATCACAGTGTGGAGAAAATGTTCTGTGTCTACACAAGCATCCATAGGCCAGAATAATTATTCCAAACAGCAGTTTCTGCTGTTTTCTTATGACATATATTCTGTGGTGTGTGATGTGAAACTTCACACCTTTCTTTATTTGAACCATTCTGAAAAATGAGCATCACTTCACTCCCAAATCTGTTGAATTCAAATTAGATGGATCACCACTGCTGAGCTCCAGCCAGACATCAACTGTAAGAAGCAACACATTTGCCTTTCACCACTGTGTCAAAAAACACACAGCTTTAAGGTTTGATCCAATGCTAATATAGCAGTAAAATTGAAAGCCCTGATTCTTACTGGCTTGATTAATAGCTTTATCTATTTATCTATCTATCTGTAAAAATATGTTAAATCAGGTTAACAACCCTAAAAAACAGTTGCATTAAGAACAAATTAGTTCTTGTTCAGACACATCACTGAGTGATGCAATTTGCAAAAGTGCTGAGCACAACTGGCCCTTTTGCCTTAACTATAGCTATAAAGCTCAGACCTGCTTCAGCAGAAAGTGAACTAACCTATGGTTAGGAGTTTATATGAGGAACCCCTCTCCATAAATTTGTTTGTTTAACTTCTTTCTTGTAGCATCCATCACTCAGATGTGCTTTCTTGCTTGTTTGGAACATCTCAAAGTCTAACAAGGTAAAACCTAAAAGAGAGAAGTGTGACAGTACTTCCTTTATCTCAGTTTCATTGCCTTAACATTTCCTACTGCAGTATTAGCCTTGCCATTTTCCTTACACTACCTCTGGCCAACAGGGAATGTCATCAGTTAGAGCAGTCAGTTTTCCCCTTCCCTACAGAAATCAAATGTGTCATCTCTGCAGTGCTCTCAGTCTCTGTAAGCCAACAAAGACTTCACACCTCTTCAAACTGGACAGGTTCTGCTCCTAACACTGCATCTGTGACAGGGAGTTGGTTTATTGTTAATTACAATGTCTTCATTTTTCTAGCTGAAGAAAATTAATGTGGGCATTAGGCAAAGAGGAAGCTTGATGTAGAATTGTACAATTCCAGCATTTGAAGGGACCAGGCATTTCAAGTTTCCCATAAAAGATACTGAGGATTTTGCACTGAGACAAATGAGGTTCCATTTTAGGTTGAAATTTTTTAAACTATTGCTGTAGATACCCTCTGGGACTTGAGAAATATTTTTGGTTCATTTGTTTGTTTTAAACAACAGAACTCCACTTGTTCACACTCATTAAAACCATCTTAAAAATTACTTGATATTTACCAACCATATCACACTTCTTTTCCTAAATAACACCAATATACCCATTAACCCAGCCGAGAACAATAGACATCCATTTGGATGAAACTACTTATTTTATACTATTTCATATTCTATATCTACTTTTTCCTCTTGTAAGTACTATTCAGATGATGTGCTGGGTTTTCTTTTTTGTCATTGCATTTTTAAAGGGCTTACCTTGTCACTCATTAAAACCTTTCAAGTGCAGCTCTGCCCAAGGGTTCTAACCTACATAGCATTCCTGCCATCACTCTTGCCCTCACCTCATCAAAGACAGATCAAACACTTTGGGCCAAAGCTCCACTTGGTGTAAAACTGCAGGGCACCTATATTTAAAAGAAATCTTTAAAGCAGACCATTCTTTCCAAAATGTGCATTAGTCTCAGCTGAGAACACAAACACCAACATGTCTGGAGCTCTCCTACGCTCTAAACCAGGTGCTAAAAGCACAGCATGAGCAGCACACTCAGGCACCACCCTACTCCCTGAGGTGAATTATTGATTTTGAGGTTCCACTGCAAATCATGAACCTTCACACAATCCTTGTAGCTGACCTACATGATGTTGATGTTCCCTGAATTTCTGTTCCATAATTAAATTCACCTTCGAAGCAAAGACACAGAATTTAGTGTAGCACAAAGAACAACCATGCTTTGAAGTCTAATCTTGCCTAAACCAAGATATGATTTAGCCAGTGAAGATTATAACATTTATGCACTTTTCACTTGTCATAACAGATTTACTGCTTATTTTCTACAGCTTTCCTGGGGAAAAGCATATTCTTGCCATTCTAATGTCACAGTATAGTTGAATAGTTTAAATATAGTATAGCTCAAGATTTTTTAATGTGGCAAAAGTAGCTGAAGAAGATGCTTTGAAAAACATCTCATTTCTGCAATGAATTTTAGAGAGGAAGAGCAGGTTAATGAGTAGTTAAGGAGCTATGTAGAGCCAAGTAGAAGACAAGTTCTGAATCTGGCCTGCTAATTTGCCCTATGAAACACTCAAGCTCTTACTATAAAATCTTCTTTGTCCTTTTTGTTTTTCAGATTTAAATGGTCATGGTAATATCTTATGTATATCTGTATAGAGTGTTCAGATCCTGGGATTCATTTTTGTGTGCCAGGAACTCTCCAGAGATTATTACCAGAGATTAGAATCATTCACTTCACCAAAACTCAAGGTTCTTAGTGGGTCATTTTGGATGAGAAGACAGCATTAGGAAGGAGACAGTGTAACTTCAGTACTTCTGTGAAAAGTATATTAAACAGATGTCAAAATTAGAGAGAACAAAACCATTTCTCAGAATTGCTCCTTAAAATTACTGGAATAATCATTTATGATGGAGCTGGATGGCAAGCAGATGAAGAAAACATGGCAAAAGACATTAAAACGTCCAAGAACCAGAAGCCTGGATATGAAATACCAGCAGTCAAGTTTTGAGTCACAATCCAAAATTCCCAGGAAGTCAAAACAGGAAAAGAAAAAATCAAACTAAGTGAAGGAGAGACATTTTTGTGAAAATGTCCAACACATTACAGTACGTTTCAGTTTTAGAGCTTCATGCACACAGATCCAATGGGATTTATCTCAAAATTCAAACTTTAAACACTTAATCATCAGTATAACAGTTACAAGTTTTTTTAAAAATCCTGGTTGTTAAGTCAGAGCATCACCCCAAATTAAATTATCCATATTTAAAACTCAAGACTTTAATTAAAATGGCATAGGAAACAGCCCTATTTTTAAATTTTTTTTTATTTATTCTTACCAGTTTTCCAAGTGATTATTTTATTCTACTGGAAATGTGAGGTATCCTATTAACTGGGAAAAAACACAAGGCTGTGCTGGACTGAGGGATTATGGGTACATATTTCTGTAGACTGGTTGCATTGGCTCACAGTGATGCATTGTTCAAGCACCTAACACTCAGCAAGGGATGAAAAACCATGAAAGGCAAACTCCTTTGCAGAGGCAGCGCCGTGAAGCAGAGCGGATTCTGAGCAAGTACCTCATGTGCATTGTTCTTTTGTGCTTTGCCATCATGCTCAATTTTCCATTGCAGCACTTTGCCTTTCACACAGATGGATATTTTATGGAATTTGCTAAGGACGTTGCAAGGCCAGAGCAGAGCATGGACAGGAATCTAATTTGGTTTTTGTTGGTTGTGCCAAATGTTTAAGCAAAAACTTTATTCTCTTACTTTCCAGATTGTGTTTCTTCATGCCCATTTAGAATAAATAATTTCTATTCTTTACATATCTCATCTGGTATGCAGCTCTGAGATACTGTCTGACTCTAGATTTGCTATACTAAGCCCTTTCTGGGTTGGAAATGCTTCCAACACAAGCTCATAGAAATTTCTACCAGCCTCAGGCTTCATTCCACACATAATAGTCAGTCTGATGCTAGGAATACTTATGCCACTATTTATATCAAATCAGAAAAAATTAGAAATAGGCGCTTGCAGTACAAGAGGTCTGATTTTTTTTGGACCCCTTTAATCAAGCAGAACTTAGTGTCAGCTCATTTTACTCTTTAAGTTCACCTAGAATTCAAGCCAGTTATGTATAACATATTTCAGGATATGCCAGAATGAAAAGTTCTGTTCTGCTAAACTGTTCTAAGATCAGTAAAGTTTTTACAGAGCTAGAATCTGATGAAGACATTTCTTAATGCAATCAAATCAACTGATTGTGCAATTCTAACATAGTCCAATACCTGAACAGCTTGCATACCACAGTGGTATTACCAGCAGTTCATGTACAAAAGGCTAAGACACACATTCAAAGTATGAAAATCTCAAACAAACATGAATTTCTTTTAAAGCTGGAAAAAGCTGTGCTCACATGTGGCTACAACTACAATCAGCCTTCCCAGCCCTCCAGTGGACTCTAAGATGTTTTGCCTTCCCTAAGGCAGCCACCCACATGCATTCAGCAGTATTGTTTGTCCTGTGCCTTAAGTCACAGATGAATCATTGCAAAGCATCTCCTCTTCTAGGATGTCAGTGACTCTCCTGGTCAAGGAAATCAACCAACAGAAATCATAGCAAGAAGCACCGCAGGCCCTGTTACAGCCAGTTTGTGCTTTTCAATATTGGCAACAACTGCAGAAAAAAAAAGGGAGATAATACCAGATGGATTTGACAGTCCTTTTCATCAGGACAGCCATGAAAGGATACTCTTCTCTTCCTCTAAATGTCATTTTAATGCTGCTACAGTTCACTGCCACAAACTCTGATAAGAATACACAATTTCCTTAAATGCTTATTAACTGACAAGGAAATCCAGACTTATTTAGGAGAACAAAGGTAGGAAATCAAGCATTTAAAATCTGCCACTATCCAAAAGGGTCACACTACTCTGGCATGGTCTATATTTCACACCTTTCATATATAATTGTTTGATTTAGTGACACAAACTTTATAATCTTGCAGCTCAAAAGGAATTTGCATTAATAATACTAGAAAGACAGTTAAACCTCTGCTAACTCATGCTTCAACAGATATTCCTTCTTTAAAATATTCTGACATTGGAGTGTCAGTTTCCCATCTTGGCAAATGTCATCAGTCAGGTTCTTTCTACTGTTAAATTACCTCCATTTCTTCCAGTTAGTACAATTGCTTTAAAACAAGGAAACAAATCCATATTTCTTTAAAATTCTAAAGAATCATTTGCATTATCACCAAGTGTTCTGTCTTAAAAAATTACTCAGTAATTTTCTCAGCTTTCATTAAAAAATCCTGAAGGTGTGAGCACACATGCAAGGCCCTATTTACTCTGTGAAGAGGGATGCATGGAAACATCCAGCCTGTGAATCCTCACCAGGCCATATGGATAAGGTAGAGATGCTAAGCTGTCAAAATCTAGGATCCCTACAATTACACTTCTGCACAAATGTAGGCACCTTGAAGGTTTCACAGGTGTATAGACTCTCTGAGATAGAACTCAGATGAGCAGAAAGGGGCTTGTGCCCTTCATCACAGCTATGTGACCTACCTGTGCTCTAGAATTGGCAAGTTCCCTCCCCCATGTGAACTTTTGTGTTCCTGTGACCTCCATTTCAACCTACTGCTGTGAAAGGTACTCCCCAATTTCAAAAATATAATTTTCATCCAGATTTTCTGAAATTGATTTCTCATCTGTCATGTTTGATGTTACTGTGTGCTCTTCCTTTATATTTGCAGATTGAAACTTGTTTGATTCAATTTCCATTGCATGAAATATAGATGCAGTAGTAAATGAGTAATCTAAGGTCAACAGAGAACCAGCAGTGAAACAATATTTTTCAAGACTGCATGAAATGGAGCAGCTCACATAAACAGCATATTTAGCTTATTCCAGTGTCTCTTCTTCATGAACCCTTTAGAAAATAGACAGATGCATCACATAAAGCTCATACTCAGCAGAGGTAGGTCACAGAAAAAGGACTTTCTACAGCTCCTCCATGGTTGCACTGGGAAAAGCATTATCAAATTTCACTGTCTTTTAGGCTATATAAATTCTTCCAAAAACGCAGGGAAAATGTCGTCTCGTGTTAAATATTGATGCCTGCTCCCATACAGTGAATCATCCTCCAAAGTAGCATTAGGGTAGATGTATATTAAAAACTGTCACTGCAAAACTTCATTCCTTTGTATAGGCAACATAAACAATGCTGAATATACTGCAGAGCACACAAGGAAGGACTCTTCTTCACTGGAATCTTTTCTCACCACATAAAATTCCTGGTAATAAGAAAGGCACAATTTTTTCCCATCAGCTTTTGCTCTCTCTCTTTTTTTCCTTTTTTTTTTTTTCTTTCTCTGTTTCTCCTACTTCTAAGTCTCCTTAGGCATCAGTAGAAAAAATATTACCCATAAAGATCTGAAGTGGCCATAGTAATTGCAGAGCAATGCCAGCTGCAAGATCTAGGTCTGAGGGCCAGTCTGTTCCTCACTTTTCAAACCATTTGACTCCAGCAAGCAAGCACACCAAATGTGCAAGCAAGCACGCCAAATGCACTGCAATATGTTAATCTAGCCACTGCCCTGATTTAATTGGCCCAGAAAATTGCTTGAGGTGTTTGGGACTGCAATTAAGGCTAGAAAAGTCTGGAAACACAGTCTTTGGTGGTGAAGGGATTTATTTTATTCTTATTTTTAAGAAACCAAACCCTCTCTTAGCTAAGACTCATGGGCTTAATTAGAAATTAATTAGATTTACTTGCTGCTACTTAGTTGAATTATAGCTCAGCAGACATATTTTAGGTGGCAGGTAGAAAATTTAGCCTTTTTCTATCTCTCATTTTTTGTCTCTGCCCCCAGCAACCAGAACTTCCTCAATCAGCAAATTCATTCAATTCAAATCAGAATAATTGTCCACTCTGCCCTTATCTTCACAACTTAAGGATACCTACTGTAATTTTTCCTAACCAAATGAAATTAATTTTGAGAGAACAATGACCCTTGCCTGCCATTGTGACCATGCTGTGGCCTGTGACCCTGGAAATAACAGTTTCTGTGCATTGGAAATATCCAGCTACATGTACAGAGATAAAGGTAGGGAGGTGACTGCACCAGAACCAGAAAAATTATCTAGTTTAGTGCACAAACCAGAGACAAAACTCTATATGAAAAGCACATATAACAGCAACTCAAGTAGCAGCTATAGGTGACATATGGGAGTCCATTTCCATTTGGACTCCAGAGGGAGAAGAGATTTTTCAGAAGCGCTCAGCCTGTAACAGAGCTCAGCACAAGCCATGGTTAAAATGCAAAGCTTGTCTGCAAGCATCTAATGTTCCCTTTGCAGGACTCCCATGCATCATGGAACAGGAGGTCAAACACACTCCTTCAAAAAATCAGTAAAAATACACACTGAGGTTTACACATAACAGTTTATCTAAATTAGCCAATGCTCAACAACACTGACTTTAATTTGACTTACCCATTTCTGAGTTTACTATTAATCTAGACAACAGCAGCAGGCACAATTTCAATACTTACATGATTCATTTTCATTAAGTTGGAATGGCATCATGTTGTTATTGTCTGGTTATTTGGGTTTAGTAGGGCCAGCAGAATGTTCTTCTGTTGGGTTTGGTGGTTATTTTTGGGAGAGGTTGTTTTGTTTTAAAAGACTGTTCTCCACTCCTGTTGTCACAGCAACAGTGGACATAACTAGCTGACACAATTTTTTCCTCCAAACCTTCTGTATTCAGATTGCAGATTGAATTTAATAAGCCAATTTAACAGCCTTCCTGAATCTAATTGCAAGTTCTCCTAATAGTATGACATTATCCTTTTCAAAACATTCTGAAAAATTTAAATAAATTCTTTTCGTATAGACTAGTGAGTTTTCTTTGCTTAACTATATGTTAAGAGCTTTCTCCTCTTCATACTCACATAGATAAGAATTCACCCTTGTAAATTTGGATCTTGACATTTGAAAAAAAATGTTGAGGATAGAAACATTTAGAGCTCTGTGTTTTACAGTGACAAGGCTGAATTTCCAATATTATACAGTAAGGACATATACATTTGGGGTTTCCTTTAAGGAAAAAAGATCCACTCAGTCCACCAGATTGCCCCCTGATTTTTTAGATTTTACTTGTAAGCAGTGAATATATTCTAAGTATGAACATATACACCTCAAAACAACAAAACTTCGTGCAATGCCCTGCCTTGAGCAGAGAAGTTTTAAAGTGGTGAGCCCACATTATTACACCAATATACTCTGAATAGCACATCTCTCTTAAAAGACCTGTAAAAGTCAGTGGTAACAGCTCCATGGCACTCTCAAAGGTAACCACAACACTGAGGTGCAGCTCTGCTCTAGTTGATACAGATGGATCATTCAATCCACAGCATTCTCCATAACCCCACCAGACCAGAGAGCCACAGCCCAGAAAAGAGGATATTTAGTCACACAGAGCCACTGACACTGAGCCACAGAGTCACACACTGACAGAGTCACACACTGACACTGAGCATGTGCAGTTTTGTTTCACTGAACTTACCAGTAGCAAAATTTATCTGAAAGGTGCCTTTGTAATTTTGGAGGATAAATATGTCTTATGGACTTTTCTAATCACAGCAAGAGTGGGCTTTGGGTTTGCTTTGGGTGGGCATTGCATTTGCCTGCAATGACAAAGTGATGTCCTGAACAAAAGGAATAACAGCCTTGAACAGATGCAGCCAAAAATATTTTGAGCGTTTTGCCCTTTCAAGGAAAAATGATTATGCAATATATGTCAAAGGCATCAGAGTTTGGCAACAAGAAGCACCAGGTCACTCTTAGGATTGGAAGGGGTGCTCTGTGCTAGCATTTTCAAAAGGAAAAATTGCCTTTTAACACAGACACACAACACCCTTTCCAAGTCACAAAGAACATTGTTTTCCTGAAGTATTAGAAGAGTTTATGAGAGAGATGTGTGAAGTCATTCTGAGGGTATCTATCATGCAGTCTAAACAAATCACAGAGGGCTTTGTACAGAAATTAAGATTTCTTGAAATCTTACCAGTTCAGACACTAAAAGCTCTCAGACATACTAGAACAAAAAAGGAAAAAAAAAAGAAAAAAGAAAAAAAAAGAAAGTCAAATTTAACCAGCTTTAGGCCAGGTTTCTGTAGTCTGTGCTAAACTTGGTGCTGCTGGGGTGCGATTGAGAAGGCCTAAGCTAGTTGTACCCCACAAGAGGTTTGATTTTGGATACTGTTTCCTGGTCTTCCCTGCTTTTCTGTGTTTAATTATTGGAGTTCAGAGATCTTGAAAAGCCGATTTAGTTGACAAACTAGAATATGAATCTCTGTTATTGCACAGAATTAATTCAAATCAATATGACTATGATGGATCTTAATGATGTTTCACAATGTGTGCATATGTACACTTAGGAATTAATTCAAGGTAATTGAATAAATTTATATACTTAAATTTTTAAATGAGACCTGATTCCCTACGCTAGTGGTTTTCATATCTGTTTCTCCTGTCAGACTCCACTACTAAGGCTCTTCAGTTTTGTGTGCTATTACCTTCTCAGTTACCCAATTAAATAAACACTAATCAGCTTATTTAATAAACTAAATTATAGTTTCTGTTACTGGCCTAAGTTTATGACAGAGACAAAGAGATATTTAAGATTTACAATGTGTTGAGCTAAATTAAGCAATGGACTACATATTATCTGATGTCTGACTAACTACTGCATGTTTCCATGTGTTTTTCGGGCAAAAAAATTGAGGATCATCATGTTATTCACATTTAAATCTATAAAATAGAAAAGACAGGTTATGAAAAAAAAAAAGCCTTTCAACATATCTTCCATATTAAAATTAAATAAATACCCCTGTACATACAGCCTTTTAGGGAACATCTGGGATCAGTCCTTGCAGAACAAACTGACAACATTCATCAAGAACTGAAGCAGCCAGGAGCTGACTTTCAAATAAGTATCTTTTTTAAATATGCATCTCTGCTTAGGTTTTTCCCAGCTAATCCATCCCTTTTGATAAAAAAGATCTGTAAAGTCAGGATTACATGGTATTAGTGGTGATGCTGTAGCTGACACTGTCAGTAGAATGTGGTGGTTTGTCTCTTTTGGGTTTCCTGGCCTGGTGTAGGATTTTCTGATTTTTGCTCCACTTGGGCTGCATTCTCCCTTATCTCACACAAGAATCAGTCCTGCTCAGAGCAGTTTGGGGCAGAAGGGTTGAATTCCACTTGAAGAGAGAAGAAACAGCACTGTCTCAAACTGCAAGTTGCACTAACCACAGAAACTGCAAGCTTTCCACTCTGCTTTCCTAAATCCTCAACACATCACCAATTGCTCAGTAAATGGAGCAAGAAATTTTCAAAAGTAAAAAATTCATTTTATGCTAAGAATTACTATCTGGTCTATGCAAAACAGTGGAAAATCAACATTTGGCATTTGAAGGAATCTGTGGGGCTTATGGTTTTTTCCTTTGTTTGAATGACCAAATCAATGCTTAAATACAGAAGATCATGTAATTTTAATAATTTCTTGGCCTTGATATGAAAGTTTTTAAAGCAATGTGGCCTTTTCCCTCAAATCAGTCGGGTTGGCAAAGATGAATGTTTCAAACTCTGTTTTGAAACAGATCTACAGTCAAGATCCAAGGAAAGCACTGAACATAAATCAAGGCAGACTTGGATGCACAGAGTGTGTTTTGAAGAGGACTCCAGAGTAAATCTAACGTGATGCTGCTAAGAGTGGGCCTGATCAAGCTTGACAAACTGCTTCTTCTCAAAGGCACAAGAGTGAACAGCAAGGCTATGGGCAGTGTTCCTGATGGGATCCCACAGACCTTGCACATGCCCCCTCAGAAGTAATGAAGGGCCTTACTGAAGAGGAAGAACAGATGATGAAATACTGATTATTTATTCTTGATCTAGGAACATAACATTATACAAAAAATCTGAGACCTAAGCAGAAGCACTACTTACTTTACAATAAGGCATGAGGAGAAATTTTTAAATTAAAAATTTTATAATCTTTTAAAAATCTTAAATCAGTTCATCTGGAAAAGCAACGCTCAATTTTTTTTAAGAGATAAAAGAGATACACAAGCACAAAAAAGAAATCGATTCTTTTTCTACTCAGTTAAAACATTTCATGCCTCACCAGACCTTCTTTTTTTTTTTTTCTAAAGTTTGTTACTTCAAAAGAAAAGCCCCAAATAAGCATTTATAATTTTTTTATTTGAACTGACCAAACTTAGTTTGTCTTTATTTTTGGTTCAGTTTCTGAAAAGAAATTCCATTTTTCCAACACCTTTAGCCAACTTATGTCTCATTGTTAAGATGTGTTTAAAGATTTATTTGCATAAAAATTCTTGGAAAAGCAACTTTTTAGCAATGAAGCTTCAGGAGATCAAAAATCTACCTCTGAGATTCCCTGTAGGGCCTCTGCACAGTACTGTCAATCACAGAGGTCAATCTCTCCCATATGAGGTATCTAATATTAGATCTTTAAATCTATATTTAGAGACCAAACTCTTTGGCCTGATTTTTAACAAGATGAGCATTTCTTGCCTAACTGCAGAAACTGAAGTTCAAACAATTTGCCTTACACTCTCTTCTCTCTCAATGTCATGAAAATGAGAAATAAATGTAAATTTAAAATGGGAAATAGAAGACTTCTGAGCTTCCCAAATGCACTGGGAGGATAAAATGTCAAGTCTGATGAATCCTACTATGATGTACATTGTGAAAAGTTTATCAATAATATATAAGGAAAGGATTAGAGGCAATGTCACTGTAACAAAGTAGATTAAAATAGTTCTAACTGCTTCAAAAAACACCTTTCCTTCTCCATCTGCCCTATCAGCTCATACCCAACCAACCACCACCGATCATTATTCTCAGCAAGTAACAAGAACAGACAAAACATTTCTGCCTTTCATAATATTTCTTGCATTAATTGAGACTAAAACTCTAAGAGAAATGTCACTGTTCTGTGGAGGAGCTGTGGGCTAAAACAAGAACACTGGCTTCACAAATGACAACGTGACTAAAGCTACAGTTCCTCAGCATCACCATTAAAATCTCTTTCTCCATCACATCCATGCACGCTTCTTCTAAAAGATGTCCTTATGATATCGAATATTTTATCTAGGAAACAACAACCAACCCATAGAAGCAGCCACATTTTCTGGAGCATCACCGCTGGAGTTTGGCTTGGGAAACACTCACCAGAAGCTCGTTTGGTTTCCAGTACCTGAGCTGCAACCAACCCAGCAAAAGAGAGCAGTTGAGAGTGGAAGTTATCAGGATCCTGAAGATGACCTGTGGGTGCCAAGGGTACTGATTATTAAACAAAGTGATCAATATCAGGTAGGATAAAACTACAGACACATGGCTGCCCTGAAGTTAGTAAATTCCTTCTGTCCTTCGCACCCTTGTTCTAAGCTACTGGAAAAGATGTGAAAGAATGGTTTAGACAGACTTATCTTCCCCTCAGACCAGATGTGCTGATCTCCCTTAGGTTCTTTACACAGAGCGAAGGCAGATTTTAATCTTCCTGTGCCCACTGTGGCAGCTGTATAAACACTTCATTAACATAAGAATGGTGATAAGTATGTGCTATTAAAACTGGGGAGGGGGGGGCAGTGTTTTTCTGTATCCTTTATATCTCACTGCATTTGATGCTGTGAGTAGGTGCTAAATCGGGAATGAATAAATGCATTTCAAACCCACACTTGGCATCCAATGTAGGCTTGTTCTCTTACAGATGAACCAAATTTTTAGATTGACAATTTTTGCATCTATTCAGTGCCAAGGCAAGCATGTTGTTTAGCATGAATTTGAGAAAATATAGCAAGAAAGGGTTTTTTTCTCTGAAAAAAAGGAACCCATATTCTTAAAATGCTTTTTATTGCAGTTTTCATTTGAATAGAACTCAGGCTATGGCATGTAGTGTCTGTTAACTCAGCTACTAGTGTGGCAACATGGTGAATTCTCTTTCAGGAAGATTATGAGTTACTTTTTTTCTTTGAGGCCTTTAACAACTTTAAATTCAAGTGCCTTCCTTAGTTTTCTCTTGATACTTCACTAGAGATGTCATTACTGAGAATTTACTGAGTCACTCTCAGCAAATGGTGAGTGCAGGATTATCTTTTATGAAGAGGAGAAGCGAGACAGTTGATCTTCTGCATATTTAAGAATTTATTTGATGTCAAATTAAGAATTTTCAAAAAATGTACTTTGCCCAGCCTAGAAATCATCCCAAGATAAGGTCTACTCTGTCTGGTGCTCATTAGGGATACAGACATTGTCCCTACTCTTCTTGAGTACTAAGTTTTAAAATTGAACTGGAAAACTGGCATCTCATCAGTTTCCTTGGTTTCTTCCTTTTCATATACACACATGAGCACATAAAGCATTTTCTGTAGGCATATATATATATATATATCTTTGTGTGTATATATTTATATAAATAGATACATTTCTAAATATATGTATGTATAAATAAATGCTTCTTTCCTGCACCAGCTGTCACCTCTGAAGCATATGCCTGGCCAGAAAAGCAGACAAATGCTTTTTGAAGCAGATACATCTTCTATTTCCATAGTGTGTTGGCAGGAGGTGGTAGTAAGGATTAAGAAATTGGTTCTATTCTTGCTAAGAGCCAACTGGCTGGGAGGATGCTTTGGGGCATTGTGGATGTGATACGTTGGTAGTTCCTGAACCAAGGAGAAAGAATGAATTTGTATGTGGGTATCTGAAATCTCTGTCTGTTCCATGCTCATCACACAGCTGCCTCGCCTTCCTCTCTGCAAGGATACTGCAAATCATGTCTAATGGCTCCAAGCCAAAATCTGACAGGCTTTTCTTTACCTCTCTGACACATGTACTGTACATCCAGGCTCTTTGCAGCTTCTTCAAAATTAAGAAGGTTGAATTTTTCTCTCAGATGTCAGCACACAACTTTCATTACCCTGATTTTAATTTTTCTCTGGTTTAAGTTCTGCATAACCTCTTTGCAAATAGCAATGTGTCAGGGACAGAGGAAATTAAAACTTGGACAGAGCCTTTTAGCCAAGCACCAATAACTCATTAAATTGCAGGTGGTAATGCAGGGAAATCAGGAGGAACCACAGACAATTCCTGCTAAGATCTCATCCTCATTTGCATTCTACAGAGGAACTGGGCTCTGGACTTTCAGTAGGTGAGTAAACAAAGACCCACTTAGGTGTGCTGATGTTCCACCTTCTATACCCTGCAGACCAGATGCTGCTCTAGCCCATTCTGGTTTGTTCAAGACCACGGTATCATGGTTTGGTCTTTACTCTGAGCCTTCCAAAGTATTTCCTGCCCAGTAATGAGGTGATTACCTGTGACACAAGATGGAGTTACTTGTCTCTGGTGACTGTATGACATGGACTTGGTCAAGCCTGGAACTAAACCCTACATGTTCCTGTTCTACTGCCTTTAAGAGTAGAGGCCTTCAGTTACCAACACAGTCTGAGTATGGGGGCTGGATGCACCTGGCAAGGGCTGCACACACTGCTAAACACATTGCTAAACTCTTGGCAATCAGATTCTCTGGTTCTGTGCTCCAGCTGCATCCCTGCCTGGAGCTGTCCTAGTGCATGCTCCACTCCCTGCACAAACACCAGGCACACGGAGTGTCTTCCACTCAGTTGATAACTTACATCTCATCCATATCTAATCCACAAATAACCCAAGGATGAAGGAGTGAAATTTTTGAAAGAAGCAGAGGAAAGGCTGATTGCTCTCTAGTCTGTCTTTCTCTCCAGTGTGAAACACATTCGCTCCTAATCAATCCTACTATTAGTTAATGACTGCCCACCATGAGCACTGTGCTCATGTGAAGAATTTGCTTCTTCAAAGGCTGTTAAAAAATGCCTGTTCACATCACCACAAAAACCCAAAGTCCAGAGTAATCACAGGAGCATGACTTTGCCCAAAAGCATAGGGGAATGTTCCAGATAGCACAACACATCATGGACTATCCACCTGGCAGTGAGTGCCACTGTGAGGACAGCCTGACTTCAGTCACAGGGGACAGCTGCATTAGCTACTGCCACAGTGCTTCTGCAGGCAAGCAATAAACTGAACAAGTGGCAAAAGTTGAAATCAAACACCCCTGTATGGGAGATCCTGCTCACCACAGTGCAACAGCCCTGAAGTTCCTCTGTGCTGACTCCAAATTCACAGCACTGTAATTGAAAGCAGCTTCAGGTACTGTCACAACTGATCCTTGTTGACAGTGATCAAAATTACTGCATGAACCATTAGGGTTTGAACTGAACAGACTGTACCTATAACCAAGAACCAAAGCAATTTCCCATCTACAACAGAGTGGGCAAAATGGGAAGCACAGGCATAATGACTACTAGTGAGTGGGTTACACATTTCTTATTCGTTTGCCACAGCTTTCAAATGTCATAACAAAATAGAAGACATTGACATTTCCCCAAGAGCACACAGAAAGTTCTTAGTCTCCAATTACTGCAGAGTTAAGCTGAAAATCGTGAGTGTAGTAAACTCTATCTGACGTTTTTTGCCTTTTAGATTAACTTTCAACTGCTCCTGAAAATGGACAGGCATAAATTTTCAGAATGTATTGAATTTATTTATTTTATTTTTGGTTGGTTCACAGAAAATGTACACAGGCATGAGCCCTGACAGCCACCATGGCCTCTTTGCTGCAGGTAGAAAAAATGTCCCTCCATCAAGCTAAAATTGATACAGAATGATCTTTTCTACTGAGAAAATTTAATTAGTGGTATCTTGAAAAAAAATTACATCCTAAAACATCCTGCATAGTAAGCAGTGCTCTGTAGAGACAGAACAAGCTCAAGAAATCAGAATCATGTAAAGATCAAACAAGTTATCCAGCTATATACACCTTTCACAGAAACTGATAGGGTGAAAGAGAACTATGCAGTTCCTCAGGTCTGCACTGACAAGGGAGGAATTTTCCCTCTCCCTCCCTCTCAGAGTACATTTTGTTTAAAAACTGGAAAAACTTGATCCCATGCACCAGATGTCATATCCAATCAGATGTGGATAGAAAAATATGAATCAAAATTTTGCAGCTCAGAAACCACCTCCACAAGACCTTACATAAACTGGAGCCTATAGATTGAGATTTGAATTAATTTCCACAAGAAGGTGGCACTCAAGTGGAAAGGTATTCTGCTGTCAAGACTCTCACTGAAACTCTAATTCTAATATTGGCTCTTCCTTGAAACCAACAGGCAATTATTTAGCACATCACAATGCATCCTTATTTCACTCCTAAAGTCATTCAAGTGAATGAAAAATAGAGATCAGATTGTTTTTGAGCTGAGGATTTCCATGGTGTTAAGAAGGAAGAAGGAGATTCCGTAGGACAAGCTCATGGGAAGGTGTTTCAAGGTCTGTCTTTTTCTCTTTACAAGGACAGGTGGGAAAGTTGTTGAGTTTGGGATTTATTAATTTAATTATTTGTTTATACTTCTATTTATCAGCTCTTAATAGCAAAATATGGGGGAAAAAATCATCCTTGTTATTAACAACCAGAAACTTTCTCGTGGTCCACTGAAGTGCTACTTCAGAATGGATTCCCAAGCACCTTCTAAACAACAAGGCTGACTAGTTTTGTTGCTGTACGAGACACAGATGGCTATTCTACACTCCAGAGAGGGCTCTGATCACCAGACTGTAGGGAAGTGACAACTCTTGGCTCTTCTGCCAGCCAGTCTTGGAAGAAAGCAGTGGAACCTGCAAGACAGCAAAGCCTACAAAGGCTCTTCCTACACTGTCTGAGAGACTGGAGTCATCCAGGAACAGAGGTGACAGGAAACCTTGTTTTGCTGCCCCTGGTAGGGCCTGTGCAGAGTCTCATGTAACTGCTCAGTCAGGACTGAGCCAGCCTTGGCTTTCAGCAGCACACAGACAATGATACAGAATTGAATGTTTCATGCAACTGGAAGGAGACTCAGAGGTCAAAGAACTCTACATGGAAAGTTAATTCAAATATGCAGTTTACTAGCCTGTATCCATGTCCTCCAGATAGCCCCATGCAATGTAATTGGATCCTGGAAAACCAAGATCCATTACTGCTGGGGATACAAAGAGAAAGCAGAAGCTAAAAATTGACCTCCTAAAGGCAATTTTAGAAGCACAGCCTGTATTCAAAAATCCTCATGAAGTTTCAAGTAGAGTTTCAGATAGAGGCAGTGAAGATCATTATGATATTTGCTAACTGGTACATCCCAAACTTTTGGTGACCTTCTGGAGTATGGATCCTGCTGAAATTAAAGCTGTTACAGAATATATTGCATAAATATGGAAACACTCTCCAAGGCACTGAATGCACACTCGGGTCAGGTGAAAAGAGAAATGACATCTTGCATTTACAATTCCTTTTCACGTAAAGAAGCAGATACAACCTTGCATTATCTTTAAGGACTGCTATAAAACACACTTTGAAAGGCAATCTTTCAAGGGGACACTAAAGCAATGAAATGGTGGCAGAAGTAATTATGCAGAAATGTTTTTGCAAATAATAAGAAATACCTACTTTCATCTGGCCATTTCTTGGCACGAACATTTATAAGAAAATCCTTTTTATTTCACTGCATTTTCTGTGAATGGTTCAGGGTTAGAACAGAACTTGCAGAGGAATTAAAACTTCTCATTGAAGTTTCAGATATTTTATAATCAATTAAAACTCTGTTTCAGGACTTTAGTTTTAGTCCCTCACCTTCTACCTAAGACTCTTTCCTCACCAGTTCTATACTATTATAAGCATGAAAAAAAACCAGACTTTTCTCCCTGGTGCTGGACATTGCATATGAAATATTCCAGAATAGTTTTCTCAAGCTGATAATTTACTTTACCTTTTAACAAATCGACAGTTACAACCTTTGCCATTTCAGCCACCCTTTTTCTACAGAATACACTTCTCAGCACACCCATGGAGAACAAGTCAAGAGGTGTAGACAATTTATTTACCCCCATCTGAGTATTGTCAGCTATGCAATTTCTGATCCTTTCAATCACTAACCAAGTTTCATGTTTACTGGGAAGCTGCCAATTCTGTACTCTTTACAAAAGTTTTGACAGGAATTTAGCATTTCTGCTTTAGGCATCAAGGATATTTAAAGTCATAGATATAAATCTTCTGAAGGATTTCTTAACGAAAAGCCTAGCAAAAGGAGCTGAGGACTGAAGTACCACCTAGATAGCAATATCCTTCAGAGTGCCAAGTATGTCACAGTAAGCAGTGTTGTAAACCCTGTGACTTTTTGAGACTGTGAATGAGACTGACTCTTCCTCTGTCCTTGTTAAAGGAAGTTGTCCCCACTCTGGACAGGCACAAACCAGAATGGGGATTCATATGGAGAAAGCAATATATTCCTACAGCTCCCAGATTGAATGACAGATTTTTACACCTACACACCGAGAATGGTGGCCCAAATTCCTGGTTCCAGCAGAAGCGAGGACATTGATGAGTCTATTTTAGTGATTAGAGTTGCTTCTTACTTTACTAAAAATGTATCACAGAGGTATTGCAGGTGACTTGAAACATGTGATTTTAAAATGTGTGTTATCCTCCTGAGTTTTAATTGGTCTGCGGCAGTCATTCTTGTGCTTTCACTTAAAAAAGCAAAGCCATCTACAACAGAAGTTATACAAATACATGAATCAGGTCTGGGAATGGTCCCAAGAGAGGAAACAAGATAATGATAGGAGTGTATGAAATATCAATAATGGTGTTTATGCACTTTACAAGGTTTTACTGGGTAATGACCGCTCCAACATAAGACATGTCTAAAAATGCAGTTAGGAGTGTGACACCTAGGACTTTGTTCAGGGGACTGCAGAGCAGTTTTTGTGGTGGTGGTTTTTTTCAAACCCAGCCAAAAAGAAGAGATGCTGTGGGTTTCTATTTTTTATGCTGTCATTCGCCTGGGATGTAGGCATCTGACATTTAATTACTGCCTCTGAAAGGAAGAGGGTCCACACCCCACTTCTCAATTAAAAACCACTATATCCAACTACTCCTAATGCTGCCTTTCTTTTCTCTGTATTCTGTTCTTTCAATGTATAATTCCCTTCTCTTCCTAGGTTTATCTGATTTTATCTACCTTGAACATAGGCTAGAGGAGCCTGTCTGTAACACAGACAGTGCCTTTGCTGTTTGCTGCAGGCCAGAGGAGCCTTCTCATCTGAGAGCTGCCTGGCATTCACAGGGGCTGAGGCTTGTCCTCCATCCCCAGGCAGAACTCCAAATTCAGAAATGACTGCGCCACCAGAGACAATCAATGAAGAATAGAAAAGTCAGTATGTGTGGGACTGGGGCTGTAATTTTCTGTCACAAATGCCAGGTTTTCATGCAAAGGAAATGAAATATAAAAGCAAACAAAAAAAACCTCCTAATCCTATGTTAGCACTTGAATAATTCCATCATTCACAAAAAAGGTTTCCCAGGTGTTATCCCACACAGAGACCAATGCAAGGAGTCAAACAGGTGCAATTTAAGAGTCTCC
This sequence comes from Molothrus ater, assembly GCF_012460135.2. Lineage (NCBI taxonomy): Eukaryota > Metazoa > Chordata > Aves > Passeriformes > Icteridae > Molothrus > Molothrus ater. Next base: position 6,239,706 of record NC_050491.2, read on the forward strand.
TAATCTCTCAGACCAATTTTGCAGTTGATGCAATCATTCCATTTGCACCTCTATTAACCTTTGCAGCACCATGTAAAGCAAGTCAGCATAAGCCAATTTGGTTTACTTTAGTTTTTAGTTTGGCAACAGACAAAACCAGTTCAGCTGCAGAGGGCTGCTGGTAGAGCCTGGGCTGCTGTTCCTCCCTCCCAAGCCCAGCATGAATTATTCACTCCCTGCCTAATGGTCCAGCAGGTCTCTCTCCCCTGGCTCCAGGCCTCTGGCCTTGCTCCTGATTGCTGTTCACAAAGTTGTCTCTGGCTGTACATACACAAGCAATGAGAGCTCCCGTGTCCTAGGAGTTTACTGTCTAAAAGAAATGAGGGAGCTGAGAGCTACTTTTAGGAAGAAGGGCCTGCAGGCAACTTTGAAAGCCTCAGGCAAGCAAGGGAGCAGTCAGGCTGAGACAAGGGGAGTGCAAAGCACCCAGCACTCAACAGGGAAAGGGGAGCTCTGAACTCTTCTCCTGACCAGAATATCTCTAATCATTACCAGAGCTCTATCTTAGAGCACGGGGTGCTACTGGTATTTTGTGTGTTCTGGGAGCTTCTGTATGAGGTAACAAAGAGCTAAGGTGAGACCTTCAGACATCTCAAAAATCAGGCACAGGAAAAAGGCTTTACATGTCATAATTCCACTCCAGCATTGCTTATCTATCATCAACATAAAAATCAAGTTTTGAAAGGCAGTCTGTATGACTTCTTTTCAAAGCTGTTTTTCAAAGTGTAATCAGTGTAAAAGATGCTGCTAAGGTCTTGAGAGATAATAATGATTTGCCCTAGGTGAAAAGCCAAGCTTCTTCACCAGCACCAGCTTTTGAAAATTTAGGTTTATATAATAGGTACTTTGGACATGTGAAAATATCAAGCATCTCTTATTTCTTGTTTTTCTTGACATAGATCATTTTTCTCTTGAGAAGTTGTCAAACTCAAACTGCTGACTGCCACACAGCAACAAAAAATCCTTAACGGACTGAAATTATTTTTTCTTGATTGCAGCATCTCAAAACCCTCACTTATTCCTCTTAACTAAGTGCACTTAAAAAATGTCCTCTTGATTTAGTAAAGATCCTAAAGTATGCTAAAAGTAGCAGGGGAGGAGTCATATATGGAATTTTCTTTTCCTGGATTTAGCATCTTCTGCAAGATGCCTGAGGTGCTGGATGACAAAAATCTCATGGTGATTACAGCTTTGTTTTCTGAAATAGCTCAAACTTCAACTTCATCATGCCTCTGATTTATCAGATTGTATACTGACCCCTGAAAACTCTTCTATCCTTAATATGTTCATTATCTTTAAGGTAAAAATGCAGGGTGTTTTTTGACTTTGAACTTACTCTACATTCAACTCATTTTATTCCTAGGGCTCAAACACAGATTGGGTGTCAGCAAGTGACTGCACCAGCGATACCAATGTGCATCCTCTAAACTACTGGCAAACAAAGAGTGATGCAATCACAAATTGCTTCTGAAGACCTAAACCGTGATGATACCAAAAAGCCCAGGGCTAGTTCCAGCTAACCCAGTTGGCTTCTTATTTTTAAAGCAAAAACAGCAGCACAAACTTGTGGCCTTTGAACATTGTTTGGCAAAGTACTGAGGGCTCACATACAGGTCACATATACTCATGCATCAACACAGAGAATGCACACACACAAAATGACATTGCAGAATGGGCACAGTCAGACCTTTTAAAAGATGACCATCTGTGATAGCTATTAAAATTTACTGCATGGTGTTATGTCATTACAGGTGTCCTGGTTACTTTTGTAAGATTAAGAGAAACTGACAATTATTTTTCAGCTGCTTAGCGATATAACAACAGGTGTTCAACTAATAAAATGAAATATTCCAGCCAAGGATATTTCTAAGAAATCTGCTTTCTGTCATGCACTGTCAGGTTTCTAGTGTCAAAAAAAAAAAAAAAAAAACAAAAAAAAAAAAAAAAAAAAAAAACCACCAAACCTTTAGTCATAAAACTTTAAAGTTATTTCATATCAATTTTGAAGTTCTGACATAGAATCTGAAATTACTTCTTGCTGATTGTGTACTGTTTAATCTTTCTATCCTAATTTTGTTTCTTACTGCTGTCTAAAGCTGATTATTTTGCTCATCTCTGATCCCAGCATCCCTTAACACTTAAGTAAGAATCCTGTTTTTCTAATAAATACAAATCACACATCTGAATTAACTCAACCATAGTTATTGAAAATATGGAAATAAACATTTAGCACTTGACAATTTGGAACATTTCTTTTTAGCACCTATGGGGGCATATACATGACTGTAAATAAAATTTACATTTTAGTCATAAATTGCTATGTTTATTCTTCACAAATGGACTCTTACCATGCACATCATATTTTACGTGATGAAAAGCAGCCCAGGGTGATCAGTGTTAACTGAAGGGACATGTGAGACTTTTGAGACTTTGTCTCACAGGATGCCACAGCAGCCACATCCAGAAAGCCTTTCTGCAGTGTGCAGTGACAAGGTGACACAGCTCCATGGCACTGCTGCACCTGCAGAACAACTTTCTGAGAGGTTTCAGAATAACACAAAAGTTTCTTCTCTGTGTGTCCATCTTGAGTTTTTAAAAGCTGCAGAAAAGGCATTTTCACTGCAATGAGGAATGCTGGACAAAATGGTGACTGACCTCAATAAAACCCATTATCTCATAAAACCTGTTAAGATCTTTGATATAGATAAACTGACTTTTAAGCTTTCCTATAATTATAATTTCTATAACTTCTTTCCAATATTTTTCCCTATAATAATCACTCCCTGATGCAGCTCTCTCTACATAGTGAAATAAAAATAAACTTCATTTATCTCACAAAAATCCTTATCTCCAAGCATAAATTGTGTTGATTGTAAATATCCCACTAAAAGAGAGAGTGGGAGAAAAAAGTAAAATGAAATTGTATTCAGTTCTCTGTGTGAATGAACCTAGCTAATACATTCACTATAACTGCAGAAATATCTTGTTGGGAGGGATTTTTTTTTTTAGTTTCATTTTTCAAATTTTTCTTTCTTCAGACATGTCTGCTTGCCCTGGGGCATTTTCCCACAAGGTTCATCCTGCATCTTGTTTGCTCATTAACAGCAGGAATGAGAGGAGCCCACACATGGGGGTGAAAAACCTCTGCTGCTGTGCTCAACAGCTACAGGTGTAGTGAGCACCAGAACAACACTGGAATGAAAGCAAAGCAAAACAAGACAAAAAAATACCCCAGCTCAGTTCACTCTTCAACATTTCTGCCAGCTTTGCTGCATATTTAATAATTAAATCTAACAAAAATTTGTGTTGCTGTGAGACACTGCCAAGCATAAGCACTGTGATCTCTGACACAATCAAGAGAAGAAATTTTGTTTAAAATGTAAACTGGAGGTATTATAATTAAATATACCCTTCTCTTCCATCAGGTACAATACTTGGCAACTATGGCATTTTGTTTTCAACAATTAATTGGCTGGTTCTCTGGGCTTTTTATGGAAAGGCAGTCCAAGGCCTGATGAATTTTTAGGGGGAGAAAAGGCAAAGAGACAGCACATTTCTGATTCCTCTATGAATCAGTAAGAATTCATTCTTTGTATTGTTGGCACAACATTGTGCAATAAAAGACAAATCATCAGGGACAGGGAGCTGGTGTTTCAGCAGACCACCTCCCTGAAGCTGGCTTTTTAAAAGAGTGATAAAACTCCTTCCCACAAGAAAACAATTGTTTCCCATACTTTCCAAGAACTTGGAGACAGTGAAGTGAATGTATGAAACATAAATCATAAGAGTAAGCCAACACAGAGAGCCAGAGCTCCATTCCTCTGATAAGTACATCAAATACCAGAAGAGAAATCTTGTTTAACCAGAGCCTCTTCATTCCAAGCAAGGGAATAGAATGGATAGTTAAGCAAGAGCGAAATGATTAAAAGCATAGTACTGAAATTTAGTGTAGCAACTGAGATCACTTCAGGACAATTTCAAGTTCTTCCTCACCTCTTCAGAGATCTCCAGATTCCTCCACTCTCTCTGCTGCTGCAGCCTCTCAGAGCAGCCTACTCAACTGCTTTATCCTTGGAACCTCCACTGTAGCTACTTCACCTTCTCATACATTCTACAGCTCTCTTTTGAGTGGCTTCCTTACAATCCAGAAAAGCAACAGAAACATCCTAATGATTTCCCAGCAGCCTCCCATACACCACAAGCATCCATGCTCCAAATAATGTTAGTTTTCTTGCATCTTTCAGTGCATCAAGCTGCAGAAGGTTCAGTGCAGCCCTATGGTCATATCTCTAATGCACCTTTTCTTCATTACTAGGGTGAGATTCAGTGCTAGGAAAATCACATCTCCTTTACTTTTGATACCTTCTGTCAACCACTACAGGATCAGACCTGTTTATTTTTCTTATCACTCCTTCAGGAAAATATGTTTATATGAGCAACCTTTAGCTGTTGTGATTAAAAGCAGAAGAGCTCCAGCACAGGGGCCACATGCCAGCATGATGTTTCCTAAAAGAGCTGCTGCCTGATTTGCAAATCAGCCCTGAGAACTCCAAGATGGGCTGCAGAGCTTGCATCCTAATAGTAGCTGAATTGGTCTGTTCTGCTCTGCTGCTGTTATCACCCTGATCAGCCCAAGGATATCCTTGTAGAGGCTGTGCTGCTTAATATCCCAAACCTTTTAACATGGTAATGTAATATATTCCAGCTACAAGTTTTCACAATATTATTGAGTACCATCCCAATAATGATTCAATATAGGGAGTTTTTTTCTGCATGGTCTTGTCATCTGTGACAGGGAAAACTACAGCACCAACAAGTGGACAACCAAGGGTCAAAAACATGGATTTCAAATGACTGATTTGACCTATTATAGTATGCAAAGTCTCAAGAAAACACATGCTTTGGTCCTAGCAGGGCAAGGGTACGGTTACTGGGGTGCTGGTTCCTGCAAAAAGAACTTCACAGGTGATACACTTAGCTGAGTTTTGAAGAGCTTTCAGTGAGAATTAACAACACACCTGCATTAGTGATCTCAAGTACTCCTCCAGGTCTGCAGGAGAATCAATTTGAAAATAAAAGTATCTGGTTAGGTATTAAAGAGTGCCTCATTTGCTTGGAAGAAAATATTTTTAGTGACACAAATGCATTTGACATTTCCTGGTACGAACACAATTTATCTTTTAAAAGATCAAAAAATAAACATATCATATTTATGTGCCTGTTTACCAAAACATAATCTGAGGTTTTACAAGGGTAGAGGAAGAGATGTATTGCTCTGTGGCATGACTCAGGCTCTTCAGTGAACAACACTACAACTGCTGTTTGATGAACATTCAAAATTTCCTCCCAGATCTGCAGTGAACACTGGATTTTCAAAGTCATATTTTAATGGAATCTGATCCCTTGCCACAGACACAGAGCAGATATTTTCAATAAATGTTTTAAGATTTTACATTGAACAACAAACATTTGGGAAAAGTGGAGTATGTATAAAGGATTTACTTCCCAATTTCTTACTTAAAGTAAAATCTTTATGAAATTGGCATTCTTTTAAAGTGTCTGCTTTGCTTATTGACTTCTGCCTCTTCTATTTCAAACTTCAGATAGCTCAAAAACCTTAACATTTTGGCTGTTCTGGGCCAGGAAGGTCTGAGGTGACAGCAGATCAATGCAACACTGCTGTAATGTTTTCAGTACAGACAGAACATTCCTGCCTTTCCTTCCACATCTGCCACACTACTGCTCATCTGGCACAGAGACTGCAGATTGCAGCTACCTCCAGATGAAACAAGACAGCATTTTGGGCAGGGCCCACACTGTGTGTTTTGTTGGGGCTGGGATTTGGGAAGTAAAACTACAGTAACAGATAAAACAGGTTCTGTGGTTGCATTCCTTCCAACAAAAATGCCACTGTAAAGTCCTTAGCAAAATGGGGCATGACAGAAAATATATATGAGAAAAGGTATAGTGGACTGATAAAATAAGCAAGTGAAAATAAGTGTACAACCCCAACCAACCAACCAAAGAAACACAAAAAGTTACATGAAAATCTTAGCTCAGTGTCATCCCAAACCACTAACAAACATCCAGCATCACCAAAAATGATCACTGTTTTGTTTTCAAGGCACACATTTCTGAATGCTTGATATGTAACTAAACTCAATTCCTTGCCAAGCCAAAATCAGTGCCCAAGGGTATCTGAAATATTCTAAAGTAGTCTGTCCCATCAGATTAGTAAAATATGCTGCTATAACAGCAATCTTGTAAACAGGTACCCATCAGGATAAACACACTCAAAAGTAGACAGAGTAGAATGTGTCAAGTGGCTCAATGGACTAATTATGTTCAAGATATTAAATTCTGAGGAAAATAAGTGGTATTTGTGCAAGACTTAAAGGACTTCCCAAAAGCACTAAAGCATGTTTTTTCTTCAGCTCATCATTTTGCTGCCACATCAGGCAGCAAAAAGGAAAAAATGCATCACTAGCAAAGATTTCACTGATTTTATGCTTGTAGAAATGTCAAGGAATCAGGATGAAGCAGCCAAAAAAATAAATTAAAAATATTAAGTAATCGATTGAAATAATACTGCACTGCTTTTTCAAGGGCAAAAGGCTCTCAATGCTGCAACAAATTCTCTAGAAAGCACTAAAAAACTAAACAAAGTAATAGAAGAGAAAAATGAGAACTGTGACATATCTGATTAATGTGTGGCTACTGGTTTAGATAGCCCCATTTTCTTGGGAAACTTATTGCAGTAATCATCAGTCACTTCTTTTTTTGCATTCATTTAATTTTTTAACAAACCTATGCAAAGTACATGATCACTGCTCTTCAGCAGAAAGCAAGTCAAGCTTTCTAACTTTTAGTTGCTGAAGCAAAAAGTGCCAATATAGAGAAAGTGGCAATACTTTGTTTAATAATATCTTTGGACAATTTGCCTTTATGACCCTTTATTGACTCTTTCTGACCCAATGCCCTCAGCAGGCTGTGACAAGAGTGTAACACAGCAAGAGACTGATCACTGGGGGTAAAGCTGAAACTCCATCATGGTCATGACATCAGCAACAGCAAAACTTCCTTTATCCCCTCAGAGAGGAGCTGGCATCTGCTTTCCCTGTGAGGCACCACTGTCTGTGCCCACAGCAAACTCCTCTCCACTGGGATCACCTTTCAAGCAAGTCACAGCTGATGGCTCCCACCCTGCCCTCCTCTGGCTGCAGCCCAGCTAGGGATGGTCTGGAGCTGTGGCCACACACACTTACCCCAGTCTGCACATTGGCCTCCAGAACTCTGCCTCCATTGCACAAATGGGCACATTCCAGTGTACAAATACAGAAGACAATTTCTTTGCAAGCTATCAGCAAGGCAGCTATCCCTTTGTGAAAAGCAAACTAAACAAGGCAAAGGAAATGCCAACATTTTTGTATTTTGTAAGAAGTAACATCACAGGGAATTATAAATATGCACCCAATTTGTTCAAATAAAACAACATTTTACCTACAAAATGGTAGGTCCTCATCTTCATAAAGTGACTTTTAATTTACTCAGCCATAAATTTGAAGTGCAATAGAAGAGTTCAATTTTGTAGACATATCAGCCTAAATATGACCAAATAATGTAACTGTACCACAAGTATTCAATTTTTTTTTTTCAGTCCAAACACCATATTTTTTGTTTTCCATTTCAATACAGACAGACAGTGATGGATTATTACCATTGTAAGTCTATGGTACATATCCTGTGTGGTTGCATGCGATAAATATTTTTCTTTCCTTTTTTTCTGTGTATGTGCAGCTCCATGCCCAATTATTTGTGTCAAAATGACAGTACAGTGAGTTTCTACAATATTACCTATGCTGCAGGATCCTCTGCTACAAGTGATTTTTATGCTCTTTGAAATCTTGTGGTTGGTTAAGGGATATGGTAAAAATGCATGACTGAAAAATGCTTTCAGAGATTTATAATCTATTACTTGGATGCTGAGGCATATTTCAGTGGCAGAAATAGGGCATCTGATGCCCTTCAGCTGCTCTGAGATCACACAGAGCTCCTGCCTCAACATATCCATAAGGCTCAGAACTGACTTCCCAAAATTAAAGAGCAAGCAGGATTAATATGGAGTCTGCCTCTTCTGGCTAATGATGTACTGGAGAATTTCTTTGACTTCAGCTCTCTGTGGACAAGTAGCCAGCAGTGATGTGTGTGTGTGTGTCTGTGGCCCAGGCAATGGAAAGTGAAAATTCACCTTTCAGCCTTTGTTCCATGCCTTCCTCATGCACATTTTGGCTCTATGTGCTCTCTGCAGAAGTGAATGCACAGGACAAGATTAACAGCACCGTGCCTAAGACCTCACCATTGCCAAACATTCAATGTCAGTAAGATTTGATGGGCTTGAAAAGAAAATTAAAATCACCTCCAAACCAGGAGCACTGCCTGTCAACCTTTATAGCACTATGGCAAGTCTTTGTGTGCAATTCATTTCAGTGCCAACATACTTCAGACACAAACTTAAACTCTACATTAGCATTACTTAGGAATTTTAGTACCAGTGCTCAAGCAAGAGCAACAGGAAAATATTTATATTCAGATTCAAATGGTTCTATAAGAGACACTGAACTATAATCAAACTCTAGCACAGATATTCATTAGCAATTACATTTTTTACAGTTTTCAAAAATGCAAGTCATGAAAATCAAAAGCACATAATTAAGAGCAACATTCAAACAAGGGCTTTTATTCACATCTAGTCACCATTTCTGACATACATAATTGCAGACTTTAATAAATATGATTTGATTTATTAAAGATGCATAAAAAAGCATGATATATATTCAAAGTTGGTTCAATGTCTTTCTAGAGAAGAAACTGCATTAAAAAAATCAATTAGGGAAGAGATGAGTTGGCATAGGGACCCAATAAAGAGATGCATCAGTACAGAAATAATAATTAAAAATAATATTCTTTTTATTCAGCTCCTTAATTATTAAATTTTTCATAAATTAGTACTGGTATATTTTAATCAAATGCATTTGTACATTTGCAAATATTTCTCAAATTTTGAAAACAATAACACATCTTAGTAATTTGGATTAACTGTTTTTCGCTATGCTTTAACTCAGTTTTCTTTGGTATATTTTCTTCTCTTTCCACCATCTGCCATAAGCATTCTTAAAAAGGGACTCAATGAAAGGTAAAGAGTGGACAGAAACACAATTCACTGGAGCTCCACACAAACTACTCAGGAAACCTTTTTAATTAAACAGAAGCTCCAGATGTCTCCATTTTGACCAGAAATGCTCTCATTTTGGACTTTTTTCATTTATAAACCCAGTCAGGAAAACGAACTATCTTTGCTTTTGAACTTGGAGATAGATACAATTTTACTCACCCAATCCTAGAGTGAGGAGTTGGCACCAGCCCTCCGAACACCTTGGGCTGCCGGAGAGCTCAGAAAGCCTCCTTAGGGCCCCCCACAAAAAGCCTCGTTAGGGGCCTGAGGCCTTGTTAGGGCCCCCCCACAAAAAGCCTCATTAGGGGCCTGAGGCCTTGTTAGGGCCCCCCACAAAAAGCCTCGTTAGGGGCCTGAGGCCTTGTTAGGGCCCCCCCACAAAAAGCCTCGTTAGGGGCCTGAGGCCTTGTTAGGGCCCCCCACAAAAAGCCTCGTTAGGCCTCGCTAGGCCCCCACAGGCCTTTTTAGGCTTCCATAGCCTCATTAGGCCCCCCCACAAAGCCTTGTTAGGGCCCCCCACAAAAAGCCTCTTTAGGCTTGGGCCCTGAGGGGCAGTGCCCAGGCTGGGCACCCCTCACAAACACTGCCTGCTCCCTAACGAGCTCCTGGCCTTTAATCAACAGCCTTGGAGGATGATCTTCCTTCCTGAATAACAACCCGCATGGAACAACATTTTTGTGATTGAACTTCCAAGGAAAGTTGTCAACCCCAACTGAGTGCAAGATGGAAAATGACTGTGACTGAAGCCTGCTGTCTTGGGCACCTCTAAACAGGGAGCTGCAAAACACTGATTGTTTGCTGATTCATGTAAAAATTAAATTAAAAAAAACCAAAACAGACACACTTTTTTAATACACATACTAATAGACCCATGTCTATAAAACCAGTAATAGAACATTTTTGACTTTCATATTCTAAGAGGCCAAAAGCTCAATGGATCTGAAGGCTTAGCAAGAAAGTGTTCCTCAGATATGCATGAAACACACTAGAGATGTGAAAAAGAGGTAGGGTTTGAACAAGCCATTTGATTTCAGGCAAGAGGACAATACATTATCATCTCTTTTCCCACCTTCATTGCCTAAGGCATCACTGAATTTCATCAGGGTAGGATCTACATATCTACCAACTCTATCCCCCTGCTACCTATGGAAACCCCATCACTGGCAGATGTGCCTCAGTGCCATATAAACTACTCTTGTTGAATACACAAAAGTCAAAAAAATAAAAACCCAAAACCAAGCCAACAGCTTTTTCTTCCTCATTGGTTAAACAAAAAACAAACCCAAAACAATATTTCATTTCTAAGAAACATGCCTGAATACATAAAAGCAGATTGTTTTTCAGTAAGGCAATGCCATTTTTACAAAGTAATTTTTCAGAGATTTGTACAAGTTATTTCTTCAAATTCATGCTCTCTGCAGTTGGACAAATTCCTTGATGTGGTCATTTTTCAGCTGTATGTTTATTAAATCTAGAGGTCAATAGTTAGAGGGATGAATAACCTTGATCAGGTTTCACTGCTGTCAAATAGCACATTAGATAGAGTTTTTAAATTCCTGTGATCATGCAAGAACGGTAGCTGAAATTACGTCTTCCTCCTCCACCACCAAAAAAAAAAAAAAAAAAAAAGGAGGAGAAGGTTGGGAAGCAAATTTGTGTGGTTTTTCAGACTCATGATTTGCTGTGCAGAAAAGGGAAATTTTGAGGAAACCAGAGCAACTCTGGGATATTTTAATTATTTTTTATCATGAGGTTGGAACTGCTGAATCACTTCTGTTCTATCTATCTGTGGTAGCAAACAGAACACATGCTTATGAATTTCACAAGGAAGCCACTAGAAGTTTTATACTGACAGATGCTGAAGCACCTCATTTTACTCATGTTAGTCCTGAAATTGGAAAGGGACAAGTTGTGATAGAAATACTGGCTACAGGCATCAGATCTCAGGTCCAGAGAGAGTCTAGTCACAAAGGTTTGGAATGGTCCCAAAGGTAATAATCATTTGACAAGAATCAAAGCTTCTTAATTTAGGCTGGGTACCAAGTTAATTTGGCTTGATTTTATCTGGTGCTGGTCAGAGAACACCATGCAGCACCATTTTATGAGATTTTATAGGACTGAATCTCACCTGGCCTGAACACCTCTGCACTGAGCTAATTTTCATGGCACACCAGTCTCTCTGATTACTTTCAGGAAGCACACAGGAACTGGAAAAGTGCTACTGGTTGAGAAAAGCAAATGATTGAGCAATTTTAAGCACAAAACAGCATTACTCCATCAGATGCCTGCAGAATCACACCAAAATATAGTCCTGTCATTTTTTGACATGTACATTTCCTACTTTCCTCTTAAACCCATAAGCAGCCTGAGTTCTGGCTTGAGCTTTGAAGAGGACAGAATCTAAAAACTATTCCAAGGATTTTACAAAATGAGTGCCTTTTATAGGGTGTTCTCCAGAGGAGCTCCTTAACTCTGATACTCCTGCAATGCTATTTTAGACTCTTGGTCAGATGTTTGGTCTGGTAGTGTGGAGGACAAGACACCTGTACAGGTGTCCTCTGTGAGAGGATGGGATTTGGGCCACTTGCTACTCTTTTTTTATTATTGTTTTTTTCCATTTATTTTAAATATTGCTTATTTTCAAAATCATTTTAGTATTTTTCCAGGAAGGCAGAAGCTATCACCAAGATAGGAATTTCTCAGTGTATTTATAACTATTATGTAGATTCTCTGAAAATACAGAGTTCTTTGATCTAACTCAAGCTAGTCAAAGAGATAAGAGAAACAGATTGATACTGAGCTATTCTGAAGCTTGGGGAAAATGAAACAGATATAAATCAAAGAGCAAACATTGTCCTCTGTGATTCTGGCTTCTTCTGCAGGAGTCTCTCTCATGCATTATCACCAAAATACAATGTTTGAGGTATATGCTTCACACTTACTTGAAATTTTCTAATTAAACACAGTTGGTAAAAACAGAAATAAGTACTGAGCAATAATATAACTATGTCTGACTGTTGAACAGCATTTGATTGCTCATTCCTCCTCACCTCATTCCCACCTCACCAGGGGAGTTCTTAGAGGAGCCTGGGTCACAAGACTACTTCATGAGACTGACCCAGATACTGAAATTATAAAGCTGTGATTAAAAATATAAAGCAAATCACTGAAAAGAAAAAAATCCTTGGTTTAGACACTTCTGAATAAAATATATAATGAGTTTGGAGCTAATTTGGGATACTGAAATGGAAGTGGTAAGTCCAAGTCTGATCATACTCCAGCATTCAATTCTTTGCCCAATGTACCAAGAGAACCAGGTGTGAACTGGACATCAGCAAAATTAGTTTGAAAATTCTTATGTCATAATAATGCTGTCCAGAGACAATATTCTAACAGGAATATCAAATAAAGGAATCTAAATAGCTTAAGCTAAGGTCTGCTAAACTAGGAAAAGGATTAGCTATTGTCATCTGTGCTAGGAAAGGACTAGACTTAACAATGATCATGGCTCTTCAGTCTTATTTTATCCATTGATAGAATCATCCAACCATAAGAAAGAAAAAGTAACAGTTGGAACAAACCAGCCATAAGAAAGTAAAATTCTATGGGTAACACACTGTAAAAAACACCACTAGAAGAAACATCATCATATTTCATAAGTTTTCATGAATATTCAGTACAATAAGAAATTCAGTAAGGAATTACTCAGTGGTGCTCTGGGAATAGCAGAAATAGTTCTGTAAGTATTCCAGGAGAAGAACAATTTGACATGCATTATGTAAAAGAAACTTCAAGTAATCTTTTAGTCTGAAAGTACTGGCAGACTTCCAAGAATCAAATATTTGGGTAAAACCATGTGCCTAGGGACTGATCAAGGGTATACTTCTAATGATAAAATCTGACCAATGTGAAGACTAATTATTATAGACTAAAAATGAAATGCAAGTACTGTCAGGCTGTGAATAAAGAGGGTACAGATTTATCTGCTCATGCAAAGGACAATTTTTCTTACATTTCTGGACATTAAGTTAGAAAAAATGTTGGTATATACTTGCAAGGAGATAAAATAAGGACTGTGATGCAGACTGTATAATTATAATGCTTTTTGACATATATGACTACACTGCATTTTGAGAGCTGCTAGTGACAGAATTGACATCATGATAAAAGCATAGTGTTCTCCTTAGAGAGTCTGGCTTTCTAGTGTGTAAGAAAGAATACAATGGTGCTAAGATACATCTTAATGAGAAAAAGAAAACATTTCTGTCATTATGCCATAAATACAGCATCATCATTTTTAATAACCAAAAGCTTCTAGTAAATTAGTAAATCAGTTAATGGTTGCTTTGTAAGGAAATAGTGGAACAAATAAAATTATAAGGAGGTTTCCAGCTAGAATGATCCTGATACCCAAAGTACTTAAATTCTCCCATTTTCCTTCCTTCAAGAAAGAAAACAAGCTAGCAAAAAACAAACAAAAACAAACAAACAAAAACTCACTCTAGAATGTAAAGGACTTAATCCAGTTCCTCTTCAGTTCTCAGCAGTTTTAAAAATAACACTAAGTACATGCTAAATCTTGAAACTTATCTGTACTGGAAAGAATCAAGATCCAGGCAAAACAGTCTCAATAAATTATCCCTGGTCAATTCCTGACAGTGCACACTGAGCAGCCCTTAACAGAAAGATTTAGCCAGCTGGGGATCCTTCCATACATGCAAAAAGAGATGGAACTGGACCCTTGAAAAGAATCCAGCCTGGCACATGGGGTAGTCACAAAAGGTCACAGGAGAAGCAACACAATTAAATCAGACATGAAGCTGAATTATACATGAGATTACTTTAATCTTGGTGTTATAAGAAGAGCTGCTGTGCAGTGTCAGGCCAAAGGGCCCAACAGCTGTGAGATTTGCCAATAGGGCATGTCCAGGCAAGAGCATGGCAATGACAGTGTCTTTATGAGTGGGCATGATCTTTGTATGTCTGAGCAGCTGATTGCACGTGGAGCTAAAAAATATTATTTGGGATAGGATTATGTCTTTACTGAGATTACAACAGGCATGCAGCATCCCCCAAGCCCTCCACTTCTGCCTCTCTCTCATGCTTCTCAAATACAGACCTAACTAAAATACAACCTGCAGGCAAATGATCTGATCTGTCACATTGTGGTTGTGACATCCTGCACTACAATATGGCACCTGTAGTGAGGACACCACAGAAATCTGGATATTACAGACCCCTGATGGGGGGAGCATCAGTCCTCAGGTGACCCCATGTACTGGCTGGTCGCTGTGTCTCCAGGCAGGATGGCTGGACACAAGTCCTTTCTGATGAAAAAGTGCTAGAATTTGTATCAGCAAAACCTACAAAAAGGTTGAGATCAAAGTTTTATCTTTAAAGGGACTCAATTATTTTTCAATCTGAGGACTCTCATTTATGCTTTCCTATTTCTTTTACTTTGTTTTGTAGTATCCAGTGGAACCCAGCATATCAGAGCTGGGTATAAACAGGGTGTGTCAGCCCTTTAAAATCTGGCAGCCTTGACAACTGAGAAAAGCATTTTGAATTACAATTCCACAAATTTGCAATACCAACAGACAAAAAACAAAGAAAAATTGCCAGTAATGTAGATATTTAATGCAAGGGCAGATGGCAGAAACCACCTATGTTCTGATACAGTGATAGCCCAAGAGACCAGCTCCTCCTCCTAGCAAAATTCTATATCATAGGCAAGGTGGAAAACCACAGTAATTCTGATCAAAAAAGCAGTATTTTATTTTTTTTTAAGATCTTTTGGATTTATCAAGAATTATCACAAACCACTTCTCTCTCACTGGCAAAGAGTGCAAGAACCACTCAGTGTTTTGTGAAGTTTTTCTGGAGTCAGAAAGAGGATTGAGATTCTACCAGAATGAAATTTATTGATTTCTTAATCCAAAAGATCAAAATGTCTTTTCATTTTGAAAATATCCTTCCATTTCAGTTAAGTTGTCCCTTTATGGTTTTGTTTTTTAAATAGCAAGGAAAAGAATATTTTAGGTGAAACCCTTTGGTCTTGGTTCCTCATCAAAGTACATGACATTTAGACAGGCTTGGTGGACAAATATTTGTATAATTAATAGTTACTATGATTTCCCATCAGGGTCTATGCTTAGATCTATAAACTTTATTTAATGATAATTTAACACGCAAATTAAGATAGGTCTTAACTACTGGGCTGTTACAGTAGTTCTCTCCTAGCCATAACTATTGATAAAGAAAACTGAGACATTAAAAAAAAAACTCTAAGTAGAGGAAAAAAAAAAGTCAGTCCTCAAAGTAAACTGTACTTCCCTAATATAATGCCTTACTCATGGAGCATTTATAATCAAAGAATAACAATGGCAGAGAAAATTACTACATACGTGAATATCTGATGCTGAAAAGAAAACTGATTGATAAGAACAATATTGAGACTTAAAACCACCTAATCACAATCAGTAACTTTTAGTCTGTAATCTGCCTGCACTGCCAAATGCATATGAAAAAAAGTCAAAATTGCACTAGTTCATTCACAGGAGCATGCACCTGAGAATCAAAACACAATGGCAAAAGCTTCAGGGTGCATTACTTTAAATATTAAATAGATAGAAAATAAAGTATCAGAAGTACAGAAAAAGCCATATTATGCTCCAAAAGAACTGAAGTTTTGAACTTTTTGTGACAGCATGGTTTGCTTCCAGATGTGTGAAAAGTTTTTCCTCTGCCAGCAACTATTCTCCTCTGAAATAATTTCTAACGCTCCACTGGCAGAGAAGGTCAAATACTCACACTGGGGAACCTGAGAACTGTAGCTTGTCCCTTTAACCTTTTCCCCAAAGGTTTTGGTCACACCAGAATCTTCTGTAGCTACTTTTCACCATCCTGTAAATAGGTAACTAACACCACTCACCTGCCTTTTGAAGATATTTCCCAAGTGGAAAACATTGAGATACAACACTGATGAGTGTCATCAACAGAAATAGAGTTCAAAATTATTTTTATTGTACTAATAAATATACAAATTTCAAATCCAATCATTTTATTCAAAATATAAAACCTATTACTGCCTGAATGAAGTTCTCTCTGCTGAGAATTACAAATGTGACACATAGACTGTGTCAACATCACCTTTTCTTCTAGACAGCAAGTTTTTAAGCAAGCAGCCTCAGAGGCTGAAGGACTTTGAGTTCAGTGTGGGCCACAGAGCTTCCTAAATGCCAGGAGATGCTGTCAACAATACCTGGGAGAACCCACAGTGAGGTAGCAAGACAACTGCACACACTTTGGTCACGCTGAACACCATGAGCAGGCACAGATAGCTTGCAATTTCTATCCCTCTAAGCATCAGACTTGTCCTCTCCATCACAAAAAGAAGAAAAATTAAACCTGGAAGTAACTTGTAAAGTGTGTGGGATTGGTGACAGCCAGAAACAGCTTGTTTAAGGACCAAAAATTAGTGTATTGTTTGTGGCACTTTCTGGAAGAAGTATTCATGGTTGTCAATCACTTCTGATTGTCTTAACAACCCAAATGTATTAGAGCTTGGAAACTAAAACATTTAAGCAAATCAGAAATGGAAGTGCTATTCAAAGCAGTAAAACACCGTGACTAATGTGTCCTTTGCAAAGAACATCACCTTCAGAAAAGGCAAAAAAGGAATCAGAGATACACAAATTGATTTTATTATCATTATTTTATGCAGAAGGACATGAGGGTCCTTTGAAGCTGAAAATGATTCTAATCAAGCTATTATTACCTGTTTTCATCCTAAATCAATTTCCTCCTTAGGCTTTAGCTGAAATCAGTGAGGTAATAAACGTCAGACATGCAAATTCAACAGGAGAGAAAGTTCATAAGCATTTGTTCCTTAAAAAGATTTATTACAAATGTGGTTTGCCCTGAAAGCCTGATGATGGATGTGCCAAGGTTTGTAGCTGTGTCTGACAGGGGGGGACAATGTAAAACATAAGAAACAGTGCCCTTTCAGATGAAAGGCAAACAGCCAAGCTTAGCTCTTGGAAAATAATTACAGCTCATATACAAAGACAGCTACAATTTACTTTGTTAGCGTATTAAAACGTTGGTAAAACTACTGAATGGAATCCACTTTCCCCAGGAAAAGAAAGCACAGCAGATTGACAGATCCTGGATTCTAACAGAAGCCTCTAGAACAATGTGACAATCCAGACAGGCAACCTTCACACTCAGTGTACAATAATTTCTCTTGAGGTAAATCAGATTAATTTGGAGGTTTTTCTTACTGTAAAAAAAGCAAACAAACAAAACCACCAAAAACACCACACCACATAACCGAACAAACAAAAAAAAAACAAACAAAACCCACTTACTATTATAAATACAATACAGGATAAACATTTTTATCTAATTGAAATTTAACATGTAACAGGCACCAGTATGCAGAACAGAACCCATGGCAGGTCCCCAGCAGCACTTTTATAATCTGCAGGCACAGTTTGAAATGACCTTGCTTATAACCATAGCTGCCTTTCTAGCAGAAGTCTTTAGAGTTCTGCTGGTTTCCTTGGCAACTATTAGTAATGCAAGAAAGATACAACATAGAAAAAATTACATTTTACCCAATCCTGTTTCCAGTAACTGTTAATTCCCCTCTCATATCAAAGGGAATTTTACAAAAGAATTTTTCCTCCCATGTCAAGAGTAACAGATAATACAAAACTTTACCACAGTAAAGGCCATTTCATACCTCTTTAACCATCACATCTGATACTGCCTAGACTACTACAAAACAAATGTTAACCTTTTCAAGAAGTTTTCTGCTTTTCATCTGTGTAGGTAAGCACTGTTGTGTTTCTGGGGAGATCAAGGCAGGGAATTTAAGTAAAATGCAGATACTTCTCTGTGTTCAGCTCTTAACCTTTTTGTCACCATCCTCATGTCCTGCTCTAACACATGGCACTTCAGCAGTGGGAGCAAAAAGCTCATTTCACAAGAGGCAATTCAGCAGGACTGAGGTGGCAACTTCTGTTTATTCTTCCTCATTGTTATTCCTACACCAACTGCATTTGGTTTCTGCACAAGTGTCACACTGATATCCTCTTTTCCCCCAGTGCTGGCTCTCACAGCCTGCCTTGGCTGCTTGTAAAGATTCACCTTCTCAACAAGGATGTCACACTCAAAAGGGAAATGACGGCTGAGTTATGAAATCTATGTGGGTTTATCCTCTGCTTGGCAGAGGCAACATTTACATGGACAAGTAATATTTGGCCACATTGTAAAGCTTTCACCAGACCTCAGAAAGGAGCAGAATACCTTGAAACTTACAGTTGAAAGGAAACATTATGTGACAACCACAGCTGTGTAAAGTAGGGCAAATCCACCTCCCCACCCTGGCCCAATAAATAAAAAAATAAATGAAATCAAGGATTGGCAGAGAGTAGGAGGAAAGAGTTAAAGATAACAAAGAAAGTGAAGATTAAGTGAGTCTCTAGCATGAAATGCATTTTCAGCCCTTTAGTGACAGATCTGAAGAGGGAAAAATAGTATTTATATTCCTGAAAGATTGTGTTTACAGCAAGATGAAAGGGACAGAACATGGAGCCACAGCACACTTTTAAATAGAGAATAACATACAAAGTTCATTAGGTTTTTATAGAAATTATTTACACTCTCTATATAATTTTCCATCTATCAACTAGAGATTTACATTTCAATCATCCCTCTATATCTCCAAAAACACTTTCATATTGTTATGGAATATATGGACAAATTTCAAGTCATTTTTCAGAGAACAAAAACCAAATGAAGCCTCCAGCCTATTCAAAACTCTGAGTCTTCACCCACAGGGTTTTTTGTTTGTGCAAGCCCAGCCATTAACATAATTTTAACTCCAGACTAATTGAGCCAAGCCACATGTAGTCAGCAATAGCAGAATACACCTACTCTTTCCAGGCATTTCTAGTGAATCAGATGCACAAAGCCTGGAATATTACTAGCAATCTTTAATAAAATGCACCAAGGAAAACTGTGTGGCTTAGTGATATCACAGAGCAGTTATAGTTTTCAAAATGTAAGTAAGTCCAGAGAAAGCATAAAATTACATCATGAACATGGAGGGGATGAAAAGAGAAGTGAGAAGAAACAAACTGTAGCAAACTGAACTTCCATGTAGCGAGCCCAGTGACAAGCAGATCCTGAAGACACATGCACCACTCTCAGAAAAGAGATTTGCTTTGTCTCTGCTTTTAACTTAGGACCTGCAGTTTTCCTCACACATCTACAGTGCAGACACAGAGGGGTCTGAGCCAGCTACAAACAGGTGAGCCCTGTTTGCTCCAGGATGGATGCAGGAGTGAGATGCTAATTAGCAAA
This sequence comes from Molothrus ater, assembly GCF_012460135.2. Lineage (NCBI taxonomy): Eukaryota > Metazoa > Chordata > Aves > Passeriformes > Icteridae > Molothrus > Molothrus ater. The sequence goes on from NC_050491.2 coordinate 6,259,348, forward strand.
TTAGCAGCTGCCTGGCCACCCCTCTGTGCCAGGTGGAAGTACCAACCCCAGCTGTAAGGTTGACTCTTCACCGAGCTCTGCTGTACAAGCCTGTGCTATCTAGAACTTCTTAACAGACATTGTGCTGTTTGTTATTTTTCACAAAAAGGTCCTGGCAACATAGGGCCTGTGAAACACTCTCATCTTTCACCTTCCTATTCTTGAAACAATGTCTGGCATAAATGTTCACTGACAAAGCAGCCTTGAAACATAACCTGAGTGACTGAAAGCCAAATGAAGAAAGCAACCAGGGGTCAAACAAAACCTTCAACCCAGAGTATTTGAACATTTGTATGTGAATCTGTATTGTAACTCCTGTAAATGCAGCCCTTTACAGAAGGAGCATAGTGTAAATTGCCAACACATATTTGGAACTTTACTGGTGTGAAAATACTGTAGAATAGCTTCAGTAACTCTGCTGCCACCTCAGAGACACAGTCAGTCTTGTATCACTGGGGAGCACACACAGAAGATGAGACAGCCATCCATTACTCCTTCCTCTAGCTGGATCCTCCAGTTTTAAATGAGGGTTGTGGACAATTGCCTTATGAAGACAGATTTAGGGTAATTCCCACCATCTTAACACAACAAGCAGAAATGACTGTTCCAATGATCAGATTGGATTTGATCTTTAGCTCTCACTCAGAAATACTGCCCTCCTAGTAGATGTAATTTGCGAGTCAAATTGATGACAAGTGTGATTTTGTGTCCTTTAACTGTGTAACAACTTTGGGTTTCTGACTACACCTATTCAGATGTCCAACTGACACGCTCCATTTAGAAGTAATTGTGGTTTTAAAAAAGGGACTAAACCACAAAATCTTGCTCAGCATTTTGGCATTATCCACATAATTTCCCTATGGCAATGCTATCCAAGAGTGGAAGAATCCCCATTTTGATGGGCTAAGATAACTAACTAAAGCTCTCTGATGAATTTTCATTCAATGGCAACACTTCCATGGTCTGATCTCCACATGTGCCTCTCTTTTTTGGCAGCTGTGGCTTATGCACTGAGCTGACAGGGCAGAACCAAGGACTTGCACATCAATCCCTCAACCCCTCTGCTCCTGAAACTGCACTCAGAGAGGGCAGTTCAGTCTGTCTCCCTCCTTTTCTTTGGGGAAACACACTTATTTCTTTTTGCCATAGATACATCATGCTTATTAAAACAAGACCCAGCAATTTTAATTAGCCTCATTAGGTCGAAAAATTAGAGATTTATTTAGGCTGGAAAAACACTTGAGATCATAGAGTCCAATTCCAAAATGGCACAGGCTGGAAAAGACACTGTAGATATAAACCCAAAGATAGCCCTGCTTAAAAGGGCAGAGCTCCCCAAATGCTGGGGTACACTATTGAGACTTCCAACTAACTCCTGAGTCAAAACCAGTCTAATTGCATTTTTCTCCCTTTGAGAGACAGTTTTTTGAAACAAAGAACATTTATACTTTGCTATTTAAGTTTTTCTTACCAAAAATGGTTCCAAGTAAAAGCTAAAATTTTGTGACAGTAGTTAAATAGTCCAGGAAAAGCATTATCAAGCTGTTGAAGCTTTCAAAAGATCTCTAAAGGAGAGAAAAAATAGTACTAGGTTATGGGTAGAAGACACATTTTTTTTAAAGAATACAAATATTATTTTTACAAAATGCCAAGTCTGTGGGATAAAGAGCCCACAGAGGGAAATTCAGTCAGCAACATTTTTGTTATAATCATTTTGCAAGAAATAACACCTTCCTTGAATTTTGCTTTTACTTTTACTAAAAAAGAAAAAAAGGCACTTCTGGACTGCAATTTTAGTTATTATTATTATTATTATTATTATTATTATTATTATTATTATTATTATTATTATTATTATTATTATTAATAATAATAATAATAATAATAATAATAATAATAATAATAATAATAATAATAATAGATGTGATTCTATTTAGAGCAAACAAGCAATTTTTGAAGGACAAAAAAAATGTTAAATCCTGGGTAAAAACTATGTACAACAAGGATTTTACCCCTGGAAACAATGATGTCAGGCATTTAGCTCAGTTTCAGTAATTCTATTTCTCCTAGTAACAGGAAGTGCTTCAATGAATTTAACTTTGTTAAGTGGAGACAAGCCTTGTTTTGAAAGTTATTCAATGCATCTGGAAGATGACTAATAAAAAAAAGAGGGGGGAAAAAAAGAGGCATTTACTAATGCCCTAGAAATTGCTCATCCTCTTGAACTAAAAATACTGAGTATATTGAGACTGTTGAAGATTTAAAAGAAATTGCTCACAGAACAGGAAGAAAACTGGAACTGCCAGATTCTGTTAAAGAGTATCCCCAAGGCAGGACAGCAGGAGTACAGCAGAAAGCAAAGAGAGACACCAGGCACCAACAGAAGCAGGTATATAATGACTAATGCTCATCAAATACATTTAATTCTCAGTATATTCTTGACCCAAAAGCATCTTTTCCTGGGGATCTCTGGAGTTGGAATGAGTCAGCCTCTGCTTAATGAATGAATATAAATATGGGCAATTTCCTCTGAATTTATGTATCCAGCAATGCATTGACATTCCAAATATTATTTTTTTTTTAATAGTTCTGTAAAGCTCAGCAGACTTACAAATCAAGACATGGGGAGGGAAGGGTTAATTCTGGCTGTTAATTTTGGTGCCTGGGAGTCAGAATTCCTCCTAAATGGTCACTGGAGGAATGATCCAGAGCATCTAGGCTATGGACTTAGAGTTCCTGCCATTTAGGATGTAAGATGTGTGAGAGACAAGGCTGCTTTCACTCTGTGTCAAAGCTCTGACAGCACATCTGTGCTTTCCTTGGCTGGGAGTGCATGAGTGAGTGTGAGTGTGTGAGAGGGAAGGTGTGTGTATGTGTGTGTGTGTGTGTAAGAACACCACTGACCTCAGCACATGTGAGTGTATATCAAATAATTGCTTGCTAACTTAGCACTGAAGAAGCTCTTAAGGCGGTTGCAAACAAAAGCCAGCTGGGTTTGTTCTGATTGGAGGTACTGGGATAGCTGTAAAGCTGTTTCTGCAAATATTTGAATAACCTGAATTCAGTGGCTCTCCCAGTCCTAACTCCAGTTGTGACCTACCTGGGTGGAAGGCTTGTGCATGCCCAGGAAGAGCAGACAGAACCATCAGGTCTGGCATTACAGAGGGGTGCCCTTGTCACACACCACAAACTGCAGCAAGGGCAGGTTAGGCAAAATGCCCAAAGCCAAGGACATTGGGACATAAATAGGAACTGAACTGGGGATAAACACTCACCCATTAGCTTATTAAAAAATAACTTCCTCGTGTTCTCTGTCATTAGCTTTACTTGCTTAATGATATTGTTTTGCACCACTGGTACCTCTTACTCATTTAACCAACAAAACAAGGCTTCATTTAAAATAGAAGATTCTGTTTTGCTCTGACAGATACAGGTCCACTGGTAGAGGCAGGAAGAATAAAGGTCACAGGAGACATAATGAGAAATCCTGTGTCAGCTCTGTAGGGTAGTGTTGCCATCCCAGTTTCACTTGGGAGGGAAGGAAGCAGTGGGAACAGCACTTAAAACGTAAATTACAGTCCTCAGTATGGCTACAGTGAGAAAGAGCACTGCAGTTACCATCAAATAAAAATGACTTGGCAAATGAAGATACACAATTCCCAACAAGCAAGTTTCACATGAATTACATTGTGGAAGGATATACAAAGGTGCTGACTATGGCCCTACAATTGAAAACAAAACAAGCAAAATTTTACTTTTAGCCCTCAAAACCAAATTAATTAAGATAAGAGCTATCACAGCATATAGCATGATTAATTCCTACATGAGATCTACCATAACACAGAAATATACTCAGCTGGATGTAAAAAAACAACAATTAAAGAAATCTGCAAGAGTCATCTTCAATAGGGAAGAAACACGTAAATAGGAAAAATAAAAAAATACTCTCAGTGGCCAAGTTTTCCTGAGACTGTACTACATCAATTCATCAACTTTCAGATTATGTACCAAATTGAGTGTTTCATCCTTTACAAGAGGAGATCAATTTCAGCAGCCTGGGGTAGTGGTGCATTTTACAGAGAAGTAAGAATGCAACAGAGATGTCCTATAAGCGTTACTTCATTACACAGTCAAATATTTCAGATGTGTTTGAGGTAAAAAATATCCATGAAACTTAGTCCATGAAATGCTGTCATAAGAAATTTTTTTTTTCCATGAAAAGCCTTCTCAGGAGCATCTTGTGCCCTAATGCTGCACTGCCTCTATGGGCTTATTGCATTAACTCAAGTCACTGTTGTAAAAAGCATTTAGTTTAGCCTCTATAAATTCTGACACTAACATAGACTGTAAAGAATTTTCCCATATTAAAATAGAAAATCTACTATTAATCACCAGATTATGCAAAATCATATTAATGGAAATATTTCTAAGTTTAGCAAGTGAATCACCAATGGAAATTGCATTAAACTGAGATGAATATCATATCCAGACTGCTTCAGATTTACTATTAAATTTAATATTTGCTTACTAAAATTACTGTTTTAAAAGCTTATAAATAACAGATTATGTAGAAGTGCAAATTTGAGCAGTGTTATTCTTAAGACGTCTTGTTTTCTGCATGTTATAAAAAATGTTTCCAGTAAAGTGTTTTGCACAATATTAATTAAAATACAAGCCAGAGCTCTTTCCTCCTAACCAAGCTCCTGTAAGAGAGTAGCTTCAAAGAACAGTGATCCTCATGAATCATAAGCACCTACAAATCTGCACACAAACCAATTTCTGAGACACAGGCTACTGGAGGTATGGGTTATAGAGTGAACATACAGTATCACAAAAAATACAATTATTGTCAGCTGACCAAATGTGTCAGTGAATGCACAGGAATTTATAATAAAATGACATATTTACTAATGAAATGCTAAAAGGCATTAACCTCTATCAGAAAAAATAAGAGTATAAGTCTTAAAGCTTGTTGAAATCAGATGCTTTGACATTATATCTTTCCAAAGAGATCTATAATTTGGTAAACTACTGTGAGAGAAAATAGAACTAGAATAGAAGAAAGACTTTTTTTCACTTTGATGATACAGAAAGATAACCCTAAAATTCTAAAGTTCTCTTGAAAAGGTTCCTTTTTCATTTGTATCAGGATTCTTTTTTATATTTTTTTCTTGGAGGTTATATCAAGGTATAATTTGTTCTTGCACACAGTTTGTAGGCGTTTTGATAGAGAGGAAGAGAAAAAAAAACCCAAAGCCAGAAGCAACTCCACTGGTAAGATCAGCTGAGGTTGCTTTGGGGAAAAGCAAGATTATCACATTTCTGTCTAGAATTTCACTCAGTGTATGTAAATATGCTGAACAGTCCAAATCAGCAGCCCCTCATTTCACACAGATGGATCAAAACACAGCAGACTTCTATTGAATGAGTTACAAATTTTACTTAGACATGTTGATCCCACATGTCTCTGGAATTTCTGGACATCCATCTAATCCCAAAACCAAGCAGCCCCTCTTCTGAACTGCAACAATCTCATGCAGAAGAGATCAGTCCCCTAGAAGTTTTCTCTTTCAGTCTCCACCTCCCTTCTCTTCTATCTCTTCTCTGGACCCATTCCCAAGTTCTTTTTTGAAGATTGAATATTAAAATCTTAGCAGGTTCTTTAAGATCCAATATTGATCTTTTCCCATTTTACCTGGAAACACCTTCCTTTTCTATGACAAAATTGTATGTAGTGTTCCAAGAACTAAAGCAAACTGACAACTGTGGCCATTCTGTCATCAAAACTTGCTCTTGTTCTTCTGAATCATTGATGACCTCTAGAAGAAATAGCCATGACTTTCCCATGTAATATGATGCTGATACACTACTGAATTTCAATATAATTCATCACTCTGTCCTTCAAAATTCTTCAGGAGTTTACAAAACAATAATTCTTCCTCTACACATAATTTCCAACTTTGTGCTCCAGTTCTCCAAAGAAAATACTGGACAGTTTTCACCTCATGAAAAATCCTTCAAGAGTTTCACTAATAATTCTATTACCTATAACCTTTCTAGTAAATGAGATTTAAATTCTCTCTCACACACTAATCCAGGTTAATAGGTTGAAATTATGTTTCATACTACTTGGAATTTTAATTACCTGATTCATCACTGGCATCAATACTTTTGTTCTGCACTACTGAATCCATTTTCTACTTTGGCAACAGAGAGGCTGGACTCACATTCAGAAATTAAAATAAGATAAAAAATAAATAAAATAAAATAAAATAAAATAAAATAAAATAAAATAAAATAAAATAAAATAAAATAAAATAAAATAAAATAAAATAAAATAATAAAATAAAATACCTGGCAATATATCTGAAAGGGGGGGTGGGGGGAGACACAATAAAAGGAGAACAATTAAATGAGATTTGAACAGAAACAATCACAAAAATATTATCATCACATATCTTTGCAAAGAAGATATACCTAGCAGAAAACCAAGTCAGTTCTATATTCTTCTTCATGACTTCAGGTTACAGTCCCAAGATCACAATATACCAAAGATTTATCCCAGTTGCAGCTTTTATCTTAATTGTCACCCTCTAAAATAGTTCAGGTGTGGATTTATTCCACCTTGTCGGTGTGCCGTGTCCTCCCAGCTCCTGTCAGGCTCAGCACAGGAGTTCTCCTCTAAGAGGCCTGTGCCAGGAGCACTCCCTCCCAGAATTACGGATGGGCTGCTCTGCCATTGCAGTGCCCCGTGCCCGACTGATGGCAAGACCTGAACTCTGGATTTTTGTCTCCAATGAATTATAATCCAGTTTGAGGATAAGACATTGAATTTCTATGCCAGTTTCAATGCCACCGAATGGCTTCCAGGCTATGACATGATCTACATAACTAAAATGGTGGTTTCTGTTCTCCCACTAAATCCCTGCCCCATTTCTAGCACATATATACACCAAGAAGTGCTAACAGCACAAGTTATGATTTTTCATTAAAAAAAGGCCAAACCACATCTATGTAAATGGCTTTAGTTCCATAAAAACCAGCTTTATTTTTTTTTTCCTAAAAAGCAGATTTAATAGATTTAAATCACTGATAAAAGCAACATCTGTTGCTTTTATACCACAGCCCTTGCAAACCACGACACTCAGACACAACTACATTATCTAAAAGTCTGTGTTTCTTTGTAACCACTGAGGAAATTAAGTTACAGGGAAGTTATTGACTCCTGAGATAATAACTGAGACAGCAGTTTCTTCCTTTGAGTTACCCTCAGAGTAGAATTCTGTGGTGTCAACCTGGCACTCAAAGTCAGAGGTAAGACTGAGTATGAACATATTTTTTTCTAGGCTAAACACTAAGAGATAATTTAGCAACTCCATGTTTCTGAGAGATGAAATCGGTAGGGTCAGACCTACAAATGTATCGTGTAGACACCAATCTTCAAATTTGATGGAAACAAGAAACCAAAAGTCATGTGCATCTGTCCTTAACATTCAAAGATAAGGTGTATGACAATAACAACAAATGAAAACCAAACACAGTTAATAAAGTTACAGATATGTAGTCCTAGCAGTTCAAAAGGATGAGGAAGGAAATCATTTATCCAGCACAGTTTGACTTTAGACATGCCCTTCAAATACTGAAAATACAAGAGCAAACAAAATCAGAATATCTTCCTACACAGTATGAGTTATAGGGTCAATATTGGAACTGCTGGCCTGTGCTATGCAGAGGGTCAAACTATGAGAATATAAGGGTCCCTGCTGATTTTCAGATATATCAAGCTATGAATAATTTAAATAACTTTCCAGGACAAACAGAAGAACAGGAGTTTAACAGCTGAGCTGACAAAATTTTTTTTATCCTCTTGCCCACCAACTGAATTTAAGTAATATTTGCAAATATCTGGAAAAAATATATATTCCAACAGTAAATAGCAGTTTTCACAGCTTTACCATGGTCACTATAGCTGGTTTTGGTATTTCAATCTACTTACTACAGAGATTCATTCAAGAGTACAGCTGCATGGAAAGCTGACTAAAACAGGAAATTCCCCTTGGCTGAAGATTTTTCCTCTGTTTGCAAATGAACAGAGTAAAATTAACTGTGAAATGGCTTATTTGGTAATTGACTTACAGATTCTTGGCCCTAAGAACATGAAGCCTTGGTTACATATCCACTTTAATCTGGCATTGGCCCAGGATGCTGCTGGAGAGGAGCATCCATCCAGATATGCAGAGCAGGCTCCCGCTCCTGCTCCGTGAGAGGCCTGGGGCAGCTCAGCCAGAGGCTGCACAAGTGCTGCTGTGGGCACAGCAGAGCCAGGGAGATGCTGTAGCCATGGCAATTGGAAGACAGGACTGAATTCAGGTCAGATTTAAGTACTGCCACGATCATGGTCTGGGTCTCTACCAGCCCAGCTGGCTGAGGAGCCCAAGGTGAGGGCTCAAAGGACAGGAATATTTGCTTTCTCACTCATATTAACTCTTATTCCCCAACTAAAGCAGTGGATGTAGTGACCTCAAAAGGTCATTACTTTTGTACTTGTGACCCAAAGATTTATTCAGTTTAGCAATTCCTTCATTACAATTCACACTGCGTCATTGCAGAGACCCAGAAAGCAAGCTGCTGAATACAAACATTTGAATTAAAGAAAAAAATCAAAGTCTGTAAATAAAGCCTTTATATGCAAACATAAAGAGAAAACAAACACTCCTGTCTTCATTCTCCAAAGGAACTCTGATTTGTGTGTTGTATGTGTAGGAATTCTATCAAATGGCAGGGGTATTTTAACTATGTTCATATCATAGTAAAAAGAATAATGTCCTTTGTGGGGGAACAAACACTTAAAAAACTGTGTGTTTTGACAGGGAAACCCTGAAAGACAGTGCATAAAACAGTAAAGATTTAGATAACTTTCTCCTCACAGCCTTTAAAGGACATAAAAGAAGTGAAATAGCTTTCTGAGGATCCAATTTGGATCTAAGTTATTGATTATTACTACTTAAAAGAATGTAATGAAAGACCTCCAGGATCTTCATAAAGCATTTAAAGTCTCTTAAACTGCAAAACTGAGAAACATCTGGCAAAGTAGAAGAAGTGCACCAATGTGTTCATCTGAACTTTAGGGTTCTTTTTGTATTCTTGTGTCCCACCTCACTAAGAAGCTGTGAAATTCTACAGCTGCTGCCCTTCCTTCAGAACATTTCCGGAATGACAGAGAGGAGGCATCATCTCTGATCTGACAAGGCTTTCTGTTTACTAATACCATTTGCATGGCCAAAATACTTATCAGGCCTTGACCACTGCACCAGTTGTAGACATGGCAGAAAACATGGTCCTGATATTACACCAAGTCTCTAGAATGTCTTATTTGCACAGCATTTTTATGCGTCCATGAGCTCCTCTAGACCCTTCTACTCCATCTTTGCCAGCTCATCTATCATTCAGTGATGAAATAAAAACAGGTACTGATCCCCATGGCCTTGATTTTTCACAAAATTTATTTTGACACCCACACACAGAGTAAACATTATCTGGGAAACTAAATATAAATAAAAGCCCCCTTTTGGCCCATAAATATAACTTAAAGAACTTTATGTCTTAAGGGAATCAGCAGTATTTCCTCAGCTTCTGAGAAATAAAAAAGTACCCATGAATCTGCCAGTTTAAAACCAGAATACTCCTTGCTACAGTATTTCATCTCTTTCTATTCATAGTTGTTAATTTTTAAAGAGACCAAAACAGCAAGAGGGCAGAACAGTCAATCCTGTCACATTCAGAGGAAAAACACATTAGTCACCTCCTGAATTGTGGCTCCTTATTCCAGCCCTCCTATGGCTTGTTTAGCAAGGTCAGTGCTCTGATTTTTCTCTCTGGCCCTGGTGCTGGTCCATCTCAGCTAACCATGCTCGTTCTTCAGCTTGCCAGCAGGAAGAAAAGAGGAATCCTGTCCCCATTGCTCCCCCTACCACAGAAACTCAGCCTTCAGAGCCACAAACTGATTCCCTGGTTCTTACAGTGCTTGGGGATTCATTTCCTCTGTGAACATGAACACACAGAGGAATCATAGCCATGGACTTTCTATCCCAGAAATGTGGCAAATACTGCTGAAAAATGCCACAATAAACACCACAACCTCTCCCATCCTGCCAAGGGTTGATAGGTGGGATAGGAGATGGTTTTGGACCTGTCTCAGCAATCGTGTAGACACTGCAGAACTCTTTTTTAATGTTCTCCAAACCCTTCCTTGCTTTCATGACAGAATGCACTTCATTTAAAAATCTGTTGTAAGGAGTTTATATGGGAAGGACTGAGGTCATTCCCCCACACCTGGCAGTGTGCAAAGCCTGATGGAATTCCTTCACAGAAGCAGGTGTACTTGCATGAGTAAAGTTTTAGAAACAGATTTTCCTGAGCTTCATTTTCATCTTTCAAATTCAAGACTTCCACATGAATGCATTAGTGCTTTTAGCTAATTATTCAGATTTTTATAATTCAGGAAACATTATGCTCAATAAAGGCACTAAAAAGACTGGAATGCCCAAACAACATCTTCTAATGAGCTGTAATGGGTCTTTTTCTTTCAGCACTTTCCCCTTTTACATTTTTTTTATAATTATAAGCCTGGTTTTGAAAATAAAGGAGTTGTCCTAAGAGGTCTGATCTCCTAGATATGTTATCTGTGGAGTGAAACAGTATCTCTTCTTCCCTTCCCCCTCTGGTGACTCTTCCACATGTTATCAGGTCTGCCCACCTGTTTTTCCCTACTTTCCTCCCAATTCTTTTCCTGGCAGTGGTCTCCCTGAGCTATTCCAAGGTCTTTCTCCACTGAGGGCTTATTATTTCGAACATTTACTATGATAAAGAAAAATATCCCTCCATAAATTTTTAACATCGGAAGAGTAGCTGCCTTATAATACCTGAAAAAAACAGAATGCATCAAAAAATGCCTCATAAATGACAAAACATTAGTATTTGGAAATGAATGTGGATCTGTGGTAGTTTAACCCCAGCTGGCAGCTCAGCCCCACAGAGCCATTTGTCAGGATGGGGGAGAGAACTGGGAGGATAAAAGTGAGAAAACTGAGTGGGTTGGGATCAAGGCAGTTTAACAGGTAAGGCAAAGCAAGGGACTCATTGCCCACGTGCCATGGCAGGCAGGGGCTCAGCCATCCCCAGGGCAGCAGGGCTCCATCACCTCTAACAGTGGCTTGGGAAGGCAAACACCATCACTCCAAACGTCCCCCCTTCCTCCTCCTCCCCAGATTGCCACGCTGAGCTGGTGCCATATTATGGGATATCCCCGGGGTCAGCTGGGGTCAGCTGTCCTGGCTGTGTCCCCTCCCAGCTCCTGTGGAGCCTCTTGCTGGTGGGGTGGGTGAGGAGCAGGAAAGGCCTTGGCTCTGTGTTAGTGCTGCTCAGGAACAACAAAAACAGCCCTGTGTTATCCATCCTATTTCCAGCACAAATCCAAACCACAGCCCCACACCAGTTACTGCAGAAATAATTAGTTTACTCCAACCAAAGCCGAAAAATGGTTTTAGAAGGAAAAAAAATAAGAAAAAATATATGTATTTATGCTTAGAAATTATAATGTAGTATGTAAATAGAGTAATAGAACAGTTTTTATAAAATTTCAAATTTAAATAATATCTTTGATACACTTAAACTACAATCCAATAAACTCCCTGGATTGTTATCTTACTCACTGACTGTGCAGAATTATGCAAGGAGTAGAAGATTACTTTGTGAATATAAATAAGTGAGTGAAATATAAACTGAAACTTTGCATTTGCAACCTGCTTAATTCAATTCAAGCAGAAATTATTTGTATACTTGCAAAATTATCAAAGTAGAATAACAGTTGCTACAGAATGGAAGTATTCTACAGAATTATCAACAGGGGAAAAACCAAATAAGAAATTTCTTTTCTGACTATCAGTTTCAAGATAAGAAACACTTTAAATACTCTCTTACTAGATTAGTTATTATGTGAGATCACAAGAGAGAATGGCACCTAGGCTGAAAGAGAAAATAATTTATTACTTGAAATATTACCTGTCACAACAAAGAACAATACAGCATTCCAGTTTCATAAAAGTACCACACTTGGCAGTTTGAAAGTCATTGCATTCTAGAGAAAATAAAATGAAGCTATAAATGAGAAAAAGATAAATATTTTTTAATCTCATAGACAGTGAAGTTGAAAGCTGTCTTTTTTTTTTTTTTGCAGCAATCACCTGATTACATGATTATTATGCAAGAAAAGCCTACATCATAAATTATCTTTACAACTGACATGACCTTCTGTCATTTTTTTGCTAAACCCCAAATAAACCTTTTTATCTATCTTCCAGAAATTGCAAGGTAGAGATATCTTACAGACTTCCCAGTTAAATTTAATTTGTTTGGCTCATAGAAATAGTAAACATCTGATGCAGAATATGCATTGAGATAATGAGTCTTATGACAGTCACAGTTTCATTTTTTTAGAACTACCAAAGTTTTGTCTTGGGTCTAAAGCGCAGATGAAAAAGATTGAGAATTTCTATGACAAGCTTTAAAAAAAAGAGAGAGAGTTTTGGAGTTTTTCCTTTGTCTGAAATATCCCTAATTCACCAAAAAGTAGAATCCGGGCTCTCATGCCTGAATAAAACCAGATTGCACACCAGCAATAAATACTTGCTCCTTTTCCTAGGTAGATATTTAGAGGAATAAAAAAATCAACATTCAGTGGTGGATTTATGGAAAGGGTCCAAGGAGATCCAGGGACTGAGTTCTCTTTCTCTCCCGACCCAGAGTGCAGAGGTGGGAATCCCCTGTTCACCATCCCCTGCTCTCTCCTGCTTCCAGACCTCATGGAAAGAGAGTTACAGGGTTGAGGGAGGGATGCTTGTCTCCATCCAGTCACATAGCTGAGCATGGCTGTAAAATCATGCTGCTGTCATTCACTGGCTGCAGCCCCTTAATCTTTATTAAAAATACAGCTGATTTTTTATTTCAATGGGTACAACATCTTCTGATAAGCTCTGAGTGTCCCAGGTACAAGAGTACCCCCCAAAAGACATCACACAAAGCTTCCTTGAGAACACAATATTTTTCATACCTTTGTAGTTAGCTGTAAATTAGCTCTAAAACTTTTACCTGAAAGAAGAAACACTACAAATGTTCTAGTAAAAACAACAAGAGGAGGAGTCTTCAATTCCTGTGTATGTCTGCTTCCATATTTGGCCTCTGCTCTTTTATTCTAAGTGACAATTACAGCAAAAATAATTTTCCCTTTGTTTGAGATAGATGATGATAATTGTTGTTGTTGGAGAACAATCTTATTACAACAGCATTATTAGATCTGACTAAAAATCTCTCCCAGTTTGCTTCATCCTGCTACCTCAAATTCAACCCTTAAGAAAAAAAATGAAGTTTTTCAGCTAAAAAGGCAATGTAGACATATGTTTTCCAAATTGCATCTTCTACAAAGATCATATATCTGTGATATGTGTGTTCCCACACAATCCTCTTCCATTTTTTCTTTCTGGATGTATTTCAAAATGTCATTTATCACACAGCCTTCCAGTTTGGCTACTTGCTGGCTAAGTGAGCATCTTGTTCCATGTATTCCTTTTTTTTTCTGTTGAGATAATCTGAACACTCTTTCTAATTCTCCTCAAGTTTGTGTAGAAATGTCAATATTAGAGACTCATTTTTTATCCACAATTAATTAGACATAAGGCAGCTTCATCAGAGACATTCTTGGTTCTTGGCTTTCTGAGATCTGAGACATGGATAAGCCAAAATACTAATGTGATTGGAGAAGGGTGTCTTTGCATGAAATCCTGTGATATTACAGATGGTGGCAAGACATGAAATAACATAATAAATAGCCTTTTATTTTCTTGATAAAATGTTTTCCCAAGTGCATTCTCTTTGGTAATTGGATACACTGAATCTAAAAACCTCTACTGTATAAACACAATGAATTCACTGGATTTACTGTTTACCAGAACTCACAAATGAGGCAAACACTGTGAAAGATATTTTAGGATTAGCATCTGTATGCTAGATGGTCCAAATGCTAATGAGGACATTATGCTCATGCAAAATTTCATACTCACTTATGAGAATTCTGGCTGTGCTATTTGTTACATGGACTCCCAGCACTACCTGCTGTGCAATATAAGAATGGAGTTTATTTCTCATTAATTCAAAAACTCAAGACTCCTCCTCTCATGAGCTTTGCAAAACCAAAAACCTACTCCTTTTGTTTCCTAGAAGGACAATGGTCAAACAGTTCAGTGGCTATTGATCGCTATAAAGGTTAGGTAAAGTTAGAGAGAAAGGTAATATTGTCTTAATACAAGAGAATATTGTATTATCTGTTCTGAAAAATAGGTATAAAGAAACTCTAGAGTGAACTCCCCAAGGGGATCTTGGGTTTCATATTCACAGTCTTTGCACAGAGTCTAAAAGGGGGATAAAATCAGTCTTGAGTAAGAGTTCCTTAGTTAGCCTTCAGTTCCTTTGTATTTCTGGTAAATGAAAAAAGCCCCAGACCTTCATAGTCCATTGCATTGTAGGCAAGAGTTACCAGATATATCACAGCACTCAGCTTTTATGGACCTGAGATTTCTTTACTCTCTAGATATTTCAACAGATGATTTTTAGGCTTGTCTCCCTATTTTTCCTTACAGAATTTCCCTTCACTGATATGCTGCTTTTAATCCATGTACCCCATCTCATAACTAAAGCATTCTTCATGAAGGCATCTCACATTCTTACCATTTCCAGGGTTGGTGAGCTTTCTTTGTAACTAGAAAAATAAGAATTGTGTCTTGCAGACAGACCTTTAAGAAAAGAGTGAATGCATTTTGTAAAGTCAGGCCTTTCAGCACACTCTGGAAGGCCAATTATTTTCTTATTTGATCTTCTGTGGTGATTCTCAAAGAGATAAAATATATTCCTTCTTATGTTATTCTTTATCCTGCTTAAAACCTGAAATACCATCTTCTGAATTACAAATCCTTTCCACTATAGCAGTTGCTCAAATGTGTATTTTATTGATCAAATACTCTTATGCCCTCTCAACCTTCCATTTCACTGGACCTATGTAGAAACATCTCTACATAAAGGAAAAAAAAGTGCTTTGTGTGCATCAAATTGTGCAGACCTGCAGTGGTGGCAGAATAACTTATTAAGTGATTATCTACAATGAAAAAAGAATAGGTGGATCAGACTTAATTATTGTTTTAACCCAGATTTTCTTCCCAAATGTGTTGTGAATTCACAACTTTAATTCAGTGCCTTATTAGCTGTATTATCCTTGGAGAGAGAGAAATACTGGCCAGGCAAAATTCAGAGCATGTCTGTGAGCCCACACAACAGGATGACACTTTTTGAGATAAGAGGCAAAAAACCTACTGGAAAGGGAATAAAAAGGTTAGGAAAAAGTTGTTGTTTGGAATTTCTGGTGCTGAAACTGGCTTCATTTGAGCAATTCCATAATTATTTAAAGTGTGGTTTTCAGCTTACTGTACCCTTGAAGAACCACTAACTGATTTTAATTTGTACCGCAATGGGCTTTTCATAGTTAACACGTTGAAAAAAACCAAGAAATATTGCTCAGTTTATGCCATTTTATATTTTTATGTGGAAAATAGTAAAAAGCAATTCCTTTGTCTTAGAAAAATGCTCAAAGTAATTGAAAGTATATAATATTCTGTGAAGAGAGGGATATTGCAATACCTTATAGAAGAGTTCACATTAGTTGGTATGAAGAGCAAGATTTATATTTTTATTTGTCTGAACATTGTCAAATCCTACTTTTCTTAAGAGTACTTTCTGGAAAAAATTATTGGTTCTAATGTTAAAAATGTCTTTCTAAATAGGGAAATAAATCCAAGGATTTATTGAACTGAATAAAATAATTTATAGGTCATTATTTTGTTTCTCCTTTTTGAACATGCCAAACAGCTTATTAAGTAAATGTCAACAGTCCTTGTACAAATTTTAAGACACTTTCAGCTAAACTTTGTGTCAAAATCTGAGGCTGATGTCCTCCCACAGCCAGCCATAAAATAAAGTACATTCTTTGGAGCTGCAAATGCTGAGCCATTTCTTTAAGACTGCTTTGAGGTAAGGCAGGTTCCTGTGTGGACACCAGGGCCAGACTGCAAATCAATCTCTAACACTGCTGCTATGACAAGCAGGGGATGTGCAGTGTGCAGGGTGTCCTTACCATCACAGGCAGGGAAAGATCAGTATTCTGCATACCCTTAGGGCTTGGGCAGAAAGTATTGATTCCTGACTTTGATGTTTTAATAACAGCATGGGAGTAGGACAAGTATGGATCCACCCTGATCTTACAAAGTATGTAAATTATTATTCTCCCTTTGAACCTTTTCTGTCATGAGGAGGTGGCAATCAAGGCTATCAGGAAATTTCACTCCAGCCAGAATTTGATCTAGCTCACCTCCATTATGCACCTACAGAGATTCTTAGCTCTACTCTTGAGATAGGTGAGCACTTCACACCACCTACCTCCTGTGGCAAAGTTTCTCAGATTTTGCAGCACCTCACTGGAACAGACTAGAAAAGAGACATGACCACTAAGATAACACTGACACCAGTGCAGCAGCCACTTGTTCTCAATGCTCAGGAGTGCCATTAAGCATCATGTACTTTTCTACCTTGAGAGAAGGTCATCCTAACATCTGTTTATAGTGAAGCTTTACGAGAGAAAATAATTTTTTTAAGGTGTTATCCACTTTTATTGTTCATGGATCTAGTTTGGTACAAATGGTTACTGCATCCATTTACTATAGTTCAGTATTACAATGATACTTATCTGAAAAACAAATGTTTATTGTCTTTTCTTATAAAAAAATCCAGTGTATCAAGACAGTTGCTTACAGTATTAATTTGACACAGGTTTAATTGTGGCCTATTAAAATAATAAGCTGTTAATTGCTTTCTTTGCTGCAATATCAAGGAATCAAAAAGAGTTTATTGAATGCAAGGAGAAACAGATTTATCACATCAACATGATTAGCTGCTATACAATAGGCCTTTTCAGTCATTACACTTTGCACAACATTCTAAAACCCAATTATACTGTGGTGTTAAGTATAAAATTGTAGCTGAACCTTGCAGTTTCAGGTTTTATTGTCTTTTAAAATGAGTGTTAGCATTGAATGCAATGGTAGGATGAAAAGAGAATATTTTAAAAGCTGTAGTTTTAATTTAGGATTTGGCAATACCTACAGATGGTGTAGGGGGACAGCGATGCCATTTGAGCAAAAGCATCTGCAGGTATGAGGATATAAAAGTCAAATTGAATTGGGAACAGTCTATTAAAGATTATGAAATAAGATTAATGTGTCAACAATCTGACCCTGTAAATTAGATAGATGGTTATCTTTCTTATTTGTTGGCTGCAAGATGTGTAAAACAGTCTCTGGGATCCATTATAGGAAATTTTACTGGACACAACAAGTAGGACAATTCCTTTCTTCTGTCAAATTATAAACTGATAATTATACTCCTTTTCTATTGAACACCATTTTGGCTACAGAAAAGTATTCAATGCTTTTATGTTTCTGTAACTATTTACCCTACCTCACTCAGAAGCACAAGAAAAGCTGTTGGTTTTAATAAACCAAAACCTTTTAAATTTTCTTGCCTACTTCCAGATAAAAACAAAGCCTTACTTACTGTGTTCTACAGTAATGTCTTACATCATTCCAGATTTTGACCTGTGAGTAATTTTCACAGCCTTGAACCACAGTGAAGATCAGTCATTACATGACCTTTACCAGGGTCACACTTCTTTCTCAACAGATCAGCTGTAACAGCAAAGATAGGAGTGGTTGCAACACCCAGGAATTTCTCTTTAGCTTATGATTCCTAATGCATATAAGTTTCAGGACTTGCTTTTAAAAGGTGGGGGATTAAAGACCTGGTTTTAACATTTGTATTAACTCCATATTAAGAAATACTTTCCATATAGAAAATATTTCCATAACAGCAACCTATGAATGATTTGTTGTCCTAATACAAAAAGGAAAAGGAAAACAAAACCAAACCAAAGAAACAACAAACCAAGCTGTTAATGGCACATTTCAAAAAGGAAATGGCCCTGCCACTTCCACTTTTGAGATGATTTTATAGCTCACTTTAGGACCTCGCTGTGGAAAGTGCCACAGATCCAAGTTATCCAACATATTTAACAGGGACAGAACATCTTCATCCTTCCCCTTCACCTCACAATACTTTTGGTCTGTAACTTTCAATAGTCATTGAATGTGGCCTTTATTCTCCCATTCCTATGAAATCTCTCAAGAGTTTCAAGGCAGTCATTTGCTTGATGAACCATTCATAGTGAGGTAGACCTTCACACAAAGAGCAGCCGCACAGGACACCTCAGAGGAATATTGTACTTGGTGAGGGAATTATAATGTATGCAACAGGAGTCTATTAATGAGACATCTAGATGCTTAAACGAACCTTTGAACATTTAGGTACCAGTCCCAAAAGTGCTATTCTCTTCTCTTACTGTCACTGAGAAGGTGAAGATCCATCAGCAATAACTGAAAATATCCAGCTACTAATCCAAAGCTTCACATCTCTGCTCTAGGCTTTCTGTTCAGATGCCTTGTTTTGGAGGGTTTTTTTACTCTCTCCTTCTCAACTTGTTCATCACATTTTCAGGGAAAATTCTTTCATTCCTACTCAGTCTTGCAGATTTTATTTGCATATCTGTGTATATGAATTTAACTCCCTTAAATTGTTTTCGTTTCAGAACAGCAGAAATACTTATTTGCTCAAAACAGCATTCAATAGGAACTGAGTAGAATATGAGCTTTGTTCTGAACTCTTTTGACATGGGAAAAACCTTGTGCATGTACCCATCTCAGCTCTTTTTCTCAAGGCCCCATTATAATTTAGAAAGCTACATGCAGAGGTTGTGTCAGGATAGCATATAAGGCACATATGCTTATGCTACAGACTTGATGAATTCTGCCTCTGGAGGAACAGATAAATGGAACAGATAGAATCAGAGGCTCTTATGAAAGAAGAAAAACTCTCAGTGTGCAAATTCAAGCTGATGAAACAAAATCATCTGTCCTCTCACTGAACAGCCTTCTAGTAACTGGCATTCTGCAAGAGGACAGGATGCAAGGGAGGATAGAAATAACATGTCTGAAAACTTAAAACCTGCCAGCTGATGCTTCAAAATCCACATGCAGCATGATTCCTGCCTTCATTCAAAACCCACTGACCTTTTGTTTAAAAACATGTCAACCTCTGTCTTTGAAATGGCCACTCCTGCACTCACACTTGTTTAGGATCAGTCTTTGCAGGGGTGGTTGTGTTTCCTCTTTTTTGAATCAGTTCACACAAATCATTTGACTTGTATTCTTCAAGGTCTAAATTATTCATCAGTTAGTGAGCTGACAAAAAGAATTTCATTAGGACAAAAACACATGTTGGCTCATCTCCATCAAAGACACAGGGCTTGCTTTGTGAGGAGAAGAGTGTCCTGGAATTCCTCTGACGTTTATCTGTGCATAATGCTTAGACTGAAATGTTGATTAATTAAAAACCCAAAGATACCTGCCTTAGTCATCTCCAGCTTTATGCATTTTAATACTCCTACACACTGGCCTGAAAGCAATGTAATCTAAACACAAAATTTGAAGGTCAAATTATCTAAGTAAGCAAGCATATCTCAGGTTCACTGATTAAGATCCATGGTAAATTTGCCTTCAAAGGTTTGATCTTTCCTGTAAGGGAAATTCCTACTTCTGATGTAGGAACACAGATTTTTTTTTTTTTTTTTTGTATCAGATCAATAGTCTTGGCCATAATCCCATTATTTGGGAATTATTTTGTTCTTAAAACATAAAGGGAAAGAGAAAGAATTGTACACAAAAGATTTATTGGCTGACATGCCCACAAATCTTGAATTACAAAGGTTAACACAACAGATAAAATTTCTAAAAAATCTTTTACTTGCTCTGATTATTTAGGGTTTAATATATGTGTGTGTGTGTATTAACTTGTTCAGTTGGATAATGGCCTGCAGCAGTGAGCTCCACAGCTGAAAAGATTTTGTTTGTTATGGATGCTCTTCTTTTTAGATTCTGGCAAATTTTGGTCATGAGAAACATAAGAAAATGTTATTACCATTAGGCAAGTATATCAATAATGTTTTTTTAGTCTGCCTTCTAAAATCTTTCTTTATGCTTGTGATGACTCAAGCTTCCTCTAAAGAAAACAGCTTTCTCTTTCTTTCTGGGTTGAAACCTTAAGTTCAGAATAGTGATAAGAGATTTTAAAGTTCAGAAAATTTTGTTAAAGTGACAAATAACAGAAGATCTAGTACTTTGTGCTTTGATCACTGGCTAGGCTTGATAGATTACTTGCATATATGATGCTCAATAAGTGAAGATATATCAATCATAGAAATTCTACTATTATTATTTTAAACTGGTTTTGTACAAAAAATGAGCAGCTTTTTGTCTTACCCCTGGAAAGACACAGTAGCCATTATTTTTATAGAATTACCATTGACAAAACCTCCTCCCCAAAGTTTAAAAGGAGGATGTGAACATCACTCAGTGTTTTCACCTCTCAAACCTGTATCAGTCACTGATATTCTTGGGAGATGAAGCATGAAATTTGATTTCAAAGCCTGTAAAAACACCACAGCCTGTCTAAAACTCATTCACCTCTTGGTTACACAATATAGTTCTAAATTGACTGGAAATTTGAGGTCAAAGTCACCGAAGTTCAACATTTTCTATAACACTTTGATTCCTGAAAACTTCTTTTCCCATATGATGTTCAACATCATAAAAACATGTGTGAGACCAGACAGACACCAAACAGCAGAAAATGGGTTAGACAGAGCTTTGTGTAGTTCTAGGTGTACTCTTTTGTATCCTCAGATCTGAAAGTGTAACTACATTCAAACAGAAAATGAATGAAAATCATGTGATATCCCAAAAGCAGACTGGTGAACAGAGTGCCCCAACCTTTTCTCCTCCCTACTCAAAGAGAAAAATTAATTAATTTTTTGCAGTTAATGTTTTGGTATTGCTCAAAAAAATGTATTCCTCAAGGGGCATGGTAATACCGAAATTTTACTGAACTAATGGTTTTCTTTTCTTTGGTATTATTTGTCCTCTACTTTCTGCTCAATTCTTTAAGTATTGACAGCCTCCAACTGATATTTCATAGGGGAACCTTTGTCAATGCCTTAATTCAGTGAACTCCAACACTGTGTTCACATTCCAGTAATCCAATATCAAAATTTATTTTCAAGACCTTAATGCTGCTCCGTGTGAACTTTCCAAGAACAACTCAGACAGCTCTTCCTGCCATTCCATGCATAAATTATCCCATCAAAGAGCTGGTGTTTATTCTGAGGTCTTTGAAATTCTAATCACTTGTATACACCTCCTCAGGCCAGCCTGTGCTTTGAAATTTGGATTACTCACAATTGGGCTATTCATAATGCAGGGCTATAGAATGCAGCTTGCCACCCATTTACAAGCCTCTGTACATCCAACATGCCATCAAGGATTTCTAATTGATACACTTCTCTTCTTCCAGTTTATTTTCCCGGTGTCAGCTTTATATCAACTATTTGACTCACAGCACAGATAAGAAATTGTTTTAACAGGGTGTGAAACACATGCAAGTAATGTTAAGTTAGACTTTCTATGCATTACTATAAAGAAAACTTGCATTGTTTATTTATTTATTTATTTATTTTGGTGGGAATTCTGGCTAGGTAGGCTCAGAAGCTGCCATTATATCTGATCTCTGGTGGAATGGGGTCAGCTAAATTGTTTATCAGAAATGATATCTCATCCAGCACCATTGAGCTGTAATATCAACTTATTGTCAAGAATGATACAAAATAAGTTGTATGAAGCTTTTTGACACCTGAAAGGGACATCTTGGAACTTTTTTTAACCAATGTTCTCCAGGCTGATAGAAGAACGCTTTCACACTGAAGATCATCAACAGCTCTCTAGAGATTCCCTTCACCCCTGCCCTGCTATAAAGGACAGTGACTTTACACTGGCACCTGTGTAAAGTGGTACTTGGTGACTAAAGCACTGCCAGTTCTGCTTGTCTATTCATAGTTACTCCTTACAAACCCCAAAGAAATCAGTAGTAGTCTTTCAACACACCAAGTATAGATGGGAATGAAAATCTAAGTCCTTGTAAATCAGTCAAAACCATGTTTTAGGAACCAAGTCAAACCCTCATGCAATTAGATGCTGCATTGTATGTGTTTTATTATTTTGAATGTGCTTCCAAACAAAACCAAATTACTGAAGGTATGCCTAATAAACTGTATCTGATGTCCTTTAAAGGACTGTTATTCTTTTTATTTCAGTGTGGAATATAGTGGAAACAGCGTCCTACAGCTTGTCTTTTACACTCCCAAGGTATTTCTCAGCAACTTTCCAGATTTGTCATGGTCTGCAGATTTTGGAAGAAAGGAAGTCACTGCCTCTGTTATTGATGAAAGTGTCAAAGTTGTATCTTTACAAATATTCCATTTCTGAGAGTTCCTAATACTTTCCTCCAGCAGGAGTGAAAAAAAATGGAGGAATACTGTACATTTCTGTCCTTTCAATCTTATATCATTAGTGGTACATCATGTATGTTTAAAATTTTACCATTGTATTCATTTAGATTTTTTGACTTGTACAAATTGATGCAAAAATGCTAAATTATAGAGAACAGCCCAAAATGCAGAGGTTCACCTCCATTTTTATGTTCCATGGTTCAAATCCACACAGTTTTCCCAAACAGCTTCTAAGCTCAGGTGATGAAGGGTGAAAAAATTTTATAGGACCATGCTCTACCTTATGAGAGAGAGCACTAAAAATGTAATGCCCAAAACCCATGGAGCAATCACCATAATTATGCTACCTGATAGCATATTCCTTGCCTTCACAAGCATGTATCAGTGACACACATGGCAGTGGGAGTTCTGGCACAGCAATAAGGTATACAAGACCACATAAAGTGAAATAGCAAATAGACTGGCAGGAAGCCCAGTGGATTTAATCATATTTCTGCATTCGTGTAGTATTTATATAACCAAATGTGGAGATAATGACACAGAACCCCTCTCTTTCTCATTATATGGTTATTCACACAGCTCACAGTATTTCATTTCTGGATTACACATCTGTTATTATGTACCATCAGACACTGCCTTGAGTCTCTCTCAGACACAGCTCCACTGGTTCAGGACTGAGCACCACTAACAAACTGCCAGTCCTGTCTGCCCTCAGTGCTCGTGGCACTCACAACTTTATCAACTTTACAACTGACTTCAGAAAGAGCATTCCAAAGATTCAGTCAATAACTGTGATAAAAATTGCACTGAAAAGCGTTAAATAAAAAAAAAACAACCCCGTGGTTAAAATGCTAGATCATTTATTGCAGAGAGAATCCTCATGAAAAGTTACATGCAAGTCAATCAAAGAGCAGAACAAGGAAGAATACTCTTAACATTACTGTGACATTTACTTGCTGAATGTACCTGAGAAATAAAATTAAGTGTTGTTTTTTGATGGGATCCCAGATTTTTGTTCCATATACACTTACACCTATTTATTCTTGTATTTTCATTTCAGAGGAGTTGTGGAAACTTTCAGCAGTGGAGGATCTGATGCAAGGTCAAATGTACAGAATTAGGGCTTTGAATGTAAAAGAAATAGAATTTGATGCACACAGCACTATTAGGAACTAAAGGAAGTATTTTAATAGGGGGGCATTATCAAGGCCATGCTAGAACAGATTACAGGAGAATCACAATACAATAATGGCTTATTTTACAATCAGTGCACTTCATTCCTCTGATTGACATAGTGCTGAAAATGCAGATAAAAAGGGCGGTGATGCTTTTGTTACTTGGATCAAGCATCCTGTCTGGGAAAAAAAATGTGATTTCTTTGGCTAACCTTTAAATCTTAACTCAGGTATATCACTGGGAATGGGAGATATCTTTAATCTTCTGCAATCTTACAACATAATACAAATCAACCTAACCAGGCTTTCAATTATTCTGCCAACATCTACTGCTCTGTAAGTCTATAATCTCATTGGCTGTCACAGAAGACATACAGGGTTTTTAAAGTAAGGTAGGGTAGCATTATTATTTAGGCTTCCCTGCTAGAAAAAGAGAAAGTCCAAAACAAATATACATTGATGTAAAAATGAGATTGTTGTTGTCAATGAGATTTTTTTCAGGAGGTGATCAAAATACCTTTCAGACATTAGTAAGAAAATATAAGACTATGGAATCATTAAGGACATAGTCCTGGAAAGTCTCAATTTTGCAGAGTATTTAATCCATAGGCAGTTAAGAAAATTGTCCTAGAGGGTGATTTCTCTTTGATTCAGGATCTATTGTCTGACAGAACATTTAAATAGGTCATCCTGTACCATCCATTAGGCAATTTTTTTCTTTAAATACTATATGCATATTTGTGTTAGAGTCAAGTTTCAAAATTACAAGGGTTATCAATCCTAACACTTCAGAAGCATTAGAGGTATTATGCAACATAGTGCAAATGCTGGATAAACTTCTCTTCCTTCCCCTGATCATTTGGAATTGTAAATGCAGCCCATCATCAGAGGCAGACTCCTACATCTAATTCTTGTTTTCCAGCAAGGTACATTCTATATTTTCTCAACACTAAATTTTTTACCAGTTTATTAAAAACCATGTGGGCTCAGTTTGTACATCTTGGCATTTGTGACCCCTGGCAGGAGACAAAGCAGCATTCCCTGCATGCCTCATCTTAGCACTCTAGAGCATTTAAACAACTTGTACAGCTCTTTTCTTGACCGACTGGGGAAGAATTTGCCCCTTTCTTTTTCCAGCCATGAGAACAAAGTAGTTAGAAATGCAGCGTGAATATGCTCAGTATTAAGAATTATTTCCAATCTGTGACTTTGGTATGTAAGTAATAATCCCAAAAAATTAGTACTCTAGTTTGGACAAACCAGGGTGCCATTAGCCATGTGTCCCTCAATTTTACATGTAATTAAGGGTTTCCTTCTGAATGAGTAGTGCTCAGTGTAAGTTTGAAGATTCAATTTTATTAACATTCTCTGTTTAAGTTCTTTTTGAAGAGCCAGTTATAAGAAAAGCAGCTACCACAGGGAGGGTTTTCTTTTAATTGTGAATTTATGGAACAGTATGGGGTCATAAATGGGATTATGAAACAACAGATCTGTCAGCTTGACAGTTAACCACTGGTGACTTCTCATGTGCTTCTATTAAGCTCATTGGAAACAGTTGCTCATTCCTCAGTGAAGAAAAGACCCTTACTGTGGGTTTATTCCAATATTTTACATATTTTAGCAAAATTGTAACTTTTAATTAAATTCAGTTTTGTTGAAGATTTCAGATTCTGGCTTCCTCAGCAGACACCCTTGAAAAACTTTTTTCCATCTCAGCTGTGTGCAAAACTAGATCTGTTTGCATTGAATTTCAGCAGGGACAGAAAGGAGTGGTTAAACCTTTTAAACTAGTTCTCATTCTGTATGGTTGATTGGAAAAATACCCTCTTAGACTGGAAAATAACCAATCATAATTTGGTAATTCATGGGAAGGCTCAGAGATACTGGAACACTGGTTCTGCATTTCTGTGTGAGCTTTCAATTCTGAGTCATTAGATCCAGCAGTGTTGCACTTCCAGACACTTGTGCAGTGCAAGCAGCCAGCACTGCTCACCTGTGACCCATCCCATAGAAAATCTTTGGTACTCACTCTAAACATAACAGTTCTCAATATAAATGCTACCCCTCAGCATGCTGTGACTAAAAAGAGAGAAATTATGAAGATTCCCGAGTTACCTCAATGGCTTCTCACAGTGCTTCAGTGTTACCTCCCTCTCTTTGCATCTTCCACCTCTTTGCATTTGGCAGAATTCTGTATAACTTCAAGGCTGACTCTGCAGACATCCATTGAAGGAAGGGTCTGCTGAGAGAAACAGCCATGAAGGGCAATCTTTTTGAGATCAGAACTATTTAGTACCATGTAGAACAGAAAGAAAGTCTGATACCAAGAAATGAGAAATCTCTTCTAAAGCAGACAAAGCCAATAATGAAGCTACTATGCAACAAACCCAGATCTTGTACCAACACATTCTGGGACTTCAGGTGGATTCACACGGGTGTCTTGACCCATGTGCTGAGCAAAGAGGTATTTCTCTTGACAAAAAGGGTCTTAAAAACAAATCCCAAACTGTGCTGCAGCTGAGACTGAACAGAGTTCAAACCATTGCAATTCAGTGCAAAGTCCAAAGGTGAGCACTGAAAGCAGCAGCACTGAAAGAGCTGAGTATCCAAACCTGGGCACCCCTGAGAGTGCACCTCAGAGCCCTTTGACTTATGTGACAGCAACTGCACAATCCTCACCAAATTCTAAGCTGTTGGCTCTCAGTTTGGTGACATTACAGCAAGCTATGCCAGTTGGGAATCTGCTCCACCCCAGATTTGTGTTTTGTAATTGTCAGCTCAGGATCTGTGCCACATTAAGGCTCTTTTGCAGAACTTCTACCATACTGTTCTCTTTATGATGCACGATTTTCATTACTCAGTGCCACTGATTTCAGCATGTGTTTATGGGAACAGCCTGCTATTTATTATTCAAACAGTGTCTCATGCTGCACATCCCTGTGACAGGCAATTAGTTCTCTTTGAGTAATTAATTATTAATAGAAAATTTATTTAAGGACTACTCCTAGTAAAAGTTATAATTATTTTTACTCCAAAAAAATATAAATAACACAAGCAATTAATTGCCATTGTGTTTTTTAAATATTATATGTGCAACCACTCTAAATAATGGCAGTGCTCAGTAAAACAGTACCCCTTGAATAAAGCCAAGCAGCTTATTTTTCAGGTAATAAAGCCAGTGGGTGATTGCAGGCCTCCTTCAGGGAGGAAAGCAAGGACCAAGGAGATGAAAGAGGACCTCACTCTCCTTGGAGAGCCACGAGTGAGGAGAGCTGTGTCTCTGTGGCATGAGGAGATGAAATAATTATTGATTCAGACTGGCTTAAATTAAAGGAAAATGGTTGCAGATAACTGGTCAGAAGTTCTTTATAATTTTTTTAGGCTATTGAAGTAAAAATATTGATGGCATCTTCCTTCTTTCTCAATACTAGTTAGAAAGAAATATGACTTTTAAAAATTTTTTAAAATAACAGGATAACAAAAAGCTACAGAAAAAAGAAGAATTTTTTGTTCAAAGCTATTTGCAAAATGCCCAAGGAAGAGAATATTTTTATGTCCATAATGAGCAAAAAAGGTAAAAATCCATTGCTTTGTCATAATTTTCTTCTTCCAGCACACTAAATGATATAAATTTTTTGAAATCTCCTACAAAACAACTGCCATTTATAACATCTTTGGTTAGAGGGCAATTTGCAGAGTTTCAGCCTTTCAAATGAGCATATGTTCTGTTTTGCAGAGGGAAATCATATGGATATCAGAGTAGCTACAGAGGGATGAACTATTTCCACCCAGGCCTGGCTTCTCCTCATTTTCCCTGTGCCAGTCTGCTCCTTCAAAGGCTGGGCAGTAGCATGTGAGAAAGCAGGGATGTCAGACAGGCCTCTCTTTATTGAAGGTAAGTACCACACAGTAGGATTCTGCACTAGGAGCAGCTCAACTTTCTCCCTTTTGCTTTACCAAAAATGACATCAACAGTGGCTGAGCTCAAATCTGGAAAAAACACAGAATGATCTTTTTAATGGGAAGGAGTCATTGAGTAGCTGTGCAGAAGTGGAAGCTCTTCTGAACATCTGTGTGAATATCTTTACCTTTTGTACATGTAACACAAACAAAATAAAATGAAACAGGTGTGAGTTCCTCTCTGCAGTTGTACTCTGTTTACACACAGCCTCACTACCCATTCTGTACAACCACCATCAAAGACAGATCTCTGCTCTGCCACAGAAATGATGCTTTAGACAAAGCCAGATCAAGCATTTACACCTCCACTGCAAACATCTGCATGGCTGAAACTTCATGCAAAGCTGTTTAAAGCACTGGGGAAGAGGTGAGGCAAACATGGTTTAACATAAGTATTACAAAATAGCATTCATATTTGAGTATGTTTCTGCTCATTTCCTTCTGCCCACAGAGAGGATTACAAAGTCAGAGCAATATCTCCAGGTAGATCAAAAAGCAAAGTATGAGACAAAATCAAAGCAGAACACAACCTGCACAGAGCCCAGCAGCCTTTGGCTGTGCTGGCCTGACTTGGATCAGGAACCTTTGCCTTAAAAAATCTGCAGGTGTCAAATTGCCTAGGAAACCTGACTCATCTTTCAGTAACTTCAGCTGTTAATTGCCTTTGAAAAATTACAGTTACAAACAGTGATTAAGCTGCTACATAAATAAAAAAAAAAAATCAGATGGGGCCAAGTGCAATTCTAAGCTCATATTTACTCATTGTTGAAAGTTCCTTTTATGTTTCCTGAGCTGCTCTTTCTTCTGCTGCTGGCATATCACAGGAATCATCCTGGCACTGCTGAAAGGTCAAGTTCATTTTACAAAACCCAAGATACAAGCAGCTACAGGCTCCCCTGCTGCTGTGCATGTATTTCTTCTGCTCTCCTTTAAAGAAATACAATTCTACAAAAGCAAAATAAAATTTGTAGTGACCCTACAATTACCAGCTTTATTTGATGATGTAGTGTGTGCATCCTCTACTTACATTATGTCACAGAAAAAGGATGGTGGGAGCTTCAGCTCTGATGAGTTTCCTCTGCCTGAGTGTGTTTTTAATTCCAGGAGATTCAATAAGTACCAGCTTTTAATTTTCCCCCTTTTTTTTTTTTTAAGAACCATTTCACCACATGGGGAAAGAGATATGATGCCATATTTATTTCTTATTCAGCTTCTACCACCTCTGAAAGTAAGACCTATGTCTTCCCCCTTGTCTACAATAAAGTCAGGCATTTAAAACAAATATGCAAGCATTTCAAAGGTAGCATTGTACTAAAGGTTTTTTGAGCATTCCATTTTCATAGTCACCTTGGACAAATAATGTCAAGCCAAATGTTTTTAGTACTTTCAGTAAATTAAAAATGAATTATTTAGGAGAGCTCAGGAGGAAGGAAACAGGAATTCATTAATTAATTTTGACTTAGCTGATTTGTGAGTGGTTAAATCAAATGACAGCAGCTTGGAGCCACAGGCTACCAGCTGAGCTACATATAAAAGGAGGAAGCTGAATCAAAAACGTCGAAGCAGCAGAATAAAATGCAGCCAGTGGCACTCTAGGTCAGAGTCCCTGCACATAACAAACCCTGTTTGTGACCCAGGGTTGAAAGCTTTCAAAGCAGCACTAAGCAGGAGACTGAAATGCAAGTTTGAAGGGTGCACATCCATCAATCCAAAGCAATCAGAGCTACCAGGGGACTCCACTCACCCAGCCCAGTGCTGTGCAGGTTCTCATTCCAGCAAGTTCAGTGAACAGGAGAGAGCTGGGAATGTGTCTGTCCACATGGGATATTTGTTTTCTGCCCTTAGAGACTGACAATCTGCCAGGGAAGTGAATAAACATTAGTTTTCTGAACTTAGTAGTTTTGCCAGCCTCTGATCAGAATATAATTCCAAAGATTAACTCAAAAGAAAATGAATCAAAGACATAAAATATCTGGATTTATGCACAAATCATATAGAGATAAAAAATGCTGTATCACTTTTCAGAATGGACATTTAATCTTTCAAGTACTGATACTTGCCTGTTACTTGCAGGTTAATCACTGAGGTTTATTTATCAAAAATATATTCATAACATAATGAAAGTAAAATTCAGACTGTCTGCAGGTACTTCAAAGTAACATTTCAAATACAGTATTTGGGAGAACACTTCAATCCTTTTGTCACAAATAAGTCTTCAGCAATAACCTGCAGTATCTTGTAGCCATATGACTGAGGTGGAATTCATTGGCCTAAATGAATTGTTATGAACTGTAAAAATAAATCTTTCCTCAGCAGAAATGAGTACAAGAAAGTTACAGCTGGTCTCTTCTTTCCCCTGAAAAATTCCTCTGACTGCATGACAACTTTCATGAGAATACATACAGATTTAACTTTTCATGGTAGTTATCAATAGTCAAAATGCTCACTGTTATCAGGACACTGATACAGGACCTTTCTTTAGGGTTTTGTGGAGAAAAAGAAATGCAAGCTGGGCTCCTATCAATTACATGAAGTCCAATAGAACTGAAGTATTCACAGTCTGCCTGAAAACAATGCAGGACTGTCCTTAACTTTGGTCATGTGAATTCTTCTTAGAGCAACAGTGCAAAGAAATCATCCAGTACCAATGAGCCAAGGTATTACCACAGGACTTGAGAATTTTAACAGCTTTCCAGAACACGCCAGTCTTACATTAGAAACAGAGTCCAGAAAGGGGATAAAAGGTTAAATCTAGCAGCAATAATGTGAAAAACCTCACTGTTGGTTAAAGCAGCTCTTACAGGCTATTCACTATCAGAGATGAAACAATTTTAAAAATGTTTTTACATTTCCTGTTTAACATTTTTCCCTGAATGTAGGTTAACATTCAAACATTGTTTCACCACTAAATACAGAGTTCATTATTTAAGATTGCTATATGGTGAGCTTATTTTTAATAATAATTGATACATAGAATGGACAGGTAAGACTTTCATTGAAAGCTTTAGTCAGTCCATTAATTCCATAGGAAAAAAAAATTAAACATGATCATATGAAGTAGGTGGTACTTAATGATAAGAATGAAGTCTAACATTTAAATATGTTTCTGAAATGCAGACAATGCACTCAGAAAACATTAAACTTTCAGCCCTGAGAATTAGCCATGCTTTCATAGCTTTGAGGGAAACAAAGAGCCAATGCAGACGAGTCACTGCACGTTGATTCATCCTGAATGCATTCCCTGCACCCAGCGACCAGTTGGGAATGAGTGGGAGTTCATTAACATCCAGGGGAAGGAAGGAAGGAAGGAAGGAGCACTCTGCTGCACTGGATCATGATCCACAGCTCCATATTTTACCTATAGAATTGTGGCAAACGAATAACTTTTCAGAGCCCTTAGCAGCAATCAGCAGTCACACTCTGCCTACAAAGAAAGCAGCAAATTGGTTTAAACCTGCTTCTTAGCATATGCAGAGAAAACCATTACATGCTGTCAACATGTTCAAGTCACTGTGCTAATGAGATGAGACAGGTTGTGTGACAAAGAAAGCAGCATGTTTCTCAGTGGTGAGAACTAATGAGTTCATTGACCAGCTCAGAGAACCTGAATCTCAGCTGCTCTCCCCCACTTGGCAAGATGCCCATCTCTGATTTTAGGCTTTCTGTTATATTTTAGGTTTTTGGGAATTTTTTAATCTATGTTTGGCTGAAACAGAAAGGCTTATTCTTAGGAAAGAGATCATAGGCTTTCATCCACACCAGTGGGCTAGAAATATCTGGCTGGGCTTTATAGGTCAGTCATCTTACTCTAAAGAGTGTCAAGGATGATCTCGTGTTTGTTTGATCAGCCATTTTAGCTACATTCTCTACTATCAAAAAAGTAGCTTTGATAAAGCAGCCAACTCAACTTTGTAGGCAAGGAAAAAAAAGCAGTAAATGTCCTTGAAGACTGTTCCCCTTTCATGCTGTGATTAATTAAGCAATTAAAAGTATGATTGGTCTTTTTAAGGATGTCATAAGATATGGCAACTTCCCGTTATCAGAATAAATTAAGAACATCTCTTCAGTCCCTCTATAAAGGGCCAGAGCTGCAGGACAAAACGTAACATGTTTGAGAAATTGGAGTTTTCTGTTCTCAAATATCCCTGCAAAGCAGGATGAGTCAGATGGGCATGCCAAAGCTCAGGTCATAAATATTTTGCCTATTTCTATATTGCATCAGCAACTCATGCTGCCAGATCAATAGACTTCAGCACTAATGATTTCAGCCCTGCAACATGGAGCTGTTCTCCCACAAACCCAGGTGTCTTTCAGCAGAAAAACCTACATGGAAGTCATCAAGAGATTACTCACTCCTTTATTCCTGTGACCCCAAATCTGACTAAATAGAGGAGAGAAACAGACAAGACAGAAGCTAAAAGCTAGCGTAAAACTAAAAAGAAATACCTTTTCTTCAAATATAATTTTCTTCTTTTAGCTATCAGGCTGAACACACAGTTGTAGCTCTCAGATATTCTCTCAGCATTTGAAAAGATATCCCACATCTCTGGTCACTTAGTTATTAAACAAAGGGCCAGAAACATCCACCTGACTTGAGAGGCTTTAGGTTGATATCAGGAAAATCAAACCCTGGTACTTTGTCCTGGCAGCTCCTGAGATATTTTGAAATTGCAACTTATCCCTCTGACCAAGCAGAAACACAATTCTGTCAAGCTATCTTTGGCCACTGACAGGCTGAAGTATTTCAAGCTTTTTAAGTCACCCTTTTCTCACCACTGTCTGTTGCAGTGACAATATGTCCCCAGCATATTTTGCAACGAGAACTATAATGAGAACAAGAGCAATGGAGCAATATAATCAACAGCTTAAACAAAATTTCCTGTCAAACCCACTCCTCCTCTTTGTTATTTCCCAACAACTTTGAGAAGGAAAACCGTATTCATCAGGAGGTTCATATGACTTCATCAGTTGATTTACTGATGTACCACTAAAACTTTGAAAATGCTAATTAATTCATTTACCATGGGAATACAACCTGTCCTTATTTCTGGCTTCCTACATAGTTTGGCAATAATCATTATTTCAGACAAGGCACAACTGTTTGCAAGAACTGTAATGAGAAAGGACAGACTGCAAAAAACTTCACTATCTATTGCTTTTTCTCATTTTATTTTGCAATAAGCATTCAATAGTAAGTTCTTTATACACTGAAAGTCAATTATGAAGAAGCAAAAAAAAAAACAGTAGAACAGGTCACATAGAAAAAAAATCAATGACATATTTAGAATTAACTCAATTAATCCATACAGCTCACTTACTTGAAAAATGTCATGCCACAAACTGACTGACCATTTTTAAGGCAGGTGGTAGCATTTTAACAATACAGATAGGCTAAGTTTACTGGAAGCAATTCACTTACCTCATACAAGTGCTACTCTAGCCAGACCATCACTTAACATGTCAAATATCTATAACTATCTGATCCACTTAAATGGTTTAGGAAAATACACAGTGTAGAATAATCAATTTTCAGGGGCAGAGAAGCATTCACTGTGGACAGCATTTTGCAATCCTACTGAAATGCACAGTTTTTCTACAGGTACTTGTATGGAAGAATATTTAGAACCTGTCTGAATGTACATAACAGAAATATTGTTTAAAAGTCCACAGGAATTGACAGAATAACACAGAGGAAACCTCACAAATACAAAATGAACACCTTTAGTGAGCTGCATCTTTTGTGTGACACAGCACAAGGTCCCAACATCCCAGTGATTCTCCAGCTTCACTTGGACATAACCAATCTCTGGATCTTTTATTTTGAAGGGTAACTGTTGCCTCTGTTTCCTGGTCCTTGCACGCCTAAGAGCAAATATTAATCTTTGCTCTTAAAAATGTAACTTTCTTCATCTCTCCATCCTGCTATACTTTAGTACCATGAGAGGCCATTATCTGAAGCTGCCTTAAAATAAAGGACAGCTCTCAGAGCTCTTTTGTTATTGCATTGGAGTAGAAGGCAGGCAGTCCTGTGAGTGTGGATGAAGAACATGTAGTCCTGCACTGCATACAGAGCTGGGAATCAGCATGCAATTCAATCAATCTAAGGTTTACTGGATAGCTTCAATAGGGAAAGACTAAAATAAAAATAGAAAATGGAAAATGTTCTGTTCAGCATTTTGATACAAGCCACAATCCAAATTAGGTCATTAAATGCAAGCTGTGAAACTTAACTTTGATCTGTAAGCCACTAGAGAAAAGTATAGTGAAGAAAAGCTGTGATAAACAACTCAATTTTGTAGCTTTCTCTCCTTAGAGCTCTCTCAAGGAGATCCCACCATTCATTTGGAAGTTCTTTTCTTCCTCACACCGTGTCCATGGATCTGCTCCTAACCAGAGATAAAAGGACAAGTTTTCATTAGGGTGCAATTAGGCATGTACCTCCATTTCTATTAACTATGTAATGAAGAATAATAAAGCAAAATTAGGAACATTAACATTTTTTGGAGGTAACAGATCATTCTTAATGGAAACCCTGTGCCTAAACTCCCTATACATGGCAATAAAACTGTAGCTCATTTTTTTGGTTCATGAGGAGACAAAGACCAAATATAAAAAAACTAAAATGACACCCCATCCCACCCTGCCCACAACTGAACAAATCAAGAAAGAAATATCTGCCTTCTGAAAATCAGTAGGAATTGTACTTCATTTGGGGAAAACTTCACCTCATTACCACTTATTAACTGATTTAAAATAGTTTAGTAAGTATGGATTTACATACAAACCTGTATTACCCAGAAACAGGCCAGAATTGTGAAAGTCATCTTTGTCAGAGATGAAAATAAGACTTGATCCAATATCAAATGAAGAGCATGAACATTTCTCTATTGACTTCAGGAGATTTTGGATGGAGTCCATTTGCAGTCTGCACCTGAGAAGGATTTCTCTACTCACCTCCTGTGCCAGAGGAAGATAAAAATATATTAAATTTAATGACATTTTTTCAATTTGAGCAAAATGTCTGGTCTTCAGCTCTGGACCAGAAAGGAAATCTTTATTTTCTCTATTACAGCTAAACTCATACATGGTTACAAAATAAAAACAAAAACCAAAACAGCAACAAACCCAACCAACCAACAAAACAAACTAAAAGAAAACAGCAACAACAAAAAAATCCCCACCTAAATCAAGACACCACCCTACACAGCTTGGTTACTGAAATACATAAGAATGTTATTTCCTCTGCAATTCTATTTTGGTTTCTACATTTACCATATTTCCTATTGGAAAAAAGCATGAATTCACAGCAGCTGCTATGCACCACATGTTGACAACCTATCTAGGAAGATGATAAAATATTCTATTACTCGTGCCTGATGATAGAGACAGCCATTCATCCATCAAAGCTAAACAAAACACCTTCAACCCAGCCCAGAAGAATTCTTTTCTGAGAACTCCAGCTGACCTAATTAATGCTTGTTATACAGGAAAAATTAAGACAGAATTATAGGATATGAAATACTGGATTAGGCTAATTTTACTGAGCATCATTTTACTGAGTATCAGTCACTGAGGTCAATAATAAAACTTAGAAAATCAGGATAAAATGGATACAATAAAATCAGATGACTGTAGGTAAGCTCTTCTCTCACACAAATTAGTTAAAGGCTGACTTGCTATAGGGCTTTTAAACTTTGAGATATATAATCTTTTATTAAAATATCCAGCTTTTACAGCTGCCTAATTCTATTTTTCTCTTTCTACAAGTGTCCAATCCCTTTCTTGAAGAGTGTCAAGCATTGGCTTCAGTAATTGTAAAATACCTGTGTGAGGCTTCTACAGCAAGCACAGGGGCTCCTTCCTCCTGCTGAAACAAATATTTTCAAATCTATACCAAAAAAAAGAATTACACAACTAAAGAAAGGCCATGTTGTGCTACTTATTAGCAATGCTTTGTGGTTTCATTTTTCATTTTGCTTTTATCTTGTTTGACTTGGCAAGCTTTTTCATTACTCTTCCCTTCATTCACATACATATTGTGCAGAACACAGTTTGACATGGCTTTTCTTTACACCTTTTTTATGGCAAGATATCCACTGTTTTATTAAAAGGCTTCCATTTCAGCCAAAATCCCAGAAAATGCTGCAGCAAATAAGTATGTGCCAATGCCAATATGTCTTTTTAAGCTGTTAAATATCTAGTTCTTTTCTACTTGTGCTCTTTTTATTGCTGCCATGAAGTTGAGGAAAACTGGAATCAGGATTTCACAGCTTTCCCCTTGAGCTGCAGAACTCTAAAATGTGAAGGATGGATTCTCTGTTTTCCCTTCTCTGCTGGAGACATGAGAGAAGGTTTCAACCATACAGCTGTGGATCACTTTGAAAGTCCTTCTGGCACATAGACTGCTGAATTTCAGGGGGTTTTCTCAAGTGACACTCTTGTTATGTTCTCTGTGCATCAGTGTCTATCCTCTTCCTTATCTTTCTTTTGTCGTTGTAATAAAGGTGAAGCCACTCATGACACAATCCCCTTTAAAACAAAAAACACAACTCCTCCCTTGCTTTAGTTATAGATGTAGGAGTTGTAGGGAATTAAAGAACATATTGACTCTTCTCATAACTTCATTATTGTGTAACACACTGAGAAAACTGGATGAAAAAGGAAGAAAATCTACTCTTTTTGCTATTTCAATATTCCAAAAGGCCCCTGATTATCATTCTCTAAGCTGAGGTAGCCCTATGGTCATCAGTCATAATAAAGGGTGTATTGCATAGAAACTGCACATTTACAAAAGTTGATCCATATCCCAAAAATATTTTAAGAGTGCAATGACAATTCAGCTAGGCTGGGGGAAGAATACTACCTTTAAAAAAAGGAGTAAAATAGATTCCCTTAAAAAAAAATAAAAACCAAACCAAACCAAAAAACCAACAAAAAACCCCCAACCAGATTCCCTTAAAAAAAATTAAAACCAAACCAAAACAAACAAAAAACCCAAACAAACAAACAAACAACAACAACAAAACAGATTCCCTTAAAAAAAAAAAACAGGTTCCCTTAAAATTTTATATGCATATGTACACATATATATAAAAATGAAGTAGGGGGGATCTGTTTTGAAGTTCCTACTGTCTGAACATTTGCTTTCAGACTGTGATGCAAAAATCAGTCTCAAGGTGTACTCTTCACAGAAAAGCTCTAATCTCCATAACATTGCAAAAATAATCAAAATACTTCATTTTCATTCAATATGTTACCTGAATTCTTTTCCATGCTCTGATGAGACAGGCTGGAGTTCTGTCTTTTCTTCATTTTCTTCAGAATGAGACATAATTTCTCTTTATAAAATCTGCCTGTAACCTCCACCCCTCTGCAAAACTCCCTACTAACATAGATTCTGACTTATGTTCTCCAAGGACAGGTGTCCTGGCTTTTCCAGATTAAACCTTCTGTGTTACTTTACATGTAGAGTAAAATGCACTTGGCTTTAATTACAGAGTGCAGATATGGAAATTAAAAAAAAAAGCAAAACATATTCCACATTCCAATTTGCCATTATGAGAGAAGAGAATCAGTCCAGATTGTCTTCATGGCGGTTTTAGTGACTTTCACCTCAATCTGAGGTTTATGCAGGGCTGAAATAGTGGGAACTGCTGGGGAGTCTAATACTGGAGAGATTGCTTCTCTGACAGGGTATTTTCAGATCTAGACTACATGGATATAGTATACGAGAATTATGGATCTGCTTCCAATACAAGTTCCCTGGAAGAGGCTATCCAGGTTAGTAGTGAAAAGAATTCACCATTTTTTTTCAGATTAAATCCCACTATTTCCTATTCAAGAGCACAAAGAATCCAACCATCAGCTTACTGTCTCCCTCAGGACGTAGGCTCAAGAACCCTTTACATGTTATAAATCCTGAATTGTTTTACAAGGCACAGGTAAGTGTGAACCCCTTCATGTCACAGAGGGGTGGGAGCACAGAAAGCTGAGGTGGCCCCAACCCAGAGCAGAGAGGAGGCACCATTGTCTGCCTCTCACCCACGGATCTGTGGAACCCTCCCTGCTCAACCCAAGCCCCACCACCTATTCCTCTTTACAGGAGGAAAACTGGGGCAGACAGAAAGCTCCCAGAGTAGCTGGCATGGTTTTCACTGTGCTAAGTGCCTTGTTCCTGCAGGGCAGCCTGTGCAATCGCTGCCTACGAGAGGCTTTTCTGCTGAGGGCTGGCATTTGCAGGAAGAAGAGGCACAGCTGCCAAATGAGGTAAAAACAGACAAAAGTACCCCAGGAGAAGGGGGAGAATTGCTGCTCCAAAGCACCACTGTGGAAAATGGCCATCTTGTTTTTCCAAATCTGCAGTTTCCATAGGGTTCAGGCAGATTATTCATTACAAATATTTACCTGCCACATCTCAGACTGTTTCTTTAAGATCTATATTGCTTGAGAGTATTACTGACATAGAATGGGGGTTTTTTTCAATGTAAAATATTGATTTTCAAGTAAACTTGTCAGTGTGAAGGCTAAAATGGAAAAGGTGAGTTACAGACAAACCTTCTCAGGTCTTTCTTTTTTATATAAAATATAGCACTGATATAAAATATAACATACTAACTCAACTATTTTAGGCCAGGCAATTCTTTCATTTTTTCTTGGAACGGAAATTAAATTAATTTTCTCAGCTAACAGGAACAGTGGAAGAGTAGTTTGGCTTTTAACAGAGAAAGCAGAAACGTTTTTCTGACTTGGAGTTTTGCCAAGTCTTACAAAGTCAGATGCAATTTTTCTGAGAAGTTTGGCCTTCTCAGATTAAATTCCTTAATAACATGCATCTCTGAAACATGGACTTGCTCCTCCATTTTCTCAAGTTTCTATGTAACATTATATTTTGCTGTTGGAAATAACAAGGAAAGAAAATGTGTTTCATAAAGGAAGTCATTCCCCAAGATCTCAGTTGGAAAGCAACAAGTGCACTTTACCATGCAGCACTGAACTGAAAATATTTGAGATATAGTACCAGATTATTTACTGACATTCTGAAGTTTCTCCACAGAAGAGAGCTGTCTTCTGGAGCCAGGATGATTAGACAACAGGAAGGTATTTTTTGAGCCAAAACAGGTAAAATTTTCCAAGAAAATAAAAAAGAACAAACAGAAAGAAAAATTCCTATAAAAATTAATAGTATTTTAATACATAGGACTTCTGCAGCTGATTATCCATTTCCTAGACTCGTACATAGCTGTGCTCAAACCCAACAAAACACAAACATTTATTTACAGATATGCAGAGAAGGCAATGACCATGCTGGGGCACATCACTCTGCCAGGACACACGTGTGGCTGGGCTAGGTTTGAAAGCAGGCAGATAAGAGAGAGCAGCCATTAAGGTGCAATGAGTCCAAGCTGCTGCCTTTTCAGACTCATTCTGCTTCCTCTTATTCCAGAATATTTCTAAAGCTCCCTTCAGAAAGAATACAGTTATGAAATTACCTTGCACTGTTTCTTCCTGGCAGCCAGCAAGAGCTCTCCAAGCTCACAAGCTGTGCATGGTAAGAGAGGTGGAGAAGAGAAAAAGTTTCCATTTTTTTATATTTACATCAAGCAGGATGGAGCCCTTCTGTCAACATGATCTGGTGGAAACATAAACTCTTGATTTGATTACTCCTTTGATTTCACAATGGGTGGGATCCTCCTGTCAGTAAAGACAACAGGAATTTCCACTGTGAGAGTAATGGCTGTCAACCTGTGCATTGGAGAGCATTCCTCTACACTGGGAGGTGTCTCATTTCTGTTAAAAGAAATAATAGTGGGTTTTGTTGGGCTTTTTTAATAGGTGTTTCCAAAACATAGCTCCAATCTCTTTGATTCCAACTGGTAAGTATTGACATGCTTGCAAAAATAGCATGTGGGTGACAGACTGGAATAGTATTTACTTCAAAGAAAATGCAGAAATATTCTAATCTCATCATTGAAACAGCAGACACCACTGACTCAATGTTTTTTTACAGCTTGGGTGGGGTTGTTTACCTGCATGTTGCACACACATACACACATTTATTTATTTATTTATTCATTGCAATATTCTTGCTCTGCATTCCTACAACCTTCCTTGGGGCCCCCTCAGAGGCAGACACAGCCCAGGGCTGGTACCACAGCCTCACCTTTGCTGTCCTGGCTTCTCCTCAGAATCATCAGCCCTGCCACCAACTGCACCCTGCAGAAATAAGAGCATGTGGTAACTTTAAAGCTGTGATAAAATTCTCCCCCAACACTTTTACAAGCTATCTGAAAGCATTGCCACTTTTACAGGTTTTACAGCTACATGATTAAACCCAAGGTGAAAGATCAGTAGGGGAAAAAAATCAAAATTCTCCTGTTAAATTCAAAATTCAAAAGTTGTCATATAGTACCTGCTTGTACTTAAAATCCCCAGGTACCCTCCATCCCCTAGCTTGCTTAAATGAAGGTATGGACAGCCAAAGAACCCCCCAAAAATGGCAGGTCTATCCTTTCTGGTCTTTATTTCAGAGCAGTTTGTATTTCCCTGTATAGCAGGATATCAAATGATATTTTTATTAGTTTTTGAATTTCAGCTTTATATCATTATTCATTACATTGAATCTGGCATGCATTTTTACTCAAAGCATCAACTTTCATCTGTATTCCATTTATGTTTTGACAAGACTAAGGTTATTGCTTTCTCCTACTTCTCTGCCTGATTATTAGGCTTACATGACTTACACAGATATTTATCAGCAAAGCTGAAGAAGCCACTCTGCCTCTTGTTAGGCATCTGCATTGCTGTTTCCTGTACTGACTTATAGGTAATAGAATTACATTAAGGCTCCAGCACTGTTTATTGTATTTGATCAAATTTGTTTACAAATGGAAATATTACATTCAAGCTGCATTAAAATGCATCATCTCCAGAGATCTGCAGATATTATTTACTCATAGGGAAGCCTTCTGTACATATTAATAGTTGCTCAGTTCTTCCAGGTACCAATTTTACTTAATACTTTCAGGACAAGAGATGATATATATCCCATTCAAACATGTCAATGGATAAATAAATATTACAGCAGGCCTTTTGCATGGCTGCACTTCTGGAAAGGACAAACACACTGCTAGTATCAGGCTCCAGGTCAGCCTAAATTAAAGCATATCTATTCTGATTTCAAACTATAGCTTTGTTATAAAACAGCAATTAGTAATAATAAAGGTAACAAAGCATGAATTAAAACAAAGCTGCATAAAACATTGCCTTGACATAGTATGACTACAGACATAGTTATGTTTGAGAAACCATGAATTATTTATCTCACAAGCAATAGCATTTAATTGTCCCATCAAACTAATGTGGAAAACTACAGAAGTGCAGTAAAAGAGGAATATTATATGAATGTAAAAAATATGCAATGATTTGAATGCAGGCTATGTGGCTAGTGTCTTATGAAGCTATGACAGCTTTGAGAGCAGATCAGATTCCTACAGAAGTCCATGACCATTTCATTGAAACCCTCCTGTTTATAACTGTGCATTTAACAGATTTGAAGGATGAGATGGAATTATGCTGATTGTGTTTAGAAGACTTAGACCAGCAGTGCTGTCTTACACAGCCTTACCCTCCACATTATGCAATCCTATTTCTTCCTAAGACTCTCTTCTAGCTGAAAGCATTTTCTGTATATTCAACACTTGCAACAATCACCCTGTATTTAACAGCAATGACACCATTAGGTTTGACCACAGAATATCATTTACCCTCTGCTTTCTGCACATGAATGAAATTTAGCTTACTTACCTCTACCTTATTATTAACTAATACTACATCCCCAAAAAATAGCCAAGGAACCAAATTAACAGGAAAAACTCATCCAAAGAAAAGAGATTACAGAAAAGTGTTAGTGTTTTATGGCAATACAACCCTTCCTTTTGTTTCCCTTTCGAGTGATGCCTTATCAAAGCTGACCTAGAACAGAGGCTGGGCAGAGTTAAAGAATAAAGTAGGGATTTATTAGAAGCCTCAATGGATCCACCTTGGGCAGCACAAGAGCCCAGCCAGGGCTACACCCAAGATGAACCAAAATGGTCACAAAATGGACAGTTGGTCACAGGGTTTTTACTTTTATAAGTTATTATTTTTATAAGTAACTTATTTTTATAAGTTCTGGTCCATTTGCATATTAGAGTTCATTGTCCAATTACAGCTGTAGCTGATGAAGTCCCATCCTTCTTGTTTTTCTCTCTCCAGCCCAAGCTGTTTGTGCTCTTGGGCCTGAGATTTGGGTGGGTGTCCTTGGATCCCAGCTAGAGAGGGAATTGTTTTCTCTCCCTACTCTGTGCAGAGAGCTCACCATCCCCTAATATAAAGCTCAGAATTACACACTAAAATAGTACAGAATCTGAAAAATATAAAAGCGAAAACCTAAGGTATCACCAGAGTAAAGACATCTTGTGTTATCTTCTTCCCATACAAGCTTCATACATAGCTACTTCAGAAGAAGTCAAATCAACTGATTAGTGTTGTTCTGTCTCTAAAAAATAGATCAAAACCATGAATAATAAAAGCTGCTGTTAATGTCTCAATGTGAAGTTACTATCAAGGATGAACTGTGCCTGAAAATGGTATGCAGGGAGATGTTCTTTACTTGCTCGTTGGCTTGGAAAAAATATTAATGAAATTACTTCTTTTTAAAAGAGAAAAACATTGAGTTATTTTTTAGTCTTTTAGCAACTGGTATAATAATCTATTTTTTGCACAATGTATGGCAGTATTTCCTTGTAGAGCTGTAAAAGAAAGTTGCTTGTATAACCTGAAAGTAGGCAATTTACTGGAATTAGGTAA
This sequence comes from Molothrus ater, assembly GCF_012460135.2. Lineage (NCBI taxonomy): Eukaryota > Metazoa > Chordata > Aves > Passeriformes > Icteridae > Molothrus > Molothrus ater. The sequence goes on from NC_050491.2 coordinate 6,301,975, forward strand.
TTCACCACTTGGGAAGAAGTGCTCTGTGCTCTCCTGGAAGCCCCACAGCATCTCTAAGGAGAGGCTGGGTATTCTTTGCCTTGTGTTGCTCATTAGCCAAACTGCAGGCACTGCTGTTCACTTGGTGACATGTCAGAGAGCTGCTCCACATCTCACAGCTCGGGGCCATTTCTGACTGGAGCTGACACACTCGGGGCACAGGCAGGAGATCCCCAAGTGACCAGGGAGTAAAGGATGTTGTAGGAGTCTGTGCATGAAGGATCTTCTTCAGACTAGAAACACAAAGATTTTACAGCAGTTATTGACAGACCTCAAACCAAACAACTTCCAAGTGGAAAATCACTTTTTGTGTTTTCTTTAGCTTTGCTTTCTGCCAAAGCCAAACTTTTTGCACAAAATCTTGCAGTTTTAAGTCCTGTTATAGACTAAGAGCTATTTGTAACAATCTCTTTCCCAGAGATTGCCTCCAAACTCCATCTGCTCCTTGGCTCACCTCCAGCAGGCACAGCCTCAGTGTTGGGAGAGCAGGGGATAGCACAGACAGCCCTCCCTGCCCTCCTGACCCAAGCCACACCAGGGGCAGCTGAGGAAATCCCAGGCTTGGCCTGAGGGCTGCTCAGTGTCAAACCTCTCTGCAGCCCCAGAGGAGCAGCACTGCTGGGCAGCAGCCAGGACCCTGCCAGCTGCCAGCTCTGTGGGCAAGGCTTCAATGGCAGACACTTACAGGGGACCCCTAAAACCCTCCTGGCTCTTCCAATGAGATCTGAGTCCAGTGTTGAGGTGCAGCTCCAGCTTTCTGTTGCTGACATCTCCAATGTGCCATTATCTTGAAAATTCTAACACTTTCATATGTTAAATACTGCTTATCAATATCATGATTTGTCTGACCAGGAGCCTAGTCCCATCTTGATTTTGTGAAGTCCAGCTCCCTTCCTCAAATGTTCCTTCTACTTCACTTTAAAAACAAAGCTAGACTTAATTCTGAAAAAAGTTTCTGAATGTTTACTTTTTAGTAACCTGCTGCATTTCCATAATTCTCACATTTTTCTGACTTAATGGTAACAGCAGGTATTGCAACTGCAAGTTCTTCCCAAGAAGCAAAATCTGTTCAGATTTATGTTACCCATCACTCAGGCACTTTTGCAAGGGAGGCAAAGTCCATTTCCAGCTTTCAAGGTGATCACTGCCTCCATGGTTGGTTATGCTTCCTCTGACAGCCTCTGGATAGAATTTCAACACAGTGTAAACACAAGTAAAGAGCATTTGAGAACATAATTTTCACTCCTGTGAGAATGCTTTCAAAAATTATCAGCTTAGTATCCCCAAAATGTAATTTGATTTGCAAAGGAAAAAAGCATTCTTATATGGATGCTTTGCATATCTTATAACCCATGTTGCATAGAACTGCATTCTGTGCTCCCTGGGTGTAGAAAATCAAAATAACCCTCATGACAGAGTATTGACAGAAGTATTTTTATGTTTTAAGCAAAAATATTTTGATGGCAAAGTGTCTGCCATATACAACACCAGTTACACACATGCCAAATATGGAATTCATTCAGAATTATTTTGCTTCTAAAGTCTTAACTTTATATTAAGCATTTCCTTTCCATTATGATCTGAGTTTAAATTTGAAATTCTCCCTTTATAACCACATGCAGCAGCAGGCATATATCATTCTGCCAGTTCAGAATATGTGCTGTGTCCTGTGGTATACTGTCTGACTTCTCTGTGTCAGCATAGGTGACTACCCCAAGAACAGTTAAAAATCTTTAATTACGATGTCGTCACTCAAGTCTTTTCAAGGTTCATCTACATCTCACTTAAATTTGGAGGGTGAAGCAGGTTTGAACGTAGCAGTGATAGTAGCTGTCTACAAGGCAAGCAAAATGAGTGTCATTTATCCCCCTTAAGGCTTCAGCAGAATCTAAATAGTTCCACTAAGAGCAAAATTAACTGCTCTAAGTTTTGAGAGCTCCATGTGCTATGCTTCACATCTCTGCAACTCCAGAATTTTGGGTGAGATTTAAACAGTTCCAGGAGTTTATTCTTTTTCCTGTCAGGCATTATGAACCCCTGAATGCTTCTCTACTTTAACAATACTGGATTTATCTTCATAGTCTGCAGCTTGCACAAGCCTTGACCTTCCCATCCTTGGAATCACAGAATCAGAAAGGCTGGAAAAGACCCCTGAGCCCAAGTTCTGACCCAACACCGCCCTGCCAGCCAGGACAACATCCAGGCTTTCCTTAAACACATCCAGGGACAGTGACCCCACCACCTCCCTGGGCAGCCCATTCCAATCTCTAGTCACAGAAAAGCTGCACAAGGTATCTCCAGTTATAACAAGTGGCACAAACTTAAAAATAATTAAAGCCTCAAGGATTATTAATCTTAACATGACAATTCCCATACGAATAATTTTCAATTGAGATCCTATATTTTAAGAGGTAGAATTATTAATATTAGATGTCTACTAAGACTAACTTCCCTCTTCAGAAATAAATGTTGAGTTGTACTCTAAGACAACTGTCTTAGTCTATTACTACTCAGTCTTTTTCTTTGTAAAGTTTTCAAAGCACCTGTGTCTGGAAAACCACATCCCCAAGTGTTTAAAGAGCTGACAACACTCGCTTTGAAAATTTGTGAAGGGTTTTATAAAGTAAAAGGACCATAAAAGAGTAAATGTAGCATCTATCTTCAAAACTGGTGAAGAGAGTGAGCACTCAAATAGGTGTCTTGTAGAACCTGTGTAGTCTACAGTGTGGTGGATCTGAGAATTTTATGTTATTATATAACATATAAACTTCTGCTAAGACTTTTCCACAAGTTGAAGGAAATGTTCTGTCTCTCTCTGACTTAGATTTTCTGGTCTCTAATAAATACTGTGACCTCAATTGCAGTATTCCTCTCAAAGACAATTTGTAGCCCCTCTGGAAAATGGGCTCTCATGTTACTCAATTAGAATACAGAACTCATCCTCTCCTAGTCTAATTTGTATGGCATGTGGGTATTTAATATCTTAAGAGCATTCAACAGCTTACAAGAAGTCTGCCAAGAGGTCAAGGAGTTATTAGAATACAGACAGACATATTCAGGCTGAGGAGAATCACATGCATTTAATTTCATTATGGACAGAAGCAAAACCCCAAAGCTTTCTCATGTTAGGCAAAGGAATTTAGATCTGAGCGTGTACTCAGCTACTTCTGCCTCACCCTTGCTGTTTGAAGCAATAACTGCAGACACGGATTCACACTTATGATACATCAAAAATATAGATCAACCCTGCTCCCTCAGCTGCTTACTAGACCAAACCACTTAATTCTGGTTAATGTAATACTTCCTTATAACATTTTAGAGGAACTGAACCATTTTTTATTTTGAATGAGGAAAACTTTCTCAACACAGATCAATGGCCCAAGAAGCCTCTTGATTTGGGGTCAGTCAATACTTGTGATCTGTTTTAATTACAAAGATACAGTATTTTTAAGCTCCCATAATTAAAACATTTTTGGGTAACAAGGTTTAGATCTTCATCAAAATTAATTCCATAATATGCACTGCAACCAGAGTACAAAACCAAAGGCATTCAATTCCAGTGGTTCATCTGTTTTCACCTCAAACAGGTAAAGACATTATCTTCCAGAGCACAGAAATCTCTCTGCTTCATGATCCACAAGAGGGATGCTGGAGAACTTGTCTTTTAATAAAGCATGGAGCCTTGGAAACAACCTGATGGAAATTAAGAATAATTTCACACTTCCCTTTACCCTCTCTGAACAGTGAAAGGTGCAGGGGAGTCCTTGACAGCCAAGCAGCCCTTGCACTGACAAGGTTAAATCCCTGCACATCCAGCATTAATCCCCAGGGTGGGAGAGCCAAAAGGCTGGGCCAAGTTTCCCAAATCCCTGTGATGCTCTGAGGCACAGGACTTGCAGGGCTGAACTCAGAAAAGCCTTCTCAGTCCTATTCATGACCTCATTTATCTATTTCCTGCAGGCTTGGATTCTCTCAGACTCCGTTCACTATGTGTCACCCAGAAAAAAAAACATATCAGATTGTGATTTAACTTTTAAATTAGTTAAGTTTTCTCCTCCTAGAACATCTGCTTTCCATGTGCCACAGGGTGTTGTAACAGTAATGTATAGTTACAAGTGGATTGCATTTGACAGCCATTAATACTAAATGACATTTGAAGCCATGGTGATGCACTGGGGGCCTGCTCCCTTTCTGCATCTTTTTCATAAAGATAACACAAGGCAGCAGCAGCAAAAAGGAAAGTTGTAACATGCAAAACCCAGTTCACAGGTTCAGCTGATGGACAGGAAGTCTACCCAGAAGGATGACCTCTTCCCCCTTAAACAGAGCAAGAAAATGCAGTGTAATAGACAAAGCAATGAATGCAATTGTGTCTGGACTCCTGGAGCACACTACCCACTGCTTGTCACCAAATGTTACTTGGAAATATAAATCCAGGATGACTTGTCTTGAATGCAGCAGATAAGGGAAGCAAACAAGGAGCAGTAACAGCAGTACACAAGCTGGTGAAGGGCAGCAAAGGAGAAACAAAACTGTGTGGGATAATACAGAAATCTGTTTGGTCACTTCATATAATCAGAAGGGAGATGGCCTGAGAAGCATTTGGCAGTTTGCATTTGTTTTGCCTGTAGAAAAATTGGAATATATCTCTTCAAAAATATTCAGAGCAAAAGGAGTTGATCAGGAAAGAACATGGTTGAGAAAAAGGATTAGATTCAGCTTGGAAATAGGTAAAACAGAGGTTGTGGAGACACTCTGCTGCTAAGACCATCCTCCTGACATGGTTTGCTTTCTTAAAAAATTCCAGCTGCTTCCACTACCAGAAGAGACTTGTGGGGCTTTTAATTATTTTCTTTTTATTATTATTATTTTTTATTATTTAACTTTGCATTCTTTCTTTGAGGCAAATTATTAGACATTGTTTTTCAAGTACAAAATGAGCCTAAAAATGACTACATTTGCTTCAATATAGATACAGAGCAGGAAGCAGGGACTGAATGTAGGCTTCTGGAGCTTCTGTGTCACTTGCTAAACAGCAAAACCTTACATTTCTATGGCAACATATGTCTCTTTCTGTGGAGTGTCTATGCAGCCTGTGACTGCAACAATACACGTGGGGACCTCAAGCCCACAGGAGTGACAATTATTGTTGCAATGCTGATTCTTTCTCTTCTGAGTTGTCTGAATACAGATGATAAAGTTCAATTTTAAGGACACAGTTCAAATTATGGATCATTGTGGGCCTGTCTTCCCTAGATGCTGAATAAAGTGACTCAAGCATTTCTCATTTCCCTGCAGCAAAGCCTTTTTCACAAAATAGATTTACAGGAAAAATTCTTTTTACCCAAAATAATTCACTCGCTTTTGAGAAATTCATAATGATACCAGGTCCTTTTCTTCTGCAAGGAAAAAGAAGGATTCAAAAACATTTGCCAGAGACAGGCAGCTCAAAAATTGAGATGAGTTTTGTGCACATTATCTTTTCTTGAGAGTTCTTTTGGGATTTGTGTGCATGTGTGTGTTGATGGTTTTGTTGCTGTTTTTGGTTTTGTGTTTGTGGAGTTTTTTCCACTCTCTGGAAATTCCTTCCCATAAAATCCAATCTGCTATATTTTTTTAAATTTGTATCTAACCATTATCACCCCCTCCATTCTTTTAATTTTGCTTTGTATTTAAAGATTACTGAAAACCCAATATCTGTCTACAAATATGAGAATGGTGTAGACAACAAGAATTGTGGGTGAAACAGATCCAAGATCATCAGAGCATTTGTCAAAATCTCAACATCCCAGTGGCAAAGATATGTTACACAGAAGAACAGTACAACTATTGTTGACAAATATTTAAAATTGAACTGAACTACAAGAGAAGATTTTTATGTTGAAGATGGCATAAATCTTATTTAACTTGCATATACAATAGGGTGGTGTCACTGCAAATTTTTGATGTCTTTCCACTAGCAGTTAAGGTGGTGTGGTTGTGTGGACATCTGACTCCATGCTATTTTTTTAAAAGAAAGTACTAGATGAAAGTTTTACAGAAATATACAGTCCTGAAAAATACTAAGTTGCAAAACATATCAAAACAAAAGTGCTGGGAAGAAGAAATAGACTAAAATTCACTCCATAAGGGGAAGCCTGAAGGTCACAACTTATACATAGGTCAGAGAGCTGTGTTTCAGTATCAGAAGAATGACCAGCATCCCTTATTCACATTCATCCCACAGCACTGTGTATAAATATTTTACAATTCACCTGATCATATTTACTATAAGAATTTTAAATGTGTATCTGAGATACACACATTTTTTCACCAGCATGGGAATAGTGTTTTTCTAGGAAAAAACCCCAAGAAAACCCAAACAAAAAATCACTGCAACAAATCTTGTCTTCAGTAGCTACCTGGTGAAACTCTATAAAAATTATAACAAACACCCAGAATGGTAGGGTGAAACAAAAATAAAGTTCTATTATTTTGGTGCTGGATGTGACATAGCACTGACAATTCCACTGAAACTCTCAGTAAAATCAACATGAGATAGAAAAGACAAAGGAACCAAACCTCCAGTAAAAACCTGTTTTTCTGAAATTCTCCTGGGAGATTCTTAGATGATGGTAGCAGCTGAAACAACGACTGATGCCTTGATGTCAGAGGTTCAAGTGAATGGTTGCACTGAAAAAATAATAAAGAGGTTTTAATCAGCCTTCAGTAAAGAAATGCTGTGGACAGGCCTCTCTCTCTCTCTGAACTGAGGACTTTTACAGAATTATGCCGTTTCCTCATGCAAAGGAACAAGGTTTCCCTGGATTTGTACAATGAGACAGCACAGAGAGATATCCAAAGTGGTTTCAGATAAATCCTTCCAAGGCAGGCACACACCCTGGCAAAGAGGATCCCAGTGACAGCCTGGCCACTGCCCATCCTCACGGTGCTCAGCCATGCCAGCAGGCACCAGAGCCAGTGCTTAAGGGCCTACAGCAGCAAAACTGAGGGAACCACTGGGGCTGGTTCCAGTGCAGGTACAACTGCCCTGCCAAGTTCATTTCATCCTTGCACGTTCACACGTGTGCTGGAGCCATGGCCAGCTCGATCCTCTGCACTAAAGAGCCTGTCTTCATCCATATTCCCATTTAAAATGACAAACATGAGACAAGCTGATCCCATCAGGAAGCTAATATCTCAGAAAAGCAGTCAGGGTTTTGGGTTTTTTTCCTTTTGAAATAATGGAAAGCTTTTACTATATGCACTGTAATTTAACTATTACTTCCATGTCTTGTTAGGAAAGTATTAAAGTGTGGGGATGACAAACCAAAGCTGTTAACTTATTTGATGACTTGAGTTACTCTATTAGAATGCCTGATGACTAATATTAAGAATTCCAACAGAAATTGGGACTGTAACTGGTTAATCTAAAATCCCAGTGTCTGCTTTGCTTGAAAGAAATTACATATATGTGTATATATATATATATATATCCAAGGAAGTGACTGAACAAGTGCACTGGAGAATTAATTTCTAGCAGATTTTTTTAGAGGAGGTGAGTGCAATGGAAAAGTAATGTAACCACTCTTGAAAACTAAAGTAATTTTAAAGTACTTGTGGCTACAGTACACTCTTTTGTTACTACTCTTATTAATAGCAGTAAACTGCTATTAACTGCTATTTTAAGCAGTATTTAGTTTAACTATTATTATTTATTAAGTAATAAGTACTTGAGCAGTATTTAGTTGCCTTCCAGGAATTCCAAGTGACTCTTCTAGAGAGTAAACATTGCTGGGCACAGGCACACCCAGACAAATATGCATCAAGCTGGGCACAGAAGCAGTCACTGGGGCATTGCAGAGGTGCCTGGATGCATCAGCCCAGAAGAGGCACAGAACTGAGTGTGACTCTGCCATTTTTGGCACTGCAGAGACTTCTGCAGTGCTCTGGAGCTGCACCAAGTTGGGTTGGTGTAAGTTTTATCCTACGAGATGCAGCAGCTGTCCATTCCTAGGATGGAGATTATCTGCACTGTTATTGTAATTAAACCTCAGCTCAGATTCCATGTCCACTGTTGGGTACACAGTGCATGAGGAATGCAGGCAGCGTGCTGTGCCTTGGAATGGAGAGCAGGAAAGCAGTTCAGGCAGGCAGAGTGTACTCTCCAAACAACAAATCTGAGAGAAAACTGCAGACTGCATTCTTCTGCTCAGAAAGAGCTTTCCCCCAACTGCTTTAGCTGCTCACATCATAATTATTCTGAAATCATAACTAGCAGTTCTCCCTGCCAAGGTTTTGGTTTGATAAAGGTGAGTCCAAAAGTAAAATGTAAGAGCGTTATGGTGTTTATCTTAAAATAGCAATTCACTCCTGGAACCGGAATTTACAAAAGGAATTGTGCCAAAACACTTGTGCCTGAAGTTTATGCTGATTCACCCAGCTGAAAGTTTGGCCACTGGCTGCAGAAGTAGTACATCAGACAGCACATAAAGGATGATAAATGCCAACAGGACATACAGGAAATAAAAGCTGGAAGAGCTCCAAGCACCTCCTCAGGCAGCAGAATGTACAATCACTGCCACTTGCAACAATTCTGACACAGCTTGTTGTGCTGAAAGTTGAGATGCTCTTTATGTAATCAATATATAATGACAGATAAAGAACATCTAACTGGAAAGTCAAGCACAGATGACCAAGCAACCTCTGGTCCACACAAATTACCACAGAGCTGGACAGAGCAAAAGTAACCAAGGGCCAGAATAAAACGTCTTCAATCCATGCACAGTCATTGCAGGTCTGGCAGTCGATGCCTCGGGTCAGCCAGGCAGTCAGAGCAGAACAAGGGGAGGAAAGGAGGGCAGTGGTTTGCAGCCACCCCTCCTTCAGACAGAGCACAACCAGCAGCTCAGCATTTGCTGGCAGTAGCAGCATCCTCAAGTGCTTCCCTCTCCTTCCTTCAGCAGGCAGGTCCTGCAGACTTTTGGCACTGGACAGGGGAGGCATAGGGAACTCAGCAGGTTTTGTCCTTCTGCACAGCTGAGTGGCAGATTTCAGCTACATGAGTCTTGTATCTTATCCCAAAATTGGCCCAGAGGAATTTTTTTTGCTTCTTAATGTGCACATTCACAAATACACAAAATTTTCTCTTAGTTCTCTTAGTTCTCCTCCCAAATGCTTACAATTCTCTTCAGAAAGGAAATAAATTATATCACTATACTTTAAATAGCCAAAGATCCTGAAAACAGCTCTCAGATAAATGGGAAAAGATATTATTAAAAAAATCATAATTAAAAAGTATATTTGATTGCAGATTATGTGTCTCCTATTTGCTAAAGAATTGCTTTGTCCCATTTGAAATGCCAGTGCTCTGATTGCTGTGTGCTACTTGGAAGTGATTGCTGGAGATTAGACTTGCAAAAGGCTGTCACTGGAGAAAAATATTCCAGTGCCAAGTTTGTGTTCAGGATCCCAGTCAGGATGATTGATAGCATTATGGCCTCCAGATAAACCCCAGCCTCAGCTGAAGAGAAGGCACAGCCCAGTGCTCTGAGGTAAGCTCATATTTTGACACCCCCCTGTGTAGGAGCAGCTCTCTCAGAAGTACCCGTGCAGTTCATGTGAACAGGGTGAGGGCAGACTGCAGGAACAACAACCTCCCTCTGCCCCAAAAAGGAGAGGCTTCTTGTTGTGGCTCAGAGCTGCAGAGCAAAGTGGGTTAAAGCAGTGTGCCCAGGTGATCACACACAGGGGGACAGGCTCAGAATTAGGTCATCCTGCAGCAGCCTCAAGGCTGCAGTAACCCATGCCAGAAGCAGCTTTCAGAGAGTCATTTACAGCACACTCCCTGCTCCAGGGGAACAAAAACCTTCTGAGTTAGTGCCCGCCTGGGAGGTCAGTGCAGAGCAGGCAGTGCTCTGAAAATTCACATCCCACCTGATGCTGCAGGAACTGCCACGTGTTTGGAACCCCAAATGTCCCAGACTGAATTAATGGCTACAGCCCTGCCTGATCTAAACAAGCTGCTGTTCCCATTCAGGGGGTACTTTTCTTTCAGTTCAGTTTGTTCAAGCCTTTTGATTGTAAATTCCTTTGGGCAGGGAGTGTCATATTTACACAGTGAGAGTCTGCTTGTGGGAGGATTTTGTAGCTGCTACTGTAAGAATAGTAAATATGAAAAGCAGAACTGGCAGAACAAAAGCTTAACAAAACCACGAATCATCACAATTTCCAATTCCAAAGTACCTAAATAGGGTAAGGCAAATATTTCAAGGATTTAGTCAAAACAGCTCTTCAAAACCTAGAAATATGTGGTGTCTATACTTCATAAATCAACAGAACATTTCCTTTTGTTTGCAATCCATCTCCAGAAAAACCCAAGGTGCCAACAGAGACCCTCTGAAACCCAAAAACAAATTTAAGATCTTGCTAAACTGAAAAAAAAGAGTCATACAACTCAAAACTGCAGGGCATAACACGAAGCAGGCAAAACTTCTGAATTCAAATCCCCACAGGGTACCTGCTTGGCTTGGGCACCTGCAGCCTGCAGCCAAGGCACCTCTGCCTGCAGAATGCAGCAACTGCAGTGCTGTGACAATGCTGAGCATGGGGGACACTGCAGGGACAGGGGCACGAGCACTCTCTGTGGCAAGCCAGTATGATAACATAAAACTACAATTATTACTTTACTTACCAGATTTAATGCAGACGCTTCTACACATACCCAGTGATGAAAATTTCACTGCCTCCATGTGAAATGCACAGTGCTGATGACTGTGAGTGAGGATCTGCTTCATCTCTCTGCCCACAGAGAAAGGGATGGATTAATTGTTACCTTATTTATTATTTACATTGCAATAATGACCTGGGACCAAATCCATACACTTTTCTGCTGGCACAGACATTGCTGGTGAATGTGTCTTTAATAGATAATTGTTTTACAGGCCATTGTAAAATGTTTAATGTGATGCTAAAAGAGAACTGAAAGGGGCTGGGACCTCAGACACTGAACCCACTGTCTACACTGCCTCAGGAACACCCTAATCCTCTCTGCACTCTGCCACCTGCCAATAATCATCTGATAACTCTCATTTCCATGCTCCCATCTCCTTGGGGCGTGGATTATCTCAGTTCTTTACACAGCACAAGTTTCTGCCCATAGCTAGGGGACCACAAAGCCATGGGAACAGCAGCAAAGCCAAATGCAGCCTGATCACCATGCACAGGCAGTTCAATAGTTAATAGCTGTGTCTGAGGCTAAACCCAGGGTTTAAGGCAATCTTAATCATTAAGCTACAGAATTTTTAATTCACAAGGCTAACTAGGTTTCTAAATGAAAAAATTAATTAGCTCTGCATGGGGGCCACAACCTAACAAATACACCAACAACTGCTGATAGGACAATCCAACAGTGAGAGCCAGGGATTAAAATGTAAGCAAAAACCAATGTTGAGTGATAAAGGTTACAGTAACTCCTAGGTGTCCACAGTATATCAAAATCATTGGAAAAACTCAGACATATGTGGTAAGAGCTAATCTAATCACACAGTGATTGGTTTGACAAGCAGCTTCTGATTACTCCTTATGCAAGTAAGGAAAAAAAAGGGATATTTCTAAATTTAGGAAATGAAACCAGATGTATTTTGGTGCTTTCTTGAGTTGGCTGAAAGCATGCAACAGAAAAGTTTCATAGGATCATATCTGTTTTCATGGCAGAGTGTCAAAACACAGGGTGACAGTTTCATCTTAACTACTTTAGGACATTTTCTTCTGAAATGTTGACATCTACATTTTATCTCAATTGGGTATTATGTCAAAAAAAAATCACTTTGCTGTATAAAAAGTGAGGGTTTTTTTCCCAGTATCTCTCTTTTGTGAAAAAAATCAGTTTTACAGCCTAATGGTATGCAAAATCTATTTTCCACGCTTCAAGACATGCACCTATTTGGGTTCTTTTTGAAAGTAATCAAGACACAAGTTTCAATTCACTTGTACTTGGGCATAGAAGCCACGTATGGCACTTCAGGGTCGGGGCTTTTGAAGCCTGTGTATGTTCAGGTGGTGAAATAAACTGGAACAACTGAAGTTAAAGGAAATACCCACTGAACTCTGGATGTTCCCAGCTTTCAGCAAAGCAAAAGAGTTTTCAGTGCAAACACAATTTTAAATTAGCATGGCAAAATCAGAATGAAGTATTAGCTATCTTTTTATTACTGGATTCAGGAAAAAACTTGGATTAAACCTTACTTTAGGATATCTCAAGCATCTACTGATGCAAAATATTTTTACCAAAAATGGGCACTGTATAAAGGGGGGAGAAATTAATAGAAAAGCTTTTATTTGGTCATGGTTATTATTTAAGAACGCTAAAATAAGCAGATAATTACTTTTAGAATGGAAGTTAAGTTGCTGATGTATTTCAGAGGGAAGGGCAGTCAGGTGAAGTGTTTTTGACAATATTTTCCCCATCCTTTGAGCACGTGCTGCTAACAATCTAATGAGGTGCCTTTCTAGTATGAACTGTAGGTCAGAAAAATCCATGATAAAAGTAATGATTCTCTTTTTGAAAATCTGTGGGTCAAAGAAGAGGCATGATGTGACTACACAGCAACTTTGCTCTGCAATGTTAATTTTGGCTGTGCTCCTGCCTTTCCCTCTCCAAAGTGGTACATTGTCAATCTCCTCACACATCGTTGATGACAGGAATTTGCTCGCCTGCTAACAGATGAAAAGCTTGCTGTTATGAGATATATTTAATAAATTTTTCTCTCTCTCCCTCTTGGGCCCATTATTAGCAATTGAAATGTATTTATTATGGTAAAAAAGGTGGTGCCTCAAGCTGAGGGCTATTGTCACACCCACACTCACTTGAAAGCTGTGCTGACAATACACAAGCACTGCTACACCAAGGAAAGAATCCATGTCACAGCTCCCAGCTCAGGGGCTCAGCCCACCCCAAAGACCAGCATTCCTCACTTTTCTCAGCTGGAAAATCCTCTTTGAAAATAAAATTACATATTCCATCCCATTCGTATTTATTCTAGAAAAGAATATATCTCCATTAACATCATGTACAGGTTATCATTGCTTCTGCCAGATTAACCAAAAACTTTGTAGGTATAGACAATGCATTTGTTCTAACTAAACAGTTACTCAACTTAAAAATTTACTACACTAACTTTTATTTTCTCCCACAAAGAATGTCTAATACATTTGGCTAAAATATTGAGAGGTGGTTACAGATGGTAAAATGCATTTCTACATCTTCTGAGTGCCCCAGTCACTGGGGTATATTTGCATCTCTACTCTTTTGTTGATTTTGCTCTTTTAAGGTGAAAAGTCTCATACTTCCCTTTCAAAGCAAATGAAAGTGTTTGAAGTCTCAAGAATCTCAAGAGTCAAGAAAACCATTTTCTATCAAACCACCCTCTCAACTGGCTTGAAATGAAATGTCAGCTGAAAAACCCCACAACAGAGCATGGTGTTTCTCATTGATGACATCATGAACAGAACTCACAGTGCTGCTGCTCTTTTCTTTTCTTTTCCCCATCTATTTTCTCCACCTGTGTTTCAACCAGACAGTTGGTTCTCTGTGAATGTGGAAAGGAAGATAAAATCAAGGCCAAATTCAGTTGTTACCTCTGACAGCAGACCAAGAAAGGAAAATCTTTTCTTAAATTTAATTTTTACATTGGCTTCCCACGCCAGATGCACAAGTTGTTCTGTCCTGGTAGTTGTTGACAGTAGCTATAAAAAGCATAATATATTCATTTTCAAAATTGTACTTATAAATAACACTCCCATGACAGCTGGACCAAACATTTTCCTGTCCTAAATGAGGTGTGCTTAGGGAGGAACAAGAGAAACAAGAGAGAAAAACAGACACTTTTTGGCACAGCAGTTCTGCTTTTAACTCATTCACTCTCTAACCCTCTTTCTCTCCTTCAACATTAACTGATGAAATGGATGACATGTAGCAACGCCATTAAATGAAAAGACCATCATCTTGACAAAAGAAGAAAGAAACTTCATGACTGAGTTTTTAAAGTAAAAGACAGCAACATTTATCTTGTCAGCAATTGGCCAGGAGCTACTTTTGTTATGCTTATATTTGTAAAGCAAAAAGGAGCAGAACAGTTCGGATACTTAATAAAGAGGGACCTTGACAACAAATTTATAAGAAATATGCATTTCACAGATATATGCCAGTTCTAATGAAGTTGGGGTAAGGACATCCCTGGCAGCAGGATAAAAAGGGGGGAAAAAAACCTAAGCCAAAGCAAACAAAAAAAAACCAAAAAACCACAAAAACCTCCACAATTAAAATAATTAATAGGGGAAAAACGAAGCCAGATTCAAATCTCTGCTTGTTTAGAGACTGTAAGTTCCCTACACAGCTTCTTAAAGCACAGCTTTTTCACTCACTCTCATGAAAAATGTAGGTCTTAGTTCCTTCTCACTTTAGAATGGAAATGTCAACACCCTGCAGATTGGAAGAGAGCATCTCATCTAGCCTATGGCAGCCAGATCCAATGTGTGCCATGGAGCTGATTATTAGAGCCACTGGAATGGCAAAATTTCTCTTATCCAGGGAGTCAGACCTACCAGCTGATGGTTTATATTCACTTCTGTGTGCCAGAGATCAGCCCCTGTCTTTCCAAACTTAAAGAGAAGGCTGTGGAAAAGTGAGAACAGCTCGATGGCTAGCACATTTCCTCTCACTTCCCTGTAGCTGATGGTTCAACTTTTAACACTAGCACCCTCAAGGGAGTTTATGGGAATCTCTTTAATATTCTGCAGGATTCCAGCTTATGACATCTCTTTGTTTGAGGTCTGTAGAAGGAGGCATTAGAAGGCTTCACAAAAAGGCAAATGCAGCAACACAAGAAACAGGGAGGGGATGATGCACTTTCCCTTGAGCAGTGGCCCTTGGCTCTGAGCACCAGATTCCCAGCTGCTGCTGAATGATCAAGGAGCAGGATAGAAAGCAGATTGCTTTTTGTCTGCAGGAGGCCAGGAGATTAGCTGCTGTGCCTTCTGTAAGCATCACTGTAATTGTGGTCTTGAGAAAAAGCCAATACATAACTTCATACAAGGATTCAACTAAATCCAACTTATCTGGAAACTGAAGCAACATCAGCTGCTCCATGTCTCCAGTGGCATATTTAGGCACAAGCACATATCTCAACTGGTCTGTAATTTTCCTGAGGCATTCCCTTTGTTCCAGTAGAAGCTTCACATAAACCTCCTGCATTTTAAGGTGCAGAATCATAATTAAGGGGATAATAAGAAGGTTGCAATAAGTGAATGTTTATTTTCTCTTGCCCAACCACTGTTATTCAAGTGGGTGTTAGGAGAGCTAATTCATCATTTCAGTTTAAGTGCCATGAAGAGTGCACAGATCCTTATTTACTTGTGCATATAAGTAAATAGATAATGTAACCTCATTCATCTACTAACTGCCCTGAAATTAAGGCTTTAAAGCTCCTGGTTGTATGACAAAGCCTGCCTTGCCACAACCCCAGAGCCTGTTGGCAGAGGACTGCACCGCTGTTGTTACCTGAGCTGTTCTGTGCACTGCAGAGACATTGTCCTGCTGTCCCCAGTGCTGAACAAAATCACTAAATACAGCAGCAGCACTAACTCAGCCCCATTCCAACCTCAAGGGCTGTAAGACAAACAATTACAAACGTTCAGCTACATATAACCAGCTAAATTCTTTACCACAGTGGGATCATTTTCCTTGTTCAAGGACCAGTGAATTACGAACTGTCTCACCTGGAGTCACAGGAACTCAGTTTCTAAATTAAGTTTTCTCTCTGTGCTATGGAGCAGTAACAGTAATTTAGTTAGCTCAAATGTCAGCACTGGAAACATTCCTCTGAAAGCCTGTTTGCATGCTAAATGCAAGGTGCTTAATCTCTTGCTATCACAGAAACCACTGTCTATGCTGGAATTATTTGCTTATGCACCAAATCCCCTAATTAAGAGTAGGAAAGTCATCATAAAAGTCATAATTCCTACAATTAATAGAATGTCTCATACTTGCAGCATCATGCAAATGTTCACAAAATTACAAATTAACCTATGTAACAATTCAGTGAAGCACAGAGAAGTACCATTGTTCCAAAAAAAAATGGTGGAAAGTGAAACCAGTGCAGAGAAGCTGGGTAAGACAATCTTGCTAATATTGGTAGTAGGAGAGCAGTCCTGCCTGAGTAATTCCAAATCACTGACATTCTAGTGGATCAACATTTTTCCTTAAAATATCTTTTCTGTTGTACTTTTTAAGTGAGTCTTTGCAAATCTTTTTTTTTTTTTTTATAGCAATGACTGAAACAGAAAATCACGATGTGAAGACTGATATTACAAGAGTGGAAGGCTCTGGAACAGCAAAGAATATGTTCAAATACATGGAAATTTTACATGGGAAAGAGATTTAGTTAATTGATTAATTCAGTAAGGGAAATTAATCATAGTATAAAGCACTAACATGAGGTTGGTCTATGAGAGCAGATCCCTTATTCATAGAGCCAGTAAAATATCAGACCCAAGAAAGCTGGCACCTAAAACTGAAAATGGGATGCATACAACATTTTTAATTTCTCCAGGATTTTTAAAAGTTTGCTTTGTTATTTTAATGCTGAAATAACATTCAAGGGATTTTTTAACTGCTCTAGCTGCCACTGGTGCTTGACCCAGTTAAAACTAACTCACTCCTACCAATAATTTTCCTATAGCCAGACATAACAAACAACAGTTATTGCCATGCCTTTTTGTCTTCTTGACAAAATAGAGTTAAAGTTCTGCTATTTATTTTCTGATTGGGAACAACCATGTACTTTTGTCCATCTTAATATCAAAGAAGAAACATTGACCTGGGGTTAGGCTACCCCAAGCCCTTAGTTTTGCCCTAAATTTGTTTCATAATTTTGTATAATAAATCAAATTCAAGTTAAACTTAGAAAGTTTAGATGTTACAATGTTTTTACACTGAATAAAGTGGAGACTGATCATTTCTGGCTTTTCTCTGTCATCCAACTTTTGGGCCTTCAAAAGTCATGTGGTTAATGTAGAAAGAAACAGCCCTGTGATGCACTGAAGTCAACAGCTTGTGACAGAGCTGACAGTCTTTAAAATCTATTTAGAGAGAAAAACATCATTAAGAGGTGACATCTAGGAGCTGGGTAGGATTAATAGGATTTAATAGGATATCGTACAGAAAGTACTTGGTACATGGCAACTTTTGAATATTTCAGATGTTTGGTCCTTAAATGTTTTAGCCACAGTGACTGTGGAGATGCAGGAAACCCCAGCAGGTCAGGTAGGTTGTAACTTCATTCAGACAGACAGAGAGACAGACAGACAGGTTCTTATTTAGACTCCACATGAAAGACAAAAGCACCAATGAAAGAGATTACATTTCCAAGGCTGAAGCTGCCAAGGAGTCACTTCCCAGTTTCTGCTGCCATTTAGAGTCCTGTGCTATCAAGGGGTTAGAAAATTTGCAGACTCTTCTTTTGCAACAATGCAGACACTGGAGAAAATTGCTGCAAAAACAGTCCTGGGACTTTGGGTGGTGTTGCTGTGATCAGGCAGGGAGCAGGAGGAGGAGGAAAATGGGCTCTTAAAGTGCTGCCTTGTGAGCCTAGAGATATCTCTAAGAAGATTTTAAATTCTGCTGAAAAAGAACTGCTGGATGATTTGTGGCATGCAGCTAATAATTACTAAAGCCTTGAAAGGAATAGCTTCAATGATTTAGCCAAACTGCTAATATTAAAAATACCAAAGCTTCATTTACAACACTTATTTTATTTTCAGATATATACAATGAAAGTCATTATTTAGTTTGAAAGAAACCATGAGTCAACAAAAGCTGCACTAAATATTGCCTTTATCTGGTCTTGAAGGATTAGCAGCAGGAGGGCAGACTTCCCAGATGTAAATGCAGTCATAGCACAAAAATGGTAAAATACTTTCATGTTTGGACAAGCAGGTTTTCAACAGTGAAAAAATAATAATAAAAAATTCTTCCTTTACAAAAAAAAAGGAAAAATTAAAAAGAGTCAAGATGAGTCAAGATGCTTGTGCCCCAGCCAGCCTGTGACAATCATTCACCATTTGGAGGGCATTTCCCTCATTCACTGGCAACAATCATAACTTTACTGTTCTGATGCACCTTGAAACACTAAAAGACACAATTTCTGCATTTCTGAAGCAAAGAAAAAAGTTTTTCCTCCAGGATTTTTAGGAGCAGCACTGGGTTCCTAGACCTGTGTGCTTTCCCAGTTCAGGGGGAGGCAATGCAGAAATGAATAATGTGGGTACAGCACTGAGCACACAGTGAGGATCTTTTTGCACATCTTCTGTTCTTTTTGCACATCTTCTCACCATACCAGACCTGGTGGAAAAGGCATCTGCCAGTGTTTACTCCCAACACACTTCCCTATTTGTTCCCCCTCATAAATGGCAACACTTGTGACACTTATCTAAACCCAAAAAGCTGTTTTAGTACCACTCAGCAGTGCATGAGCACTCAAAGGAGTCATTTTCCTTAAGGGGATATTTACTTCTTTCTGAAAAAATCCCAGAGATAACGTTATATATTCATTCATGGCACACTATTCTTTTATATCTTAGACCTTTAAAACAGAAGGATCAATACAAGGTGGAGGATTTTTACCCTCCAAGAAATTTATAAGCAGTAAATGATCACCCTTGGAGCACCCTAGTAAGAAAATAATGACTATTCTTCCTTGTTACTTCGATGAGGAATGACAGGAAGGTATGGATATTTTCAAGAGTGCCCAGGTGTGTGGGACTCTCAGTTAAAGGCAATGAAAGCTTAACTTTCAGATATTCAACTGAACAGTTGCAAAAAAAACATAGTATAGAAAGCAGAGGAAAGGAATCAAACATTTATGCCAAGATCAAAAGGCAAAAACCCCACAAAAATTAAACCTTTTGAAAGGAATGAACCCTTTTGAAATAATCTTCTGAAGAAATTTTCAAAACATGGATGGAGGCAATGAAGGACTGAGATGCTTCTGGCAGCCAGGACTTATTACTCCCTTTATTCTTGTAAAGGGACCAAGGCAAACACTGCATTTAAATAAAAAATAAATCTATGGAAGCTAGCAATCATTCTTTGCTGAAGAGAACTCTTCCTCATGACACCACTGAGATGTAGAGTCTTCACCCAGAGGAGGTGACAGAGAACACCATTCCTTGGTTAAAGACATGAAAGTTTACCTATAGCAGCTTACCTGAGTTTAAGTTTGACAAGTTGTCTTGTAAAATAATGTCATAGCACACTTATTTAGCATTCCCATAGGCATTTTATCAGTTTTATCTTTTTATAGAATAAAAAAGAAGAAATTTGAATGTAGGTTGTCCCATGGGCTTACTTTTGTGGAGCAGGGTAGAAAGGAGGAGGGAGAGAGGAAGAAATCATACTCAGTAAAAAAAAAAATGGAAACCCACTCAAATCTATTTTAAGCATAACTTCTGTAAAAAGAATCATCTGAGCATCAATTCCTATTTAATACAAGTCTCATGACTCAAAACCAGATTGATAAGATAGATTTAAAGTACCCAATTTAGTAAATTTTGACACAGTTATATGTCTCTGCCAGCTTTGAGGTAAAATTGGGGGCTTTTGAATACAAATCTTTCCACCTAGATAAGTGAACAGATGCAGAAAGTATTTGCTTTTCTGACCAGGTTCAGTGGGGGAGTATCTGGACCTCAACTTTCCCCTCTGAAGGTGATTTATACCCATTTTCCTCCCAAGTGCACAAGAACATGCTCTAAAACCCCACTGCAAACAACTGAATCTAAAAATAGTCATTCTTGGCATAAAGAGACAATATTTTCCTTTCTGGAGAAACCTGGTAATAAAATCATTACAAGGCAAATACTGCAGATTTCATTGTGGGAGCTTCACTTCATCACAGCAAAATCCACAGTCACAACAACACAACGCAGCTGAAGCCTTACCAAATATAAACCCAGTTATCACAAACAGAAATAAAGTTCAGTACAAAAATAACAGGGACAACACTACAGAGAAAGGAACACTGACAACACAGGCTTTTTTTATTCCCTTTTGCATGTCCAAAATATCGAGCAGAATAAGGAAGAGATGCTTCAAATTATACCCCAAAAACCTTCCATTAGAAAGTAGATTAAGAAAGGTGAGCACCTCAGGGAAACTGAGAGACAGAAAAATTGAAATAACACATTCATAAGTTATAACGTGTAGTTACAATTCATCAATCGCAAAATGTAGAATAATGCAAAATATAGAACAAAACTTGTAATGCCTTGGCAACAGCAATAAGGAGAGGATTACAGAAGAGTGTCAAAGAAAGGCTATGAAGGACACCCCTGATGCCTCAGAGAAGAACACAGTAGGAATAATACCTAGATTAAACTCCAGCTGCCTTGTGGTGACAGGCTGGAGTGCAGGGATGGGAGGGAGGGAAAGGGTGCAGAGGATAACTCAACATGAGGTGAATGTTTTAATAAAGCTAAAATTTTTAAATGAATACCACAGAAATAGCATTCAAAATGCTGAGGGATGTGGATGATTTCATTTTTTCATTACATGACTGTTTTATTCTGACTCAAGCATTTTACTTTGTTAAAATAGCCATAAAAGAATGATATTTGCATTGTTTTACAGCCCCATAAAATTAAAAAAAAATATATGCTGCTTAACAAGATAACATCTCTAATAATCCTCTCACTGGGACTGACAAAAAGATGAGAACTTTACAATGGATATGAACTGAAGATAAAATACAGGATTAAAAATAAAATATAGAACAAGATTTATTTTTAATTAATTCACATGCCACCTCCATTTGGTTGATGTACGTGGGAGAGCTGCATTAAGCCTACAATGTTCTTACCCAGAAAAGAATCAGATTTTAAGAAGTGTCTCTTAAGTAGGTAGGTAGGACAGTGTACCACTGAAAGTTGAGAAGCTCTGCTCCATTTCAGACATTCACACTAAACCTCTCTTTTAGACAAAAATAAGAACACACACACATCACTGCCTGCTAATTTTGTTGAGCATAGAAAACAAATATGGGTAAAAGTGGATGTGGAAAATTACATGGCATACTCACCTAAACCAGGCTCAGACAAACTATTCAAAACAATTTGAAAAGTTTCACTGCAAACTTGCTCATAAGTCTCTAATGCTAACCTCTCATAGACTAACATCAGAAAATCATCAGAGTATGAACAAAAGGCAAGATAATGTCTCAGAGACCCTGTATAAAAAAGTTACCATTTACTTAAAACTTCACATTCTTAAATAAATGTTTTCAAGCTTTAAAACCCCCACAACATGCCTTATAGTATAGGTTCTATTCATTTACAATATGGAAGGATGGAGTGTGACTTTTTCTGGATTTGTAGAGATGAAAACTCAATGATATTTTTTAATTTTGGGGATTTCTCATTTATGACCTTTTACACCCTACCTTCAATATATGCAAAATTTATCACTCACATACATGATAATATATTAACAACTGTTTTTCTACAGCTTCACAAGATCAGCCAAGACTTTGCCAAATGAGACAGACTGTCCCAAATCCTCACTGAAGCTGCTGATTTTGTGGACCAGATGGACACATGTGGTGATCAGATCAGAGACAGAGCCTAAGCTCACAGGATCTATCTGACTTCCTTGAAAAAAAGATGGGCAAAGTCTTACTAAATTGTTAAAGAACTGACCCATCAACCAAAATGGGACCTGTATTGGAGGTGTGATGAGCCAGATCCACAGGAATAATCTGTAAAACACAGGGATGCATAAGAAACTGTGAGGAAAATTAGGGAGATAATCTTGTGCTCTGAGATCCCATTGTTATTGCAGCAGGTCAAGCACTGAGACAAATCCTAGCAGCTCTACATCTGAGTCTGGCAGCATCACATCAAACAAACAGCGTGGGGAGAGCCAGGCTTTTGTAAAATTACAGATCAAAATCAAAAACTCTCGCAAAAGGAGAAGCATAGGCAAATGCACCAAAAATTGAAGAAGCCAGAGCAGAAGCTGGCCCTGAGCCCTAGTGAAGCTTTTTTCATTTCAAAGCAGAGGAAGGCAGTGGGATGATGGAAGCACGATGTGCTGCTGGCAGCAGCATCTGTGCAGACCATGGGTTCCTCTGGCCTGCCTGGCTGCCACAGCTGAGCACATGAATCACCACCTCTCTCTCACCACTGAAGAACTTCCAGTAATAAATTCTGGTTTCTAATTTCCAAACAGTGTGGCACCAGAGCTTGGGCCAACAAACCATCAGTCACAGCGTGGCCTTTGCTGCAGAGAGCAGTGGTGGTGACACAAGTGACATTGTGAGCAGCATAAGGAGCACAGGTTTATTTTGGGCAGCTGGGAAGCTACTATCAACTCTCCTAGAGTGTCAGTGAGCCTGAAATCCACAGTGGAAGTGGAAAGAAGTCACCCACAGGGGTGGCCCTTGGCCACTTACCAGAGTGCACATTAATGGATAGTAACAATTAGGTGTTAGCAAAAAAAATTGTGGGAGATTAAGAGGCTATCCACAGATTCCCTGTATCCACAAATATCTTTGTATAAATTCCTTAAAGTGTAATATTTTTGTTTCATTTTCTGTGATTTAATGGGAATAGAATATTTTCTCTCCCACTAGTTTTGTAGGTTCCTTCTGTTATATTACAGACCACTGACTGAGAAACCCAGATGGATTTGGAGACTGCATGGTTCCTCCTAGTCCTGCCATACATGAATTGAATGCTTCTTAATAATCCACACAGTTTTTTGATGACAAATTTGGGAGAAATTTGGGCCAGATTTTTCACTGAGTTTTGCATGCCAAACATTTTACAGAATTTTTTTTTGGGTGAGGGGGTGTGTACAAATTGGCATTTTACATTAAAAACTGCCTCCCTCAAATCCTAAAATAAGGGCAAAAAAGATGGTCAGAAACTTCTCCTGCATTTGTCAGTTCCTTCAACCACAGGAATATGGTTTACAGTAAAAAAAAAACAACTTATGTCTTATGGGTTCTAGTGTTTAATATTGATAGATTTGCTGGTTGACTAGAGGATACCTTCTAGCAGATGTCATTTCCAATGCCTCATATTGCTGGATTCCTACCCTTTGGTAGCAAGGCAACATTTACAGAGAAATCACAATGTTTTCATCAGTCACAAAAGCACTGTAGGGGCAGGATCCAGCAAATAATGGTTATGAAAAATATGATCAGGTCTGTCAGTCCACAGACTGGGAGAGATGAGCTCCAAGTCACCCACCCACAAGCATCACTTCACCCCTTCCAAAGACATTTCAGCCTCAAGATGTCAAAATGCAGAGCTTGCAACAGACTGAAACTGAAACTCCAGGCTTCCCAGAGAACAGTTCCTATTTTTACAAGTAAATTACATACATTTCCCCTCAAGTTTTGCTGCTCAGTAACTCAACATGAGAAACGATATTATTGTTGCCACATGGTATCTAGGAGGAAAGGTAGACAATTTGCATGAGTACATGGTTTTTTCCCTCTAAAAATCATCATTTAAATTTCTCATTTTCATTTGCAGATTTGTATTATACTGGAGAACAGTATAATACAAATATAAAAAAAACAGTATAAATATAAAAAATATAAATATATATAAATATAAATATATTATAACAGTATAATACAAATATAAAAAAAACAGTATATTTTGCAAAAAGAAAATTACAACTAATGTGACAAAGGCCTATGCTCTATTTTGGGATCAAAAGCATTTTCATAGAATGGTTTTGCTCAGAAGTGACCTTCCTGGCAGATCATGAGATTCCAACCCCCCTGCCATGGGCAGAGACAAAAAGGACAAAGTTTGTCTGCAGGTATATTGGAAAGTGATACCCAGTGCTGCTGTTGGACTCCTTTGCTGTAGATTAACATATTGATGTTAAACTACTTGAGCTAAACCTCTTCACTATAAGCCTTCAAGAATTTCTGAGTTTCAAGGTCTTCATTAATATAAAAGAAGGCATTTGGCTTTGTCAGCCAAAATGAACCAGGACACTCAGTTGTGGAAAAATGCCAAGACTGTGCTATTAGAAGTTACCATGTAATACCAGCTTCTGTTAGCACAGGGTTTGCTGACATTTACCACTCAGGATTTACAGAAGATGTGCATAGTAAGGAGTGGAAGTGGGAGCCCTTTTCCTTGCCCTACCAGAACCTATACCAAAATTCCTTTTCCTCTTGGGAAAACTGGACATCATGACCCTTCTATGGGGCAGTAAGTGGCAGAAAGAGTAATGAATTTCAGGTGTAGTGTGTATGGAGGAACAAATTTCACCTAGCTCCATTCTTAATTGGTCACAGTTTGCAGTTTGAACCAGGTGATAAGTTCACTGTATGAAAGCTGGTTTTGCTCAAGAATATGTTCCTATTTTTGCCTCCCTTTTAAGCATTTTTGAAGGCAAATCAAATGAGTCATAGGCTCAGATCTAGGTATGTATACATTTACCACTGTGTGGAGAGAAGAAAACATCACATGACAAGGACAGAATGTAATCCTTGCTGATAACATAAACAGAAAGCACTCAGACACATCAATTGTTTTGACAATAGCCACCACCAAGAGAACTGTGTGCTTCATTGGTTTATTGCAGAATAAAATCCTGCCATTTCACACAGGTCTGATTAAGCAAGGTGACAGACCAGCTTTGGGCTGTGTATTTAGCTATGAAGTTGGTGGATGTCTTTTCTACATGCATGACTGTAATAGACACACGAGAATAAAAATAGCTGTCTTACATATATTCATATCTATTGTCTGGTTTTGAAACCCTGGAGGACAAATGTGAGTTGTCATCTCCTTTCTCTCCCCCAGGTCAAATGGCTTTGAAACAGTAATGACTACCAGAATTAACAGCTCTGGATTAGCCCAAAGATATGAATAAACTCAGTTGCAATGTTACAACCTTACAAAATAGATAAAGAAGACACCAGGAAATTGTGCCTTAAAAGCACAAAATTATTCTGAGGGATTTTACTTAAGTGTAGTTCCTACAGATTCTACAGAAAGGAAGAAAAAGCAGGATGTCAAAAGAGATGAGTGCGTAGCCTTCTAAAGCAATACAACTTCCTACCTCTGCCTCGTTTCTTACATACAAGAATGTAATTTTAACTTGAACTTATTGTACTTCAAGGAAATTTACCTGACAAATAACATTGCTTAAGGGGAACTTTTGAGTTCCTCTAGTAAATTCTTCGCTAATGCCTAAATAGACAACATTTACCTCTTTCTACTTTATTTCTTTTTTTATTTTAAGATCAGAAGGCATTAAGGCTATTGCAGCCAGCGTTATGTAGAATTCATCATATAGCTGGCTGCAGCACAAACTTGGGTATTTTCTCCAAGTGACTGATAAAAGTTTGTCTTGTCTTGTTTTAACAAATGCTGTCCCTGTGGTTGATTCACTTTGCACAAAGTTGGGATATTTGCAAGTACACAGCTACTTAACATTCCCATACAGTCATGTCACCATAGGAGTAGCAATAAATAATGTCACCCATCCAGCTCAACAGACCAGTGCTAGCAAGGTTATTTATTTCTGGACAGTCAATCCTGAGGCTTTTAATGCATTGTGACTCTTAAACTCATCAGTAGATTACCCTCTAGGCAGAGCAAATTAGAGAATCTGCTTGCTCCCTGTCATTGAAAGGCCTAACTATTTATAGCAAAACAAATTCATAACAAATATAACAAACTGGGCATTTACAGTAAAAGAAATTGAGGTTTCACAATAAGAAAGCATGTTTATGCTCCACAAGGCAGTATCTAATCAGTTAATTGTCAGTACAATTTTCAATACTTAACTCCTGTAGTTTACTAAAGCTATTGGAGTTTAACTAGTAGCAATTTTTTCTTCTGTAAATAAACAGGATTTTTTCCTCATCTAGATAATTTAACAGCTCCTTAAATAATTTATTTATCCAGTAGCACATGACAATTTGTGAGAGTGTGCAAACATTATATTGAAGTGTAAAGTGATAGTGTTAATGTGAGGGAAAAAAATCCCTGAACTCTTCTTCAGAAGACTTTTACTATGAATCTTTAGCATCCTAATTCTGAGTATCACTAAACACACTGTAAAACTGTTAATTTATTTTGAAAGATACCATTAGATATTAACTAGACCAGCACAACCAGGAAATTACTTCAGTGTATACTTACAGTGGCATAATTAAAGCAGTTTCACCAGCAGTAGAACCAGAGGAAGCTGGTTGCTCATGGGCTCCTATTTCACAGATTCTCCTGGGTCTAACACAGACAAAGACTGAACTGATGCTTTCTTGAACTGGTTGCTCTTTCTCTTTATGTTCTAGAATATGATATAACATGAGCATGCATCAAAAACTCTTCTACTCTACCAGACCACTTTGATCCACTTCATTTGTAGTATAGATTCGAAACTCTTGTCAAGTTTGGCTGAAAATATTTTGACATGTAAAAAAAAAAAGTTAAGGTGGCAGTAGAAAACCTCCCAAAAGCATTTCCTGCTTCTGGATGGAGTTTGGTGAAATCAGTCATTTGAGCCCAGGTTCTCCAAGGAACCCGGCTGTTGTGTGACACTTCAGATCCCTGATTGCCAGGCCAGCCCCAGAGGCACTCTGTGTAGTGCTATCAGATACATGGAAGGAGCAGGCAATTATTGCAGCAGTCAGTCAATCCCTTCAGCACTCCAGAGGCTGTTTACAGCAGTTTAGTGACAGTGAGACCTCTCAGCCCCTGCCTCGGCTCCACCAGTGTCACAGGATCTGGCCTCCTGTTGGAGCAGCATTTCCCCTCCCCTGAGCCTCAGAGAGTGCAGTTCTGTGGGCTTTATGCAGGTGATTTTCAGATGTGGGTGTGAGTCAGGGAGATGATACAGATGAAATGGTTTCTTTTCTTCAGACCCACACTGAAAAGCCTCCTTTACTTAGAGACTAATATAAAAGTTAAGTTTGGATCCTTTGGTCTCAGGAGGCAGATAAGACATATTCTTGAACTTCAAAAACCTCTAGAAGTTTGCTGTAGATTTCTATAAATATTTTAACAAAGAAGAAGCGTTTCTTGTCCTTTTCCTTTTTAACCTAAAGGCTTGCTCATATTAAACACCTTATAGAGACCTATTTTGTTTATATGTAGTCATTTTTGCATGATGTTAAAGAAAGCCTTTTTCATTTAATTCTGCTTGTTAAGATTGCAGTCTTGCATTTTCCTGTACAACAGATAAGAAGTGTCAGTCACATCATCACAACCACATTTTCCATTACATTAAATAAAGGCAAACCATGAACCTCCATCAACTATTCTTAGTCTTGCTACTCTTCAGACAAAATACAGTCACCTTCTCAAAAATCAGAGAAATTATTTCATAGACAGACTTTCTTGGTGCTTCAAGCTGATTTTCATGACCAAAATGATGCAAAGATATACACAAATATACATTTATTTGCAAAAATTAATCATCCCTGCACAAAAAATACACTCAGCTGGAGAACAGGAATCTGAACAGGATTCTGCACGAAAATAAACCTGAATACTTCATTTATTGACATGACTTCATATTTAAAAATTTCTCTTTGAATTCAAAGGCAGCAAATTTTAGTATTTTCAGTGCTGTCTTTGCAAGGAAAGGAGAAGGAACTGGCCATGCCTTGTACAGAAACTTCCCTAGCAAATTTGCAGGCACTATTGCTTCTCAAGTGCAATCTCATGCTGAGGTGCCCAAAAGAGTCCAATTCCATCTTTGCTACAGATCTTCAAGGAGAAGAAATCTCTTGATCAATTCTATTGATTCCTGAGCTCACAACACATGTGCAAAGTTCTGCTAGTCTGGCATTTAGCCCTGTTATTTTATTGCTATTTTAGGTGCTTTTTCACTGGTACCAGTCATGTTTCACCAGGAAGAAGCTGCAGCAGGACTGTGACCCTGTCAATCAAGGGCTACCTGTACACAAAGTTGGCTGTGGACAGTTCCCCTTTCCCATTTTGCATTTCCTTTCCTGATAAATTTTACCACTACTTGGCCTGTATTAAGGACAATCCAGCCCAAACTTTTGATAAGAAAGCAGAATAAAGGCTCTCCTCTACTGGCAACACTTTCCTGATCCATGGTTTATTACATATCTTACCTATTTCAGGTTCAAAGGAAAGCTTCACCTGCCATATCCTTTTTATGGTTTGAGGCAAAGACAATCTAAAAAAAACCCTGAACATTTTATTCTAAATGTAGGTGGGCTCACATCTCTTCCCCAGAAAATGTCTCCTTAGTATTTTAAAATCTTTATGGAACACATTTCTTTTCTCTTTTTGGTTTCAGGGTTGTTTTGGGGTTTTTTTGGTTTTTTTTTTCTTCCTTAGAATAATAAAATGGAATTGTTTGAAAACCGTTTTTAAAATCTATTTTAGCACTTCAAGGAAATTAAAGAGGATGAAATTTCAAGAGTGTGTCTACTTCCAACAAGAGATTTAAAAAAATACTTGGGAAAATGCTAAATTAAGGTTGATTTTTCAAGGATTTCAAAAAGGAATAACTACAGAGAGCCCCATGGATACTTGTCTTGCAAGACATTACTTACCAACTAAACCAAATTCCCATTAAAGCTTTGCATCCCATACTTCTGAGAAGTCCAAGTCACAATCTGCTGTCACTGGACACGTCTGGCACACAGCAATTTAATCTGCTGCTAATGCCAGTCCCATGGGGAGCTGTGAGCATATGGCCAGAGATCTTAAATTGAATCTGTCTTCAACCAAAAGCCACAGCGGGGAGGGCACAGAGGGCTGAGATCATGAAGATCTGTGTTTGCTGAGCTGATGACTAACACTGGGCTGAGGCAGCTTTCAACTATTCAATTGTCAGACAAACCTGCCCAAATCCCCACCTGATCAGAGGCAGCTGTGATTTACTATTGACTGCAACAGCAGCACCTGCCTGAGGCCAAGGCTCTTCCCGACCCTGCAGCACCTTGAAGCCCAGGGCAGGAGAGCTACATGTCAGCAAAACCACAGAGATCTGGGAGAGATGCTAAGAACAACTATTTCAATTATTTTCTGATAGTATTTTAAGCCCAAATTTTTATTATTGTGATTGCTTCAAACATCAGTCCTACAACCATAAAGCTTAATTCAAAATAAAGCAAACTGTTTACAGTTCCCCCCCTTCAATTCCATCTACTGCTAGAAGTAAAAGAATTTCTGTCCTACTTTGAACATATATTGGTTCTCTAAGCCTTGAATAGATCACAATAATGCAGAAATAAGCATTAGAGAATATGGTAAGTGGCACAGGGAAAAAAGTAAACAACAACAAAAACAAACCAATCAATTATAATCTTTGTTGCTCCTCATTTACTTTGATACACTTGGTTGTTTTTATTTCAGCTGAATGATTCCAAACAATAAATCTAACACACCAAAATTGTCTCCTGTCAGTACGTGCTTTAAGAGTGTCAGAAATTTGACAAGTTAAGAAAAATGGCTTTGCTACAGAGGGCCCATGGCAGAGTTACTGTATGCCAGAGCAGTTTAGGACTCCATTTTCCTGGTCAAATAATTAATCATCATCTTCATACTTTAACTGAAGGATGTTCCCTCATACCTGATAGTCATGCTGGCATGCTTTGTTGTAGAATATTTAACAGATGAAGTAGTTGGCATATATAAAGTATAAAAAAACAGGTTTTGTTTTATATTTATATATTTCAAAAATATACTTTATATTAGTCAACAAAAAGAGTTCTAAAATTCACTTCAAACTCCAGTGAAGGCAACAAAAAGACTCCCCAGAACAGATGTTGACTGGGATCATCACTATAAATTTGAAACACTTCTGAAAAGCACAGAACCCTCTCTCCTAAAAAGCTCACACTGTGTCCCTGCCTGCCAACAAATAATTTCTCCATGTAGCTCCGGTTGTATTAAAGACAACTCTTAGACAAAGACCTCAACAATTGTCACTGTGAAGAAGACATCCACTATGGCCTCACCATTTCCCTTCAGGATTTGACAAACAATTGATTTATAGAACTGGAAATAGATTATCCTGACATAGCAATTGTTCCATGCAATGATCTATAAAAGTAACACTGAAATATAACCTGGCAGCTGTCAATCAGATTAGGACATGGAAGAGATGTCCTTTGACATAATTCAGTTTCAGATATCCCTGGCTATTGTGGCGCTCTCTGAGGTCACTCACTGCTTAAATAATAACTGTCTTACAAAAAATCTCATAAAAATATGAGATTTAACAGTGAAATTTCTATCTTAATTAAAAAAAAATAGAATCAAGGTGACAATCTTTTATTCTAGAGCTGAAAAATTAAAATATACATTTTTTATTTATTCCACTTTTGTAAAGAATATAATATTTAGTCATCTCTTTAATCATCCCTTAGCAAGCATGGAATTTCAATGTTAAAAATCCTTATTAATGAAAAAAAAAAGGTTAGATTTTTTAAATGTTTACCACAATAAAATATGAGACAGAGGACACATTTGATGGCCCCAGCCAGGGGAACCTCCAGCAGCATCCCCCTGAACCTTTTATCTGATTTCCAAACCCGTTTGCTACAGACACAGGACACGAGGTGAGAGCAAGAAGCCTCAGCTATGAGAGCTCAGATTTGTCATGTCTCTGTAGTTCCCTCCAGCATAACCATTTCCTCTGCAACAAAAATACAAACCCAGATCTCAGACAATTTTTTTGTGCCTGGGGAAGAGAAAGGAGAGGAAAAACATTAGCAGGAAATAGATTGTATGTTTTCAAGTCAAAGCTGAGTATTTATGTGACACCCAGCACAGGAAGCCAAGTGCATTTCAAATTGGGAAAGTGCATCCTCACATTTAGGGTTAAATCTGTGCTTCAAGTCAGTGGTTTACAGTGGATTTCTCTGCTAGTGCTAACTCAGGCCTTAAGGTACTGTGGCACTATGGCAGAGAAGTGGAGTATTAATCAAAATATTTTGCACTCTGCTTCTCATTAAAATGTCTCTTTTTGTACAGCTGTATTGGATTTACTCTTCCAAGAGAGCAGCAGAAAATCTCTCAAAGATGTCTCAAAATCATCATGTTTGTATGTTACTGGGACGTAAAAGGAGGTGAAAATATTAAGAATATGATCTGGATTTTTCCTATAAATTAGAAACATAATTTTGTCATGTTGTGGTTACTAAGAATCAATAAGGATTTCTGCAAAAATAATAATATTTCCCTTCTACCAAGGTAGACTTTCTAAACCTGTCAAAAGTATGAGTGTGCAAGTTTATTTCTGATTATTTCTTTCCTTTTTCTCTGTGAGGAAACCTGCAGGATAAATTGTTTGAAATACTGTAGTTGGTCTACAAAAGGATATATCTGATACTTTACAATATTTGATACAAAGAAGTTAGCACATGCCACTGCAAGGGTTGTTTCAGAGAATATTGAACTATTAAAATTGTGGACTTCTCACCTTTGAAAATTTATAATTTACACAAAAGAATTTTTTTTTATCCTTTGGGGTTCATTTTTCGATGTAAACTGTTTAATTTTTGCTTAGCTTACATCTTCAGCATCATTAATACCTAGATGTACTAAAATTCTCTTCACTAGGAGCTTTAAAACAATATTAAATGGTAAAGATGTCTATGGCCATGAAAGTTATACAAAAATAGACCAAACCACAGACACCAACTAGCACAATTTTCTTTTAAAACAGCACTGAAGAGATATATTGCAAAAAAATGGGAATTTCTCTAAATTCTCTCAAGCACTCCCACAGTTATTAGCATTTTCATAAAATTAACTTGCAGAAGACTCTCCTAGTAAAATTAGAATTCTTTTTTTTCCATGGCAGCAAAGTCTATTAGGGATATAGATAAAATGAAAGACACTTCTGAGCTATTATTCAGCAGTGCTAATAGCTTTCCATGTCTAAAGATTAGCTACAATGAAGTATCCATGAGCATTTCAAATCCAGCTCTGTGCTCAGCACTCCAGATCAGGCTCTTTAATTACATTCATGAAGTAGATGAAGCATTGGTAAATGGGTATGAGTTACACTGTACACAACACATGAAATGATCACATTAATAGTGGGATGTAAATATCTGAAACAGAAAAAGGGGATAAAAACTGCTTATACCATCAGCAGCTTTCATAAAATAGAGTCTCATGCATAATTCAGACACAAGCAATATTGACTCCTGCTTTACTCAAGACAGGCCATTATTTTTCTCTCTTACCCCTCCCAAGCCATAAAATCCAAGAGGTTACAAGCCTGTTGGTGCTCTCTGGGTTCTGAGTACATCAGGCACACACCTGAAAAGTGAATCAATCTGAGTTCTTATCTACCTCAATATCCCTGTCAAAATCTACTAGTCCCTTCCAATGCAGCACCTCTGCAAGTTGTCACTGAACCAACTTTGTCTTCAGTGACAGTACCCCTAAGGTTTTAGTCCTAGGATTATTCTAGAATTCCATGTTTTTGTAAAGATAAAAATGAAATTTTCTTCTTGCAGGCCTTCCCACTTTTCTCCTCCAGAATCAGGGCTGAAAGTGCAGAGAGCCACAAGTTCAGCCCTTGCAGAGTCAAAACTACTTGAAATAATATTTCCATTTCTTCAAGTGCAGGGAAGATGCACAACTGAAAGACCATTTATAGAAATGTGATTTTAGTTAAAATAGATGCAGCAAACCTCAGTGGGTAAAGGTAGTAATAACAATGCAATATCTCTGCCAACAGCCAAATGCTGCTTAGAGGATTCTTTCTCTAAAGAAAAAATCTTCCTGAATTGATAGGATGTCTTAATTCTTGAGATGAAAGAACATTTCAATAAGACAGAACCAATTTCAGTAATTATTAAATTCTTACAACTAGGGATAATATGTGAGTCAGACTTTTTTGTTTGCTTTTTTTTAATGAAGGCAATGCAAAGATTTAAAGGTAGAAACAAACAGAATATTGTTATAGATTCTTTCAAAATGCCATAGAAAAGCAAGCTCCAGAAAGAGTAGATCCACCCAGCAGTTTGTTTGTAACTGCTCTTTCAGCCGCACCTAGCAAGGCCACTAAATTTGCTTTTGGTCATACATAATTATTCAATGACTTTTTAATGCCATTTTCCTTAAAACTGATGAGGAAACTTAAGGTTTCTGCTCACTCCCTCTTCCACAAACAGAACAAATGAGGAAACAGAAATGTGATTTTTTAAATTTTACTTTTCTCAGGTAAGTAGAGCATTTATCTTCCCCCCCTCAGGGTAGAATAGGAATCACACATGTGCTGGAGTAAATGACTCATGATAGCAAGGGGGTAGAATAATTGATCACCCATTTCCATTCCAGGGCTGCTCCAGCCCTTTTCTTTATCAGCAGGGCAAATGAGGGAAGACATGGAAATCTCTGAAACTGCCATTACCATTCTGCAAGGATTCCTTTCCAAAAGAGATGAACTGAAGGAAAACAAGGGCAGTATCAGAGATCTCTCCCTCTCTCCTTCCTTCACAAACAACTGGCTGGATTCTCCAGTCAGTTGGATTTTTTCAATGCCAGCAGTTTCACTTTCAATAATAAACTGAAAAGACACACATTAAAGCCCCTATTTTTCAGTTTATGGAAAATAAGGCATGAAATTAGAATATTTTATAGCTTTAGCACTGCAGGGCTTTTGTTGGAGTTCAACATGAGGAAACAATCACAGCCATAATTTTGATTTGTGTACACTGGCGACTTGCCCAGCACAGTAGTAGAAACAGCAGAAGCTGGAACTTAAGACATGCAGCTAAGCATGGAGCCTCACCTGGGAAAAGGAGAGGGGAAAAAACCAACAAAACAAAACAAAAACCAAGAAACAAAAACAAACAAAAGCACAGGGAAAAAAAAAGCAAAGCAAAGCTAGATAACTTGCAGTAGCAACCCTAGGGGAAAGCGGGGTAGTTTGCTTTGTCAGTCACAGTCACACTCAGTGAAAGACCTCTGAGCTCTTAGAATATTAAATTACTTTAATAACAGCAGATATTTAGTTTGTTTTAAATCCCTCTATTAAGGTCCTGAGCAAAAAAATTCAATAGGAGAAAACCATATTGATTTCTATCCACCCCCCCCCCCCATCTTCACAGCTAATGGCTTTATATATAGCCCTTAAATATTTGTTGGGGGTTTTTTTTGGTGATATGTCTTTATTTTTCAATAGGAACTAAAAGCCTTTAGCCTCAGTATATAGGTGCTTAAAATGTCTAAATAATATAGTATGCATGAATCTCATTTTCAGGTCTGTACCCTAAGGAATCCTACTGGAAGACCAGAAAATTTCATTATTGAGACACTGCCAGATAATATGGCAATCTGCCTACTACACTGGTCTTTGGTACTAAAGCACAGTTAAGGTTGTGTTGCAAAATACAACAGAAAACTAAATCTTATTTTTTTTTTTTTTAATGCAGCAAGACTTTTTAGGGTTTTGTTGTTGTTTTTTGTTTGGTGTTTTTGTTACAATAGGATTTGAATTCTGTAAACAAAATCCCTTCCATTTTCTTAACTGCCCTTAAACAAAAAATGGTACAACATTAACTTGGACCTTCTTAGTAAAGGGCCAGTTTTTAACAAACTTATCTCCCACAGATTCAAACAGTCTTCTTCAAAATTGGCTGAGAAGGCCCTATAAGAAAAATACAGTTGTTTGTTGGTTTTTTTTGCAGAAGAAAGCTTTTCTTCCTTCCTTCCTACTATTTTAAATATCAGGTAACTCTAACAAAGCAAAGACTGTAAGAAAAGATTCTCACAGAAAGTACAATGATTTCTGCCAGGAGTAACATCCAGCCTATATATCTCTCTATATATCTCTAAACAGTGTCTCTGCCTGGCTCCTGCACAGGAGCTGCCACTGTCCCTGGGCTGAGTGCACCCCGAGCAGCTGCAGGGCACAGGGAGGGAGCAGCTCAGCCCTTCCCAGGCAGAAAGTGACATTTTGGTTTACCTGAACACATCCCTCCATACAGAGCTTCATTCACGAGCAGCTGTGTCTCAACCCTGTTCTGTGTTAAATGGCAGGGCTGTGAATTTTCAATATTGTGGGAATGACAAAACTTCCAGTTCCCCTTTTTACTACATGCATTGCTGTAAAAACACCAGCCTGTGACAGAACAGAGGTCTCATACCCTTTTGGGAAATAACACACCACTCCTCAGGTCTGAAAAGATGTGCAGGTGAACTCAGGTAGGGGCAGGAACATTATGGGATGTTACTGAATCAGCAGTGCTATCCTGAATCCCAGATATTGTATAAGTATTACAAAGCACCCTAAGTTAGGGCACCAAATAAAGAGACCTTATTACAAATTATTCTTGTGCACACAACCGGCTGTTACTCTTTCTGTATCAGCCTTTCAGTATCAACACTTATAAATCAAAAATCACTAAATAATCTGATAATCTTCATGTACAAATTGTTACACACTTTAGCAATGCCCCAACCTGTCTTAAAACAGTAATTAACTTCTCAATTGCATATTGCAAAGTTGCTAATGCTGAGAAAGCAGCTGGTAAGCAAGCAGCAGAAGCAGCAGTAGCATTGGTTGTTCAACTCTATTACACACAGGCTGATTTGCAGAAATACAAACAGTACCAGGGAGAATTTTTTGAGTCTTCATGAAGGTTCAATTCTATTGGAGATGGAATGTCAACATGCCCTGAAAATGGAGCAGGGTAAAACAGTGACATCCATGGCCTGACAGAGCAAAATGAACTGGGCCACAGCAGTGGAGGCAAGGGAGAAGAGGCAGGAATAATGAATTGCTGCTCTCAGCTCCCTGTGATCCATCCTGCTGCTCTGCCTTCCGAGCTAATTTTCAATTGTGAAGCCTTGGATCTGCACCCTGTGACCGTGTGAGCTGCATTTTTGATGCTGTATAAATTCCACAGCTGTTCACAGGGCACTCACTACATCCAGCCTTGAGTGAACAACAGTGCTACAAGGACTGCAGAACAATCCCAAAAGGTCACTCTCAAAACAGACACAGAGCTGAGGAAAAAAGACAGCAGACCTCCTGTGCTCCCAGTGGCACCTCAATTACAAGACTATCTTTTCTTGTGACTGCAAACAAGCTTCTTTTGAGGATTATACTTTTTGGCATATCTGCAAGATTTGTGCAGTGAAATTAAATGGCAATAGTCAGAGATATTTGTATGAAATTACTCAACCATTTTAAACACCTGTCACAATCTTGCTGCAAGTAGCAAAAGCACATTTAATATAAACATTTGTACTAAGCAAGAAATTAATTTTCATTATATTGACTTAGGATGTCTATTAAAATGAATCTTTTACATTTACAGAAAGCATCTATAACACTGACTGTGGCACAGTGGTTTTTTGACCTGCTGTGCCTGAAAGCCTCTGGGAGCAAGTCCACAACTCAGCTCCCCAACTCTGGTCATTCCAGCTCCAAGACACAGGGAGCACACAAACCAAAACCCTGCATTTTTATTTCCTGCAGGGATTAATAAATTTTATATAACACTGATACAGGTGATAAATTGAGGATTTGATGCATTGGTTGTGTCAGCCCTATTGTTTGGCAGCATAGAGCTAAAAACAACCCTTAAGACTGCAGAGTAAGGCTGAGACTCAAAAGTTTGCTTTTAATTTTGGATTTCACCTCTGAAAGGGGAAGAATTTAATGCCTTGGAAGGGTCAGGCCATTTGGTGGACATGAGCAGAGTTCAAGTGTACAATAAACCAGGATCCCATCAGGGAGCTGTGGCTGTGCTCCCTCACTGAGTGCCTCCTCCCACACTGCAGCAAAGGGTTCCCAGCTCTCAGGTTTGAGTTTTTGTACTCTGAATTCAGTGCATTATCCAAACTGGTTAGTGGGGTGATCCTGTTGTTTCTGTAGCTACCCACAAAGAAAAGAATCCAAATTTAAATGGTGCAGCCTAGTCACAATACCATCCAATTTACCTCTTCATTTTGTAATAAAGTCAATTATCAGACCCTCAGCACAGCTAAAGGCTTTTAACATTGTGGGTTTAGAACAGTTGGCAAGGAGAATTTGTCATGCAACATGAGTTTTTCTCACAACTCCCCAAGTCTACCATTCCTTCCTCGCTCTATTATTCTTCTTCTCCACATTATTTTTCATATTCTTATTTTTAATCATATACCACTTTTCCTCTGCTCTTCACCACTGCAAAACTAAGTGCTCAGGGAGCCAAATTTAATGTATTTTAATTACATGATGTTCTGCTCTGGTGAACTGTTACACCAGAAAATAAAAGAATGAGGAATCTTCCTGTAAGAAGAATATATTTAGACTAGGCATGTTTCTGTGCTTCATAACCTGTTTAAAATGTAGGCTGTGTAAAGTTCTGTATGAGAATCCTTTGCATAACATGATTCATAAACATGAATAATATTTAGCAATAATCCTGATGTATTTTTGCTCCCCTCCAAAGACTAAGTGGTTTATTGCTAATACTGCCTTGCCCTCAAGAAAAAATAATTGTTTTGTCATTTTCTTCCTACATTTTTTGTATGTTAAGTCAGATTCCTTGTGTTATGTCATAACATTGAGACAACTCAAAAATTGTCACATACAAACCTGAGGGAGCTGGGGGTGTTTATCCTGGAGAAGAAGATGATCACTCTCCACAAGTGCCTGGCAGGAGCCAGGTGGGGGTCAGTCTCTTTTCACCAGTAATGAGCAAGAGGCCAAGGTCTCAGATGGTGCCAGGGAACGTTCAGATTGGATATTGGGAAGAATTTCTTCACAGACAGGGTTGTCAAACACTGCAACAGGATGCCCAGGGAAGTGGCTCAGTCACCAGCCCTGGAGGAGTTTAAAAGGCATTCAGACATAAATCTTGAGGAGCTGGTTTAGTGGTAGGCTTGGTAGTTTTACATTAATGGTTGGACTCAATGATCTTAGAGATCTCTTCCAACAGAAACCGTTTTATACATATATACACACACACACACACATATATATGTATAAAATATAACACACCCTTGGAATGTTTTCAATAAAAGATTTTAAGAATTGAAAAAAGCTGTTTAGCACAGATTCTGCCAGTTGCACTCTTTTCAAAAGCAAGGTTATATTGAACTTTCTGAAAGAGATTAGATAAGCACACATAGATTTCAGGACTGTCATCTGTCAGACCCTGTACAGCCAGCACAGAGCAATGCATAGAACACCATAATATTTGTTTTATCATTTAATAATATTTCCTTCAGTCCTGAAAAACATCAGCTTAGAAAAGTAGAGAGAATGGATATCATGGCAAAGATTTAAGATATAGATGTATACTGACATGAAATAAAAAGTTTTCCTAACTTATAATGAGCTGCAATATTTTTTGAATGGTTAAGCAAACAGACCTTAGCTTAGACAGACACACAGCATTTGATATATCATGAAATTCCTCCCAGTTTCAGCAGTACTTGCAGAGCAGCAGAACAATCTCCAGTTTTGCTATGATTCACAATCACTCCCACTTGCACACATGGGATGTGCTGCTATGGTCCCTCCCTCTCCCCCTGCCCAGCAATATTCCTCAGCAGTGAGGTGTGTGTGCTCCCCTGCTGAAAGGGCAGCTCTGATGCCAGCAAGGCAGAAGTCCCAAGGAAAAGCAAAAGGGAAGAAGATTCTCAGGAACAGGATGAGCCCACTTGATGCATACAGAGGATCTCAGTAAAAGGAAAATAAGATTTTTCCCTAGAAGCAGAGTGTACTAAACTCTTTAGCCACAGGGTCATGCTCCTTCATCAGATCAAGCTGCCCTTTGTGGCAAGTTGCAAGTTTAAGGTTTGTATAACCACTTCAAGACAAAGCAGAGTGAAGTTAGAAACCAATCATCATCCCTAAAAACATATTAAAATTAAAAATAATAAATTATGAAATTTATTTGAGATCAGGAGTTTCTTACTAAGGTACAAATCAGGTAATATCCTTGGAAAGGTATTTTCATGCCTGGTCAATTTAAGAAGTAATTTAAGTTTTCCATCATGAAAGCTATATTTACTTAGTTCTGTTATCTCCCTAATCTTGCACTGCCCTGTGCTCTTTCTATGTGTTTCATTGATATGAACAGCCAATTATTTAGCCTAATTTTTCCAGTTTCTGAATTGAAATGTATATGACAGCAAAATAGGAGCAGAAGGCATAAGCAGAGCCTAGGCTAGATTAAATCAATATTAGTCTTTCAGTCTACCTAAGTGACAAAAGCCACATCACTCTGCAGGCTGCTGCCCTGGGGTTGATTGCTCTGAGTCTCTCTGACTTTCATGTCCTGGATGGAACTTCTCAGTGGCACCAAAAACACACAAGCTGCTGATGGCAGCAATTGGATCAAAGACCAAATTCTTAGTTCTTTGGGCATCAAAGGAAACACAAGCACTGAACTTTGTGAGCTGCATTTATCAGAACTGTTACATGCCAGGTAGGGTAAACTTTCTCTGTCTCTTCTGCTGCCTCCATTCTTTGTTGGAAATGGAGCACTGAATAATTTTTTATCCAAGACACTCATCCAGGAAGGGAACTGCTGGCTCCTGATGCTAAAAGTGCAGTTTGTTCCTGAATTATTAAAAATTTAAAAAGAAAAAGAGAGAGAGAGAAGAGAAAACTCACAAAACTCACCACTGAATTACAGTCCCTTTTTCATTTGTTTCTGATCAGGTTCATACTGTCTTTTCATTGTAGTCCCCTATGGGTACTTTCTTCTATAGAGCACAGCACTCTTTTTCTTCTACCAAAATTGTATTGTGTCATGTTTAGAGAGAGCCTTTGTCCTTAGCATCAGGAGGAAAAGAGAAGGTTTCATTTCATCTTTGCAGGATTGCCATAAAAGAAAAAGTCAAAAGGAAGAAAAAACATGACTGCAGAAAATCTGAAAAAGACAAAACAAATGAGAACTACTTCATAAGAGATATTTCATTGACATTAGTGTATTTTTCACTATAATTTTACTGCTAAAATTCCAGACAATGCACCATATTTTCCTTGGCAACCTTTTTACCCTTATTCAATGAAGTTTAAAACCTGTGACTTGTTAATGAATAAATAACTGTTAAAGGGAATAAGGACCTCCTTTCTGTAAGTTCTTTTTATTAGGCATAGAATAATTTATTTGTACTTCAGATTTGCTGCTTGAGTGTACTGCTGCATGTAAACCAGGTAAGCATGACTCTTTCAATTGTGAAGTCAGAAATTACTCAAAACTATTTTAAACTAAATTGAAACTTAATAGAAATGTCTATATTGGCACTTAAAGGCTTAAGAATCCTGTGTAGTGTGGTTGAATCTTTCTAGTAGAAATGCACACACTAAGTTCTCAAGGCAACAATGGTGGGTTTTTTACTTTTAATTTGTATTAGATCTTATATAATAAGTCACTGTACTGGAATACATTTAACCAAATTATATACAAATATGTGATCTTTTCAAATCATGTATTTTAAGTAATAAAGAACATTACTACATTATCATAAATATAGGGAAAGTCTTTTTAAAAAACTGTGCTTCTTAAAGGCAAGACTACATAAAAAAAATGCTGACATTACACAGGCTTCAGTGGGCTTTTCTCCCTTTACAAGGAAGTTTCCAAGCTGTTGACAAAGAATTCTTACCTGTAGGTAAGAATAGCTGTAAAGGAGATGAAAAACAAGATATGATTTACTCAGTATTGCTTGAGATATGTGGGCGGATAAGTCACTCCGGACCTTTCAGGTCCTTTCCAGAAATTTATGCATTTTCTGGAAAAACCTGCCTCCTCTTCAGACAGCCAGAAAAATCATCATCCATTCAGTATGTTTTCTCAGCTTGCCCCATAGAGTTCTCTCCTTCCCTGTCACCTTAGATTAATGACATTCTTCTAAGGCCATCTCCCTTCAAATCTGTTCTGTACTTCCCTGTCTCCTGGGTCAAAATCTCCTTGGCCAGGCTCCACAAACATCACCCTCTGTGCTGTGATTGCAGCTGCCAGCTCCTTCCACAGCCCTTCCAGGCAGGGCAGGGCAGGGCACAGCTCCTCAGCTCTGGGGCAGGAGGCACCTGCTCAGCCACCCCTGCCCCAGCCAAGCATCCTCCTCTTTCCAGACACCAAAGAAGCCAAGCCAAAGTGTGACCGTGTTCACAGGGGTCTGAGGATGAGGGAAGAGACAAGGATCTGACTCCATGTTTCAGAAGGCTTGATTTATTATTTTATGATATATATTACATTAAAACTATACTAAAAGAATAGAAGAAAAGATTTCATCAGAAAACTAGCTAAGAATGGAAAAAGAAAGAATGAAAAACAAAAACCTGTGTCTTGGACAGAGTCTGAGCCAGCTGACTGTGATTGGCCATTAATTAGAAACAACCACGTGAGACCAATAAAAGATCCACCTGTTGCATTCCACAGCAGCAGATAATCACTGTTTACATTTTGTTCCTGAGGCTTCTCATCTTCTCAGGAGGAAAAATCCTAATGAAAAGATTTTTCATAAAAGATGTCTGTGACACCAAAGTTTCAGTATGCCAGTTTAGAAGACAGACATTTAATTTTGTTTGTGATAAAATTCAGATGTTATGGATTAGGCTTGTTTTTGCAGTTACTTAGAAAAGCTGCTTCCAAATCAGGCTTTATTATTTCATGAAATGAGCAGTTGTAATGAGTATGTCCCTCACAAACTGAAGAATACTTTTTTTTTTCCTCCCCTCAAGGATTTGATTTTCCATGTTGTGAATTTTATATCACAACTGGAAACTAACACAAAAGATATAGTTCTAAATGCTGGTGATTGAACTCAGCTATAAGGCCACATCCACCACAGTTTTAAATTCCATGTGTTCTTTATAAATATGGAAATATGTCATTGAATGAGCCATAAAGAAAAGGCAATTTTAGATAATCATACATCTTGAGTCTCTGAAGAGTTTTTGTAAAAGGGGGAAGTATTGACAAGGATCAAGGATGTCCTTTTTATTCTGCCTTTCTCAAACTTGTAGCATATCATTTTTATCAGCCATTTAATAAACTAAAAAAGGTAGTGAAATGGTGGACTGTTGAAAAGATCATTTGTTCTAAAATAATTATTCTCCTATTGTATTATAACTATGCAGCTTTGAACTTGTTGTAAGTTAGGCAGAAAAAAATGGAAAAACAATCATTTTTACATTGTGCATGCAATGGCATATGCAGGAGTACACTGTCAGACACAAAAACATTTCTTTAAAAAAATTCAGTGGCATAGTAGCACAGAAAAACTTGTCATATGCAAATGCTTCTTTGACAGAGAAATCTATCACAGATAATCCAGCACAGTGTAAGTTTAGAATCATCCTGTTGAAATGCTTCTCAACAGAGCATTCAAAACAGGCAGCTTACATTTTTTCCTGATTATTAGCAATGGGATTACAAACATCTCAGTGGGCAGAAAATGTTTGCATGTTCCACTTATAAAACTAAAAATCAGATAAGAAATTCAGAAGGGTACAGATTCCTAAATCCTCAAAGTTCTGGCATTGCACAGACAGAATTTACATTCAGGCCCTTGCAAGCCAGATGCTCTGGAATATGTTTCAGTTTGCCAGCCCTTTAAACCACTGATAAAAGCTGTAATATTACTGAAGAATCTGTCCATATGTTGAAGTGGTTTTGCATCTAGAAAAGGACTTATACACAGACTTATTTTTGTTCACAGATTAATATGCTTTGCTGATTCTGGGCTACAATGGTGTGATGAGCAGAAAATACTTTGAGAGCTTCCAGTGTCTTATCCAATAGGTTTTATTTAAGAGAACATAGCTAGAGTAAAGACTGTTATAAAAATTAATTCCTGACTTTTCAGTTCCATAAATTGAAATAATAGTCTTTTGAGTATTCTTAACAATTCTTCAGAAACCTAGAGGGTTTTTGCTGCATAGACAAAACATTTACCATTTTAATATAGTAAACTTTCCTTAGAAACCATATCCTTTGTATTTTTAAGTACATTGTGTGGCTTCTATTTACTATCAATCCACAGCCTGGTATGAAAAGAACAGCAGTCACAGCATTTAACACTCTGAAAATAGGGGAGTTAATTTTATGAAGAAAAAACATAGTTCTACTGAATTTCATTTACAACATATCCCACACAAATTCAAAGTATAAATCATCAGAAAATAATTGGAATGGATTTGCATACAAATGGCCTAAAGCATTAATTCACATTTTTAAATGTGAATTAAAAATGCATCTCAACAAAGGAGCCAATACTCCTAAACACAGATTTACCATTTGCCTTAGCATTATACTTGCCTGCTGTGTTCAGATTAATTAGATCTTTATCTCAAGCAGATTCAAAGGATGTTAAGTATGTAAATTAATTTTCTGAAACAGGCCAACATAACTAAAGGCCTCAGCCACCCATTGTGTCAAATCAGAAAAGAGGGAAAAGGCAATAAAAGAAAAATCAAGGCCCAATCAGTTACTTATGCTGGGAGCAGAAAGCTGATCCCTAAAGTCACAGCAAGTTTTTGCAAGTGCTGTATCAGCTGTTCTGTGTTCCTTGCTTCTGACTTCTGTGGTGGTGACACTGCTCACAGAGCTCATCACTGAGAGGGGCAGGGGCTCTGAGTTATGGGATTCTACTGCAAATTCCCAAATCCTAAACACTGTTGTTTGAGAGGAAGGTCAACAAAACTGAGAAAATTAAGTCTGACTCTTTTATACAGAAAATGTGTCCTTTGAGCTTCAGTCACATCCCCAAAGTGACTCTTTTGACCTCTTAACTCAGGTGCTACTGCAGGAATTGCTCTTGGTTCCCTGCGGCTCCTCCTTACCTGAGCAGCCTCTGCTCCTCCCAGAGGCACACACAGTTTGGAAAGGCAGGAATGGGCATTTGGCTGCTGCAAAACCCCCCTTTGAGCAAGGAGAGGATGCACGAACCTCTGCTGTGCCTTCAGGCCTTGCTGGGAGCACCCTGTTGGGAGAATGCATTCACCCACACCAGACAAAGTCTGGCACCACTGGGACTGCACAGTCTGGGCAGGTAACTCTGCATGTCCAGCACTTGCAAGTGCATTCAGGAACATCACCATATATGCAACTAGAATTTCTAAGCAATGTGTTTTTTTAAATCAGATAATTACTAAAAATCAAAATTTTCAATAAGTTGGAAAGTATTTTCAATTTACCTGGAAGAATTTTCCTTCCTAAAGAGGACAGATCTGGTAAATGATATGCTTAAATTCCTCATGCTCCCAATTTAAATTTACCAACGCTGAAATGATACAATAAAGAGATTAGCTCTGCAGCCATTTAAAAAGACTACATTGTTAATAATCTTATTATTAAAGACATCAGGGCTCAACTTTTAGCACTGTGCTATAGCTTTACTTTGACAAATCTCACCCAGTCCATAGCCACCATTTCCCACCACGTGCTAGAGTCCACCTTCTCTCCTCTTCTGATGACATTATGAATTCATGCACTAAGGTAGTTAAAAAATAATCCATTATAAATAATGCCTGCACCTACACTCAGAGGGGACACATCATTAAATTCTGTGAAAAAAAGCATTTCTAGAAGATGAGAAGGACAAAC
This sequence comes from Molothrus ater, assembly GCF_012460135.2. Classification (NCBI taxonomy): domain Eukaryota; kingdom Metazoa; phylum Chordata; class Aves; order Passeriformes; family Icteridae; genus Molothrus; species Molothrus ater. The sequence goes on from NC_050491.2 coordinate 6,346,590, forward strand.
ACTGTTCACAGAACACAGGAGGTGTAGCCTTTAGAATTACAGGAGCAGCACCTACAGCAGGCTCAATGTCCCATGAACATGCCCATAGAAAAGCACATTTTATGTGGTACTCACTCAGTTCAGGAGCACTGACTTGGTCAGGTCACTTCTTGGCATTTTGGCTAAGGTCAGGCATGGGTTAATTGCAGCACCTCGGCTCAGGAAAGAACACCAGAGGAATGGTAACTTTATAATCTGTATCTCCTGGAGGAAGAGATGTTTCTGTGGGTGACCTCATTGATTATCACCTTGAACACAAGAATTCTACCTAACTATCACTCTAATTAGACTTTCCCAGAAATAAGTAATGGGTGGAAGGAAACACAGTCCTTTACACAGATTGTGTTTGTTTCCAGCTAAGCTGAAGCACCAAATATTTATAAAATGTGCTAGACAAAGACCTTGTGCTATATGAGGAAAATCAAGCATGTCTCACTGTGTTCCTTCCCCTAATAAATCCTTGTAAAGTTATAAACAGCTTTCACACATTTAATTGACCATGTACAAAATTTTCACCTCAACAACAAAAGGTAACTTCTTGTAGGGAGAAAAAAGCATTGAGCATGCTGCAGTGCACTAGTTTGAAACGTGTTGTGTGAAGCCATGAAATAGCTGTACAAGAAAGCAGGACTGTGTCACAATGCTTTAGTTTCAACACCTCCTTCAGTGCTGGAATAATGACAGAACTCACTGGGGCTGAACAAAGGTTCAAGATACAGATCTAGTAAATGTCTTATGTAGAAAAAAAGGGAAAAAAGATTTCTAGACAGAATATCTGAACTTACAATTTACCAGAACAGTGCAGAGAAGTGTAAAGTATGTCTTACTAAAATTCAGACTGTCAGCATAGAATTTTGTGGATGCTCACCACAACTATCAGTGTCAGAAAGTCCAGAGTTTCTCTTATTGGCATGTAAAAAGTTAAGAAACATAAAGTTTATTATAATTTTGAGCATGTGAAAAGCTGTATTTCAGTATGATGCCTGTGGAAACATGGCTGGGGGTAAAACTAGAGGAAACTGAGAAGTTTTATTCTCATGCTAACAGAAGTTACAGTGGCACAGAAAGCATAGAATAAAATACAGCTGCTTCTCCCTGGATGGAATGGGGTTGGGTGTTCCATGATGATTCCCCATAAAACTGCAGCACCTGATGAGAGGGAGGGAACAGAGGAGTGGAGACACCGTGGCCAGGCTCTGAAATCCTTGCAGGAGGGGAACTTGATGCTACTTTGCAGGTGATAAAGCCCAAACCAGCTGTCAGCCAGGGGAGAGAGAAAATGTCCTGCAGCTGAACAGCTGTGGTGAAATTGTTCTCCTCAGAGGAAATTGGTTTACTACAGCACAATTGTAATATTAACACACACACCCCCTCCAAAGTACACATCCCCAAGGTATGACCACCCCTCACTGGGCATCTGTGGGATTTTATTGACTCTATCTTTATCTTTACAACCAAAGTGGGAGAATTTTACACCAATCAGCAACAAAGACATGTATGACTAGTCACCCAAGCTCCACCTAAACATAAAGAAATAGTAAAGTCAAGAAGAAAGTAAAGTCAAGAATGGGAGAAAAGTTAGGGAAGACACCATTGTAAATACTGGGATCAGTCACCAGGCTGAACCTGCCCTCTGTGCATGCCTTTTTTGGGGATTAGAGCCTCTCTGTGCATTGCTTTAAATATATTTTTGCAGTCAGGTAGTATCACCAGCAATCCTCAAGCCTTAACCTGGCACATTTTGACATTAATTAAAGCTGTTTTTCCATAAATGTGAGAGTGAGTCCTTCACAGGAGCTGGCAGGTGCCAGCAGCAGGGAACTTACTGAATAAAGGCTCACTGAGGGGTCTCCCTGTGCTCTTGGTGTGTCCCTGAAAAAGTCACTTGAACCACCCTGTGATCCAGCAGAAGTGGTCACTGAGGGGTCCCTCTGGTGAGATATGGGCAGGCTGCTCAGGCACAAAGGTCTCGACCATCCTGGGGCACTGGCAGACAAATCAAACCCTGAGGGTCAAGGAAATCTCCCCTTTTCACATGACAGAATCATAGCAACTTCATTAAAAATCTTAGGTTGTTCAGCTGTCTCTTATTTCTGATAATTGCACACAGTGTAAAAATGCTTAATGAGTGAAAAAATTATATTTAACTTGAAGAAAAATAGACTGGTTATTTGCAAATAAAAATAAATCAGTCTTACAGAAGAAAGAAAATAATTACAATCTAGTTGCACCTAGATGGTAACTGCTGGTTTTTGTGAAATGTGGCAACTGCTTCAAAATATCTACTTTTATATTCAATGGATATTGAATCCTCTTCTGTATTCTGAACATTTCAAAAGGAATGGGAAAAGAAAGCCTGTGGGTTCAGGTGTTTGCCTGAGAGATGAATATCTAAATCATCTTGACTGAGACAGGAATTTACAAGCAAAGTCTTGAAAATGAGCAGAACTTTATTTTCCTTTTCCTTCCATGTTTTGGCATCATAAAAGTCCACCTCATCAGAGTGCAGAATTTTCCACTCTGCAAATGCAAGCTTAAGTTGTCCCATTCTCAGAACAGCTCCCCAAAGTCTGTTTTTCAGCCTACCTACAATTAGACTTTATTGAAGCTTCTAATAACAAGAGGAAAGAAGAAAACTAATTGCATTCAATTTATTTCTAGTTTATTTTAAGGCAAGATGGTTGCTGATTTTTATGCAGTAATATTTACTAAATATAGTCAATACCATTTTCATTACTCTATCAACAAGATAAATTCCAGGGAATATTCAATGGTGGGCAAAAGCAACACTACATGTTCTATTATAGCCAACAATCTCCAGCTCTGTAAATTGTCCTTTATTGCAGCTATTACTGGATTATGGAAATCTTATTACTAATTGATTATTAAGTCAGAATAATGTAATATGTTTCCAGAGAATGCCAAGCAGCCTGCAAACACAATGCTAAATCAATACTTATTTCTTACCTGTTCCATCCATCATCTTCAATTCCCCCTACCAAATGCAAAAGGCTAAAATAGATTATTTCTAGCAGTAGAAGAGACTAAATAAATGCATGTAAGAGTAAATAAAAAGAACTGGAGAACAGAGAACTAGTCATAATTTTAAAGTAGAACAGGTAGGAGAATGCAATCATTTAAAGATATTTATTTCAGCTAGGCTCCACTCCTTTTAAATAGCAGGGGTTTGTTTTATCTAAGTCTGATATTACTCCTTCAAGTGTTTGAAGATGTTAAAATATAAGTTAATATGCAGCACATTACCCTGTATTTTTTTCATCAGTCCCTATATATTAAGGGAAAACTTTTGGGGAAATTTAATTTCCCTATCCTGAGTTGGAAGATAAGTTACCCCAAAGTTGGTGTGAAACTAAAAAAAACCCAGTACAAGGATATGAACACTGGAACTCATTTTTCAGTCAAAAGAGATTCTCTTAGACCACCTTTTGAATCTGGGCAGCACAGATTTTAGTTCTGGATGTTTTTGTCTCTGCATCCTCCTTGCTGTTGGGGAAATCATGTGTAATTAGCCAGGGTCCACTCAGCACAAGAGAAAAAGGCATCAAACTAATAGATGACAGCAGCCAGCTGAAGTCAGTGCATCATATTGATCCTCTGAAGCCTGCCCTAGATACCTGCTCTTTTGCCAAGCACACAGTCTCAGCTCAGGAATAATGCTTTTCTTTGACTGCAGAATAATCTCCAGTATTCATAAATTCAACTCTTTCCCTCCACAACAATTGTCAAAACACACTTTTAAAATGCCTCCTCATAGAAAAAAACCTTAGAAAATTAAGTTCAAAAGGGAATAATTCAATGTTTCTAACCATAGTTACATATTGCAGCATGAATAAAACAGAAGGATATGGTAGAACCAATATTGCTCCCGAACATATAAGGATAATAAATACATTTAGAAATATCTATTATACAAACATTCAAATGTAAGTGTTTGCAAATTGAAGCTCTGGGCTGTTCTACCTTCAAAAGACCACGGGTAGGAAGGTTTCTATCCTCATCCTGGCATGGTGCTGCCATCAGCAGGGGTCACTGCCCACAAACTCTACCACCACATGCAGGAAATTGCCCTCCACTATGGTTCAGAAAGTGGTTCAGTCTGGGGGATAGAATGACAGACATACAAGTAACCTGAATCACTTTGTGAGAACCTGGTTCAGGAGAGATTGTAAGGAACTTTGCACAGCAAATCTGAGAGAAAGGCTCAATACTGAGCAGTTGAGGATGTCTTCTTCATGTAACTGAATCACAACGTGACTTTACTTCTTCAGGCCCTAAATTATCACCAGGGGGTAGAAGTGAACAGTCTGTAAAGATGTGTATGTCCTAAGTAACTCTACCTCAACTCTTGAACAATACATGACAATTGCTTAAAAAATGCCTTTTCCTGCTCAGGGATAAAAGAAAATGGCCCTTATTTGAAAAGTTCCTAGTGAAAAAAGTACAGAAAAATGAGAGAGATTTTTCTGCCATGAAAAGGTGGCAAAAAAAATTACTAGGCAGTAATAGATTACTAGAAGGTAATAAGCTATCTGCTACTTGAAATGAAGAACATCTGAATTCTTGGAAAGACTGAGTCTCTTAAGCTGAAATAAACTCCTTCTAAGTACAGCCTCATGTATGAGCATTAAATAAGTCAGCTACTCCTGTAGCAGTAAGTGCAGTTTTAGTAGATACTATGTTTTACCAAATTTTATGCACTGACAGTAGGTTCATGAAGGTCAGCCTCAGCCTAGGGAAATCTAACTCTCTAGGCTCCCCTAAGGATAATTTGGAACATTGAAAGTTGGCCTCCAGCTTTGAATTGCTCTCACACTAACGAGCTGGAGAGACAGCAACTGAATGAGTGAGAGGCTTGAAAAATTCATGTTGTGTGCAGCAGCAGAATAGTCCACAAAGAGCTGCAGGACACTGACCTAACTGAGGGCAGCTCTTTGCAAATGGATCTATTTGCAGAGTGTGCAGATGTGCTGGCTGGATTTCCTCTGGATGACTTGAATGCCATTACAAACTTGCAAGAACACGAGCAGAGAGGTACAACTGCAAAGCTTAGCCACTAATCAAGGAGGCTAATTAGATAAAGTGGTTAATCCCCACATCTGTCTACAGATGACTGACAAGAAAGGCTAAGCTTTGTGAGCACTCAGAGCAGGTTCCTAAGCTAGGGTGTCTGCATTCTTAACAAATCCATAATAGTAGTCCCACAGCCATACACAGATGTAAAGCAGCCTCAGAACTGTGTCCTTTGCACAGAAAATGAAGTTGCAACCGTCTTGCTGCTGTAGGAACACATCAAAATGACTCAGCTGCCTCTCTAAGCCTCGCCAGCTGATTAATTCTCTTAGATAAGCTCTCAAGTCTGTCTGAAGTACTAAATTAGGTTAAATACAAATGATGATGTGGTGCCTCTAACCACACTGAAATGATGTCAGGAAGGTCTTTATTCTCACTGAATTTGACTTGATATTTATACATGAGAAATTGGAATTGATAGTCCATTTTCTGAAGGATGCAAAGGAGAGAAAAGTAAGAAATTTCAGGTGTGAGGAAGACTTTGGTGTCCTATGATGTCCCAAAAAGACAAAGAGGTATTTTCTGGGTCAGTGAGTGCTCTCTGCACTGCCCATGGGAGTGGAGCTTGGAGGATGCACTCACACAGAGCTAGCTTTGGTTCTCTAGCTAATGAGGGTGGAAGGGATCAAGCACAAAGCAAGAGTGCTAAAGGCATCTTCTCACAGGATTTGATCTTACACCCCTATCAAATATGATCCCTCCCAATTCTGTGGGACTGTGGGCTAGTCAGGCTCTCAGCATAAACTGTCAAACACCAAGTACAGCAATCACACTGGCAATCCTGTCTGGTAATTTTTGGTGGAATCCAGAAGCATGGGAACATCTACACCATAGTAGTTTTTTTTTCCACCACCAGTGAGTGGTGACTTCTACAGCTTAGGAGGCTACAAATTCATGCAAATTCTTGGGGAGCTTTCAAATTTCTGAAAGCTAGACAAGACATGGAAGTTATACATAGTGCATATTTTTAATTTCCTATTTCATCGTTGTGCACATTTAACCTAGAGAGTTATGGGACACTGCAAAGGTCTACATTAATACTAAGTTTGCGAGTTATTTTGGTAAGTAGTCCATGTTTTTATAGTCAAATAAATAATAATAAATAGAAGCTATTTAATAAAGCATTGTGGTTTACACTACAAATTATGAATACCTTTTTCTGAGTTCATGCCTATTTAGAAGATTAAAAGTAAAAGTGCTTTAGAGCTATCTTTCAGCAGACTTGACACTTTTAGTGTATGGTATTTTACAGACACTCACAGCAAGCAAAAAAAAAATCATATTTTAGCACCACTTGAAAATAGAATTCTTCCACTCTATATTTATGCAAATTTCAATTCTGCAAAATATATTATACACTAGAATTTTGTTTAGCAAAACGGTATTTCACAATCTCAAGTCCAATAATAACTGTATACTTACTATGAAAAGTGTTTCTTTCAGCTTTTGAGGATAACTGGAATATAAGGATAGCTTCTCTGCTTGTTAATCTTTAGCAAGTTTCTCCTGAACTGTGAATTGAATTGAAGGAGCATAAAACCCCAGGAGCAAATAATCTGAAAATATTTAACATTTGCTTCCTAAAGCACATACTGATACAGCATTTCATGATCATGGAACTTGTCAAAACACTGGAGTCATGCTAAGAGTAAAGCAAAATATAAACATTCAAAACAACTTTCACTATTACAGACAAATTTAGTACAGCTCCACAGCCCATGCCAGAGCACCCACTCTGCCTTAAGACCTCAAGGTCTACTCAAAGAGGGTCCCCCAGTTCCTCCCCACAATCCACAAAAGCAAATGGCCGTGTCCAAAGACAATAAACTTCACCTTCCATAAAAAAGAATTGACCACTTCCTCACAGTTTTTTACTGACTGAAAGGAAGCCTCAGCAATTTGCCCAGATTAGACACTTTGACAGCTACAGTAGATAAATCACAGCAGCAGTTTTATGTATAATAGGGAAAACCATAAATTGCCTGAAAACCCTGACCTAAAAAATACCTTCCCAAGGACTACACAACTTCACATAGTTGGTCAATCAATTGACCAATTTAAACCAAACTTCACACTTGGGTAAAACATTCAAAACTGTTCTTCATTTAAATATGTTTGCTGTGACTGGTTCTTTGGCCTTACTGCTGTGACTGGATATGTTAATACTTTGAGTGTGAGAAATTCCCTTACTGTCAATTTCCTCTTTATATTGTCAAGACAGGACAATAGCATAGGCTCTTCTACATTATCAGGAATTCACGCCTCCCCTCAAAAAAACCCCCAAACTGAAACAAAAATAAAGGTTGAGAGAAATCCCAGTCTGGTACTTCATCTAATCTAAGTCTGTACAAAGAGCTACAGGTACAAAACTGGTGTTACTTTATATGTGGAAGAACTTGGGCAGCATAACTCAGCGTGGAAAGTAAAGGGAAATGTCCAGATCTCACTGGCATTTCCCATATTATATTGACAAATACACTGGATTGTGAAGATATTTTGCCTCACAAAATAAATAGCACAAACCAAATGGGATCAATTCCACAGGACTCTGGAATGGTGTTAATGGACTTAAAACATAAGAAAGATGCCTAAAAAATCCAAAAACCTACAGGCTCAGAAAGAATGCAATACTAAAGCTGAATGAAGGCCAGTACAGCCTTCATTCCCCCTGGTGTCTAAAGAGCCTTAATCATGGAATTCAGCATTAACTGAAGCAATCATTGAAGTTCTACTCAGATAATAGACATCAAAACTAGAAAAGTTCTGACCTTCTTCCTGTTAGAATAATTTGTTCACCCCTAATTGAACCACTTAATTCTTCTTTTTTCTTTCCTATCAGCAAAGAACTATTTGTCATGGAGATGAAATTCCTTTCCAAAAAAGCCCAGAGGACAACTTTCCCCCACCCCCAAAACCCACTTTTTTTCCTGACCTTTACAAAGATAGCTCGAATGAAGGAGATTTAGTAGTTGCAACCCTTAGAGAAAGTAATAATGTAAACCTTAACAGCAATCAAGTTTATTCATACAAGTCCTTCCTCTAATTGTTCCCCAGCACGGCCTTGGATTATATCCAACTGAAAGCTGAATTAAATATATATATTATTGGCATCACTACATAACAAATAGTGTGGAAAAGATGTGCAGTTTCTGCTTTATATCCACAACTAATGCAAACCAATTAGAATCTTTTAATTATGGTTGAGCAAACCTGAACATACATGAGTAAGCATTATTATTCAATTTGGTCCCCTTCTCACCCTATCGATGCTCATTTAAATGTCAAAAATATCTATTCTTTCCCAAAGTCTATTTTGCATGCCCACCACGGTAAAGTTAAAAACAACCCAAAAAACAAACCAAACCATACAACAACCTGGAACAGAAGTTCCTGACTACTCCCAAGTCAAAGCAATCATTCACACACCCAATGATCTTTCTGGTCAGCTTTTGTTGAGCTTTGGGGGCAGGAATAGATTCCATGAGGTAACTGTCCAGGAGCAAGACCTAAACATGGAGACACTGCAACAAAAACCACATTTAGCCCAGATCCTCTACTGGATTTGGTGACTGGTTTGGGGGGCAATCTTTGTGTTCTGTAACAGAACATTATGGTTTTATGCTAATTCCCAGTTGATATGCCAGTTGGTACCTTAGATCACTGCAAACACAAGATCCTGTTCTTTCCATACCCATGCACAGTGCTCAGAATCCCATTTGATTTTCTAGTTCCAACCTCCCTACTCAGGGACACTGTCTACTAGAAGATCTTTGCAGTCCTTTGCAACCTAAACCATTCTAGCGTTTTATGATTACTTCTCTTCAGAGCAACACAGGATCCAGGAGAGTTTTTCATGAAGCAGCAGCAGAATAAGATTTTTGCTATGCAGAGCAACATCCTGAAACCTCTGAGAATGCAGCCTTTAGGGACGGACTCTAAAAAAGATAACTTTCCAACCAAGGAAAAATAAAAAAGCACATAACATCATCCTTAAATAACATTATGGGGATATGCTCAATAATGCATGTTACAAATTGCTATACATAGTCCCAAACGTCATAGACATTCAAAATATTATTGTAATATGCCTAACTTTCAAAATTAAAAATGTCACAGGGACAGCAATAACTACTTCATAATACAGGGAAGTATGTGCTAATATTTGAGAATTAACGGAGCAGTACAGATGTCATCTCTCTAAAATAAGAGATCTAGAAATCCTTAAATTTGATATAATTTTTTGTTAAAAAGTTAATTTAAACATGCAGCTGGCTAGTAGTTACGTAACAGAAATAAGAAAAAAAAAGCACCAAACTCAATTTTTACCCATTACACAAAACCAGTGACTTAACCTAACTGCAACGCTGCACAAAAATAATTATGTGGTCAAGGGTATCACAGAAAAAGGATTTTAAAACTTATGTTTTGGCAAAATTACTATGCTTTCTTGTAAAATTTTGTTCTACTTGAAATCATTACAGAGCCATTTCAGTTAGTCCAGCTTGTGGGCCACAGAGTGCCTCTTTTAATAACCCAGAGACAGAATGAAATTTATGATCTTATGTACAGATCCAAAGAGATTTGTTTCAGCAATCTGACCCACTGGGAAGTAATCAAAAACATCTAATTTCTAACATTTAGTGATATAAGCTCCGTGCCTGGTATCCAGGAGCCATAAACCATCCCCAAACCCACTGGGGAACAGTGACAAGAACACTGTGTCAAGGCATCTGCATACTTCTGTCAGTCATGACTGCACCACAAAAAAGCATTTACACTCACATTTCCTTGCTAAACTGTCAAATATTTCCCTAATAATACTTTATGTAAAATATTTTATCAGAAAGTCATCACTTAATGAAGTCAAACTTTATGTTCATGGACAGATAGAAAAGTTCTTTTAACATTATCGGTCTGGAGACTGGCAGTCAATGCCGCAGGAAATAATTCAAACACAGAATCATGTTTTCTTCCTGTGGGGAGGAATTAAGGACCATTGCACTGCCATGAGTCAATCTATCTCCTGGAACAAAGTCTGTATTATTCCAACTACCAGCTGCTGATCTGAATCCAGCACATCCTGCAAACCATCAGCAGAAATGAAGGTTTGATTTTCCAAGATACCTGAACTTGTAGCTCAGCTGTTGTCAGGTACTGGAAGCATTTCTTTATGGCAGCCAACTGCACAGAAGTGCTGCAGAACAGGTTTTTATTGGAAAGCAATACATTAAAAATTATGACCAGTGAGGAAGGTTTTGCAGTCTATGATTGCAGTGCATCACACCTGCTCTCAAAATAAACACTCCATCAACTCAAAAGGAACTGGATCCTTGCAGTGCTCCAGACACAACCCATTCATACCAACATGGCTGATGCAAAAGATAAACTCACATCAGCACTGCCAATTAACTGCTAATTACAGTTCAGATGAGCATTAACTTGTTCAAATATTTTAGCAATTTAAAGTTAAACACTTGCAGAGGTCAGGATAGGCTGCTCAAATATAGCAGAAACCAAGGAATGGTTCTGATTTCTCCAGTGACAAGAACATTCTTAATGACTTCTCTTCTTGAATTTCCCCATCTCATCCTACCATTCCACTTGACAGGGCTTCTCTTTGGATCTGTTGTGATTCAGTGTTTGGTGTTGAGAAGAACTTGCATCGTTTTTGCTTGGAGCAATCAAGAAGAAATAAGACTCAAGTTATGGAGCTTTGTATCAGTAACATAACTGAAAACTCCCTTTATACCTGTTTAGAGATTAACTACGGTAATAAAAATACCATTTAATCCTAAAAAAATATTTTTTCCTATGTATATAATCATTTTTTACCTAAATATCAGTTACTTTAACTGTAAAATGTAATAAAACTGCAATGAAAAAGATTATATAGCTCAATATATGTTCTGAACTTTTTAAAGGTCTCGTATTTTAATGCAAGTAAAAGGAATTGCTCAGCAGAGCTTTACCTGTGCATTTACATCCAATCTGCTTGTAGCTATGGAGTGCCTATTTATTAGAGATGTCAAATAGAAAACAATTAACCTCATCTGTGATGAGAATGATTTATGGAATAGGGAAAACCAAAGGAAATGGCAGAATCTACAGGTTATTAGTCAAAAACTAAATGCAAAGTCATTAACACAAAATTTCTTAACAAGTATACCTCAGTGTGTGTTAAAGGGAATATAAATGCAATTTTTTTCATGTCTTGTTAACTTAGGTCAGAAACTCCACTAGATATGCATTTTGTATTTCAAAAAACCCCAAGAACAACTAGGTTTGCACTAATAGTAATACTCATTAGAAGTAACTGATAGTCAGAAAACTAAAGAAGTGTAAGGAAATTGCAGTGAAAATGCAGCTGACACAGTAAACCATACACTTATTTTTACCTATGACAATATGGTAATAAAATATAGTATGTGATCATACAACAACAGTATCACTCTCTAACTCATGAATAAAACAAAATGCAAGGCTTATATATTTTTTCAAACCTTAAATAAACTCTTATATCACTTTTTTTTCTTTTTTGTACATACACTATACATAAACACAAAATCTAGTAGTTTTATTTGCTGAGGAAAAATACACAATGTAATGAGCCCTATCTGGGTATTTCAGAACAATAATAATAATAGTAATAATAATAATAAGAAGAAGTAGTGGTACTAGTACTAGTAGTAGTTGGCAAATGTGACACCAATCTACAAGAACAACCAGAAGGAGAATTTGGGGAACTTCAGATCTGTCAGCCTGATTTCAGTGCTGGAACAGCATCTCCCACAGGTTTCTTCTGGAGAAGCTGGTTGCTCACAGCTACCAGGGGACCTTTAGATTGAATATTAGGAAAAATTTCTTCCCTGAAAGGGTTATCAAGCATTAAAACAGACTGCCCAGGGAAAAGGTTGAGGTAGCATCCCTGGATATATTTAAAAGACAGATGTGGTGCTTAACAAAAGGTGAGAACAGACAGAAGTTAAACCAGCAATATTTTGATTAGATATTAGGAAAAAACTTTCAGTGGTGGAACAGGCCTTGCAGAGATGTCTTGCAATCTCCATCCCTGGAAATAATAAAAACACATCTCTGCATGACCCTAAGTAACCTCATCAAAACTGTAAGTTTGGGTGTTCAATGTTGGCTCTGCTTTAAACGAGAGCTGAGACCAAGCACATCCCAAAGGTCTTCAGTCTGGATATTCTCTAGCTTTATTCTATCTAAATGACTTGACTTGTTGCAAGTATTAGTAATTTAGTGGATTTATTTTTTATACACATAGAACTTATTTCTGGAGATATATGTTACACAAAACCACATTCATACAGAAAAAAATCTCAGAGAGGCAATCTCCCAACCCTACCCCTGGCACAGGATTTTGGAGGAAGTTTGTTTTTCCTTCTTTCACGGTGGCTTTTAAGTAATATAAAAGGCAAGAAGATCACTGTGACTATTACATGGTTGAATACTCCAGTGAAGTATGAACAACTGCAAATTCTTGTTTGTGTAGGTTTTTTTTCCTTTCTTTTAAACCATCACACTTTTTTTCAGATATTTCTGACAGGAAGCCCAGTAGTTAACTATTGATCCTTCCAAGAATATTTCTTGACAGGCTTAAGGAATTTCTTAGCAAAACCCCTCAATACCAGAATTACTGACAGGCACTGAGTCAGGATTTTATCCCTGCCTCAAAATACTCTTCTCATCGAGAGTTCTATGCTAAAAATTGAAACTCCCTGGTCTCAGATGACATCTCTGACATCTAACAAAAACACCATGTTTTCTCACCAAGTTCCTGATAAATTCTCCTCCTGATCCCAGAAAAGTAATTTTCAGCTAGGTAACAGACACAGCATTTTCATCCTGGAGCTCTGGCAAGAATGCCAACCAAATTTTCTCCTCTACCAGGATTCAGTGATCCCCTCTGCTTTTGGAAATGTCAGAGAATTCAGAACAAAGTGATTTGAATCTCTCACACACAAGTCTGAGGTCTGCCCCACCTGCTAGGCAGAGCTCAGTTTGTCACTAACACTGCACCATCAATATGAGCTGCAAATTTACCTTTCTGCTTAAAGACAGTGCAAGAAGGAATATTAAGGCAGTTAACAGAATTTCCAGAGCTGTCTCCAGCAACCAAACAATACAGTGGCAAGACACAGAGTTTGAAACATGCTTATCATGTATTGCAGACATAAAATGCCCTGTCTAGGAATGTCAGAGCCATCAAGAGAAGCTATTTAGATCAAAAGGGACGAAGAAATTGTTCTGATTAGGAGTTATATACAAATAGGAATGATCCAAAGGATCCAAAGGAGGAGGAGTTATGTATAATTGAGGGGGTTCAATCAAAGACTGAAAATAAATACTTCAGCGAATGAAAGGGAAATCAAGAGATTTTTACACATTATGAAGAAAAAGTAGCTCGTCCTGAAAGTTCTGCTTCAGCCTATTTAAAAGGGTGGACCAGAAAAATCAAATTTACTCCTGCAAATAATTCTAACATTGAAAATGGTTTGTTCCAAAATGAGAACTGATTGAAAAAAAAAATCAACATTCTCTATTTTTAATTCAAAATACCTCACCAAATATATGCTATATTATTCAAAGTTAAAATAAAAATAAAATTCAAAAGATACCACAATCACATTTTGGGGATGTCCAAAAAAATTTCTGAAGTTTCATTGACTACCAGGAATACACAAGGGAAGCACAACTCTGCTCCTGCTTGGGGAATTTTTTGTCCTTTGTGGTTTTGGATTTTAATCACTAAAATAAATAACTACAGATTCCCCCACCTTTAGTATTTAAGCTGAAAATTACAGCCTCTGCTCATTTGAATGTCTATTCAAAAATGAATTACCTTTTCCACAACATGTGCTGCAATCATTTTCCTGTTGCAAAGATCTATGGCTTAAATGAAAGTGCACCCTTTGCATCAACGTTTCCAAGACTTACAAACAATCTGTCTGGGCTACATCACTGCCAGGTAATTCAGAAAAAATATAGATTGGACTTGAAACACTAAGACTGTAAAAAGCCTTTGAAACACTCTGACATCATGGTAACACATGCCAGGGGCCATTAGCAACTCTAACATTACCATCCCAGGAACATCTGAACACTGTTTCTAAAAATAAAATAATCAAAATTTTAAAAGGAATAGGAAACAACAGGATCAGGGAAAATGATGATGTTTCCAAGACACGTTTATTCATGAGGATCTTTTTGATTCTTGTATTTGGTTTTATGTTACCCACACAGAAATCTTCATTTCATCTCCTAACAGAATGTTCATGCTGAGAGTGCTATTCTCAGTTCTACTATTGTTTCATTAATTATTTCTACATTCCTGCATATCTAAATAGGAGGACCAGATGTCAATAAACAACACATTCCATTCAATCATTAGAAACTGATGAACTATAAATGAAAAATTGGTGTAAAAGAATAAAGAGATAAAACAGAGTGGAGGTTAAATGATTTTCAGATTAACTGCTGTCACTCATGGCTTCTAAGAGGAAGATGTCAACAAGGTTATAGCACATTGTATCCACTTCTGTTTCTCTTATCCCAAAAAGGCAGGTCAGAGGCCTGAAAATATTTTAAATGAGGAAGCAAAGATATTGGTCTTTTGCCTTTTGTCTAGCACAAGAACATCTCACAGGGCAATTCCTTGCTAGGGATTTCTACACCACACTGGAGCACTGTTATCTATTCACTCCAGGCTTTTTTGTGAGAAGTCTGTAAAGCAGGCCATAATCATATGAACACACATATGGAATCCTAAGCACAACACAGAGGTATCTACCCCTTGAGAAAAATATTTCCCAAAAGTTACCCACAACTATAACATTTTTTAATATTAAAAGTTCTCTGCAGAGCTCTCATAAGTGCATTTCCTGTTCCCAAAATTCTCTTGATTATAATCAATTAATATAGCAAATACAGAAAGTCAATTAACATTGAAGTGCCTTGGACAGAATGCCACAATGCTTTTCAAGCTGGCAATAAACAGATTCTGTGTGATAAAAATTGTCTAGCAAAAATATCTTCATACAAATGAAATCTGGGGACAGCTTTATTTAGTTCACTACTTAGCTCATTCTTCCTTTCTACCACACATGGCATCTACAGTGCAAATGCAAATGAACACATTTTTGCACTCTTCTGTTAGAAATCCCACCTAAGGTCACCTTTCCAGTTCTCCACACTATGCATTAAATGTTGGATTGAGCTTTGGGTGCCTTCTTTTTTGGTTGGGTTTGGGATCCTTTTGTTGGTTTTGTTCTGTTTATAGTGTGAAGAGCTTCTCCCATGAGATTGCCAGCTGGCAGAAGAGGTGGCACCATTCAGTCCCTGGCTGAGATTGTACAGTTCCAATTATGAACTGTTGTAATTCATCACAGGTTCATTTATGTTACAGGTTTTTGTCATGCACATGTCAAACCAAACGTGAACCAAAGGAATAGCAAAGGCTTTTATGAAGAGGCAAAAATGCACATGAACAAATGCAAGTAGATAATGTCTCATTACAAGTAAGAATAAAGCATTCAACATATTATAGGTAAGTTTAAAGAAAAAAATTCTCCTGTCATATCTTAATAAGCTTAATTTACATCCTATCTAATTAAGAGACAAGTCAACATGAAAGGAGACTGAGTCCTTGTTTTTGCAAGTTCCCTGTCCATCAAAGCTTAGGCTGCTTGTCCTTTTCCCTGTTTTGAAAGGATGGGCACTCAGTTTCATCCCTTTCATCCCCTTTAAAGGGAAAGCAAGTAGGGGTAACATTCAGGTAATTTCCTCTAATTAAATCGTGTCATGAGAGTTAAATGGTGTGAATACTCACCAGGAACTCTTATTCTGATACACCAGCTACCAGCAAATTATGAGTTGCCAAACATAATCAAGAGAATGAATTACAAGAGCTATCAGCAGTGTCAAGCTGGATAAGGAAATGTATGATTATTGCTCAGCCACAGCTGAGAGATTCACAGTAAAGTGCAGAAGGCTCTAATTAATAAAAACTGTGAAATATCAAACAAATTTTTACCCCAACATGATTATGAATTTCAAGTAAAAACAAATATTTCAACCATTCATCCTGAGTGCATTTTCCAGTTTCTTAAGTACTCATATATTCTTTTCATACACCATTCACTACTCTAGTATGTGGAGTTCTGAAGATATAAATCCAGGTTGTATAACAGGTCTATTACTAATGCCTTTCTACTAGAAGAGCAATACTTCTAGTTTTTGATAGCAAGCACTTTCATCAAGCCCACTGGAAAATACCTCAAGAAAAAGGCTGCCTAAGATACCTGTAGGATGTTCAGGCCTTTCACCCTCCAGTCAGACACCTTCTACTGAGAGCATTTTCACTTCAGTTTTGTCTCATGGAAACAGCATCAGCAGATAATTAGCTACAAGTTTGTTCACTTTAAATGCCCAGTGCAGAACCGAAAGAGAATTAAATTCAAGTTTGGGGAACGAATTATGTTTACTCAGCAAAAAGGTTTTAGGCCCCCTGCCACAAAATATCATCAACTTGGGGTGCAAATATTCAATTTCTGTAGGTATTGGTATTCACAAAGGTCAACTTATTGATGAATTAATCTTCTCTATCAGCCAGCTGGGAATACCCAGTAGGAATCTGTTGATCCCACTTCCTGAAGTGATTCTCTGTGGGACACATACTAGTTATTATACCAGTGAGAATCACTGAATGCCCTAGTGGTTAAAGTCCTTAGCAGAGAGACATCAGTTCCAGGCTCTAATCACATATTTGTAGAAATGTTTAAATATTTTGAAAGAAAATGAGGTCTTCCCTCTCTCCAGAAGAATCTCTAACCAATAAACTAAAGGCACACTCTCTCACTCAGTATCAGCAATTTCCTACTTACCCCAAGAAAGACAAAGGCTTCGCAAGGAAGGATTTGAAGGCTCCCACTGAAGAATCCTTCCAGCTAAGTGGTTGGGGCATCTTCCTCTACACTCATCTCTACATTTACCTGTGGTTCCATCACCCAAGGGTCTTTAATCCAAATAAAATGGAATGGGAGCTCTTCTCTCAAACTCTGTTGAGTGTCAGATATGGTCAGTGGCTCTGCACCAAGGGATCTGTGAGTTACCTGATGCACAGGCTGCACCTATGCCAACAAAAAGCTGTACTCAGCAAGCCCAGCTGGAATTTAGGAGATTAGCTGGGCATTCAGCTGATAAACACCATCAAAAGGCTGGTATGTCTATGAATACCCAGTACTTGCTTCATACTGGCTTGAATTAATAGATGGCTGCTAAGTAGAAACTTCTAGAGACTTACATTTTGAATTTAAAATGCTGGAGTATTCACTCCCTCCTCCTGGGTCAGACCACAAGCCAGAAAAGCACCAAAGGAGAGAAAAGGTGACAAGATTTGAGGAACAGAAGCAGGTAGATGACAGAAAAACTAAGAGAGACCGGGTTTTACGTGGGTGCTCCTAATTCATGAGCCCACTAGTCATCATTCCCTGGGTGTGAGACAAACCCAGAAAGACCAGGAAGGGCAAGGTATGGGATAAAACAAGAGACACTGCTAACAGCAGGGCTCAGGCAGGGACCTGCACTGAAATACAACCCCAAAGGCAAGGGAGGAAGGGAGGGAGGCTCCAGGCTTCCCCCAGCCCCTTGAAAAGTGGCCAAGCTAGGCACACCATGACATCATTAAACTATTTCTATCGCTCTGCAGATACCACTGCACCCCTCATTTTAATTCATAGTTATTTGATCATTATGGACTGGGAAATACTTCAGTGAGCCAGAATATTCCTCATTATCAGCTCTGATACCTTTAACACCCACCTATTCACATGCTGTAATTGCAGCATTCTGTAATTTATATATTCCCATACACCAGTTCTTGGTAGTGTTTAATATATAGGCTCTCTCCAACTCACAGTAGAAACAAAATTACTGCCACAGCTCAATGACACAGATGTTCTCTTGCTTCCTTTCCTAAGGAAATCATGCAAATAAATTGTATGAAAAGTGGAAGCATTAGGAAGAAAAATAATTTGTATACATATTACCCTGGCTTCCATAAAGAAGAACTAGAAGAAAAATTATGATAAATGAAGTGTTGTGGAAAAAGAGGACATTATCCAGAGTAGATCTAAGAAAATCTAAAATATATCCGAGACGTTTTTGGGTTTTTGTGTTAGGTTCCATCCCTCACCAAAAGCTTCAAACCATTTACATTTTACATGTTTGCAAAACACCTTCTGAGCTACCAGCATAGACATCTTCATAGTTAGTAAACTGACAGAAAAGTCTAAGTATGATTCCAAGTAGTATGAAATGCAACAGGCTAAAGGAATTGAAAGTCAAAATATGCCTTTGCTGAAAATGAAGGAAGTTCAGAGAACTATCTGAGATTTATCTGCAATTACAGCTACCTTTATCTCAAGTCAGTCATGGTGAATCCCATGAGTGTTGTCCCTGTCATACATTCACCTGGGAGAAAGAATCACAGTTAAATGACAGTTCAAATATATATACCTAATGAAATTTTGATGACTGTTTTCATTCCCCAGTCATTGGTCTATATTTTTAGCGAGAAAGTTTAGTTGCAAAAGTATGCTGAATGAAGAAATAGAATGACTACTTCAAAAGCAGCTGAATCTGGATTTAAATCAGATTATGTTAGCATCTTTACAATTCCACAAGAGTAAATAATGTTCATTATTGCAATCACACCCTGCAATTTCACTTCTGTCATGAGTATAAATAATCAGTGGTGGCATTTCACCATTAAAAAATTTTTGTCATAATAAAAAGTACCATAACAGATCAATTCTTTAATTTACAGGTAAGAAACTAATTCAAATTGTATATTTTGTTTCCCCTGAGAAGTTCAACTGCAGATAAACATTCTCTGAAAATTACTAATTCAAAACATGGTCTTATTTTTTAAACTGAGTTACTGCTTTCCATCTTCAAACCAAAACCAAGGGCCTGAAACAATTTCCTCACCCCCCTCTAATTCTTTATTTATTTTTCCAGCATAGAGATGAAATCTCTTCTTTAGTAAAGAAGAGCAAAGCCTGTGAATTTCCTGTGTCTAAACCCCATGGTCACAGACTCACCTCGCCAGGGACTGCTGATATACTATTACTGTGCTCTTTTGAACAGAGAAAAAGATAATAATTTCAGGAAACCATCTGTTTGCCTATGATAAACCTTGTTTTCTCCATAAAGCTGGAATTGGAAACTTAACTCTGGTAAATTATTTTATAAATACTGCAGTAATAAGGGACGTGAGGGTTGCAATTCCTTTAGGCTACATTATATATCACTACTGCTTCACATTCTAGCTGTTTTGCAGTTAAGCAAAAGGAAGTGAGAAATTAAGTATATTTCCTAGCGTGAATATCATCCAGAACTTCGAGAAGTAGAATTGTTAACACATCTGTGTACCACTGAGCACCATAAACAGAATAGAAACCAGTCACTTTTCTAAACTGTGGGTGCAGGTTTGAGTGCACTTCAAAGGACTGGGTTTTAAAGGAAATCATTTACTCAGAGGAGAAATTCACTCAAAACCTTCATAACCCACCCCACCATAACAGCAATTGTGACATTATTCTAAACCCAGTCTAACAACTTCTGACTTGCTATGGAGATACTGTTTCCAAACTGTTCGTGCAATCCCATACATTTATCTCTTATTCACATTTTCTGCAGAGAAACCTGAAACATTTCACTTACCAGGAAAGTAAAGCTCCTGGAGAAGAGGTAATCACACAAGAATAACTTGTAATAATAACTGAACTCCAAGGACACCTCAGGTAGAAAAGGCAGAATGGAATTACCTAAATTGAAAAATTAGTGTGAGACTGAGATTCTTTGCTATAGTTGAAGATAAATGTATTGAATGATCTCACAGTATCCAAGTTATCTCTGGTTTACTGTTCAATCTGAAGTAAATTATTATTCCTCATAACCTTTTGTTATTTGCCATCCCCAGACAGATGATGGGAGAAGAAACCTTAGTTTCATTTACATATTTTACAGCTTTTTCCCATGCCATAGTCTCCCTTCTATTTCATTATTATCACCGAGGAATAAATTTTTCCAGTGGAAGCAAAATCAGGGTGAATACAGCCAGCAAATAAAAGTATTAATCTGTCATTGCATGAAGGTATTTGAAAAAATGCAAGTATTTTAAGTAAAAGGTACCTAAAAAGTCAAATATTGGGAAACTGATGATTAAACACCTTAGAAGGAAATTTGTTCTGGGAATGCCACTTAAACACATCTGAATGGCAGAAGCTGCACTTGTTGCACTGGTGATTTGTCCATGAATCTCCATTTTTAGCTGCAGCTGCTTTGGAATACTTTTAAAAGAGAAGAGAACATTTAATACTTTAAAAAGAGAAGCAGCCCTGGAATTGGATGCCTGCTAAATTTGAACTTCCAGGGGTCCAAGCAGCTGTGGTTTGGGGCCCAGTAAGTGTGATGGGTCAAAACTGCTCCCAGCTATGCTGAGGAAACAGAAGTGTCACACAAAACTGTTTGGATCTCTCTTCTGTACACCACCACCTTCCTGGCCACAATCCTCCAGACTGCAGTTATCAAAATAACACCAATAATCTGCCAGCTGACCAGACAAGGCTCCCAGCAGTGGGCAAGTCAGAGCTCAGGAGGGATCCTGAACATCCTGAAAAAACCTGAGAGGAGTTCCTGTCACTTGCCAGCTTTTCAGCACAGGAGAAGGAAGTCTCACTCAATGAGGGCTGGCAAACCCCCAGAGTTAACACCTGTCAACAAAACACAGAGCTGCAACTCATAATCCCCAACTGCCTGCATCTGTGGCATGGCCAAGAGCATCCTGAAGAAAATACACAACTGAAAGGTATGCTTCTGTGTCCTTGGGTGAACTTGATAACCTTAGGTTTTTTCCAACCTGAACAATTCTGTGATTCTTGTCTGAAAGTGAAGTGAGAAACTCTTCTGATTCCTGAGTCTGTGCAGTACAGGCCAAGTGCTCAGGCAAGTGACTGCAAATCATAAATAACTGGTTTTGAGAGGATTTCTCCAGGAAAAGGAAAACATTTTCCCCCATTTTTAAGCTTCTCTATATTATAAATCTCTGACCTTGTGCTACCAGGGGTTTGGTTTGGAGGCTTTTTGTTGGCTTAGTTTGGTTTGTCTTGTTTTAAAAAGCATCCAAAACCATGCAACAGAGCTTCCTATTTTCTAAACTCCTCTCCCTGGAAATCCACAAACTTTCACACACACTCCTAAAGCAGCAGTTCAGCTAATCAGCAAAAGGGCAACACAACTGAAACCAACAGATTGTGCTGGGAAACTTCAGATAATTGTAACAGAAAAGCTGTTGCAAAGTTCAACCTGTAAATTAGCCTGCTCTGAGGCAAGGGGCTGCTCTTGGCTGCTCCACACTGTGCTGAATGAGCCTCCTTCAGTGAGAAGCTGGGATCTGCAGGAAGGAGAAGCATTTCAGAGAGATCAGGACAGAACAGCAAATGCTCAAATGCCTTCGCACTCCTTGAGCTTCTGGGAACAAGAAGCTGTACAAGGTAATTGCTGAAGTAGTTTCACTGCACTTGGGAAAACACAAAAGCCTTACAAAATGTATCTTGTGAAAAACCCTGCTATCTGGCCAAGTAAGAAATACCAAAAGGAGCCAATATTGCCACAACATGGACTGAAGGCCGTAGGGCTTTGTAGGTCCTGTCAGATTTTGGAACCAGCAAGGTTCCACTCCCCAAAGCATGATCGTGGTGCTTTACACATCTCCTACCTAATCTGATTTCACAGAAGCAGGCAGCACCCCCTGCCTCGAAAAGAGTCATCCCATGAGGACTGAGCATTGATACTGAAAGCTTAAATTAACGCACAAACAAAAAAGGCTTTGGGAAGAGAACAAAGTGAAACTATGCACTGAGTTTTTCTGACAAGCCCCAAACACTGCCACCACCTCACCCCGCTCCCCAAGCTACACAAGTGCCAATTTATTAGCATTTTTCACCAATCTTGGGAAAAATAAGACAGCATCAGGTAAGTTTTTCCAAAGGAATCAAAGTCTCTATTCCTACCAAAGAGACTCATGCTAAAGAACCATCCATGCTATCTTTAGGTTATCCAAGCTCCTTTTACACGGCATAAATATTCAAAAAATCGCACAGTGGTTACCACAGCAACAAAGTGAGCTGTGCTGCACGAACCAGCTCCATTGCTGCGGCAGGATCTGCACTACAATGGCTCTCATTACTTGCTGGTTTTCACCCCATTCACCTAATTGAGCCGTGCCAGTTCACACAGCTCTGTGTCTTCCAAACTTGTACACATCCTCCTTCTCAGCCAACCCTGCACAGCACCACCCACAGCTCACACCCAGCTCGGAGCACAAGCTCTGTGTGATGCTGCACCCACCTTCTTGCCACAGAGAACTGCTGAGGATCTGGATCATCTGAAAACCTTAGCTCCTTGAGAAGAGGTAGACACATGGCAGGATCTTCAGATCACATCTTTAATCAGATCAGCACCTTTAATTGATCAATAAACGCAGCAGAAGTACCAATACCAGGCAAATGTCAAAGCAGATGACAGAGGCTCTGGAGCAAGCCCAGTATTCTGCTCAAGAACAGGGCCTCTCTTACTCTGGCACCACAGTTACAACCCCAAATGGGTCTGGCAGCACCAAAACCAGGGTAGCAAAAGAGACACAGGGAGAAGATATTGCAAACACCAGAAGAAAATATATGGTCTGGGTGTCATTCAATCAGAAAATAATTTTCAGAATTATCTGGAATATATGAATTACAAAATATTTGATCTGCAGTCCTTCTTTAAGAACACAAATCAAGTTGTGAGTAAGACCAAAACTCTGCACCAGACATTCAGTGAAGAGTTTATGAGGAAGTTCCCTAAATGGTCAAAAGCATATTTTTCTTCAACTGTGTTTTGAAAGGAGACCAACTTTTGAGTTCCTACCAGAATGCACTTCCTCCCACACACAGGTCTTGTTTCTAAGAAACATGCAGTTAAAGCCCCCATAGGAATAAAAGAGTCAGTTAAATATTACCATCCAGACTCACCTGCTGTGCCCTGAGGAGCAGCACCTGTGTCTCAGAGAAGACACTGGCTCAGCCCTGTGCAGAGCACAGGCTAGCAAGGGTGCTGCAGTTAGGAACCTGCAGTTCAAGGAGACCACAAGATTAACAAGTTCTCCACTGTAAAAGGACAGAGTCTCCAGAAACAGAGACTCTACTCAATTTCCACTACCAAGACATCCACTCCAATATTTAGGCTCTCACTCTGTCCTCCAGCCTCAACCCTGTAAAGGTGTTTCATCCTCTCCTTCACACCAAAGCAATCAGTTTTCTCTCTTGCCTGCAGAATATTCTTTTTGGTTGGTTTCCCAGGAAAGTGAGATTGCACACCCTGTCTTCTATGATATAAAGCCACTGTTATTCTACAATGCCTCATCCTTTTGCCTAATAATTCAGAAACTGCAGTTTAAGATCTCTAAATTAGAAGATAGCTTCCATGAGCAACCTGTGGTCCACAGACAACCTAAAAACCCCATCAAGAACCTCACTCATTGTCTCAATTCCTCCTCTGACCTGCCCCAAGCCCAATACTTTTCTCCTGTCCAGCCCACTGGACAGGAGCAGGGATGCTGCACACCCAGGGATTTTGTGCTGACAGACCATGTTATCCCATGGGAATCACAGTGTCCTTGGCAGGCTGCACAAGGGTGAAAGCCAAAAGCAGGGCTAACTCTCCTCCTGTAGTCACAGAGGGAGCAAATGGCAAAAAGGGGCCTCCAGACACAACCTACTTTATTCTCTGCCAAACAGAGCCTTGTCCTGGCTCAGGGACAGCCAGCACCACCTGCCCTGCTGGGAGGACATGAGGGTTCACAAAAAGCAGAGCACCTGAAGTGACAATGGTGGGAAGGCACAGCTTCAGGTAAGCTGTGTTTTCAGGAGCTCACTGTTAGAAGCTTATGAAAACCAGAAAACAGATAAACAGAACCACACACAGAAGTAGCAGGCTCCTTTCCCACTGGAATGAGACAATTCATTTTCTTGAGTTCCCACAGTTATTTTTGTGACACATCTGGGGAATATCTCTTGTTTTCTCTCAGTGTTCTGTGTATCTGGACACAGACAAGGAGATGCTTACCTTGTACATCTTAAAGCATCAGGGCACTGCTGCTGTTTCTCCCAACAGGCTTTTGTCTCTCCTGCTTGCTCAGAAAAGCCACCTGCTTCCAGTTGAGGTACATGGGCCTAAATATACCTCACTGGAAAAAGTGCCTATAAAGGTATGTATATATTTATAGCCACAAGAAGAATGCACTCTGAAAATTGTTTGCCCTGCACTATGGGGATTTTTGAAGGAATTTTGAATGACTTAGAGATGGGACCTCTGAGTTTTCAGAAAATGTGGTTTATTTTTCTTGTCTTCTACACAGGCAGGAAGGGTGAGTTCAGTTTACATCTTTACTGCATGGTTCAGAAGGTCACAAGACCTTTAGTTACAAGGCCTTTTAAGGATTCATTGACCAATAAAACACTGCCAATAAGGATATTTATGGTTTTGACCCAATCCTTAAATATTTCATCTTATGGACTCACGCTACAGTGTAAGCTTTCTTAGCCAATCATGTTATGACACACAAACCTACAGTACTGCATTCTAAACTCCTTGTTTACCTTTGTAACTACTTTTATTTTTTCTATGTCCTAAACTCTAAAACTCTAAACTTTCCTCTTAATGTGTCTCTACTATAAACTCTAAATCCTCATTCTCACTTCTATCACCTAAGTTTGGAAGCTTTTCCAAGGTCTCAAATCAAACCCTGTGTTTAATTGTAAGCTTGGCCTTACAGGTCCAAAGTTCTGAGACTCCCCTGCATTTCAGATTCCAGCACTGTACATAGTGCAAGGAATCTCAGTTTTCTGCTCCCTTTCCATGAGCAAGCAAACGAGCTGCTGGCAGATGTGTGGCTGCACACCTGCTCCAAGAAGGACCAGATACAACAAAGGAAATGCAGACAAACCCCAAGGCTGCTGCATGCTGAACCATGGCACAACACAGGGCTGCAGAAAATGGAGACAAAATCAAGAAAAAAGCAATTCCAGCCTCAGAAGCAGCTGGACAGAGCAAGCACATCAGCTTACTGACTTTTCTTAGGCCAGCTGCTACAGGCATGTCACTAGCAGAGGTAACCACTCCACCTAACAGAACACAGGATGGGAATTTTAGGTTGATTCTGGTTCTGTATTATTTTTTCTGGGTTTTCTTTTTGTTTGGTTGGTTTTTTGTTTCATGGTTTTGTGGGTATTTTTGGTGGTTTTGTTTTTATGGAGTTTTTATCCTAATATAAGGTTATGCATACATTACCAAATAGAAATGACTGCAATGAACCTAGCCAAAACTGCATTGGCATTATTAAAATGAGCATTCTATGGAATAGTTCATGGAATAGAATAGTCATGCAGAGACTTTTTTTTTACATAGCACAGAAGCCACATGTACATAAAATGATATCATGCACTTTTAAAAATTAATATGTACAGTAATTTTATATAACTGAAATGAAATATTCTGAGCAGCTCTAAACCTGTGCTGTATCAGTGCTGATCTGTCCAGATTTCTTAAAAACTCTTTGACAAAAAAATAAGGTTAAATTACTTTCAAAGGAACAATCATGATTGCTGCAGTAATTTCATCTATTTTACCTAGGAAAACTGGAAAGCTTGGAAAAGTCAGACACTTTCCAAGCCATAATTTTCCCTCTACATTTTAGTCCAAGAACATGGCCTTCATTGTCTGGTGATTAAGAAAAGAAAAATTAGGCAACCTGAGATCTTAAAATACTAGTGCTCATTAGCAGAAAGCACTGCTAAACTCTGGCAACCTTGCCATATTTATTTTTTAGAGACTTTTAACACCTTTTATTCCATGGAAAACTACAGCTATTCCAATTTTTCTACAGGGACAAATCAGACACGATATCAAGGGAGGGGAAAACCCTCAAGATTAATTTTAAAACCTCCAAGTAACTTCATCTTAAGGCTTTCTCTGACACAGTGATGCCACTGAAGTTGGTAATGAAACCATTACTGTACAACTCAATAAACCCATAATAAGCTCACTGCCTAAAGAGCCTAAAGAGTGTGGGTGGTTCTATCCCTCTTCATTCCTTAGTGAAGGGAAATGTCAGAAGAAATTAAAAAAACCAAAAAACAAACAAATAAACAAAACAAAAAAAAACAAAACACAAACAAAAACCAACCAACTCACCAAAAAACAACAAAGAAGAGGAAAGAATGATCAAAGTTATGGAAGAGTTCCCCCACAAAAAGAAACTAAATAGATCAGACCCAGGTCAGGAAAATGGTACAGCCATGATTATTTCAGTTTCTGGATTATTATCTAGTGTAATGAAAAAAAATATACTGAAATATCCTGGGCAGTGAGGTGCAGCAACTGACAAAAGTCCCCTGAAGCTTTCAAAATATATTGAACTTTAGATATATTTGGTAACAGAAAATGAGACAAGCTTGGGTCAAATCTAAATTTGAGATTTGCAGATTTATAAATATTTCTATAATAATACAGATTTAAGAAATAAATACTTCTGAGTTGGTAAGAACTATGCAACAACAATAAACTAAATAGGAGAAAGCTGTATTATGCTTTTTTTAATACATTGTTTAATGTATTCAGATACTTTTCCTGGCAGAAAAGCAGACTATCCATCAAAGTACAGTAGCAGCTGGCAACTGTATGCACCAATATCTAATTTCTCTACAGAAAAAATTGTTGCAGCTAACAAAAGTCTGTCTATTTTTCCTTTCAAACTATTCCAAAAATTTTCAACAGAAAAAATAGGAGTAGTAATGCAAGGAAATAACAGTGATGAACAAAACAGATGTTATGAGTCAGATCCTCAGTTTGAATAAATCAACACATTGGGTAAAGCCAAGGAATAATTTGTACCCCTTAATAATCATGTCTCCATATCAAAGATGGTTCTCCATGAAACTCTGGAGGACAAATGTGGTACAGAGAGCTGAGCAAAGGGGAATCCAAGCAAGTACCAAAGGAGGACTTGCAGGGTCTCTGCTGCCCCAGCCCAGGAGCAGCCTGGGCTCCCAGCCCTGCCCTCCCAGCACCCCTAACACAGTGCTGGATCTTCATGAAAAGACCTGAGTGTCAGGGTGCTTTGACCCTTATGAGGCACTTTTCAGTATAAAATTAACTCATTTTGAAGGTTTGCGTGCTTTCAGGCCTCCTGCTTTGCCAGCAACCAAAGGAACAAATAAGAAAGGACCAAATACATTTGTCTGTTCTTGGACTCAGAAGATCTTCCTGTGGTTCTCTCTGTTTAGTCATTTTTGATAACCTTCGTGATTCATCTGTGAGTAATACTCACATTGCTACATTCCCACTGCGCAGTGCTGCAGTATTGTTTCTGGAAATAAAATCCAAAAACTGCAATGCTATAATGTGAGATACAATGAGATACAATGCCCTTGGTTCTCACTCAGAGTCTGCAGGTGTTCCAGATAAGCAACGTCATAAAAGCTTCTGTATTATTCAGAGAAACTATAGGAAAAGTACTCAGGACGTACTTTTCATCAACCATCCCATTTTTGTTTGACTGTGTATTTATTTTAACTGTCAAATTACGATTCTTGTCAAAACATATCGCCTTCTTTCTATCACCATATGCCAAGATAAATCTTCACATTCTCACTTGAATGTCATGACTGCTTCAGCATTTTGCACTGAATATTTCTCAAGTGTAGAACAATCTTTGAAGTAATACATTCCTTTACTAATAAAGTAACAAGAAACTAAGTATCTCTCATTATCATTAATTTCCACATCAACTGTTCTGTGATATTATGACTATGGCAGGAAATGATCTCTTTGCCTATAATTAAAAGCCATAAATTTGTCTGTACCTGTCATAAATATAAAGGACAAGATTTAAAGAGTGTAAGGGGGCAAAGTACCATCTAATTAAGCCTTTTAAGTCCTACTTTCAAAATTTAGCAGAACATGGAAGCCTCCGTCTCATTTCTTCTAATGAATATTATAAAAATATGATATAAGGGAGAATTCTTAGTCTTTTTTTCATTGGCTATAAATGCAAAGTGGGCGTCCAACCACACTCCTCAACACTAAAACCAATCTGTCCTGTTAGTAGGTTTGCCACAGCTCTTGGAGGACTTTCTTTTCATATTGAAAAGAACCCAAATAAGTAAAGTTTCTCACCAAAATAGTTGGTCTGGAAAAATTATCTACATGCAAAAATCTATTTTAAAAATCCCCAAACTTCCTCAAGTTTGGAGACAGACAGGAGCTGTGTGAAAAGATACAGCTTGCTGGAATGTTTGGGGTTTTTTAGTTAGTAAAACCCAAAGTAACTGGACAAAAATTAAAACTTGGCCAACAGTTTACTGATAAACTGTTAGCTTGGTTTGTGCCCTGGAGTCCACAATGGTGCTTAAGAAATGAAAAATGCAAAACTGTTAAAGCTCCCATCTCGCTTTTTTGGTGCCTTATTCTTTACCAAAAGAGAAATCACCCATATGCAGCATTGTCTTAAGATTATTTTTATATAGTTATATAAACAGGATTATGATAAAACATTGATTTTTTTAATAAATGGCACAGTTGCAGCCTTTCACTTGACTCTTCATTGTGAAGGCAAACACTACTTGAGAAAAAATACAGTAACAATGGAATTCCCTCTGCCTTCAGCCTGACTCTCAAATAATGCCAAAAAATCTTGTAAAGTGCCAGGCTTGCATGCAATCCTCCATTCCCCAGCCTATTCAGAGACCATGCCTGCTGTTTCTCATCCAGAACACCTTTATATAGAACATTTTGCTCTTAAGACAACTCTCAAAATTGTAAACCAGGTGTGACCATAATCCATAAAAATTCTCAAAGTAAGGAAGCTAATAGACTGAGGTGTCAAAAAAAAACCCTAATTACTTTAAAAGATAGCTGGAGCAAAGCAAAAGTCAATAGATAAAGTTGATCTGGGCCAGTAAAAGAGCTCAGCAAAAAAGAGATGCAGAAAAAACCCACAGAAGCTAAGTCATTTTTATATCAAATCCATAGTCACACAGAATGTTTTTAACCAGCAGGACTACAACTTCTTTGTGACAGCTGGGAGCTGAATAATAAGTTCACGCAACATTTTATCATATCTGCTTTACACTTGTTTCTAGTTCCATTCTATATTCACAATAAAACCTCCCTTCTCAATTCATTACCTGCAGTCTTTATTAGGTAAAACTTCTAAAAGCCAATGTTATGTATTTTATCTACTTCTGAGTTGGGTTTTGAAGACAGTATAAAAGAGGAATTTTGGAAAAAAAAAAAGTATCATTTTTAGATTAGGATTTTTTTTCACATTTTTTCATTTACAATTTTGCATGCCACATTTTAATAACAAGAAGAAAACATCAGTTTCCAAAAGCTTATGTGTATATTCACCCTGTAACTCCAGATTTAAAGAATCAGAAAAAGAAGATAAGTTCAGCACAACACAATAAAAAGACATAGCAACTTTGCAAAATGTTCTAATTTGGTCTTAAAATACTATCTAGCTATTTAAAATTCTAAAAGATTGTCATCTCATATGTCTGAATCACATGAAAAACTAAATAAGCACAAGACTGATCCTCCCTTTACAGATTGTAGCTACACACCCTCCCACTAGTCACTGATCAAATGCTTTATTTCACATATCCAAGGAATTTAATGCAAAATCACCCACTCCAAGTCTTAAGTGTCACTTTCTGGACACAGACCAGCACCTCAAAGAATCTTCAATGTCTCTACATATCAAATCCTTGACCCTGCAAGACAAACTTGGAGGTAAAACCTGAAATCATGTCTCATCAGAGATAGCTTCTCAATTTTCCATAGCCCTGAGCAGTCCACTTATTCTGTAAATGGAGAATTAATGACTCCTTTCACCCAGAAATATTAGATATTTGAAAATGTTCAATCACGGCTCAGGGTATTTTAGAAATTTACTCTGGCAATGCTCTCACAGAATTATTAATAATTAACTGCCTTTATAATACAAAGCCTCTCCATCTAGTAGCACAATGACCCACCACTGAAGGGTAATTTTCAGCCCAATGACCCTGTGATAGGTGAGGCACCACTGATTATCTCGCCTTCCTTCACTTCTAAGGCCCATTACAGAACAAGACAAAGGACTAGAAAACATACAGCAATTTGGAGAATGAGGCTGCAGTGGCAAAAGCCCAGATGAGAGGGTTGCTGTTTTTCTCTTCCTGAAGCTACACTGAAACCCTAAACAGAGTGATGTCATTCCAAAACTGCTTCCTTAAAATCTCCATGAGCTGTTACTGGCTGGAGAGTTTCTAGCTGGTTTTACAATCCAGATGTAGGAAATAAGTTAAAGTAACACAAAAGTAGAAAGCTTTGGGGAGGAATAAAAGGCAAAAGCCACCAAATCATGATTCAGAGCTGCTTCTCAGTTCTCTGCCTCCCATAATTAAAAAGAATGAAAGTTGCACTTTATCATGGTCTTTTAAAAGACCTGTTAATAAACTTAATATTACATTAATGCATGGGTGATTTTCTGAATGAGCGTGGCAGCTCATTTATTTAAAAAGGCCATGCACAGAGTAAGCTCCCATTCAGGAATAGCTGAGAACCTTGTTTAGCGGGGAATAACATATTAAAAAAAAAAGAATAAACCCACTCTAGACTTCATCTTCTTCTAGAAATTATTTTAATGGCTCCAAGTGAATTAATTTAACAATATTTGAAGATTGAAAATCTGGTTGCCAAAGTTATTCAATTAAAACACAAAATGGCTCATATCACTTTTTATATACTACTGTATAAGAGATTACATCAAAGAGAATGCCTTACAATTACTGTGATAGTCAGGAATAAACAAGTATGAAAACAATTATTTGCCTCCAGAGTGGATAACACTTCCAGTTTAACAGTCACGAGCAAAGTAATTTGGGAAGTTTATTAAGATTATGGTTTTACAGGCTTTAATTTATTGAGACAAAGCCACATTTATGCAGAAACATTAGGACTCATTTGATATCAAATATTCTTCCTGAAATAAAATTTTCACATAATTACTTCAAATAAATGAGGTGTTTACAGTCAATGAACTGATTCCCTTTAATCTGTTTCTGAAATAATACGTACTTATGGAAAAATAGCATAAGCTTTTTCAAACTAAAATTAACTTTGTAGTGAAACAGATGAAGTGCCTTCCTAAAGAAATCCTTTTACTTGAATAAATGTATTCCTATATAATGTAAGCAATTCCTGTTCTAACTATGTACTGACTAGGTCTCAAATTGCTAACTCATTTCTCAGGTTCCTGTACAGAGAACAGGTATTATCAGATCAAATTGCCAAACTGTTGAGAAGCTGGTGTTTTAATACATTTTCAGTGTCTTGGACCACACCTACTGTGAACAACAGCAGTGTGCTCATATCCAAATCTAAATTAAAGCAACATTTCTGAATCCAGTGAATGTTGTTGCAGGTGCAACTTCTATGTATCTGCTCCCCAGTATTTAAATTAGGGCAATCTCATACAAATCTTGCAGAGCAGATACATGAACAAAGCTCTCTCCACAGTCTACTCATCCCTGCCAAGAGATCTGTTTGTCAGTGGCAGATGAAGCTCAGACCCCCTGTGATTTACTGACTCCGTGGTTCCTGACTCAGGCTGGGAAATCTCATCGTGTCTATGCACTGAATAATTCACAGCATCAAAACAGAATTCCCTGAAGAATGGGAATAAAGGACTATCAAAAAGGTTGCTAGTGGACCACTGTCCCAGAGCTTTAATAAGCTTTGCCTTCACAGTGGCATTTTAAACATATTGCTCAAAATAGTCTTCAGCATTCAGTCACCTCCAGTAAAAAACAAAAACAACAAAAAAAAACCCCAAACAAACAAACAAACAAAAAACACAAAAAAAAACCAAACAAAAAAAAAAAGAAAAAGGAATTCTTTATATTCCTGTGTTTCAGTTTGTGCACAAAGGGACTCTCCATTTCCTAATCACCCTCCCTTCAAGATATTTTCATATGTTCAAGCAATCCCCCTGAGTGGTTTCTGCACCAGGATAAACAGCCCCAGCCTTTCTGCACATGTGAGGTACTCCCATTCCTTAACCTCCTTAGCAGCCCTTTGCTAAAATGAAGTCTTTCTCCTAGCTGGGAATAGATTGAGCCCCTGTCTGAGCTGAAGTTTTGCAAATGTGACCTCCCTCAACAGGCAGCCCAGTACAGAGCAGCCTGGTCTCTCATGGCTGTGAGCAATTCCTAACATCTGAAGATTTCTAAAGGCAAAAGGAGTGAAAAATGGAGTCCCTTTGAGTTCAGCTGGTAGAACTCTGCTAAACTTCAGTAACTCCATAAGCCAAACCCTTTTCTGTGCCTACTGTTTGTCTCTGATGGCAGATGTGTTCATAATACACTTTACCCTGGAGGAATTTGTGCATTTTTATGTAAATCCAGTAATGGTAACCTGATTTACATAAAGTCTACCAATGCAATTCTAAAGCTCTGCAAAACCATTCTCGAGGGTTTGGTTGTTTTGGGTTCCAGTTGCTGTTCCTCTTTTTTTTTTTTTTCTTTAAGAAGACTCAAATGCATTTTATTAGGGATGAGAACATGGGAAAGAAAGAAGGGAAACAAGTACCTCAAACTCTCTGGGAATACAGTAAATTCAGTGCTTGGAAGATTAATGCAAATAATTGCAATTAAAATACTATCTGGCTGCTGTTCTGCTACTACTGACTCACATTGCAGCTTTTTAACAGAATATTGACTTACTCTTCTCAAGCTAACAAACACTGTAAATATATATGTTAATCTCTTTGGAAGTCAGTATTCAAGAATTTAATCTAGGCTTTCTTTTCCTCAACAGGACAAATCTCTTCTTGTGGCAAAAATCAGTTAGAAGAACATTCTGTAAGAGTTGATTAGAAAAACCTTATAACTTATTTCAAAGAGACAAAACTACTTTCTTTTCCTTAATAAGCAGTGACAAACTAGTAAAATCTTCAGATCATTAGGATGATTTTGTATTTTTCCTCATATTTATTACTAGGAAATCCATATGTTTCTTCCCACTCCCAGATAATATTGGATACAATTAACTGAACCAATATAACATTTCATTAAAGAACTACGAGTACCAATATGATAGATATTCAAAATTTGTATATTCAGACCAAATCTTCAGCAAGCTCAGAACATATAATAACTTTTAAAACCTGTTTCTAAATCTAAAAACAATAGCATTTCAATTTTTCATGCAATTTTAGTACAGTACAGGGAAATTTGCAGCACAGGCAGCATATCACATAATTAATTGCAATATTTAAAAGACAGGAATTTGCTTTATCTAAAAATGTAGCCTTGATCTCTTTCTCCTATGTGAGACTTGAGTTTCCTGAGTAGATGATCAGTTACTATTCATGTTCTTTCTTATTGAGCCCAAATAATGATCATGTAAAGATAATGAGGGTTTGTTAATATATTTTTGTTGGTATATTGGTTAATTAAAAAAAAAATCTTATCCAGGGTGAACAAAGCTGTGCTAGTCCAGCAGGTGGTAAAGATCAAAAATGAAATAAATCAAAGAGGATGTGCAAGAGTTGCAGGCACTATTATAGCAACTCACTTATGATGTGATAGCTGAGGGTTTAACTATCAGTTTCATTAGAAGTTCCTATTCCTTGGTGTAGACAGCTTTGAAGTGAAAACTCCCTTGATGTACAGACTTGGAAATAGGAGTTCTCAGCTAAAAGCAAACACCTCCTCCCCTATGACAATCCTGTGCTTTTAGTTATATTTCTTCCTTTAAAAATGTAGTTCCAAAAAAGAAAATGTCATAGTTTATCGTTAGTGTGCTTGCTTCTAACAAGCTGGTAAAAATTCTTCATTTCTTCCCATTTACCATCATGAACAGAAGGCTCTTCACAGGACACTGTTTTTCATAGGGGGCATCTCTTATTACACAGAAAAAGTAGAGCTTTCCAATCTAGCTTTTGTATTCCTTGCATTCCTTTTATATAAATTGCACACTTAAAATTCACTACTAATTAAACCACTGCCATGGACATGATAGGACTGTGCCTCTTAGAGCAAGCAACTATATTTGGTGATTCCCACATTCTGTTCCCAGGGAGGAAATATGCAACTTTTGATTTTCTACCATGCAGGTTTAAGGAGCTGAATCCTAGAGTCCAGTCCTTCCTGCAGACACCCGAGAGACAGCACAAATTAAAATTCTGTTCTGAATCATCCCCTAGAGAAGCTCCTCTGTACTCAGCAATGGTAGAGTGCACTTTGATTAAGCAGGTAATGCAGTAATTAATTGTTCATAATAGTATGGAAATAACTTCCACTGTCTGAAATGGGGAAGAAGAGGCATTTACTGTGCTCACCATGGTCCTTGTCTCTGGGGACAAACCCCACATGGCACATCAGGAACACATCAGGGGCCAGAGAAGACACCCCAGAGCATGTCAGCCTCTCTTCTAGCTGAGCACAGAAATGTCCACCCCTGGGGTGCCCCAGCACGGATGGAAAATAAGCCCTGCTGCTCTGTGCCTTGTCACCAAGAGCAGGCAGGAGGGCAGAGAGGCAGCAGAGCCCTTTGCCAGGAGCCAGCTCAAGTGCATGGCTGGGATTTGGCTGCTCAAAGACAAGAAACAACTTATTCCTCACTGATATGAGATGTTAAAGCAGAAAAGTGCTGGGGTTTCTTTGTTCTTCCCGGGATAATAGAATTACCCAGGAAACTCAGAGCACTTTCTAAAATTACATTTCAGTCCTGTGTAATCTTAAGATTAATTAACTTCTGTGTTCCTTCATTCTTCCTCTGTGTATAGTACTGGTTTATTGACATGTAAATTTGGGGGTGTGGAGGGAGAAATCCTCAGAAGTTCAATATCTTTTGCAGCAGAGCAGGAAAAGTAAAGGCGAGGTCATGCAGAAATTCAAAGCAAGGGAGTCACAAACGAATATATTTTCCATACACGTTCCCAGAACCCTGCTTAAATGACTGCTGCACATGTAAGAAAAGCAAACCCAAATGAATGTCAACCAGATATTGCCTTTTCCTTCACCTCATCTTCGTAAACACAGGGACATAATTTCTAATGAAACTTGCCCTTTCTCAATTGAAAAATTAATCTGCAAGCACAATTAAGACATCTTTTCCCATATCCCTCCCACACAGAAAATGTTAGTAATTTTGGTTCAAATACAAAAGGCTCACTTTAAGCTCAAAAACATTTTTCCTTTCCCAGTATGTGCATTTACAGTTCTCCATCAATGCCACTGTTAGATGTTTGATGTGTTGCTATAGTTAACTTCAATGTGCAGAACTTTTTTGAACTGTTCATTCTTCTATGCTACAGTTTCCATTGCTCAACAGAGATTTATCTTTCTTTAAAGTTATTAGAGTACTTCCACCTTATTTTTTTCCACCAGCCAATTTCTATCACCTGTGAGGAAGAAATCAAGAAACAATCAAAGTACACTAAAAATACCACCAACACTGGTGGAAACTAGAAATCATGGTTTTGTCTGATTTCTCTGGTCACCTTATTTTGTGACTACATGGAATTAAGTGCCATACATGTATACTGAGGTTTTATTTAAGCACAAAATTCATATGGCTAAGATGGGTAACTACTTGTAATGTTTAAACAACTTTTATCAGATCAAGCTAGTGGCCTTTTTGTTCCCTGTTTCCTATATTAGTTTTATTAATTTAGGACATTTCCACCAGCAACCAAAGAGGTTTTGATGAAAATACTAAAAAAAACAAAAAAACAAAAAAACAAAAAAACATATAAGCAGTTATCATATTGTGGAGAATATGCAGAATGGATTTAAACGTGTTTAAGCATTTCTGCACTTCAAATTTTGAGCAAGAATATAAAACAGACGTATTCCATCCTGGTCCATATAGACACACCAAGGTGTAGCAACTCTGCAGCCAGTGAAGTGCTGTGACCTGCCCTTCAAATGTCCAACCCCACTGCCTTTGCAAACTTCATCAGCCATCAGTGTCACACCAGAATTTCACAGCAGACAGTGCTCAGACACAAATCATGATCCATGTTCCAGGCAGATGCTAAGGTGGCACCATGCCCTGAAAAGTCTCATTGAAAGGAGAGGCATGTATGTTCTTGTAGAGTTAAAAATATCAGAGTACACTATCTAAACACACAAAACCTAGAGGAGATGAGTTATTTGACTACAAGGGACAAAGTAATAATGAAATACTTCCTTCTGGGCATACCAAACTCTTTCATTAAAAAAAAAACCCTAAAAAATAATGCCAAAAATGTGCTTTTACACAAAATTGTATGAGACAGTTGTCTGTTGGCAAAGATGCCCACAGACTGCTAACATGTTGGCACCTTTGTCAACTCCAGTCTTTATAGTACCTTTCAGTCACAACCTCCTTGATTTAAATGTCAGTGCTTCTGACCTTCAGGATTATGTAAAACCATATTCTTTACCTTCTCTGCATGCCAGGATATGTCCAGTATTAGAAGGTATTTTTTTCATTGCTTAATCAGTGAACTAACTCTCTAAAATAGACAGAGCTGTATTTATTTGGCAATTATGTAGGTGGGGAAAGGGGATATGGGAATGCATCCTTTGAGAGCTACAGAGGGTTAAAAGTAGGGAAGTACTGAAGAACAACCATATGTGTCACAGAAAATTAACACCCTCCATTAATCCAAGGCTCTGGCTATATCCTAGATGTGCTTCTATCTTATTCCTAGCAGATAATTTCCAACTGATCATCCTTGTCATCCTGTACACTTGTATTGGCAGCAATCCCCTTAATGCACAGTTAACCACAGATGGCAGGACTCCAGCTTCAGATGCAAGATTTTGAGATATAACATATAAATAAACCTTGAAGTACCCTAAAGCAGAGCTGTGAAAACTTGTTAGTGCTACTTTATGTATTTAGCTTGAAAGGCAGTGCCATTCTAAATAAGGATGCAGGGAAGGACAACATGATCGTACATGGAAGCAACAAGTCTTTCTGCACATGATTTAACTCTGTGTTTAGTCTCAACTTTCTCATCATCCACCTGTAAAAAGATTATGATTCATATACATAAAAATAAAGTTTTCAGACAAACTACTTGCAGTTTTTCTTTTTAAGAATGTTTCTTATCAAACATAATCACTCGGTAAGTCCAAAACCAATAGATAAAAATCGTCTAAATATACAAAATCTAGATGAGATGAGCTATTTAACAGCAAAGGAAAAAGCAAGAATAAAATGTTTTTTTTCTGGGAATACAAACCCTTCCATATAAATAAAAGAACCAAAACATTGTCCTTTTTACGTGAAATTCAATTAGTCTCCTCCATAGGGCTCCCTTTAGAACTCTGAAGATAAGATTTCCATCTGCTCTTACTGTCATGTTACTTAGAAATTTGCATTTCATTTTTCATTAGAAAACAGCATCACAAATTAGAATGAAATGGGCTTATGTTAAGGACTTTGTATTTATGATTCACAGTAGAGAAAATAATCAAGCAGCTCACTGCTTTTGGGGCACAGTAGTTATGAGCAAAGAAAGAGCAGTGGGCAATGAACTCAGTTTGCAAAGCGTTACAGGAAATGTTTGACACAGAGCAGCTGTGACTCATCTCTGGAAATGCCCATGGCCAGGCTGGACACTGGGGCTCAGAGCAACCTGGGACAGTGGGATGTGTCCCTGCCCATGGCAGGGGGTTGAAACAGGGTGATCTTTAAGGTCATTTCCAACTCAAGCCTGTCTATGATTCTATGATTATATATTATAACACTTTATCAATTAAAAAAAAGGTATCAAAACAAACAATTTTAAATTAAAGTGTAAACAAGAAAAACAAATTGTGTGAGTATATAGAAGCGAAAGTTCTATACAACACAAATTCACCAAATCACTTGAAGCATTCTGTCTCCCTTTGACTTTCTTGCGCCAGTACCACCTTGGTATGAAGCAGAGGTTTAGTTCCTGGGAGATTTACTTACTATTAAGAGGGAAGAAATTAAGATTTGTTTTGTAATTTTTTGTTTGCTTGTTTTTTGGTTTGTTGGGGTTTTTTGGGTTTTTTTAAGAGGGTTGAGCATTAACATCAGCAAATCTAAGAGCTACTAGAGAGAAATTGATACCCCAGTATAGAGGCTTACAGAAGAACCACCAGGAGCTGTAAAGCACAAATCCAGGTTACAAGAATACTACTTCAGCTGCAGAAAAATATGTGAGATATGTACTCCAAACAGTTTTCCAAGTGGGATATATGTGGTCTTGCATGTTCAACAATAAATGGCAGTAATGTGTAAAAATTCAGCATAAATAGGGAATTTGGTCAGAAAACCTTGCTCTCTCAATTTGAAAACCTAAGGTGTGCACTTAGTAGCATGAACAAAATACAGAATTTATAACTTTTTAAAATATTTTCTTAACATATGAGAGGTAATTAGTTCAGTCTCATTGTCATGGAGCCTTTCCACATTCTTATTCAATAAAGAGTATCTTAACCATGGTCTACCCTGCAGGCAGTCATTATCTTATGACTGTCTCTTTTGCACTCGTGGTTATTCTGGTGGATTGAGAATGTTCCAGTTACACTGCTGTTAATTTATTCTTCCTGTTTGGTTGGAGCATAGATCAGCATCATTGGTGCCCTGCCAGGCAGCAGAAGAGCAACAATATCTGGCAACTAAAGAGATTTAAAATAATTGGTGGCAATATACCAGCTCCAAAATGACTGAAGGTCTGGCTCCTGTTCAGTTGTCAAATGAAATGTTATCTTAATTATAGGGTCTAGGCTTTTCTCTGAGCATAGTAGGATGGGGCTTTTTCTCCTTTTTCTCTACAGCTACTGAATCCCAACTGTTACAGGATTACCTTTTCATATCTTAATACTCCAGTCAACACAGTCATAGAGAAGCTGCCACTTGAGAAAAAGAAATACAGAAAGGATAATTTCCAGAGGTAAACAACATAATGATCTCTAACTTTGCAAGTAATACAGAGAATGCTCCCATTAACTGAGAATATTGGTGTTCTCTCATTTCTATGCATCATTTCAGTTTATATAATTGCCAAATTTGTTAATTAAAGTCAGACCTTAACAAAAAAAAAAAGTAAAAATTGAACATTGTAGTGTTTCATGAATAAAATAGGACACTGTACTGGTCCAGGTACTTCAGTCCAATTTCCCCCATCACCAGTCTTGCATTACTGCCACCACCTTCCTGGTGTCTACAGACACACTCGAGATTCCCACCACATGCACATCAGAATCAGAATCAGAATAGATGGAAGGGAGGAATTTTCAAAGTGGTAATACATTCATGGGAGGATTTCAATCACAGACCTTCTGTGCTGACTTTCACGTATTTTTCTACAGCTTAAACTGTAAGGAATTAATAAAGGAAACACTCAGCTTTGTTTCCTCTATGAAAAATCTGGCTTCCCATTGCCAGGATTAGCAGGGCTAAGGGGTTTCTGATACTTCTTGTGTTTCTCTTCAGTCAGTCTGAATATTTGGTGTATCCCTCAGGCTTGAATATCTCCTACAGCAGTAACTCAAAACCATTATTAACAGGGTAAAAACATTGTTACATGCAAATTATTTCAGTCTAGCTTGTGTTGACATCATAAAAACACTTCTATAATTAAGTTCTTCAATGTTTCATAATGCAATATTGATTGGGAGAGAATGAGAGAATGTGGGAAAGATGGGCTAAAATTAGCAAATCAGACTTCCCAATACAGAAGGGTTAAAGGAAGTTCCAGTCATGGCAGGTTAGTCAAAATCCTTAATGAAACTAGTAACAAATAATATATTCTGTTATTTTATTCCATAAATCATGGACTCTCACCAGAACTACTAATCCCAAAGTATTGCCAAACCAACTTTGTGTAGATTAAGACCCAAACTACTTTAGTTTCTGCTCACAAAGGGAAAAAGTACAAGGAAAAAGGATTCTCTGAGACCAAATATATCCTCTGTAATTGTATTATTGAATCAACAACATAATACAACAAAAGAGATTTATAGATGAAGTGTAAAGTCTGCTTTAGAAATGTCACCTTGATCTAAAGATTTCAGGTGATAAAGAACTTTGCAAAATTGTTAATACAGTTGCTGTTAAAATTTGGTCCCTATTTCCTACTTGAATTTGTCCAGACATTGATTCTTTTATTGCTTTTGTCTGCTAGATTAAATCAGATAAAAACAATAAAAGATTCTTGATTTGAGAAAATTAGGAATAGCTGGAAGATAATGATGTGAATACCTCAACACAGCTTTTTTTTTTGAGCAGAACACATAGTGTGGAACTGCAGAAAATACATATCCTTCCTTTGGAATGACTATTAATTCGATCAGCACAAGAGACAAATTGTCAGTAATTTCCTATATGCTGTACAGCAGCACTAACTGTTTAAGCGATAATGAATCACCTATTCAGCCTAAGCCTATGTGCCACAGAAAATCTGAGTAATAACATCTCCACCAGTGCCCACATTGCGCATTTGGACAATCCACATGTTCTCTTCACTATCTACTTCTTTCTAGCAGACCTTGTGAAATGATTGTTTCTTGGCTCTGTTCCCATGAAAGGCATAGTACTCCTGCTCTTCAGGGTTACAGCAAATACATCTGAGATAAACATCAAGTTCACTCTGGGGCAGCTCACAAAAACTGGAACACGAGCAACAGAAAAGGAAAATTACAAGTGAGGAAAAGAAGAGGTAGTAACAAAATTAGTTCCCTGTACAGTGCTGGTCCTCCCATGTACTTCATCCAAATGCCATTTCTTTTGGCCTTCCCAAATCCCAGAAAAGCACACCTAAGGCTTGACTTGTACAAAAATAATGGTGTTTTGATTAAAATAGCTACAACTTCAATGGAGGATGACTTCTCCCTCTTCTTAAAGCCACTGACATACTATTGTGCATATATATATATATATATATATATAATGCTGATACTCCATTAAGCTCTGTAAAGTCATGTCATATAACACCAAGTGATTTCTATGGCATTTTCTATCACAAAATGATCATCTATTGTGTGTTGCACTGCCTTCTTGCAAAATGCTACATTTTTAGTATGTCCATAGGCAATAAGAAAGCAAATTATGTTACCTGAGGGGCAGTAGGCTCTGTGCTCCACTACCAAAACTGTAAGCAGTCATGTACACTTATGAAATACATTTTTCCCATTTCTCCCTCCTTGGGGGTAAAAAAAATAAATTAAAAAAAAATGCCAGCTCCTGCAGCCTGCAAAAATTGCCTTTTTTAAACTTCAATTCATGTTATCTTTCCAGTTCCTGGAATAAGGATCCCCTCTCAAGCAGGGTAAGTCCTGTCTGAGTGCATCAC
The DNA here is from genome assembly GCF_012460135.2 of Molothrus ater. Taxonomy (NCBI): domain Eukaryota; kingdom Metazoa; phylum Chordata; class Aves; order Passeriformes; family Icteridae; genus Molothrus; species Molothrus ater. Next base: position 6,388,213 of record NC_050491.2, read on the forward strand.
ATCTCACAGTAGCACGTAACCCCCAGAAATGAAAAGTAAATGTCATGTCACACCCCTACAAAGGATGTAGGGATTTTTTTCTGGTGGTAAATCCAGATAAGGAATTTAACAGCCTAATTCATAAACACAGAGGAATGTTTAATACCTTTAGCACTTGAAAATCCCATAAGAATACAATCACTCTAAGAAAACAGTTTTCACTATAACACAAAACAAACCCCATGCAGTGACATTTATTTGCAGGCCTCCTCCTGCCTCTGCATGTGCCCCAGCTCTTGTGAAAGCCCCAGACCTGGCAAATAGGTCATGCCTTGCCTTGGACCCTCAGGGACACAGAGCCTCCCCAGGGCCCTGCACGGGCACAGGTGTGTGCAGCTGGCTGGGGGAACCCATCCTCACCCACAGGCATTCCTTGTTTCAAGGCACAACACTGCAGCTGCCCCCACAGAGCAGGTTACTGCCCAACCCTTCAATCTTTATTAGGACAAGTCTCACATTGAACACAGAGAAATAGAAGGAAAAATCACACACACATGCTAGAAGTCTCTGTTATTTTATAAACCCTCTACAAGGCTCCCTCTCAGAAGCACCCACTGTACTATGGTTCCCTCCTTTTCTTGTTTTGCAATATTTTCCATGCAGAGAGAAAAGGAGCACTAAACTTCAAAAACTTTCCATCTTTGTCTTAAAGTCTTACTCTCACAGCTTATTAGTCATTAAAAAAATAATAGATTATGTTCACCACAGTGCAGATATTTTACCATGTGGAAATAACTCTGCTGGGTCCTGCACTTTATTTGGACTGAAACCTGAAATAACTTTGAGGCAACTGCACTACAGACCATTGAATTTCACCTTGTGCCAAAGAATTAGGCTTCATTCCTAGACTCCAGGCTCAAATTAGAATTTGTGTTTTCTTTGCTTAATGCTAAAATCAATGAAATAATCTGTCTCCAGAATGAAATTTGTTGAAATGGAAAAGAAGAGCCTTTCTATTGAAAATCTTTTGCATGCTAACTCTAATAAAACTAAACAGATATCCAAACTAAATTACACCACTAGGACTTAGGCAGACTATGGTTAAGCTACAGCAAAATAAAATCTAGAAGCCTGAAAATTAAAGGACTGAGGAAATACTGTTAAGTACTTGTCTGCAGTAAAATGTGGCCAGAATTCATTCATAGGTTATATAGCTATTCTGAACTCTACAGAGGAAAACCTGATACACATGAGGTCAGTAAAGGACTTCACTCAAGCAAAATTTAATTTTGCAGGTCAGAAATGGCAAAGGGAAAGAATGACTTGTGGGAGAAAATATTATATATTCTTTTAGTTGAAAAAGAAATTAATTTGGAACATTTTGTTTAAAAAATGTACATTTTATCTTTAACTTCAGTTGGAATGCATTGTGTGTCCTCCCTTCATACTTGGAAGGAGCCCCAATTGCTTTGAAGCTCATCAGTCTAATGAGGAAGTCCATATAGCTCAGGCAACTGCTGCATACTTAGCAGCTCTTAAAAAGGAGAACCATTTATAAACTTAAAGGGATGGTTATTCAGACACAAATATAAATTCACTTACTAGCTCTGCTGCTGACATGACTCATTGGACTCTGAGTGCTACATTTTGATATAACATAGGAAGACATTACTGAAGTTTTTTTGTTTTAATTCACTGCAGCAGAGAACATGATCTATCTACAGCAAAAACAAAGACACAGCTTTCATCAAAGTTTTGCAGTCTTGGCATCAGATGTGTGCAATTACTGCACCATCTGAATGCTTTAAGGATTTCAACACCAATCTAGAAGCCTGAATAAAGGACTACACTTTAAATGATTTACCAATGGTTTAATAACAAATAATAAATATTTACTGTATTTTATTTCTAGCCTTATACAGGATTTAATATTCTTTTGAATGCCATAAGCTTGGACAAAGTCTCATGTCTGAAAAAACAGTAAAAGTGGCACTTTCTATTGCTACTGAAGCACACTGTATTTAATATCTACATCTGGGAAGATGTAGATATTAAATACAGTTTAATAGAAACCTGTAATCCAGTTAGTCTCTTATACTCTAAATTTCAGCTTCTAATCACACACAAGAAACACTTATTTAAACCACTAGTAAAGTCATGAATTTGGATCACATGAGGGGAAGGCGAAATATAATGTCTGCATGCTGCACACTTCATGAAGTATTTTTGCTGCCTGCATATTCACATATCTTCATTGCTTGGGGTTTTTTTGTGTTCTTAATTACACTGCAGATAAATTTCTTAAGAGAAAAAGAATTTGGAAGGAACAGACCTCTCAGAGACAAGGGCAACAATTAAGCTGGAAATGACTGCTTTTTCTTCAGCATAAACTGAAGCATAATTATGCAAGTGATGTTGCTGCCATACCATTTCATTATCTGTGTGCCAGCATAGAGGATTTCTGTTCCTTTTGGATGGAGGTACCCGAGTCAATCTAGGCTGTGCCAGCATGGAAAAATCTGAAGGTGCCCAGTAATTGTGAATGCAAATATAAATAGCAGAAAATCAGAAATGGAGTATTTATAGATGTGCATGCTTCCTCAATACCCACGATTTTATGGAGATAAAGACTAGCAGAGTTATCCCAAAGTGCATTTGCAGGATGCAATTTTTTTCTGGTAACTTCAGAGGCTGTTGCCTCTCTGCTTCCTGCAGTGCACATAAAATTTAACTCTGAAGTTTGCAGACCATGAAAAAGGAAGCTAAAACAAGGTATTCCAGAGTAAGGCAAATCCAGAGTAAAAAGGGCAAAGAAGGGCATGTGATAAAATATCACCCCAATTGCAAAATAAGATTATCAATAAAAACTAAAAATAAGTATTAAATATTTTCAAAATAACTTCAGCTTCACTCCTTTGATCTGGAATGACTACTTTTAATATTACAATATCAAGCTTCTAAGATAGAATTATATACTTCACAAATTAATGAGGGGTGAATACTAACTGCCTTGTATTTTTCAATGTATTCAAACTGTTTTCTTATTTTTATGTGTAAGCAGAGGTGCTTGCAATGATACTAAACACATTAATGGATGTTGTCAAGCTCCAAAGTAAACTGTAGGAACTTCTAACAAACCTGTATAACTTTTAAGGTTGCCTTGTCCTCAAATTGCATGTTAAACATGTAATTAAGTTACAGCATCCCACAGATGCCGCCATGTAAAACAACCAGAGGAAATAAAAGGGGAGGAGAAAACAAGGAAATTTCATTTTACATACATGGATAAAGAGATGGCAAACACGGCCATGAAAGCACATTAGCAGAGAGCAAAAGCACAGGGAATTAAAAGTAAAGAACACCATCTGGGTATCCTGGATGGTGTGATGGTTCCCTCCCCTCAGTCCAGCTGGCAGGAGCTGAGACATGGTGCAGCTCACGCTGCTAATGCATCTGAGAGGCTCAGCCAGCTCGGGGCTGCCCAGAAATCTTCGTGTCTGGCTGCAGCAGCAGTGAGGGCACTGGCAATTTGTGTGGCCAAAATGCAGTTCCTGTGATTCAGGATCACTTTCCTATCCCTTCAATCAGCATCAGATCAAGACCTCAAGCCCTGAAGGTAACTGGCTCAACAACACCCATCATTTTGAATTAACTTCTCTTTGGATTGGTCACTTCTTTTAAGGACTAAATTCATAAAGGAGTAGATTGAAGGAAAGAATGAATGATCTTTCATATTTGCTACTGCAAAGGAAAAGTCTCTAAGCTCTACTCTATGTCCATTACGTTCAGAGTAGTCATAAGGAAATTAAAGTACAGCTAGGAGAATTTATATTGGATTTTGCCACGTTTTCTAATTAGGGTAGTGAATACTGATAGAATTCACCAGGGACACTGTGATACCCATCATTGTATGGTTTCAATAACACCTTGGAGGACTTTAGAGAGAAAGCTTTAGATACAGTCCATTCTGATTCAGGAAAAGATGATGGAATGGTTGGAATAGCACCACTCCTGACTCAAATTCTCATGCCTGTCACCTCCTGGGGTAAAAACAAATGGTGAATATTTGGTGAGCTGACTACATTTTCCACATCTAACACACAAAATACCATTCCTTTATCTCTGTGAGTTTCAGCAATTTTGCTTTAAGTTACAATGCAACTGTCTTCATTCTTCAGTAATATTTTTCTCTTCTGCTTCCTAATTATCTCTTAGAATAATTACCATGTCATGGCTTGCAGTCTTTCCTCAGTTGTAATCACTGGTAATTTGTCTGAGAAAAAGACAGCAAGTTCAAATTTTGTAAGAATCTGAGACTAAGATGACTCCTCCAGAGAAAACAGCACCATAGGATGGTCTTTTATCTGAAGCAATTCTTAAATCTTCCAAGTGGCCACAGTTAAACTGTTATCATTCCAAACATGAGAAGAGACTCCCAGAGAGTCCATGGCTCTGCCTGAGTGTTTTGCCAAGGCAGGATGGTGCTGTTGCTGACAGCTGCTGGGGCTGATGTAGGTGATATACTGTTCACAAAAACTACCTTCTGTATTTATTTATCTGTACTGTCCTTGCACCCAGGAAGTGAGACATGGCCACACATCTGGGATTAAATAGGTGGAGCAGGGGGCCTTTGTACCCAGCCTGTGCTGACCAAGATCAAAGCAGCTCATAAACAAGAGGAAATTTTTCTCTCCTGTGTAGTACATGACAGTTCACAGCAGACAGGCCAAGTTAGCCAAGAGTTCTTTCTCACACTGAAATATATACGGCAGAAATTGTACCATTCTGTCCATCACATTTCATAGTCTTCAGCTATAGCCCAATAAAATGGATATGCCACCTGAATAGGCCAAAAAATTCCTCCTGAGAAATAATTTCATTAACTATTCCTGAAATAGAATGTGCAAGTAGAACTGAACCAGTAGCTTTTTCCAGAGAGAAATCAAGAACCATTGCCAAATGATTTGTCAATTGATACGATCAGGAACTATATATCCAATGATAACAGCATACAATTATCACCATTTAAAAGTTATCTGGTGCCAAATGCCATTAAAATTCTTTTTAAAACCTCAGTTTAATACAGATGTTAATGTACAAGATATGTTGGCACCCTTTAAAAAACTTCCAGTTTGAGGTTGTCAAGAGTGTCAAGGATCAAACAGAGGTTAGTGCAAATTCCAGGCTGTCAAGAAATACCTGACAGAGAATAAAGAGCAAAATTCTGTAATCTGTTTTAATTTGACACTGATGGGTTTTACCTTGGAAAGAACTAAAGTATGCAGTAAGGTATTTAAGGCTAGGTACAGAAGATGCAGAAGGTATTCAGGTATTGTGCTACCAACTGGTATTTACAGATTCTTATAAATGCATGAACCATGAGCAAAATAAAACAAAAATAAGTGGATTATAGAGAAGAAAAAAAGCCGAATGGAAAGTTTCTAAACCAGGATGTGCTGAGATGAGGGAAAGTACTTAAAGTTTCAAGGGGATGTACTGCTGGTTTTGAGATTCAGAGTGCACAATTCCAATGCACACGTTTCATGATGCCATTGAATTTACTTTAATGAAAAATCTAGCAATGATAATTCTACAGAAAGACATGGAAAATCTTTGCCATCTGAAGAGTAATCTTACTTTGGCTTTACAGGGAATAAACAAATAGAGGGTTTTTTTGGTTAGATTAAACTAGCCAATGCCCCTTCACATCCCTCAGTTTATTTTGTCTCTTTTCATGTGATCTGAAATCAAAAATCTGACAGTCTAGGGCCAGAAGTATCTTTATTTTCTATTTGATGGTCATTTCTTTCCTTAAAATCATGATGTTGTTTCCCATATTTTACTATCTAGAGGATGTACGAGGAATTAATATTATTCTAAGCACTGAATAAGTAATCTATTGAGAACTATTTTACATGCTTATTTTTCATCTTTTTTTTATGCAAATCTCCCGTCTTTATTATACTACAAAATATAATCCCTTTGTTTCAGTACTCCACTGAAGCCACTGAAAGAAAACTGAAGTTTGCCATTCTCCAAGAACAAAGTCATAGTCTTAGTTCCATTTTATGATGCCTGTGAGTTGGAGTGGGTGTTAAATCTGTTCTTGTAATATTAAAATATCCACATGCTTATGACAGCTTCGTTGTCTCTGTCACACTAGAATTTCTTTTAGTTGTCTGGTACTGACTGACCATGCTACTTTACCATAAAGAGTTTAGTTATTCCCTTCACATTTGAAAGTGCTGAGAGCTAGAATGAAGTTATGTCCTTTGGTGTTAGGCTTTGATTAAGAAAAAAAAATTCCCATCCCTACACTTAAAGTACAGAGAAAAGCTTGAAAAACACTAATGATCCAGCATCCAAAATGAAAGATAAATTTCTACCAGTTTGATGTTTTTAATTTCATTAGTTTGTTGGATTGTTTTTGCATCTGATTCCTTCTGAATGCCTCAATTTGACCTTGTCAAACAAAAGTGTGCTTTGGATTTACCATCAGCAGCACTGTCCTTCACAGAGACTCTGCTCTTTTTCTTGCAGTCCCTCAACAGGGCAGCTTGGTTTTAGCATGAGCATATTTGCCTTTAGACAAATCATTGAGCTCCCTAAAGAGGGCTCTTGTCCCTCTGAAATACAACAAGAGGCCAGTGTGTGCCCTGGACAGGTGCTCATCACAGAGACCTGGGAGATGGCTCTGAGAGCTGCATCCATCTGCCAGGAGTAGCTTTGTCTGGGATCAATAGCAGTCCTGGTAATTAGCAATCCTGGTAATTAGCAACCCAGGTAATCAGTACCTAACCTGGGTCTGTCCCACCCTTTGCCTCTGGCATTGAGTGGACACCCTGTCCTGCATGCAGAGTGACATTTCCATGAGGATAAGCCTCTGCACTGCAAACAAAGCCCATGGAACTCCAAGCTTGAAAAGCAAAGCTAAGCTGTACATGTCTCTTTGGGACAGTTCCACAGCTTTAGAGTTAAAACAAAAACACCCTAGAAATACACAAGATAGGGTTTGAATTTGGAAGAGAAAAATGCCTTAGAAACTCTTCTTTGGTTTTTGCATCACCACTGATTAACTTACTGGAGAGAAATCGTAGAGCTCAAAGCCTTATTTATTTTCCACAGAAATAAATTTTTACAAAGTTTGGTGCTGTGCATAACTTTGCATTTGAAGCCTAAATGCTCCAAGTTTAAAAACTTTCTCTTCCTTTGCTTGGAAATGTTAATCCTGCCCCTATAACTTTCAGTATTCACTCATTACCAGTGCCACTGAGCCTAACTGATATCTTATAAACAAACAGTGGCTGCAAATGAACATAGTTACAATGGTACCAACTTCACTTACAGTAAATAATGTTTATAACTCTCAGCTACATAATACCCCACAAGCAACAATCCCCATGTGCCTTCCCTGCTGGGCAAGACTATTAATCCTATTTCAAAACAAAGTCACCCAGGGAAGATGGAACCAACCCCAGAGAAGGCAGGTTCTAAGTGTATGCAATTGGATCTTTGTCAAACCATTTCATCCTTTCACTGTGTTAGCTCAGAAGAGTTAAGGAGGCAATCCCATCATCTCAAACCTATGGGCCCACTGAACTCAAATATCTTCCCCTTATTCTGCTTATAAATAGAAAGAGCTTTATACAGTAGAGATTTTATTTTTTAAGCTTAAAACTGATTCTAGATTTTTACTTTAAGACAGCACTGCACAGTCAGCTCAAGATGTCATTGGCAACAAGCCACTCCGAGATATTCAAGCCTCCTATGGGCTGCTTTGGCACATGTACAGTACACAGTGTTTTTGTTCAATAAGTTCTCAGCACAAAAATGTAAAAATTAGGTGCTTCTGAGTATTATAATTTACAAAAAGGTTCTAAGCAGCTAATTCAAATAACTTCAGGATTAGAAAATTTATCTCTCCCAATGTTGAAGTGGTGAAATGAGCAATAGCTCATAAGTAAAAGTACTGTTGGAACCCATTCGTTCCCCTATGACCTTGTATTGGCATTGAACTTCAGCTGGCACTGAAATGCAGAAGAGAACCAACAGTGCTTACTGATGAAAAACATAATGAATGCAACCTGCTTTCTGGAATCTTTTGTACCTTGTGCAAATGTTCTGATTTCTCATTAATTCTGTTGCTTCTCTGTTAGTGCAAAGAGACTAATTTTTAATAATTTGAGCAGCTTTTCATATTGCCCATATAGCATGCTTAAAATTTAAAAACTTATCATGATCCTGATATAAATTCCACAGCCATTAAGCTGTTAATATCCAAAAAACTAATTTAAAACTACAGAACTCATTTTGACCTGCAACACTGTGAAAACTTATTACAATAGATAAAAAAATTATGCCTTGAAATCTTCATCTGTTTTGTAGCCTACTGTAGCTGAAATAGACTTCTACTAAAAAAATTAATGTATTCAAACTAAAACTTAAGTGGCCCATTCTCATTTACTGCCTGGGGTAATTAGATTTTTTTTTTTTGAGTTCAATTACATTTTAAAAATACTGTTTGTTTTCTTTCACTGATATAATGAAATGGGGATAAAGATCACCTAACGTTCCAGCCAGAGGGCTCTTTTAATACTTATAAGATGAAGAGCACACAGATGACAGCAAGAAGGAAAAAATGGCTTTTTGTACTATCATGAAATATGCCAAATACATGACTAAGAAGTTGTTAAAAGGCAAAGAAAAATTGTTGAAACAAATTGGGTTTTAGGCTATGTGAGTATGCTTCACTAGGAACATCCTTATTACTTTTAAAAATAGGAAAATATCCTAAGCTTTGAAAACTAAGATAACAAATGCTATTGAACAGGAAGATATTCTTAATCTCCCAAGACTTTAATTGGTGTCCATTAATTCCATAGGGTCTATTCTGTTCCCACACACTCAGCCAAATCTGCTTCACAATACAAATCATTTTATCCAAAAGAATAACAGAGGGCACTAATTTTACTGGTTTTACCAAATTTGGGTTAACATACTTGTACTGAATCAATTTACTGATTTGAAATGTTACATCACTAAGATTGTACACAACCACACAGAACTCAACTGTCCTTGAGTTATGCAAAGGTGAGAAATACACCAAACTGGTTATTGCTTACTCAATGGAACAAAAGACAATAGTCCTGCTCACAGTGTTTTTTGTTACCTATTTTCTATTTTTATTTGAATAGAGCACAGCTTTGTGAGCTGAAAATAAACATCAACATTTGAAACCTTCAGTATTGTGCTAATTTTATCTTAATGTCCGTTTAACATTTAGTTACTGGTCATGGTCTGTCATATAATCAACTAAGGAAACTAAAATTTAAAGCTAGATGCTAGTTTTTAGCATGGAACAGAGCTATCAATTCTAATAGAGTCAAATAAAAATGTCCAGAATGACAGAGAGGGAAAATGGCTTTAAAAAGACACTAATGTAACTCCCACAATTTGAATAATTATCTGTAAAGTTAAATACATTTGCATAAAATATTTTTCTTTTAATGGTACCACTGAGAAATTAATAGCTTTATAACTTTGGTAATGTTCAGAGACAGCTCTGCCTGTGATCTTGCCCCTTTATGAACACTATTAATCAGCATAATTTCTGACACACACACCAAAAAAAAAAAAATCCAGGAGACAATTAAAATTAAATATATTTACAGAAAAACCCACTCCACATGTATCTAAGAAAATCAGTGAGTGTTGTATGAAGTAGACACCACTCTGGGGTTTCTGAAAAGCACATGAGTGGCAAGGGCAGGGAGAGATTCCCTCCATCAGTGCCTTCCCCAGCTCAGGCTGAGCTGCACCCTGTGGGATTATTCACCTTTTGGGCTTCTGTTCCTACCTGTCCCTGACACCTGGAGGAGCAGCTCCCAGCCACCCAATTGAGCCCCAGCAGCTTGTGACACTCTCTCATAGCCCAGTCCCTTCTTATCTGCTCTTGCTCATCAGGAAACATCTATTGGTATAATAACTCATATTATTATAGTAATTAATTAGTAATTAATAAATTACTTTATTTTACTGTTTCAGAAGGGTTTTGAGTAGAAACTACAAAGAAAATGAAATGCCTTTTTGGATACTTATGGAGATGCTCTGAATGTGTAATTAGGGTCCTCATATAAACTTTTTAGGGTTCTTCAGGCAGTTGGATCTTCAGGGGAGTTTTTTATAGGCTTAGTCCTACTACTCACTCAAAACTACATTGCCATAGTCACATCCAATCACCTCACCTACTTTGCTGGAAATCAAGAAAAATGAAAAAAAGAACCATTTCTCCAATTAAAACCTCAAGAGTTAAAAAGAATTTAAGACAATCATAATCATATCTCAGACACAATTTTTTTTTTCCTCTAGAAATCAGCTTCAAAAAGTAGACAAAACTCTCCACTGTTCCTAGCTTTTAATCTGCTTTGTCTGTGATTGGGTTTCTGGATCTCTCTGTGGCCAAGAGTTCAGCTTTTGAAAATTGTCCATCTGTTCCTGTGTTAATTGTTAATATGTTTATGCTAATTCCTAATGGTTAGGTTTCCTTATATGCACTTTCTCCCACAGAAACTTTTCAGCAGAGCTGACTTAAGACAGCCCAGTGATTACAGGGTGTTAGGCACCCAGGTGGGTATAGAAGCCCATTGTAAGCCATCAGCTAATTTACAAGTCCGAAAAAATATACTATATTGATAAACATGGCTTTCAGTATGGAATCCATAGCTCACCTTCAAAACCCTGTAATAATTTGTAAAACTAAGCTTGTCCATTTACTTATATCCAAAATTCAGGAAGTATAAACAATGTGAAGTAAATCACTTAAGAAAAAAAGCAGTCATCTTAATATACAACAGGAGAATATCCTACTGAAAAGGTTCTTTTTCTTCCAGGAAACAGTATTCCTGTAATATAAAACAGTCCTCTCTAAAACAGAGGGGTTTTCCTATTTTATTCAATTCTATTTAGTGGGTTACAGCAACCTAGCTCCAACTTCTGATAAAAGAAGTGAGTTTTGCAAATATGCTGAGGATGAACAAGTTGTCAAGACTTTGCATCTGGTCTTGTAACTGCAAGACTAAATAGCTGCAAGACTAAAAGCCAAACTGACAAACTTCTACCTACTGAAATTACTCATTTTTGGTTAAGGTTTGACATATCTGGCCAAAACATCCCCAGAACTCTGCATTTCAAAGCTGTTATAAAATGACAGATGTTATAAGCAGTTACGCAGGTTAAGCCAATCTGATGACTGAGCAAGGTCAAGACTCTACTGCTATCAAGGAACTCTCTCTGCTGCCAGGGAACAGACTTCCTTTCTAATGGACAATCCTGTTAATATACTTGTAGAAAGAAACACTCCAGTAACCTGAGACACAAGACACACTGTTTAGAACAAATAAGGGGAAAAAAAGCTGTAATATAACCACTACTGCGGCATGCATTCCCATTGCCTAAAAGATAAAGACACTAAAAACAGCCTGAGATACTCTCTGGGAGTAAGTGTAAATTATTTTTTTTTGCACAACCTGAACATCTACCTAAATTATTAATAAATTAAGTCTGTGTCATTTCTGAGTGCCAGAATCCCTTTCCTGTATGCACAACACACCTAAGGTAGATTGCTTATTGCAATTTTTAATCTTAATAAGTATTTTTGATCATAATGTAATTTCATGTGAACTAGAATGAAACTCAGGTACTTTTGTTATTACTGTCACAAAAATTTCAAGAGGCCCACTGATCTCTGTCCCTCTCCCAACAGGATCAAAGTAGTCAATTCATTTATACAAGATTCTCTAGTGTTCAAGTCATCTGGGTCAAGCCAAAATTTTTAACTTGCCTTTTAAATTCTTATTTTAACACAAAAACTTCTAATGAACACTGGGGCTTTTCACATTTCTAAGGTTGAACATTGCAAAATACACACTGTAAAGTCTAATAGGAGGATAGTATTACAGAAAGAACATAGTAAAACTTCTGTTTTACCTGTAAGAGTTAATGTTTCATTTAAATACTTAGTCCATTTGAAGATGTAGAAAGAGCATGAAAATAAGATGTTTATGTTAATGTATTTTGCCAGATAACCCTGTTTATATTTGTTTACAGTTCAGCAGCACATTAGCAGTAAAGTAGAATAAACATCATAAAGTGATGGTAAGACTTGACTGCCTTAGCACAAATAAGGAAAAAGGTTCACACCACACTGAATTTAGATTAAAATCTCTCAATGTAGTGATTTTCAGAAGTGCATAAATGCAGACACAATTAGAAAAGGAAGAATAGATCCTAAATTAGCCCTGTGAATTCTGCATATCTTACTCTTCCTAATGCACAACACCAATAAACTGCTAGAATAACCATGCTGGTGCCAAGGCTCCCATTGTCCGTAATAAGCTTTTCCATTTACAAAGCAAGTGCAGTCTCATGCAGGCAGGTAGAGGGTAAAAGCAGAATACTTAATGGAAAGTGTCAGTTCTGAAGGAACAGAGCTATTTCTGGTTCCACCAGGAAAACCAGTCCTTCAACAGCCAAACACAATAATTAATATCATCATCCAAAAGCCAACTGGCAGGAGAAGTTCAATAAGCTTTACCTCTTAATAAAAACCTCATTAGCTTGGCTTGGCTTCTATTCTGTTATTTTCACAATTCCCGTCTTAAGTCATTGTTCTTCCCCTGTATTCTGAGGGTTACTCAAAATTACAGTTCCACTGTGAGGCCTCAACAGAAATGAGGAAGCTCTTGCATTTCAGGCACAATACAGAGGCTCTTTTGCTAATCCAGTCTTTGACAAAATTATTATATCATTTATATGCAACATTATGAATGTCTCCAAGGAACCACAGCATCACTTATTCACAAACTAGACTGTTTGATCATGAGGAAATGTCAAAGTGATTTTGGGGAACTTACACTGCTGTGTCAAAAACCTGGTACCAAAATTTACCATCAAGTGTGTCTCAGTCTTGCAAGGAAAAAGTCAGAATAAGGTCACTGTCACACCAGACCCAGCCTCAGCTCCCTGCCACACTTTTAATTCTATCACACAGCTTTGTAATGGAAAAAAAAAAGAACTACATTAATAGCTGTCTCCTGGAAAGGAGCTTTGCTCTTTCTAAAGCTAAAAACCAATTAGCTAACACCTACCACAAAGATGAAGAAAAATCAATCAACACGTTAAAATATAAAGCAAAATTTGGGAACTTGATGTTCAGGAATATGCCATTGATCAAAAAGAAATCAGCAGCAACAAAACAGAAAGATAATTTTACTACACAATGTTCAAATTTTTTTGGTCCTTTTTGTCCCTCATTTCTTAGATTCTTTCTGTGCTTCTGATTTAGGAAGAAAATTTACAACTACAAATACACACCAAAAATTCATCTACAGACTGCTTTAAGCATTTGCTATGATTCAAAGGGAATTAAGAGTACTTTAAAAGTCTGTTTTCATTTCTTTGTTACTATAATGCTCTACCAAGACTGCATAAGTCACAGTTCCATTGGAATAATTATCCTGCAATACTGAGTTAAGTGACAGAAAATGTGTATCAGAGAAAGAATGCTGATATTAGGCAATAATTACTGTAGCAAAATCACCTAAACAACAGTTGTGACAAATTAGATATAACTAATTCTATGTTCTCTCCTGATTTTAGGTGTATTGAGACACAGCTGAATCCTGCCCAAAGAGATGACAGCTGCCTTCCTAACAGCCAGTGAGGTAACATGGTCTTCCCCAAAGTTACCCAACATTCAAAGTATCCCTACATCCCCCTGTATCATAGGAAACCTGATGGATATCCTGGAAGAGAGGCTTTTGCCTTGCTGTGGATTTTATGTTCCATTTAGCAAATTTAATTTGGGGGTTTTGCTTTTTGGGTACTTTTCCATTGATCTTCAAAACATGGCAAAAGAACTTAAGAATGTACAAGCTCCATTGCAAACATTTTGGGATTCTACCAGCACCTTGTTTTTCCCTCTCCTGAAAGACAAAATATACACAGAAATACCTGTAATAAGCTACAGTTACAATGGAAGTTCATTTTTTTTCCCATCACTTTCTTAAGTGGCAGTTAGTCATATTTCCTTCCTTCTGGGTATTTGGAAGCTCAGGATTTAAAAGGAAGCTTATGATTTAATGTTAAAAATGGCAGTTCTGGCAATTAAAATCAAAACAGGTCAAAGTTGTGAGTGGTAGCACTCTCAGGAATCATTTGACTACAACTTAGGAAAAGACTCTGAGAAAATATACATGACAATACTAGAATTATATGCAATTATAACAGTGGCTTTCTAGAAATAAACTGGCAGCTACAGGCCTTTATTCCATACAAACATAATTTATCAATTAACTGAACTGCACAGAAGTCCAAGAAGCAATTAGAGAAAGGACAAAATAAAAAGACAAATAAGAAAATATGTCCACTATCCACATTATTTTAATGTTATTTGGAAGTTCAATATCCCCCAAACCTCACTTTGCAATAAAATCCTATTGTGGTTTTTGGAATATTGAGTTATTTATATCACGGAAGGACAATTAGCAATTTTTTTCTTCACTCAATACAGTCAAACAAGAATTTGAAGTTTGGTGTCATACCAAACTTCTCAGAAATTGCACTGTTCTTGACCTTAAATCACTGAAGTCAAGCAGTCAAATAAGATCTACAAATAGATAAAATAGATAAAAATAAGTAATATTTTATAGATAAATAAAATAAATAGATAAAAAGAGTAAATAATTCTTACTTCAGAAAAAGCTCTATCAGAAAAGTCATTCTGACTTCTGACAGCTGACAGAAGCAGGTGTTGACATATGTGGTCAATGCACTAAAAGGATTATGCCCAATATTCTCTGCTGATGCAGTGATTGCAAGAATTGAGAGGGAAGAAGGCAGAGTCAAAATTATTTAATTATTGATGTTCTACACATGGTTTAAATTTTATGTATTATCAGCTAATTTGAGGGAGAGAGAAGCTCAAACAATTGGTATGAGAGCATGAAATTACATAATAGTAAAGTAAAAAGTTTCAGGATCAGATCTGTTTGAAAAATGATTTGCTGCATAACAGCTTAGTCTAGAATTTCAGTCATGATTTCAGGCTCAAGAAATGTTAAGGCTCTCTGAATAAGAGGAGAATCTTAGAAACACCCTATGAGGAGTACACAAAGCTCAAAAAAATGAGGATCACAAAGACATTAAGAGAAGTCTGTATTATTGAAACCTTTATAAAACAAAAATTTAAGAAAACAAATAGCTCTGAAGTGCTAAAGGACCACCTGTTTCCAAAATTAAGCCTGTTTCATTATGAGGGAAAAAGACTGAAAAAAATCAAAGAATAAAAATGTTATGATTAACAGAACAGAGCTCTGAAAAAAAAATACTCTGCTACTTGTGAAATGTAGCAGCTTTTATTTTTAATTCAGTGCTGTTCAGATCAGATCTTGGGGCCTAAAGCAGCAAAGAGAGAGAGGAAAAAAAATAAATGGATAAAAAAAGTTTGCACATAGCCACCTCAATAATTCAACCATCAGAAAAGTCCACTTGCTGCCTCCTCTGGCTCAGATGGGACACACAAACTCAGGCCCTCAGATCAGCTTGGCAGAGATTTTGTGCATCTCTGTTTAGTTCTATATTAAGATGATCAACACTGTGCTACTCCTTATACACCATATGCCATTTTCAACACATCACATTCATGCTCTGTGCTTCCTGCTTCATTTCTTTGCATTTAATTTGTGGCCTTTGTCCACAGGAGCTGTGTACAGAAATGCAAAGGCCTAAGGAGAGGTGAGGAATTCAGCCCTGTGCAAGCCAGACTCCAAGGAGCAATCACCAGGGCAACAGCAGCTGCCTGCATCCTTCAGGGAGCAGCAGCCTGGAATGAAGGGACCCAGCATAATTTATCTGACTCATAGGTATTTATATCTGCTCATTACCCACCAGAGTCTGCATCCTGTTTTTACTAGGGAAAATAATGGAGGGTAAAACACAGTCATTGGGAAAAAAAAATCCAAAGTTGCAAATATGGGGTTTCAGCTAAGATACTGGATGAAGTGGGACACATGAAAAAAGTATTTTCAAGTCCTTAGAAACAATATTTCCTATTGTACATGATGAGTTCTACCCTGAATGATTTAACGTGGTTTGATCTGCACCCATGAACTCCTAAGACAAACAAAAATACTGACTTGCAAATAACTTGTAGACACTATTTATGATTTTCAAAAACACATGTATTGAGTTGACCAACTTTCACACTATTAATTGCACATTCAAGTAAATTTTTTCTTTAAACTATAGTCTGTGAGCTAATGTTTCCCTATTGCTCTACATCATCATTTTGGAGAGTCCTAAAGACAGCTTAGACACCAATCATTTCCCTTAGTTACTCACCCTCTGCTGTCACTTTTTTGCTGTATGTAAACATCTTTTTTGACAATTATTTTCATAATAGTTATTTTATTAGAGATGTAATTTCTTCACCCACAATCTCCTAATTTCTTTTGCAAAAGTTTCTCAAAAAAGAATTGCACTGGTATCAAGGCAATAATTGGGTTTTTTGGAAGCATTTAACTTGTTAGTTAGTTTCAGTATTCCTCAACATTATTCCTTCTGATTCAGGTCATCACACTGCTGCTCTCTGCTGTCCATAAGAAGAATCCACATGAAATTATAACAGATAAGGCATTCGTTTTAGGCTCTATAACAAATGTATGTACACTGGAAATTTTTCAATTCTTATTTTGCTTATGAAAATCAAATCTAATTGTAACTGGCAAGAAACAAAAAACAAAGAAAATTCAAGTAATTGCAAATACCATGAGTTGAACATGAGAAGAATCAGAGGTTTTGCAAAGCAGTTTCATTCACACTTGAATTTTGTACAAACTATGAGGTACATGCTCACCTTTAGTCCTTAATTCTTTATTTCTGTTTTATCACCACCTGATGAAAAATTCATTCAATGAATACTTTTCAGTATGTAATGAATGAATAATTAGATCCAAATTTCCACACTGCAAGTGGTCTCTGCATGGGCTGACTTCAAAACAGTACAGAGAATATAGCTGTCATTTAATAGTAGTTCGCATATTTTCCATCATGAAAAGACAGAAAATGAAACTTTTAAGAACAGAAATCCTGAAACAGCTCAAAGATTTAACAATAGAAGATGAAAAACATTACAATGAAAAATCATTGTATGATTTTTAAATTGGATGATTTTAAGTCATTAGAATGAATACATTTCCAGGACAGGAATTCTTCTAAAGGGAAAAATCTTTCACAGCAATAATTTATATTGACCTAGGTTCTTCTTTAAGAAGAAATGCTACACAAGAAACAGAAAATAATTCTTGTCAACTGATGACACAATCCATGACAGATGAAATTGTGTGAATACATGTATCAGGTCAAAAACCTGTACCTGAAACATATACAGCAACGTTTGTGAGAACACAGGTTTAGCCTATAATAAGAAAAAGGATGCAACTGAAAACATGACATTTTGCACAAAGGTATTCCCCATTCCTAAGGCATTATTCTCCTGAGGTTCAGTTTATTCTACCCCTTTTCCTCTGCCCATCACTTATCATTTCACTTTAATGGTACAACCTATGGCCTCCTGATAAAACCCTTCAGAATCCTGAAAATCTGACAGTTATGCCTAATTATATGTGCAAACCAAACAGAGGCTCAGCTATAATAGGAATCTATTTTTGCATGGGTATATCAGAGATATTCTGATTTAAAGTTTGGCTGCAAACACAGTGAGCCTATTTAGATTTTGGCCTCTTGCTCCAAAAATCCCTTCATCCATTTTGTTTAGGATGCTTCTTCTGTTCCAGTTCCTGATACAATGGGGAAAAGGGCCTCTGTAAATGCCTGAAAAACACCAAGGAAAACAACTCACAAATACTATTTTTTCTTCATTCTGACTTAACAATAGCAGCTGGAGTGTCCCCAACACATGGATGGGATTAGTCAGTCTTCCAGGTGCTCATGGCTACAAGCAATAAACAAAACTGTCTTAATTACAATTTAACATAAATTAGGATTAGCATACCCAGGAAGGCTTAGGGGGTTATCAGCAGCGTGCATTTTACCTAAGCATGCATTTTGTGTGCTCTCAGTTATACCATCTGTTATCTCCTCATGTAGGTTGACTCTGACACAAAAGGATTTCATGACAGGTAAGGTGGGATTTCTAAAATTCTGCATAGAATATAAGCCGAAAAGCATTACCACCCAAGAAGCCATGTACTTCATCCAGCTTGTGGGATTTATTTTTAATTAAACTGTTGATTTTCAATTTAAATGCCTAAAAATGCCCTTACATACTTTGAAGGAAATGTTCCCCAAGTAGTGGTCAATACCTGTGACTATTTCCGAAAACATTCTGTTCTCATTTTGTTTTTATTCTTGTGAAACCTGGACTATTTTCACACTTGATATTCACAGCATGTACCTATTCAAAGAACTGTATTCATAAGCAAATTATTAGGGAAATTAAAAAAATGACTTTTCTAGTGTTCATATACCCATAAATGACAAATCTAAAACACAAATATGTTTAATAATTGCTCGAACATTTTCTTTTTTTTCTTTTTGCTTATTTTGGAAGTCTTAATTCAGTGAACTTTTATGGTGGAAAATTATTTTGGTAGGTCTTCGAATATAAACTTTTGTCAATCCAGAGAAAAACATCCACAACATCCACGTCTGCACAGTGGAGAAGGACATGAAATATAAGGATTTCAACTCATCCCTAATTCTGACCCAAAACTCACCTTTGTGTCACCAAAAAACCCATGCCCCCCTAAGATTGGCAATTTGCTTTTCAGTTTCCCCATTCCTGTCAGATTTAGGCAAGATAAGATGAATGGCTTTGGCAGAGCTGTCATCAGCAGGATGTTAACATTTCCACACGAACATCAGCAACTCCAGCTCTCCTACAACACAGAGCCTCAGAGGAGAACTGAAAGCCATGGAGAAGTCAGACCACAAATTGCAATTCCACATTAGGACTTGCACATGAGATCTTGCACTTTAGGAACAAAAAACCCACACGAGCAAGGTTGGAATTAAAAGTCAACCTGAAATTTTTATCTCCACAGATATTTTCTACAAATAAATCATATTTTCAAGTTCCTTCAGACATTGAAAAATATTCCAGGAAATTGCCAAGAAAGAATTTGATGCCAGCAGAGTGCTTCCCATGACAGTACTCTAAAAAATCCATTACATTTATTGTGTGATAATTCTTCCATATTAGAAAACCCAGACAAATGTGTTGTGAAATCTCTGTGAAAAGAAACCATAAATACTAAAAAATCAATACCTAATTCTGGTAAGGCTGGAAAATGCTTTCAACACTCTCATGGTTAAACCCCAGATGGTAACTGAGCCCCACACAGCCTCTCAGTCACTTTATTCTGGTGGGTTGGGGAGTGAATAAAAGTAAAAAAAAATCACATGGGTTGAGATAAAAGCAGTTTAACAGGTAAGGCAAAGCAAGGGACTCATTGCCCACGTGCCATGGCAGGCAGGGGCTCAGCCATCCCCAGGGCAGCAGGGCTCCATCACCTCTAACACTGGCTTGGGAAGGCAAACACCATCACTCCAAACGTCCCCCCTTCCTCCTCCTCCCCAGATTGCCACGCTGAGCTGGTGCCATATTATGGGATATCCCCGGGGTCAGCTGGGGTCAGCTGTCCTGGCTGTGTCCCCTCCCAGCTCCTGTGGAGCCTCTTGCTGGTGGGGTGGGTGAGGAGCAGGAAAGGTCTTGGCTCTGTGTTAGTGCTGCTTGTGATAATGAAAACAGCCCTGAATTATCAGCAGAAATCCAAAACATAGGTCCATACCAGCTACTATGAAGAAAACTTACTCTATCCCAGCTAAAATCAGCACAAATACTATTTAAAAAGTATTATCAGCATAATCAATAAACTTCAAAGGCAGTTTTCTGATTCAGAAAAAAAGGAAAAGAAAATAGAAGCATTTTTTAAAAAAGGGGGCTTAGGGTTGTGTGGAAGTGAGTCCTTGCAGTTTGGACCCTTGCCTACTATCATGAATTCTATTCCAGGGAAAAAAAATATACTCCAGGTACCCCATTTTTATAAAATGGTGCTGTACAACTATAAGAAAAATCATTTGCCAGAAGATTTAGCACGCAAGGAAATACTCATCCAGGGCTTAAAATGTTTCTAGCTTCCAGCTATTCTCCCCACTATCAGTGTGCCAGAGTTCCTGTTGTACTGATCCCTGATCCAGGGTTAAGCACCTGATTTTTGAGACACTGCTGGTGCACGTGGGGCTACACTGATGCAGAGGGGATTTCAGGGCTCTCTCCATCACCTGACCTTAGAGGTTTGTGAAAGGGGATGACAGCAGAGCAAGAAAAATAAAGAAATCAACAGTCTACCAGGTCTGTCTGAGAGATGAGTGCAGCAACTCCAGGTGTACAACATGTACAGGAAGGGGTGGTTTCCTTTGTTTTTTCAGAACAAGTACAACTAAAGTAACTAGAGAGGAAGCTACTGAATTGCTTCTGCCAGATGTAATGAATTAATAGTTTGCTCTTCCCCTCTGGATTCAGAATTAATTCTTGGCCAATACTGGCATTTCTCTCACTGGAAAATTTAATTTGCATCATTAAAGCCCTGAGTCTATTACAACTGACACAGACGGGCACCAGAAAAAAAAATCTGTATAAATTTGGTAAATTTGTTAATATTGATGATTTGAAGTATTATTCAAAATTCTAATTAAATACCAATAAGCTGCTTTAGCTAAAGAAAATCTTACATTAACACCACAGAGACAAAAATGTATTACACTGATAATAGATCTGACTTCTCACTTAGATTTTGATTAAGTTTAACCATATTAACATCAAAGGAATTAACTGCTTTCCTGAATATAGATCCTCTTTCTTAATCCATTGGTTCCATGGTGACATGATGACTGATCTTACAGAGCAAATACCTACCAGTCTCCAGATCCATTACCTGCGACAACACCAGCAGTCAATTACTCAAAAAATTATGCATAAGTTCATACACTCAGATTTGACATTCAATTTTGTCTTAATTTATATTAATAGTAAAAATATGAGCATTCCCAGAAAAACATCATCATTTCCTTAAATGACTGTGAGAAGAAAAAAATTGTAGTAGTGTTCTGATAACACTGCCACACAGCCCTGGTGGAAATCTGCTTAACAATTTCACCATAACTAATACTTTTCTGTATCCCTTTATATAAATTTCATAACAATGACTATAAGAAGATAGACAAACAACAAGCAGAGCATGCATGATATGTTTTGGGTACCGTGCACCAAATATAAAAATGTCCAAATGCAAAACAGATTTCCTAAAGAATTAACAGGCTGACATGAAGATAAGCCATGCACACTAAAAGTTGGAGAGGTTTTAAGCATGAGTAGGTGATATGAGGCTATCCAACATTTAATACAAGGCCACATTTTTATTTACACCTGAAAAGAACCAATTAAATTAATGTCCTGGAAACAACCACATGTAATAGTCCACCATAAATCTTTATGTATTCTTGCATGTATTTTAAAGACTTTTCTTCTTTGTTCTTTCCAATGTCAGCACAATGGTTATTGCCTTCCCTCTCACAGTTCAGATATTGGCTGCACCTTCAGGACAGACAAAGGCATGATGCTCAAGAGTTACACCTATAATTTGAAATTGCCCATGCCCTTAAGAACGTTTGCTCTGGAATAATAGCAGGGAGTTACTCTTTTCCCCCTCCCCAAAAATTTTCCCTCCCATGTGCCTTTTGAAAGACTAAAACAAAAACATGCAGAGCAGCATGTGCTAAATGTCCACTGCAAATCCTCCTTAAACTCAAAACAAAAGACTTGATCCAATAAGAACATGCACCACGTAACATGGAAAAAATCCCAGGTTTAATCCCTTGAGAACTGCTATCATTCCAGACTTACAGTTTAACTTTCTGGTTTGTTCACACTTATAGTAAACTTCGAGAGTCTAGAATAAAATCTTCAGTTTAAAAGAATGCCAACAGTTTGAAAGCAACTCAGAGTATTTTACCTAATATCAAAGAACAGAACTACAAAATTGTTACTAATATAATTGAAAGCAATTGCAGTTTTCTGTGATTTTCAACTCTTTAATGTGATTATGTGGTTGTACCCTGCAATGTTATCACGGCTGATAAAAATTAACTTTTCTCTACAATTTCTTAGGAAGTTTAGTAGCACTAAGTGCTAAAAACAAGGAAAGAACTGTGCATACAAAGGGAGATTATCTGCAGTGACAATTTTGAATTTCCATAGAATTATTTTCTTCTGAAATAAGGAAGAGACTTTTAGAACTCTCATAACAGTACTGACATAAAACACTAAACTGGTGGGACTCCTTGGTACTTCCTGGAAGACTCAGGTTGGTCAGCTGTTACTGCAATCAAAGTCAACAAACAGCACTTTCAACAAACCAGGTTCTATCATACCACTGGGGAAAATAAAAGAAAGGTTTTTGAATACACTATGCACTGCTTCACAAAGTCTCAGTCCTCAGATGCTTTTTGTTATTTTCCTAAAATCCACAAAAAATGCAGAGTATATTGTATTAATGATGTACAGCAACAGCACGACTGAAAAACAACATTACAAAACTAAGATACAAAAACAGTCCTCCTACTCTGACCATGTTAAAAAGAGAAACATATCTTGGAGAAATTATCTCTGTTTTCTGATCACAATGCACAGGGGTGACCATCAGTGACAGCACAGAGCAGCCAGAGCCTCCATGTAGGGTTTTGCCTCCGTGATGTCACAGAGCAGTTCCATGAAATGACAGAAAGCTCCTTCCAGGGTGACTGTTCATGAGATCACCCTGTAACCACCCACACACCTGGCCCAGAGTTCTCCTGCAGCACCATCAGGCGTGGAGCACAGCCCAGCAGCACAGGATGCAGAGCAGCTCCCGCTGGGGCAGGTCCCTGCAGCTCTCCCACGATGGATGCTGTGGTGCTTAAAAAGAAGGGCTACAGCCTCGGTGATACTCTTGGAGAAGGCTCCTATGGCAAAGTGAAAGCTGCCTACAGCCACCGCCTGAAACGCAAAGTGGCCATCAAGATCATTGACAAGAAGAAAATTTCTCAGAATGTCCTGGAAAAATTTCTCCCCAGGGAAATGGAGGCTTTGATGAAACTGCACCACCCCGCAATCATTGAAACCTATGAGATTTTTGAGACTTCCTCAGGGAAAGTGTACATCGTGATGGAGCTGGGGGAGAAGGGGAGCCTCCTGAACTACCTGAGCAGCCAGGGGGCGATGGAAGAGAGCGCCGCTCGCTCCAAGTTCCAGCAACTGGCTTCTGCCATCCAGCATTGCCACGACTTGGACTTTGCTCACAGGGACCTGAAATGTGACAACATCCTTCTCGATGATTGTCTTAACTTCAAGCTCTCAGACTTCGGCTTTTCAAAACCCCTGTCTCGAGATGGAAATGGAAAAACCATTCTCAGCAGCACCTTCTGTGGATCTCTTGCATACTCAGCCCCCGAGCTGCTTGAGCATATTCCTTGTGACCCCAGGATTTCGGACATGTGGAGCCTGGGCATTATCCTGTATGCAATGCTTTTTGCTTCACAGCCATTTGACAGTTCCAACATCAGGGAAATGCTCCAGGTTCAGAAACAACAGAAGATTCCCTTCACGAAGGCAAAAAATCTCTCTACAGACTGCAAGAACCTCATTGTCCACTTGCTCCACCCTGATGTGTCCCAGAGGCTGCGCATAGATGAAGTTTTGAGACATCCCTGGCTGCAGAACGCAAAACTCACGCGCTGCCTGCGATCCCCAAGCGACCCCAAAGCCAATGGCAAGAAAAGCCCCAAAAAAACCAGGATGGAAAATCCCATTGTGCGTAAGTGTAAGGAGTGGAGGAGGAAATCAGATTCTCTTAAGGATGCTTTCCTTTAACAGGGCCACAACGTTGGCCTCACCTGTGAACTGCATTAGTTTAAGCTCAATTAAAGAGAACCTGTCTGAAATTCCATGTGGCAGTCATGTCCCTGCTCCTGCACAGTGCTCTTGAAGGAGGAGCTTTAACACTGCCAAAGTCAAGACTGTGAAACACGGGGGAAATAATGAGGGAGGGAAGTTGGGAAGTTTTAGAACGTGTAAACAAACGGCAGAGGACAACTTGGTATGTAATATTTGAAGGAGGAATGTATTTCAAACTTAACAAGGCAATTATTTTGCATATATCTGAATATTAGACCTGGTGATACCAGACTTTATAAAAATTTATAACTATTTCAATACTCAGACTCTAGGACCTGCCTAGACATACTGCTTATGAATCAAAATTTAGCTGATTTTCTCTTTTAAATTTGAGTGTTTCAACAAAAAAATGTGCAATGAAAAGCATTTCTCTATTCTTAAAAACTAACAAGGATTACAAATCAGTTGTACCATAACACAGGTTTTAAGTCAAAAGGAATGGGGGAAGAGTTTTCATTAATTAGGAAGGAAAATTTAAAAAAACCACACATCCAAACATCAGCTGCCTTTTAACTAAACTTATTGGCTGAGCAAAACACATGCATAAATTCTTTTATCTATAACAAGAAATATTATGTTAGACACTAAAAAAAAAAGTATACCTTCAATGCTATTGTTGTTTAGCCTAAAACTTAAAAAATAATATTAATTATTTTATTTGCATTACAGTCCTGCAAGGTAGTCCTGATCAAGGATCACTTTAAAAGCCTGCAAAATGAGAAGTCTCCTGTCCCACTGGTGTAATACATTTACTTCTAGGTCCCACAAGATTGATTCAACTGGTTAAGTTATGCAAGCACACATTTACAGTCCAGCCACTTCCTGCAGAAAAGCATCAAGAAATGTCATGTGGGTAAAATCCAATCCCAGTGGAGACTTTGGGAGGTTTATTACCAATTCTTTGGTACTCAAATAATTGCCTGTCACTAAAAGTAAAGCAAAACAAATATAATTTCATGGGTCTGCTTGGCTAGATACATTTGACCAGTTATTGACCTACAAGGGTATTTATGCAACACCTGAGAGTGTCATGCACACAAATGATGACCTACTCATTATTTAGTATTGCTTAGAAAGGGTCAGGCTACTATGTTTAACTCTCTATAAAATAGAGATAAAGTAAAGTTGAAGTGCTGCTGAAGAGCAGCAAAATGTCAAAAAGTACCCTAACATACAATTTGACAAGACAAAAATTATGTTTATCCATTATTTCACCCACTATTCTTTCCAGAAAATCTGCTTTTCCCATCAAAATATTATGTTAAAATATCAAACATAAAATACTGCTATCAACAAAGTCTTTATATAACAAAAAAGCTCACCATAATTAAAACTATTATTTCCATTTAGTAAATGTGGACAACCAAATCTATTCTGGGGAAAGAAACCTTCTTGCTTAATATGAAAGAGATTATTTTTGATGCTAAGAACTCAAATGCACTCTGGAATAATTACAAACCTTACTCTGAATAGTCTTCTGCCTCAGAGAGTGGATTAAAAGATGGATTGTACAAACAGCCATGCAGCAGAGCTCTTACTATCCTAAATAATCCAAGGAGAGACAAAGTCAGATCCAGCTCTAATTAACACTCATTGCTCATGGCAGGAGAACATTAACATGGTACATTTCCACTGGCACATGTTTACAAGTCACAGCCATTGAAAAGGACACTTGGACAAACAAAATGGAGCTTATGAATTCTTTGAGTTAGCAGTTCAGGAGAAAGCTTAAAAATATATCTTATTGTTATTTTGCTTTCATTGATTTAATCTGGGACCAAAACAAGTGGTAAAAAAAAAAAAGTGAAGCCATGGAAAAAAAATTTCTTATTCTATTTTAATTTTGCCACTTACTATTGCATTATCAGACACCAGATACAAGAGGAAATATGACTGGAAATAATCACAGGGAATGTGCCACAAAGAAGGTGTGACACCTCTTCCTGGTGTACTGGCAGCTCCTTAGGCAGTACAGGCACATTCTTATTTCCAGTTCTGTGTCTGTGGCCAAAACATGTCTAAGTGCACAGCCAAAATCAAAAGGCAGGACAGCTCCCTTACCAGAGGCCTTTCCAGGTGATTTTATTAGAGATGTGAGCTGCTCTGTTGTGTAAATTATATAAAAGAGCCTGACATGCATCTAAGGAGGGTGGATTTTGCAATTCTGGTTTACTTGGGAATTCAGTTTTATTCCAATCCTTTTAGTAAGACAGGACATGCCATTGAAAACAAACATATATAAGTCCTAAAAAGCTTCTAGAGAAAGAGGACCTATGAACTGTATTGGTGAATGCCATAACAAAACAAACAAAGCACACTAAAAATATCATTTCAGTTGAATGCAGTAAATGGGGTAAAATGTGTCCTGCTATAACTCTGTCAAAATGGCACTGGGTTTACCTTAACTAAAAATCGTAGAATTATATATTTACTAAGGCTGGAAAAGACCTCTAAGGTCTCAAACCCACCCATTAAATCAACACTGCCAGGTCCACCACTCACCATGTCTCCAAGCACCTCATCTATGCATTTTTTGAAAACTTACAGGGATGGTGATTCCACCGTGTCCCTGGGCAGCTTGTTGCAGTGCTTGAGCACCCTTTCAGTGAAGAACTTTTTCCTGACATCCAGCCTAAACCTTCACTGGCACAACCTTGCTCTTGTCCCATTGTTTGTTACCTGAAGGAAAACACCAACCGTCCCCTGCCTGCAGCCTCCTTGCAGGCACTTGCAGAGAGTGGTGAGGTCCCCAAGCCTCCTTTTCTAAAGCCTAAATAACCACAGTTAACTCAGCTGCTCCTCAATTCCCTCAGTTTCTATCTCCTCAGATTTCAAGAGGAATCAATACCACACACCTAGCACGGGGGAATGAAAATGGAGATTGTTGTAATCACTAATGCTTCAGATCAAAATTTAATTTGCACTTTCCTCTACACATTACAAGTGATTAAGTGAGTTTTAGAATCATCTTTTCCTTAGCCAGAAGTGTCCACACTTTCTTATCTTAAATCATTGGCACTTAAATTAATGGCTTTTATCTAACAGATACAGCAGTCATAATAAATATTTAAGATAACTATTTAAATTTTGGCTGTATTAACATCATAATGTAAAGAATCTTAATTTTATTTGCCTTGATAAATCAAAGATTAAACTCACTCAGACATTTTATCTTGCTTGCCCTTAGAATAGTCAAAGAAATTCACTTTAAATATGAATAATATGTCTTTATTTTATGAGCTTTGTTCATTTCCATAGATTTAGTTTGAAAATAAAATTATTTCTAGTACTTACTGGAATGCTGAAAATGAAACTATTGAATTATTATTTTTTGTCTCCATCTAAAAATCACTTGAACTCATTTGGAGGGGTTGGATTCTTAAAGGAGAACCTGCCTCAATTTATGCTCCTTGCTATGGCACTCAGAGCCACATAAACCATCACAGACATTCCATCAACAATTAAGGTTTAGAAAGTTGCAATTTGTCAAAAAGTCTCAGTACTATCCCTTGAAATACCATGCATAATATTTATTGAAGTTAAACTTCAATAAATATTAACTTCACAATGAAATTTTGTAAGATTTCTTCCCAATTCCTGCAAGGGTTTTTAGTTCAATGAGAATTAATTATTTTGCTCACAGAGATACTGTTTTCAAAATAAAACCTATAAACATGATCATGATGGTCTCTGTGTAGCCAGTAGAAGTGCTTCAAACCACAAAAAGAAAAATTCCAGTGGATAACTTTGTTGGTGGTACAAAAGGGTGTGATTTGGTGGAATTGTGCAGAATTTGCATGCAGCAAATGCTGTACACACTGGTTTGACTGAGAACAGAGTGTTCAGGACAGCACTCCCATCTCCTGGAGTATCATTACATTTTCCCCAGAGGCTGTACGTTTAATTGGCTGGCTGTAGGTGTGGTGTGTGCTGCTCCCTCCCTGCCCTGACAACCAGCAGGGCTCTGGTGCCTCCATCCAGCTTCCTGGGGACTCTGGGGACAGATGGCTTCAGGGCAGCCAAGGGCTGTCTGGAACGGTGACCCAGACGTCTTGGCACTATGCAAATATCACTATCAGTCAATCATTTTATTATAAATACTGGACAGCCCAGGGCCCACTGAGCTCTCCCACTGGCAGTGGCTGCCCTCCAGGAGCTCCTGTTGAGCAGGGACAACTCTCAAGGTTACCCTCAAGGCTGAAAGGTTCCTTGCAACAACAGAGCCTCAGGGAGCGATCAATAGTGTCCCAACCTTTGAAATCTCAGCCAAGCGATACCAAGGATTGACTGTGCACATAAACTGCTCTGGACATAAACCACTGGCCAAGTTTGAGACAAGGACTGGATCCAGCTGCAGCCTGAGAAGGAATGCAAGGGGTCCTTCCTGAACCTCATGACTCAGTGGGAGAGTCTCCCTGACAGCTTTTTCTGACCTTGTCCTTTAGGCAGTAAATAAAGTGTACCTTGTTAAAGCACTGTCACATTCACCATTTGATTTTGTTAACTTGCTATTTTATGTTAACAAGGTTTACTGCTGCTTCTCTCTCCAGTGAAGTGCATCACTCCACTCAGGGCAAGGTGCAGTGGACAGAGGGAACAGGTGAAAGAGGTTTACAAAGCAGCACTGGAGGGAATAAACATTGGAGGGAATAAACATTTGCTGATTCTTCTAACAAAAAAGGCAAGTTATCTGTTATGCCCCTTGACAGCCTGTAAATGGATGAATGACTGTCTTTAATAGTGATGATATCTACTGCCTCAGAAACCTTTGACCTGAACAGAAATGGTCACAGTCATTAGAGCTACATAAATATAGCACTCAAATCTTTTTAAGCACATAAGAATCCTATGAAAAAAAATCACAGGACTATTCATAAGACAAGACACAGCCAGAACAAAAATTAATCTTTCAGAACCTGTGTTGAAAATTGTTCATGACAACTTTTAATGGACCAAAACCAAAGTTCATGCAAGTCATTTGGAGTCCTTGGTATTGGTATTTACATCAGCACCTAAACCTTCATCTTATTTACAAAGATAATTCATATTATGCTAAGTTTTACCCCAGCAATTTCTGCAAGATGAGACCATCTAGACATGTTAGGTACTTAGTTTACTAGACTGTGTTAGACACCTAAAATTAGCATAAGTCCCAAGTACATTGCAGCATTTAATGTGTTTATGTCACAATATCCTTGTAAAGACGAGGAATAACATTATCTCAGCTTTACAAAGTGAATCTGACACACAGGATGAATATGGAACTTATAAAACATATGAAGTACTCAGATCCTCTAAGCACTGAGTGCCTGATTACTGTTAAAAATCTGAGCATATTGTTATACATGTGTTATACAGACTAAGTCACTGAGAAACTCAATCTGTGACAGAAGTGATCTCAATCAGGAGCAGTAGTCATGAACTATAGTGAACTATTACTGCTGCCTCTCTGTTTTTTCTGCCTTTGATGAGGTTAACTAAAAAAAAGAAAACAAAACCCCCACAAAAAAGCCCAAAGCAAAGAAAACCCACCAATTTCAAGCATACTACTTCCATGTTTAGTTCAAATATGATGACTATAGCATCTCTTTGTTACACACATCAAGCTATTCAAAGTTTGCCAAAGAAATACTTGAAGTCACTTCTGCCTAGGATTACATAAAATTCTAAATATTGCAACATATACAAACTTTAAAAAAAATGAGCTGAACTTTCTTCATGCTTTAATCATTAACTTTCACTGTACCAATACCAAGATGGAAAACTAAATAAAATGGGACTGGTTTGCTTGCTCTGCGGGATCAGCTTGTTCTGATAGTTCACCCCTACCAGTCCTGCTCAACACCAGCAATCAGCTTTGAGATGTGATTTTTTTAAATGCTGTTCAACACAGAATCATCAATCCAGCAAAGTACCTGCCAGGATATGTTCACCTGCAGTTTAAGAAAATTGTGTGGGTTTATCAGAGAAAAATTTCTGCTTTTCTGATACAAAGCTGTGAGCTTTACATTATCTTAAAACATGGGCAATCCACCAAGGAACTACATATTCAGAGAGTTTTTAATGAATATGTATACATTAGTCTTTTATGAGTTTCCTTAAAGGAAAATATTACATCAAAGCAAAGTAGTTTGGCCTACTACAGAAATTATTTCTTCTGTATACTTCAATGCATTTCAGAAACAGGTTTTCTTAGTAATAAATATTTCCAACTAGGAGGAAGAAATATTTAGTTCATTCTTTTCCAAATGCTTTAAAGTAAAAAGGCCAAAATCTTATCTTGATTTTATTAGACTATTATGTTTTAAACTAAGCAATGATAAAAATTAAAAATCACTAAAACAGAGCAAAATCATGTTTTCTAGAACTAGCTTCTTCCCTTCCTGTCTAGCCACAGGACCATGTGTACAAAAGAACTAGGAGTGTCTGAATCTTGCACTAACTTCACATTTCTGCTAGTTCTGACAGAGTCCACAGCTCCAAGATGTTCTACAGTATTGTCCCCATTGTCTTCTTATTCCTTTACATCCTTCCAAAGGATATTTTGCATTTCTAGGAAATAGTACAGAATTCATGAACAGCTGCTCAATAGCAGTTTGAACACACCATATTGTTCAATGTTAAAAGAAAGATTTAAGAACAGTTCACAGTATGACCTAGTCTTGTGTCTAGTGTTCTTTCCTTTTCATGTCCAGATGGGACTCCCATTATCCTCCTTTTTCTGTTGTGATTGATTCATCACCAAAGATTTCCCTCATGCACTTACTGCAGCAGGTGTTCTATCCCTTAACTGTAGTCATATGGAAACCTATGAGGACAAAAATTGAACCAAAAAACTAAATAGAATGGAATGTAAATTAAATTTTTTTGTCTATTTCTTAGTGTATTGACAACAGATATTATTATTATTATATACTGATAATATACAGATATTATTATTATATATTAATTATATTAATATTATTATACTGAACTGTAGCAGAGGTCTCAAAACCTGATATTGTTGAACAATAGAATGAATTTACTATATTCATGAGTGAAGATGCCTCACGCAACCTCTAAAAAAAATCCAAGCTAAATAAAATTTGGTTGTAGTGAAAAGGTTTCCTGTCTTGAGAAGATCCACTCTAATTAGGCTGCCTTCTGTGAGACCACTGTTTTATCTTCCTACGTGCTGTAAACTTCACATCTTGTCATTACTGCCAGTAATTTCTGTAGAAACCACCACTAATGAATGCAAAAACAGAGTAATGTAGAGGCAGGAATCAGGAGGCATCTAGCAGGAAATTTCTGGGTATTCCTGTGGAAATTCAAAACTACTTTTTCTCCATTGAACTTGTTTCCACAGTTCTTAGGGTTTTTTGGGTTTTTTTCAGTCAAGGCATAAATCTCCCCTTAAAGAAAAATGCAAAAACCAACAAAAGAAAAACACATTAACATTTCTAATGCTAGAGTTAATTTGGCTAGTTATATTGAATTCATCCTAATTTCATATGTAACAGCTGCCTGCCTTTCTTCTCCCTTTTTTTATCTAATGGATGCCAAAGCACATTTTCCACATAAGCAACAGCAGTTTTGGCCTCTGTTTACATGTTCTGTTGAGACTGTAGCCCTGAAAGGGGCTGGACTGCTAATCATCTCATAATTGAAAATAGTGAAAAGTCAGAATTTGAACTAATTGGAAGTAATGCAAAGTAATTTCTTGATTGCCCCAAAATTATCACACTTCTCAGGTCAGCTTTTGAAAGGGAAACAGCCACATGAAGAGAGCCTAAGCTCAGTCTTTACTAAAACCACCACACTCAAGGCTTGTGAACCTCTGTCAACTGAGACTTCCCCAGAACTTGTAGCCAATTAAATTCTTTCTAGAATTTCACCAAGTATGTGGCTCTAGAATTTCAGTAAGTAGGTCTAGACCGCTCAAACTTACTCTAAAACAAAACCTTTGTCATCCTACCTGTTAAAAAGATGGGGAAAAGTGCTTTGGAGCTGACATTTCCTTGAGGATGTGTCAGTGATGCAATAGCAAGTTGGAGCCACATTCTCCTGCTGGACTCCCAGTCTGATCTTCCACTGGCAGCTGTTTTGGATGCAGCTCCCTCTCCTTCCAGCCCACCCCACACTCACATCTAAGGCACAGCTAAAATCTAGGTATGAAAAGGTGCACAAACTTGTGTTGTGCTCAACTACAAACATAATATGATCTTTGGTAGAATCTCTCAACATGTATTTGCAACATAAAAAATTGAATTATTCTGGATTTTAACCTGGGGACTTTGCTCAAAATTGATGCTAAGCTTGAGAGTAATTAAATACGACACAAGGTGGTGTCAGGTTAGATTAGCTTTAACAAACTACTGTATCAACAAAGGGGAAAATAAGGTAAAGATTGGCTTTTCTAACCACAAATATTCTTTCTTCTCTTTAGTGAAATTGCCAGAGACAAGGAAATGTGCTGCAGCAACTGAAATGCCAAAATACACTTTCAGATAATCCTGCAAAATCTGCTCCTAAGCCCATGCATCAGTGTTTAGAAATACTATCACCCCATGTTCTCTCAGGTAAACAGTCCAAGGGAAGTCACCCCTGTTTTCAGACCAAGGGCTGGATGTTCATGTAACTTTTGTTGTTTTGCTTTAAATGAAGAAATTGGCACTTAAGAGGAAGTCACAAAAACACAAATCACAATTTACAGTACAACAGCCAGTAACTCTCATTTACTTAAACTCCAAGAGTGTAACATTTTGCTTGCAGCACATGGCAGAACTTCCCATTAATTTTAGTAAAATCACACATACATTAATTACACAGAAGCAATCCATATAATATTACCATTTTGCAGGTGAACTTGTATTTGGGGTTCACATTTTTAAAAAATTGCTAGAATAAGCTCAGCTTCATAGATTAAAAAAAAAAAGAATAAGCATATTATGTTGTTTACACCACAAATCCATCTGGCACAGAAGGCAAAAGCAACTGCTGGATAAATAAAAGCTATGTAAGAAATAGAAGGGGTTTCCATATAAAATTATGTCACTGAGACAGTTAAATAGCAGTAAGTAGCAGGAGTTTCAGCAGTAGGAAATTATATGGCTCATGACTGTCCCCTCTGGTTTGCTATCCTCTAGTTATGTTCTACATTTGAGGGGAATCACAAAAACCTTGGCAAGAGTAGAGCCCAAACTCCAACCCAGTTTTTAATGAGGTCACTTCTTCTAGACTAATGTGTGCATCTAGAAAAATACAAGGAAAGAAGATCAAACCCATAATGAAGTGCAACATTCATAAACATTCTGAAGTAAACTAACTCCAAAATAATCACTAATAAACTTACATTTTTAAGCTTTATTTACAAAGTGATTGCTTTAGAAACAGAGTGCCTGAACAATTCTGGACTGGACGAGAACTGATACTACAGAAGCCATATCCAAAGCAGATGTTTTTGTTCCTCCTGTTCAAGTTCTCACTTTTGGTCTGTTCTGCACAGTTTCACAGATAGATGTGTCACTGTTTACCTACCCACAGTTCAGAACAGGAGATCCCTGTCTGAACAGGCAGCTTTTCCTCAAACCCAAAATCTACTCATGGAATAAAATACTACCATAAATATGAATGCAGTCCAAAAAATTGTAAATACAAGCGTAAGAAAATCAGTTTTAATAAGCTGGACACTTCAGAACTTACCAAAAAGAATCTTTCCTAAACATTAAGGGCTGCCATCACTGTACCTGTCAAATGTTTTCCAGGAAACAAACTTTCCATTCAGGTACAAACTACTACATATCTAGAAATATTCAGAGACATGTTCCTGGAAAGTAGAAATCCCCAGCTAGTCAGTCACAGGCACTATTGAGTTTCTCATTATTTGCTCATGGAGGCAGAATTTTTCTCAGTTAAGCTGATGTTCTAGTTCACAGCTAAGGCAAAAGAAAACTGCTGGTAAGCATTCAATTCAAATATAGCAAGATATTGTTTCTACAAAGAACAAGTACTCTTCATAAAGCATAATAATGCCCTTTTGTATGGTTTAAAATCCAGAGAGAATGTCACTTATCTGAACAAGTCATATTCTGTCTAGTGGAAAAGTAGATATTTTCTTTTTTGAAATCTTTAGGCCATTGTAACTGTACACAAGGCATTAAAAATCCAAACAAGATAATTTGAAAAGCTCAAAAACAACTCAAAAGTACCACTGCTCTTCAGCAATTACTTTTGAGAGCTGAAGCAGGAAGAAGCATGTAATTATCTTCACTTTCACAGCTCTGAATTTTCCTGGTGACAAGAGGGGCAGAATCACCTCCTTGGACCTGCTGCCAATGCTGCTTTTTGGTGCAGCCCAGGGCACCTTTGGGCTTTCTGGGCTGCAAGGACACATTGCCGGGTCAAGGTGAGCTTTTCATCCCTCAGCACCCCCAAGTCCTTCTCCTCAGGGCTGGTCTCAATCCATTCTCTGCCCAGCCTGCGTTTGTGCTAGGGCTTGCCCTGACCCAGCTGCAGGACTTGGCACCTTGCCTTGTGGAACTTTATGAGTCTCCCATGAGCCCACACCTCAGGCCCATCAAGGTCCCTCTGGGATGGAATTTTGTCCCTCCAGAATGTCACTCCACACACCTCAGTGCTGTCAAACTTGCTGAGGGTGCCCTCAATGCCCCTGTCAGTGTTAAACAGTGCCAGCCCAGCTCTGACTTCTCAGGTCACCTCTGCCACTACTCCCCACTCAGACACCAGCCACTGACTGCAGCCCTGAGTGGGACCAGCCAGCCAGCAAGACATGGTTCATTTTAAAGACCTATTATACTCACAAAACTGGGACTTATCAATGCAAAGTAAATCCAAAGCAATTTGGCAACTTTGTGGTTTGCTATAAAGAGGCCATTCAGTGAATAAGCAAGTATTTCAAGGGTAGCACTTGGAAATGGGCCAGAGCAACAGATTTATTGATTGAGAACAATAAAAAGGCCATATTTAGATAATTGAGAGATCCAATGCACTCTAAAATGATAAAAAGTGTTCTGCTTGGCTTCAGTGGGTTCTGCTTAAGGACATAGTTAAAAATAATACAAGGTTATTCATCACAGGACCATGTAAGACCAAGAAGTTAAATACAACCACTGCCTTTTAAAGGACAGATGTGGTATGGCTAATATTGACTTTTCTACTCTGCATGGTTAGTGAGAGATTAGTATAATCTGCCATCCATTTTGATACTGAAATTAGAAAGATTATAGGAGATCATTTTGTCCTGAATTCACATAAGATAGATGTGGAAGAAAAATCTCTTCAAAGATGCCCTGGCATTTCACCCATCCTTAACCCTTAAAGAGAGGCAACTTTTCTATGGAGTGAGAAAGGAAATAGATTCTATTTGAGCAGAAAATAACAAGGATTACTGAAGAACTCGTGTTAGTCTTTCTCAGGATTGTTATCAGAAGATTGCTAATATTGATTTTCAAGAGCCCCAGCACCTGCAAACTTGCAATCAGACAGAAGTCTGATTCACAGAACATAGTGCCACTCACAGTCTGCATGCACACACAAGTCCATGTAACATTAAATTCTTTACAAGACAAAAATCTTAAGTTTCAGTGTTCTTAAGTTTATTATCCAACTACTAATTGTACTTTATCTGAAATAAAATTGAATCAATGGGGATCATTAACTCTGTTATCTCTTTAATGAAGGGCTCCACAGTATAATTTGATATTCTAGTTCAGAATACTTCAATAAAATTTCTTGCATGGTGACAACTACTGAAGACATTTAATAATTCCACAACAGCCAGCTTTACTGACAGCACCTTAAGGAAAAGTC
This sequence comes from Molothrus ater, assembly GCF_012460135.2. Classification (NCBI taxonomy): domain Eukaryota; kingdom Metazoa; phylum Chordata; class Aves; order Passeriformes; family Icteridae; genus Molothrus; species Molothrus ater. Next base: position 6,424,073 of record NC_050491.2, read on the forward strand.
ACACATATCTGTTTTCATTGATGCCTTGCAGTCAGAAAAGTGTGAACATCAAAATGAAAGAAATTAAATGATACTCTTTTTGACCAAAATAATTTCAAAGATTGAAAATTAGATGTCACCTTGGACTATTACAGTAATTCATACTTTTCCCCATTTTCTCTCCAAAAGCCACATGTTATTCAATTAGATTTTTATTGACATTCAATCAATCTTGTAATAATTTGAGTGCATCTGTTTTTTCTGTTTTGTTTCTACCCTTGAGCTTGAGTCATAGAGAATTTCTCAGAAATCATAAATATGCATTTCCGAGTTAGTACGGGACTCAGATCTCAAGGACATAAGAAAGATTGTTTGTTTTGCAAGTTTCCTTCCACTCTGTCACTAGAAGTAAAAGCAGTAGCATTTTGCTTCTTGAGGTAAATAAGGTCTTGCTGCTGACACAAAACATGGATAGAATGGACATAGGATAGAGATGTAGATCTGCAGGGAGAGAAACCAAGTACAGCAGTATGAAAGGACACTTGAGTTATCTGTCAAATGTGGTTCTAAAATCTCCTCTGGTACAGTTTCCTTTCTTAGTTGTCTCTAAGTGACATTCTTTGCTTAGCCAGATTATCCCAGTGTTGACTATCAGACAAGAATAGAACCAAGCTGCATACCAGATGTGAGAGGAATAATTATGCCAAAATTAAAACTATGTTAATTGGAGGGATTATGGTAGCATTCTTCTGCTGTAGTTACTTTTTCTCTTATTACCTGGGAAAGTTTGATCACAAGCCAAAGCAGGGAGTTTCCTAATTACTTTTACCTTCCCATCTGTGTTCTTTGAAAACGACAACAATTTGGTAAAGTGAGAAGGTTTCAGCATTCTATTACTTAATCCAAGATCTGGACACTGACAAAATTGGTGGCCTAAGTGGAAAAGATAATCATTGCTGTTATCAGTGAGTTCTTTAGACTTCAAAGCAAAGCCTAAAGCACAAAACATGCTGGCTTAATGACAACCACAGTGGTTCCAACATACTCTGAATCTGTGAACACACTGTACTTGTAGCAGTCCTGAATGCTGAATTCTTTCCTTTTCCTGGGGAACAGAGCTGTTTCATGTATGCTTTTAGCTGACCTCCACTATTTTCACTACTGAAGCACTCATCTTTCCCAATCAATAAAACTCAGAGCACTAATTCTACTGTCGCATGATGCTACAAAATACTTTAATCAGAGATGCCTTGCCCACAGATGATAAGACTCAGAATTCCATAAAGATGAAGCATTTAAATCACTCTGCTTTGTAAATTACAGCTGATGGTTTATCACTCTCAATGAAGCAGGAATCCTTACAAGTGAAATAGCCCAAATTAATGTATTGCAATACTTAGTGGGGAAATGAATGCAAGCCCTCTATCCTGAAGAATAGCTAATTTAAATGTGTTAGAATCTCATACTCTGACTCTCCTCCCACTCTCAGTAATTTTGCTCTGGCACATCCAATGGATTTCCAAGAGATCGCCACCAATTTACACCAGCATCAGGATTATCTGGTCCAGAGAGTTAGTGAACAGGTATTTAAAAACAGGATACTGTAAAATAAAAAAGTTGTGCTAAAGAACGAGATCCTAAAGTGCATCTATGAAAACAAAAGGAACATGAAATTAGAAATATATGTGAAGGCACAGTGGGAAATTCAAAACAGTCATAATGAAGGTAGCATAGGTGTGAAGGGTAGTTTATCCAAACTTAGAAAACCTTGAACACGCCTTTGCAGAGTCAGTACATTGCACAGAGGTACTGAATCCATGCAGAACTGACAAAGACTTCAAAGCAATGCACTTTTACATTGCTGGTAATGGTAAGTCTGAATGGAAAGACTCTACAAACCCCCAAGTTACAACTGGAAAAACCCCCACTATTAAAAGATAATGTGATCATTTAAGTTTAAAATTACCTTGCTTTCCAAAAGTACAAATAAAGTCTTTGAGGCCAGCTATCATGGGTTTCCATGAAAGGTCCTTCATTAACCTTCTACTCATACATAAAAATTGATTAACAAATCAGCTAAACCACCTGAACAATAAATAAAACAAAATGTCAAACACTTGCTTTTGACTTTATTTTATAATTACTTTTGTACATTAGGAACATTGCCTGTGACATGGGAGGCAAGCCAGATGAGGCAGACAGAAAAATGGCACAGCAAGAACAAGGCCTAAATACACAAAATGCCCTTCCTCAGTGCCTTACAGACAGGAGTACTCTGCACTGAGGAACCTCTCTCGTACTGGAACCTGCATATTCCTGCTCCCAGATTTCTCTCTAAATTTCAGAATGAATCACTGTGTTAAAAAAATATTTAGGCACAGTTGAGAAGTTCAAGGAACATATCCCAGGTCAGATTCCTCATTATTTTCCTTTGTTAATTCCTTTCATAGGCTGCCATTCTCACTGGCTCCTGAAGGATTTCTAATGCAGCGCTGTAAGGATTCAAATGAAATTCAATTTTCTCTCCAGTCTCTATGTGACCACCTCATTATTATTCTGCAATCAGGAACCTGATGTTCTTTGTCCATTTCAGGTTCATTCATTCATCTCTCCCATTTCCTATCACTATCAGAGGGCATTCCAACTCTGTTTCTGTCTTTGATTATGTTTCTGATGCTCAGCTCTGGGCACATAATATGTTACATGAATTTTTATATTTGTACGACTTAAACTGCATTGAGCACAACATAATTTTGCTTTTAAAATTTGTAAACTGCTTTTGAACCAATGAGTAATAAAGTGGGTTCAGTTACCCAGAGGTTATTTCACTTCTGCATGAGTCTTCTCAGTTTTTGCTCATACAAAATTCAACTACTCCAACCAGAGTATGTGAATATATACAAAGGAAAACTTTTACTTGGTATTGAAAAAGGATGCCAATTTTGAAGGATTGTACAAAAGGCTGCATAGACAATTCAACATATTCACTGTGCAACAGAAATATCTTTAACAACTACAAAGTTACATAATTCCCTTACCAAAAAAATGTACTGAAATTTATTTCTCAATAAATATTCTACTCTAGAATAATCATGTTGGAGGTAAAACTTGACAAAAAAATCAGAGGTTGCATACTATAGTAATGATGTTTTAGATTCAAAATTATCCTTTTTATGTTCAATGTTACAAAAGTCTGTATTAGAAATACACATAGAGTTAAATACCTCTGAAAAATGCCTTCAGTTTCCCATGGCTGCTTTACATTTTTAGGTTTAAAAGTGTGAAAGACTGTATCAAGAATCATGGCAATTTACTGTTGCAGAGACACCATTGGCCATTAAAAATTCTAAATTTCAAAAACAACATTGCAAACAAAAATAAAAGAAGAAAATTATCTGAAAGTGCATCTGACTGAGTCCTTCCTGTCTTCTCTCATTCAATACCAAGAGTGCTTCTGGACCACCTGATCTTGTACTGCTGTAAGATGTGAGAAATGGACAATTGGTCTAAAATAGGTCACTGGGGAGGCTGAGAAAATCTGACATTTTTGGGTGTGAGGATGGCACTACATATTTAAGAATATTGTATAAGATTGCATGAAATAGTAGAAGATTAGGGATGCCACGTTTAAAATCTAGCATTATATTTTTAAATATTTACTGTCTTTTAATTCCATATTTTAAAAACTCAAGAGTATAATCAAGTGTAATTCTATACAGGATTTTATACATCTGTATAATTAACATATATATTAAGAGTTTCTTTTTAGAATACAAAACTTGAAGGCCTAATCAGTAACCAGCAAGTGCTAATTACACAATTTATATTTGACAGATAATACTTTGAAAAGCACCTGATTTTCAAAGCACTGAAAATTGAAAGCACAAATAGACTTTCAAGTAATACATCCAGTATCAGTTGCATTTTTGTGAGGGATAATTATTTTGAATACACTTCCTCACGGGTATATTTGTGTGTGTGCATGTAATACTGAAGGAAGGTAAATAAAACTAAAATTTCTCTTTTTTACCTCAGAATAAGCAAACATTTTTTGAATGTTTAAAATTATCACAGTAGGTCTGGACAAAAATGTGCAATACTGGTAAAAGTTTAGACTTTGATACCTTTGATATAATTCTGATTTGATGTATACAGAGGACTGTAACATCATGCTTTTGCCACACACCAAACAAGTTCCACCACTGCAGAGCACCTCAATATTTCTGCCTAATTTAAAAGGGAAAACAGTTCCCTTTTAGTAAAGACTCAGTACTGAGAAAACCCACAAGACTCAAAGCTCTCTCTTTTTCACCTTCCCCAGCTCCAGCTTGCTCTCCTCTCACCCTGGGGTCACGTGTCCTGACGAAAGACCTGCTCCAGCACGGGTTCCCTTGGGCCACAGCCTCTTTTGGGCATCTCCCTGCTCTGGGGTGGGCTCCTCTCTCTACCAGGACACCAGCACAGCCTTCCCATGGGCTCACAGCCTCCTTTGGGCATCTCCCTGCTCTGGGGTGGGCTCCTCTCTCTACCAGGACACCAGCACAGCCTTCCCATGGGCTCACAGCCTCCTTTGGGCACATCCCTGCTTCCAGGACCCCCCTGTGCTGCAGGGCACAGCTGCCTCTCCATGGCAGCACCAGGGGCTGCAGGGGAACCTCAGCTCCGGCACCCTGAGCACCTCCTGCCCCTCCTTCTGCACTGCCCTGCCTGTCTGCAGGGCTGCTCCTCTCACACATTCTCACTTTCTCTGGCCACAATTAATCCCACTCAGTATTTTTTTTCCCATTCTTCCATATGTTACCACAGAAGCATTATCATCATTCCTGATGGGCTTGGCCTTGCACCAGTGGCAGGTCCATCCTGGAGCTCTCATTGCCTTTGTGAGACAAGGGGGAAGCTTCTGGCAGCTTCTCACAGAAGCCAACCATGAAGCACCACTCACTTCCAAAAACTTCCCACACAAACTCAATACACCTTCCTTTTCCCATATGGATAAGGAATTCCCTGCTTATTTTTCATTGGCATGCTGTGGTAGTACCGGAATACTTTAATAAAATCTCAGAGGCTGATTATAGAGATTAGGAAAATCTTGACCCTTGTAAATCAGCACAACTGCCTCCAACCCTTTCACTACCTGATGAACCCTATCAAAATTAGCCTGTATTCCATCATAATACAATTTATTATCCAGAGAAGGACATGCCTATACTATGCTATTATAGGTGACATTACTCCACTAGACAAATTTTTCTCCATTGTTCCTTAGTGAAAAAATTCTACAGTTCACCAAGCACCAGAAGTCTGTTTTACCCACCCCAAAATACAAATTCTTGTTATTACCACAGATAAGAAAGTAAGAAAACCTTCCTGGGAACTCTGAAGCTCTGCAACAAGTGAGTACTGATAAATCTTATCTCCTATATTAAACATGCAGCATGTATCTCATTTTCAATATAATCCTAGACTAAGTATTATCAGTAAAAATAATGTGTTTACTCTCTTGATCCACTTCAATGACTTTGTTACAGAGGTAAATGGCATCTCATAGGAAATTCTGAGCAGAATGCTGTGAGATTTCTAAACCCAGCCCTTTTAATATTCCTTTCCAAGTTTTTTCAGCAGGTAGGTAATCTCCTACCTTTTTACACTTTAAAGTAGGCCAGAACCCAAGTCACTTTCAACTAGACAATACTCATATAGGCCAGTGCACAACAGTTTGTGCAGCCTGGAACCAGTAAAAATGGCATGAGAAAAATGAAAACAGGGAATGTATAAAAGGCAGTCATTGTGTCTCATTGCACAAGCTGCAGGTATTTTGTACTCCAGCCCTTAAAGGAACAAATTCAGCTTCAGTATATTGAAAGGACCCTGGATATAATTATCATTAATATGATAGCCTCTACCTTACAGACATTGACTGAGGACTCAGCAGGACTAAGAATGCAAACCAAACCAATTAATATGTGTTTAATAGCACAGGGATATCCATGGCTGGGAGTGGAATCAAATGGAACAGCATCACAAAATAGGGAAATGTGGGTGGCATGCTAAATTTACCTTTTTGTTAAGTGTAGAATGCCAGCATTTGGAAGCATGTGAAATGATGCACAAGTTTCCTGGACATTGTAGTCTTTTTTTATGGCTCTAGTGAGAAATCCATACTGGAGATTTTGGTAGCTTTCTTAAAGCCTAAGAAACAACACAATAATGAGGAACATTCAGACTTTTTCCAAATTGTCTTCAGTCTTGCTTTCTCTGAATTTGCAACACCTGAATCAGCTCTCACTAGCCAAAGCCTGAAACCAGTATTCATGTGCACCTATTTTGAAGCAGGTCATCTGTCTCCAGCTTTGCAATTAATAATTGGTAATTCATGACTGACTCTAAGCATTATAATCATACAAAAAGAAAAGTTTCAGAGTACCCTTAAGTTCTACTCCTGATTAAATGATTATTCTCTGGTAAGATACTGGCCAGTTCAATAACTGATATGAATTTTACATTATGCAGTTTTGCAATATTGCATTTTGCACCAACTTTAGTGAGACTGCTGGAGCCTGGCAAATTCTGCAATTCAAGTCCTAAACCTTTTGAACTTTTACTCCTAAATTTTCTTGGTCATTTCTGATTTTAAGGTCAAAGTGCCAACATTTAAAGTTGCAAGATTTCTATTTTGTCACTGTCTATCTGGAGATAGACATGAGCACAGTAACACCACACCAGGAGAAACTTCCAAACACTTCAAATCAGAAACCCTCCTGGAAGAGACATTGCCTACATGTTTCCTTCTACAGCTATAAAACATCTACACTTTCTAAACCAAGCCTTTAGTAAAACTGCTTGTCAATGTGAGATTCCTCTCATCAGCTGATATAAGCACAGTTCTGGAATACAGGATAAATTTAAAAAAGAAAAAAAGAAAAACTGTGACCTACACCCTCTGGTCCGCAGTGTTATGAAAAGTTGCACTTTTGTAAATTTGCACAAGAATTCACCTTTTCCAAGACTAAATTCAGTATCCTCTGTAGTTCCCTAGCTCTGTAAAAGCAGTCTGAAAGAACTGGCATGCTACTGCACTTGCACTGTATTAATTATAAATCAAAGCACTCCCATAGTATCTTCCACTTTAGAAGCTCATGTTCCACCAGCAGTGGTTTCCCTGTGTACAAGATATTCTGGGAATAAGAACTATCAAATTTCCAAAACCTCAGCTGCTGGTATAATGGTTATTTTTACCTATTTTCATTGCTTTTCTGTAATCACTTTCTAATGATTTAAAAATCTTCTGGCTTTGTTTGACAGAAAGGCAAAGCTGCTGCACTATCAGATCACCAGCCTGCCTCTGGCAGGCAGCCAATAATAAGTTTCTTTACAAGTACTGGTAAAATTTTGTTTCCTTTTATGACTAACAAAACTGTGAAACAAGTTTCTGAACTAGGCCAACAATTATACAGCCAATTTGTATAAAGTTTTGTCTTTGATTCCTTGCAAGGCTTCAACCAGCGCTGGAGACTGATGAGCATTAACCTCACACCAGGCTCAATTCAGGGACTGAAACAGCCATAAATGCATTTTCTATTTGATTCATCACTGGCCTGCACATCACACACTGGGTTTATGGAGGCTCAATGGTTATTAAATGCTACAGTTCTGCGTGTTTGGGGCAATGAAGATCCTTAATTTGATATTTGTGACAAACTAAGGTTGAGGTTCTTTAATCCCTTTGGTCCATGTGTGGATCTTTAACACATTAAGAACCTTAATTGCACATTATCCCAATGTCTTCTCTAGTTACAATTCTATCATTAACACAAAATTATACTGAATATTTCTAATCTAATGAGGCTATAAAATCACTAGGATTCTATAATGTGAAAAAAATTTCTCTGGACCTTAGCTAGTTTGTAGATAAGATGAATACTTAATACTTCACTGAATTCTAGACACATGAGTATAAATGTCAACATTATTTGTTATATAGATCTATACCCTTAATTGTAATGAATTTTTAATGCTAAGAATACTGGGTATCAATGAATTGCAAAATTTAATTTTGTATTAAATTCTGAAGGCATCCTTCATTTAATGCTAGGTTGCTGGTGAAGTGATCCAGGTGGTGGTTTTTAATTTCAGATGCTTTTCTCTGCATATTGAGGTCTGTTGATTCATCAGTTTATAACTATTGGTCATAATGACTTTTTTTAAGGCAAGGAATTCCCACTTCAAATTTAAATTCCAGATGTGGAGTCTCCTTCTCTGGAGATATTCAAATCCTGCCTGCATATTATCCTGTGCAACCTGCTCTGGGTGACCCTGCTTTGTGCCTGAATAATGAAAGTAAGAATACAGTATAAAATGTATTTCAGATAAAGTTGAGTCAATTTTTTTGAGAAAAACTTCTCTCAAAATGGATACTGACAATTAAAGTGCAAAAAGTTATCCCATTTTGCCAAACAAAATCATTTGCAGAAAATGAAACCACATATTAATTTAAAGAAAGGTAAATACAGCAAGTAGCTACAGCAGTTATAGTAAAATGTCAATGTGCAGAATTTGCTGCAGCATCCTTTATTAATATTGCAAATACCTAAGTGTTTAAAAGTAAAACTTCTAGATGTATTACCAGGTAGACTGCATAATGAGATCCCAGAAAGGACATAAGGAATTTTCTATTCCTTCAGCTTTCCTGGTATGTCAAAAGTGTAACTTGTTCTCCCTTGCTCTCAATAGAATAAAATTATTTAATTAAAGAGAACCGTTTAGCAGAGAGCCCATGGTAAGGACAGCACGGGGGTGAGGTCCTCCTTCCATCTAAATAATCCAACATGCCCCATGTGTCTCTGAAAGCCCTCATGAGTTCATGCTAGATATCAGCGTTTTTAGGATTCCCACTCTGGAGATTCAGACCTGCAATTGAACAGAGAACAGAACACATCTTGTGTGTGGAAATAACAGTGATAACGAGATGCAGCCCTGGAAATCGCCCTGTGTGTGAAGCTGGGAGTGACCCTCATGGGCAGCAGCTCTGTCCTCTCCCCTCCTGCTCTGATATCCTGGGCAGCCTCGCTCAGAGCCAGTCCTGGCTCTGCAGCCTGACAAACACACAACTACAAGCAGTTTTAATCCTGCACAAAGTGGGTTCATCATAAAATCACTTTGATTTCCTTACACTACATCTGACTTAAGCCTTCATTAATTCTAAGAAAATCAGTAGGTGATTAAAGCAATTAGCACATTTTGATTTTTCACGGCTCTGTAGCTACTTTTAAGCTGCATGTGATCTATCATCAACTTGGCATTTTGTTGCAACTGAAAAATGATCTAAGCCTCAATAATCACAGCCATATGATTGCAAGCAATCAGAAATCAGGTGAGTTACAACAAAAAATTATGATTCACACAAGATTAACACATTGTATTACCGTGCTCTTTACTAGGAATGGGTATTGATATCCGAACAGAGGGATACAGGGGTTTACACTGTAAAGTTATTTATTCTTAATGCACCCATCTAATCTGATTATTTATAACACTGCTGCTAGATAAGTTTATTTTACTCATGTAGTTCAGCCTAGTATTTTGAGTAGAAGGTCACAAGTTAGAAGAACCTTGCTGATGAAGGTAAAATGTTGCCCTAACATAAAACTGCTCTTCCTGTTCTATCCATTAATTGCTGTTAGATATGCTTCCCTAATGATACGCTAAAACAAATTCTATGGATTTTTCCTCCTCACTGCAGATGGAGAGAGATCTCTGCCACAATTCTCTGAAGCAATACATTTACATACATAGCAAGTCTCATTAATTTTCATTTTCATGATTCAAGACAAACTGACATTTTTCTCTTCACTAGTTAAGTAAATTCTTTTCACAGTATTTCAAAGGCTGTTTCTAGCCCGTGTTTTTTTCAGCGCATTAAAGTTTTCTAGTGTTTGAGGTTGACAAGCATTAGTATCCAGACATTTACATTGCAGACAAGCCATTCATAATAAAAAGTTTCAAATCAAACCTCAGAAGCTGGGACAGGGTATTTTTTAATCACTAAACCAGACTTACACAATCAGACTTAAAAAGATAGGGAGAAAAAAAAAATCAGAGTAGTTATGATTTGAACTTAAGAGAGAAAAATCATGCAAATAAAGACCAGGCTTAGTATAACCAGCATCTGATAGGACACCCAAATGCATCTCCTACAGTGGAGATTTTTAATATATTAATTACCTTGGGTGGAAGCCATACATCTGTTAAAAGACCTGAGAGCACCAACATGCCTTTTTTTGTTCAAAGAGCTTCTCTATATTCTATTCCCTTCTGTGCTCAGGCATCTATCAGAGACCTCAGCCTGCTCCAATAAAATTAAAAGTACTGTTGGCCACTATTTGACTGTGGCAGTTTTCTAAACTAAAAGGCCATGCTTTGAGTCAAATATGGATAGGGAAGAATTCCCCATCACTCCTTCCCCAAATGAAAACTGAATCTCTAAGCTTTTCTCATTAGCCAAAAGAGGTTTTAATTTAAAACCTTGGAGACAGTGAAAAATACTTAAATCCAGCCTCTTTTCCTGATTTCCTCTGGGATTTAAGGCAGGCTGTGTAATCCAGCTGCTCTAATTAGCACAGCAAACTGCAGTTTTGCTTATAAGAAGAAACAAATTAAAACTTTATTCTTCTGTTTCTCAGTAAACTGTATTCCCCAAATAAAATAAAATCTCAGAAGAGTAGTAAAGCTAGAATACATTTCACATAACTTTAGTTTGACAAAAACAAGAAAAAGGTTTCCACCTTTTCATAATTTACCAGCTTGATTTTTCATTGATATTAATTTTCTGTTAGTTTCAATCAAACAGTCATGGAAACACATGACAAATTGTACTAGTAACAATTACTAGGTAATTGTATTAGTAAAGGTCTAAAAGAAATAGGTCACACACATGAAAATATTTCCTTTTAGAAAAATAATAGCAGCTATTTAATATGCACTTCTCAAGCCCATTCAGCTCATAGCACACCTCTTGTGTTTTCTTTGAGATTCCTGATTTAGAGCAATATTTTTAATGAATCTAGATTTGGAAGTACACCTTACAACTCCAGAGGCTTAAGTGGTTTTAAAAATTAAGGTAAATATAACTTACTGAGTACACAATAGTTTCTATTCAACTAATTCAAAGTCAAACCATATTAATTCTGGAATGCAAAATAAATGTATTACTCTTCATACAGCTTTTGCCATTGTTGTGTGTTGAATCCTGGCTGGACTCCATATGCCCACCCAAAGCTCCTCTATCACTCCCCTCCTCAGCTGCACACGGGAGACAAAAGACAAAATGGCTTGTGGATCAAAAAACAGTCAGGAAAACCATCACCAACTACCATCACAGGTAAAATGGAGCCAGCCTGGGGAAATTTATTACCAGTCAAATCTTAAGAAGACCTTCTCTCCCCCCTCCCCACTTCTTCCTGGCTCAGCTTCACTCCTGATTTCTCTACCTCCTCCCCTCCAGTGGCACAGCAGGACAAGGAATGGGAGTTGTGCTCAGTTCATCACACATTGCTCTTGCCACTTCTGTCTCCAAGGGAAGAGGACTCCTCAGACTCTTGCCCCTGCTGCAGTGTGGGTCCTTTCCTTCAGGAGCAGAGTGCTGCAGGGTGGGGTTGCAGGGGGATATCTGTTCCCCATGGGCTGCACAGACTGTTCCCCCTCCAGGGGACTCTTTGGCACCTGGAGCACCTCCTTCCCCTCTTTCTGCACTGGCCAGTGTCTGCAGGGTGTTTCACTCATTCTCACTGCCTCTTTCAGGCTGCAGGTGTTTGTGCAGAGTAAATTTGCCCCTTCCTGAACACATAATCCCAGAGGCACCACCAGCATCACTGCTGGGCTCAGCCTTGGCCAGCTCTGTCAGACACAGGGGAAGCTGCTGGAAACCACCCCTGCAGCCCCCGCTGCCAAAATTTTGCCACACAAACACAGGACAAAGTCCTCTTACAGTCACACATACACATGTACATTTCTGAAGATAAAAGAAAGGAGATGAGAAGGCAGAGACTTCAGCCTCAAAGACACATTCACCTGCTGGTGTTGGGGAACAACCACCATGAAGAGAGTATTAAAAGACATTTCTCTACACTGCTGGAAGAGTAGTGGCTCACAACAGCTCTCTACATTCTTTGTGTATGCATATATATGCACACACACAAATATACACATTTACATCCACAATGGGAGGGGGTGGGAGAATCATTTCCCATTCTCCTCTGAGCATGGAGAGTGAAAGTACTCTGACAATACAATTTGAAAATAAGAATTGCCCTTTTCAAATCAAATGCAAGTAAAATACATTTTTGTCAGTCATCTAGAAATAGCAGTTCAATAAAGCCTACAAGTGAAAGACACATTAAACATTCAGCTGAATGGCAAGTTATGCCCTGACATAAAACCAAGAAAGAGTCAAAGTGAATTTATAGATCCAGTTTTCCTCTACATTCTTTCTTCAAATAAAATGTCAGGGTTTGATTTTATATTAAAAAAAAGACACTGTCAATACAAGAGCAAGAAATTCTGACTATGGCAGCCTGAAGCAAGATACCTCACAGGCTTCTTGACAGTGCCTAATGGGTGAGACATCCAGTGCTGCCTGCACCAACACCTTCCCTCCTTTCTCCATTGTACCTGCTATTCTTCACCTCCTTATATTGAAAGCAAAAGCTAGATCAAATAAAGGATTTAGGGTCTTAGAAGTTAAGTTCTGTAGTAATTACTATTTCAGTCCCATGGCACCCAAAAGGGGTGGCAGAGCCCTGGCCAGGTCCTGCCTGGAAAGCATCTGGGGTAGGTGAGCTCAGCCCCGCCAGGAGATGGACACGAGGTCACTTCAGAGTCAGGTGCCTACAGCATCCACATGACCACATCCAGCACAGCAAAATCTGAGCTGGGTTGAAGAATTGTGTGTTCTCACCCCTCACTCAGAGCTGGAGCTTTTCAGAGGGCAAACCTGAGCTCTGCTGGTGCATTCCCAGGAGGCCCAGCCGGACCCATGGGTGCCTGTCCTTGCTGACACTGAGCTCCAGCATCACCCCAAGGAGTTCACACAGCCTCTGGGTTTGTGGCTGGCCTCAGGCAGCTGGCCCAGCAGGCAGGACATCTCTGAGGCACAGAGCACTGGCTCAGCCAGGGACAGAGTGGTTCACAGGGCTGCAGAAAACTCACTCTTAGCACCATTGCCAAAGGGAGCAAAGGCTCAGCCACCATGTGCTTGGAAGTGGGTCAGGAAGGAGCCTGCCAAGGCAACAAGAATAGACAGACCTGCTTACAGCATCTTCCTCCACGTGCACTTTCCAAACTTTCATCAGTACCACTGAGGGCAGTGCCAACCATCTATTGTCCAGAAACTGGAAGAAATAGTCCCCATCTTTCCCACTGGAGCCAACAGCAGGCTCTGTAAGCCTGAACCCTGGGCAAAAAAAGTTGGGAGGAACGAGTCTTAAGTTAGCATTTCTACTCCCAGAGCTGTTTCCCAGAGCAATTTGCATTAAATTTTACAGTAAATCTAAAGCCTGAGACTGCCATGGCCTACAAAACATGAGTTTGAGTGATATTCTGACTGATCTAGAATACTTTTATTCCAACAGTGACTGAAATTTATTATAAGAATAGATATTTTATTAGCTTTGTAGGTGCTACCACATTAATGCACGCCAGGAGGGAAGCCCATATAATTAAAATTTTATGAATATAAAATTAGTAGAAACTCAATTATGAGGCACTTCATGAACAGAAGAAAACAAATAACACAGAAAAACAGTGTGAATATCCTGATAGTAAAACAGTACTCAATTTAACATCCATTATTTTATTAATGACATAACATGGCAAATGTAGGTCTCCCAAGTAGTTTGGTTTAGACTGACCTAATAAATTATTTGTCAGTGTAAGAAGATTGTTTCTTAATTCATAAGCAATTCCACACACATTTATAGAAAAACCCCACTGAGATCAGTGGAAGCAAGAGTAATCTCAGCTGACTATATCATCTTTACTGCAAGGAATGTGCATCCTGTACCACAAAGGCAGGATGAAGATGGGAGTAACCTTACATTAGTTATGAAGCTTTATAAACAAGTACTTAAAAAAAATCTCAGCCAAGAACACAAGGATTCTTCTGTACCACTAGGACAGAATTAAAGAAAATATTAAAATTACAGTCTAGGAGAGATTAACTCTATTTGACCACCATTTAACCACTATTAATCACCAGTTACAGCTGACCAACAAACAAGTGTCTCTGTAAGGAAAAGAAGCAGGAATTGAGGTGGTAACTATCATCTAAGTGCCACTTCTACAATAAAGTTAAGCACTATGGAATTAATTTCAAATATATAGATTTGTGATTCTCCTCACTTAACTCACTCCTTCGTTGATTTTTTTACAATATAGTCTTCTATTAAATGTGGAAGTTATTAATGACTGAAATAAATCAATCCTTTTGTGTATCCTACAGTAATACAAAGTATCACCCTCATTTGGATGTCACATCAAAATAAAGCACCATACCAGAAATTCTCCAAGCTTCACTGCCTACTTTTTTAATCTTCTCTCTCTGTTCTCTCTTCCTCTATTCAACAGGAAAATGAATGAGAAAATATGGCCTACATCATCATTCATTTTCAGCTGAGTGATTCTGATCTTTTTGGTTACTAAAGCCTGACCCAAACCCCACCAAAATCAATAGCAATCTGTCCAGTCACATGCACTGGTGCTTCACATATTGACCAATTCCTTCAGCAGTGGTTAAACTGTTTATACATGAGATACCAGAAAACCACAGTCTTAACTCTCATAATTTATGAAATTTTCTACTCTTAAATGCATTTATCTGCTGATAAAATTCATTTGATGAGATCTTATTACACAGCAGCTAATGGAGTACTAGAAATGGCAACTTTCTCATTTCCTTATTGATTTTCCCTCTTTCAGCTCTCAAGCAAGTGCTTCTCAGCATGCTCAACTTCCCTATTTGGAAAGTCAATTACCAGCCACTTTCTCCTGATGTTAAAGCACTAACAGAACAGAAGGGAAGGGAAGAAGAACAACAATGGTGGTGTTTTCCTTTATTTTAAAACATCTTGATAAAAAATAGTGTTGGCAAAGATATAATCAAAATCAGAACTCAGTTTCTAATCCACAGAAGCAGGATTTTTGTATATCCCTCATTTACTTCATACCTAACAAGATTCATTAGTTACACCACTGGTATCTGTGCTGCTGTTGTACTATGTTTGTATGCATTGCCACTGATTGCCACTGCAGACAGGTAAAATGAGACCCTGCAGAAATCATTTTAGAACATCTATTTTTCCCTTTCAATTCCTGACCCTACATAGCCAGACAATTTCTCTTGAAAACCTGCGTTCCCTGTGCAATTTTGCAAAACAATAATGCTAAGACAAATGTAACTCAAGGTACTTTTAATCTAAATGCCAGCACTAAGTGTTTTATCAATTGCTATAAATAACCTTCAAGAGCAGGAATAGATTTTTAAATTTCAAGAGTACTGAAAATTGGACAAAACAACACATTTTAAGTATCAGCTCAAAGTAAGTTTACTGTCTATGGAAAAATTTCAGATACAAATAACACATTTTTATTGTCAGAAACAAGATAGGAAAGTATTTCTTGTTCCATAGGAAAAATAATAATGCTAACATAAAGAGAAAAATGCTTGTCTTAGAAAGGGTCTATATTTTTGCCTACATAATGAAATTGTAGCATTAATTACTAGAAATTCTCAAGTCTCTAACTAAGCATATTCCATAACAAAGTTAATCACTTATGTCATGGAAATTGCTGGTTGCCCACATACCCAAACCCTCTGTGTCCTCCATTTTAATCACTGTTTTATTTACTTAGAGAAGTGAAGAAAAGATGCAGGATTGCACAAATGCATTGTCCTCCCCTGCCTCCCCAGGTTTTCACTTACCTATAAAATGATAAAACGCAACAGTCACACACAAATCTGACCATGAGCTAATCTTGCAACTGTGAGCCTGAACAAAACCTTCCAAACTTTCTTCTGCGCCAAGAAAAGGTGGAAGAGTACCAGGTTTTGAGCAAACTTATACATTTGGGGATCTCTTACACATGCAGTGCCAAATGACAGGGTTGGGAGGCCATCTGCTGCAGGCTCCACATTTTGAAGCTTTGGCTGGCAGAGACCAAACTGAGCTCACATGGTATGAAAAGTGCATCATATATTCCAATATTTACAAAGGATTTCCTGACACAGGGCTCTGTTTCCCCTTTCATAAAGCAGATGCTGCTGCCTGAAAGCTGAAGCTAGTAATGGCAAAAAACTCTACCATCAAATCCAACCCAACACCTGAGCAAACTGGCAAGCAGACTGCAAAGATCTGATCATCTTCATTGAAAATTCACTGTCTCTTGAATGATAAAGATTATTTCTAACCTTTGATAATAAGCTTTTTTGAGGCAGCATGATCACACTGTTGCTTCTTATGGGCAGCTGATACAAATTATCATCAAGAAACTATTTAAGAGGCATTGCAGCACTTTCTCTATTGAAAAACACGACCTCTGATGACAAGCAACTGTAATTACATACTTCAGCCTGATTTCAGGGCTGAACAAAAGAGAAACTTATGATAAACTCCCACGCTGCCAAACAAGCTATACAATATATCATTAGTGAAAGTAAAACTGGTACAGTTCAAATGGGGCAAAATCTTTGCAAAGAGTGCTGAGCTTTCCAAACAGTAGCAGCTTGTGTTCTTTGTGCCTCATGTCTAATCAGTAATTTGTGGGCTTGGTGCTTTCCTGACAGCTGGTATGTGGACACAAGATCAAAAACTGTAGGTGTAAACAACATAAGATTTGTTAGAAATGAGATTCCAGCAAAACTACCTCTGCAAAAGGAAACTAAAAGCTTATGTTGCAGTTTTTGTTTGGAAGGCAAATCATGCTGAATCTGCATGAACTCATTAAATCCATACCACTGGATATAGATTTATCCCTCACCAGGCATTCTTTACGTATTTCCAAATTAAACATCCTCTCCCAAGTGTACAAAGAATCCCTGTCACCAAAAAAAATTTTCTTTTATGCTGCTTGGAAAAATAGCTTGAGAAGTTTCTGTAGTTCCACATTTGGTCTTACGCTTTCAGGTTAGACAGCTCTGCTGTTTCTTGTTGAAGTTTTGGTCCGTGTTTACATTATGAAATTACTCAGAGAAAAAGAGTAGAGAGGCAGACAGAAAAAGAAAAATAAAAACCAGAACCAGATCAATATAGCAGACCATACCCAAGATCTGCGTGTGGTTACAAGCATGGAACACAACACCAACAGAAGAAAGCAATAATGATGTCCAGTCCACAGGATCTCCAGAAAATTCTTGAAGTTACACATCTTCTGCTCAATAGTCACAGTAGTGAGGTGGCAGCTGCAAAGTTTGGAACTGGAGAACAGGAGCCAGCTTAGACTGCTTTGATGATTCTCTTCATTGCAAAATGTCAGCAGAGGTGGTTTTAACCAAATATCTGGCAATGCATTCCCACCTGAGCTCACGGATTGAACACAATAAGCACAGTTAATCCACCCAGAACTGGTCTTATAACAGCACTTTGCTTCACTATTTCAGAAAGACAGGTCAGATGTTGCCACACTTCCCCCACCAACCCCTCTGTAACTTTCTGAACCAATATCAGTAACAGTTCTTCATCTCAACCTCTTCCCTAAGTCCAGCAGTTCAATAAACACTGCAAACACAAAAAATTCTAAGACGTTCTGTCTCTCTGTTGGTAACTCCTCAGCATCTCAGTCCCACTGTTCTGTATTTTCCTATAGCAGTCAGCTCAGTGTGTGTTTTTCCATGTGGAAGCAGTTGAGAACATGAACCTCATTAGGAGAAAAGTAATTTTTTTAACCAGACACACCAGAAGAACATTTCTGCTTGTCACACACCACTCAAATTCTCATCCTCTGTGGGCATAAGAGGACAGACAGCTGATAGCAACTGGCAGGTCAGCCAGGCAGACAGCTCATGTAGTGCTGAACACAGCAGCCCATATATAATGCTCAGTTACACTCAAGCCTTGCCCAACAATGAACTTCTCCTAAGTTTTCCACAAAATATAAATGTACAAGTAGTTTATACTTTTGTTTCTTAAGGTTTGGATCTTAATGTGAGCAATCCTAATCTGCAGGAGGCTCATATGGACTACAGACATATGAACTACACACACATAGTGTGCATACATACATACTTTCAATTATAAAGTGCAAAAAAAGTTTATTCCCCAGATCTGTAACAATCATAACCCGGTCCTACACTGAATCTGAGTAATACGGGTTTGCTCACAAATGTTCAGAGACATTATTTTAGAGATATGTCAGTGCTAATGTAACTGAATTTTCAATCTTTCAATATGCATTACTATAAGCAATTTTCAGCAGTAAACTTAGTATTATAATAAAGGTTTTCATTTCATGTCTACAACACCAAATTAAATTTTGGCTTGTAACCAAAAGCATGTACTGTCTTAGTATCCAATCCCTATGTTTTGTGAAGCAAGATGATAAACCTCACACAGAAACTGTTTCTTTTACAAATAATACCAGCTAATATTTTTTTTTAATTTTCAATTACAACATTGAAAATTAATGATTGCAATATTAATACTGATTTTTCTCTGCCCCATTAGATACTGGTACAACTACTCCTTTATGAAACCTTGCTTAATATTATTGATATCAAATTATAATAAAGTTCCATGTACTAAGCAGATGTGTAATCAGTAGAACAGAGCAACCCTGACTGTGGCATTCATCAATTTAATCAGCCTTTTGCTGCTGTAAATTATGAATCTATATTTCTCCATTTATTTCTCCTTCATTTAGAATTGTTAATCATCATAAACATTTCTCAAAAGGCTGAAGAGAAGACCTAATTCATTTACTTGCTTAAGGACCTTCCCATTCACTTACCTCTGAAATCTAGAATCCCATTCACTCTTGCAACCTTTAAATCACATTTCTCCCATAGCATACAACCTGACAGATGTCAGTCTCAGCTCAAGATGAAAGCAGAGATGTGTAAAGCACAGATGAAATATTTTGACAGGTCTGTCCCTAAAAGACTCCCTGGTATCTATGTCTCACTGGAGTCAGCACCGTTAGGGTACCACATGCCATGCTTTCCACAGAAGTGTTTTGAGGCTAGCACAGAGTCTGGTGGATTTAAAAAACCAACCTTCAGCTGATTCTGCCTGGCAATTGCACATTCCCCCACTGAGAATTCAGTCCAGCTCTGGACTGGAATGGCACAGTTTTACACAAGTCAGTTCTTCCAACCCTGATAGAGAAATGTGTTCATTACACCACCTAATTTTTTATCCTTCTTTGCTACTGAAGCTGCTGTTGCCCCTAAAGCCAAGTTCGCAGTCATAAATAAGAAATACATACTCTATGCCTAATACCTATATTCAAGCTTATCATATCCACATGGCCTATAATGAAACACTGCAAAATGGCCATGGAGAGGTTACCAGAGATATGCACAGAGCTCTGCACCTTTACTTGGCCTCAGTTTTTCTCAAATTATCTTCTTGTGCTTCTTTTATAAAGCCATTTTAGGCATTTTGGGCTGCTAATGCCTAAATGAGGGGCTTGGGTTTAATGCTACCTCTACCCAACACCTATAAAGAGACAGTAGCTGTGACTTACTGGAGAACATTTATGTGGATCTACACTGCTGACAGGAGCACAAGAAAAGGAAGCTTTAGAAAAATGTATCAGAAATTACTAAGGAAGACATTAATAAGACAATTTATTCTGCCTTATGTCAGGAGAACAGCAGACCTCAAAAATTTGTTTTCTGCCATTCTGTAACATTTACTATGTTAAAAAAAAAGAGCTCTTTTATAGAATTTATTCCATGCAGTGAGTATTCCATGGATGGGAGGTATTTCTGAGTCCCCAAATGAAAAGATAATTCTTATTCTTCAAGATGTCATCCAATGGTGCTATTTGCAATGAAAAAAGCTCCAACAAATGCCTAATACCCAAGTTTAAGTCCCTTCCTAAGCATGGTAAGAACTAACCATTCTTTTTTAAGTGTATCACTGGATGAATGAAGATTTTTTTTTAAACATTTACAGCACACAGCTATGCCTCTTATGGCTGAATTCATGATTGCACTGGTAAAATATAACATGGAGTTGAAAGTAGGTCAGGGCAGGTCCTCAATCCAACTCAAACTTTTTCAGGACTATGGACAGGTAATTAGCGAAATGTTCTGTAACATCTTAATTAGGATATTATTTCATCACAATCATTCCTTATGAACCTACAACACATTTTCTTTGCAACTTAAAACTATCAGTAACCCTTGCTGAGAAACAAACCACAATTAGATTTAGAGTTTGATTAGGCATTTAACTACCAAGCTGCAAAACAGAAAAAAAACTCAGTCTTCAAAAAATAAGACCACACAACATTATGGGAAAAGAAGAAAAAAGTGGAAGAGCAAAGAATATTTTTTCTTACAAAAATGGTAACAGGGAAAGTGTTATAAATTTTTCTGTGTTTTACTACAACAATTTGGCTCATGAAATTCACGGAGCTACATCCTCAGAAATCACAAACTAATATTGGCAATATGTTAGGAAGGCCTGAAAACATGTCCTTGTCTATAGAAATGTGGCTGCTGTCTCCTCCATTTCTATACATCCAGTTGCTAAGACACAACTCAGAGCACTTCTTTCCCTGGTGGAGAACAGCCAGTCAATACTCATGCCTGAGAAAATAAAAGCCAAGAAAATATCCCAAGGCATATTTCATTAAAGCATGTATTAATCACTCCATTTTTAAATAACAACATATATTCAAAGAAGAACTTCTGAATAAAACACACGGAATTTGCAGGCTATGCTTATATTTCTTTTGAATTAAAAGAAACTTGTATTTCTCTAAGGAATACTCAAAGTTATTTTACCCCAACTCAACACTTCCCTGGCTCTCAGTCTCATCTCTCCTTCACCCAGAACACATGTTTAATTTCTGGAACTAAGAGTTTGTCTTTGTGAAGTTCTTCAGGAAAATATAACTAGATAATACATAATTACATTTAAATAATTTTATATAATTTGATTTCTAACAACTCATTTATGGGATAATATGGCCCTCACACTGCAGAATCAATGCAGCTCACAAATTAGTAGTGGATTTCATCTTTGCAATGTCTCAGCAAAGCATTATATACAGGAGCAGCTGAAGGAAAGTGTCACTTAAATTACTTGCTGCAGCAGCACAGAAAGTCTGTAATTGATCCACAAATGTAATTGGAATCCTGAGTCAATATTCACTGTCCAAACCTCAAGTATTTCTTTCACAGTAGATAAAACAGGACAGAATTTGGCCATTGGACCCACTTTCCACCATATAAAAAATGAAATGTATCACAATCTAGCTCCTCTTCACTAGGGCACTTCCTACAAGTTTATATGCCACTAGGTTTGCTTACTCCAGATAGAATAACAAATAAAAATGGGAATTGTTTTGTACAACTGCTATTTATCAGTGAAATCTTTGCAGTTTTAAAGAATCAGAAATATCTACTGATTTAACACCAAATGAGTTGCTATCAACTGTTGTGGTTCGTTTGCGTTTGTTCTGTTCACCGCCACTGTTCATGTTGAAAGGTCCTGTCCCAATCCCAGTTAACTGTCAATCCCCAAACCCCTCCCCAGTTGCTATGGTTATCACATGTATCCTTTTTGTTCTCCACCCCCGGTTGCCTGCCTGTCACTCGGCTCCCCTGCCTCCTTTTCTAGAAGCTTCTGGCCAGGGTGTCGGGTGATTGGCTCAGGGGCCGGGGCCCCTCCCTTAGTTGTACATGGTTGGTTTTATCGTTATGTCAATCCCCAATGTATCCTTCCCTTCCCTCTCCTGATTTGTTACCCCTCACCCCTCCCATCTCCTTTAAAACCCGGGGTTTTCCTCACCTCGGGGCTCTCAGTTCTCCCCTCCCTGCCCTATCCTCCGGTTCCATTGGGAGTGTTTGGTCCCCCGGGACCTAATAAACCTGATCATACTAAAGAGACTGAGAGACGCCTCTTCTTCCTGCGGCTCGGAGTTTTCAGCGGCCACCGTCCGGAGGCAGTTTGGTGCCTCAGGCGCAGTACCCGGCTTCGTGCTGGGGAAGCGCCCCTTTGGCTGGAGGCGGGCTGGGTATTCTAGCCTGGGCGTGTTTTCCATCGGCCACACCGCTCCAATCAACATTAGCTGAATTACTGCTGCTTTACAATTACTTCTGGTTTAATCAAATTTCCATTGAAATTTAGATTCATCAAGGAGACCTGAATCCACTAAATCCTTACCAAAATTTTCTGACATCCCTAGTTAATTAACACACATTTCCTTCAAGCATCCTGATTTTGAGTCTATGTATAAAGATTTTTATCCAATTGTCAACTGAAAATTCTCAATAAAGATGCCAGAAAGAGAAACAACATCAGCTAAAAACCACAACTCACTCTGACAAATTACTAAGCTTACTACAGTAAGAAATAATAAAAGTTATTTCATAGGAAAGTCAGATTATCCTTAGCCCTTTATAAGACACTCATAAGTCTTCAGCAGACCTAAATGAACAGCAACAACAAAAAAGACACAATATAATATATCCAGTGATAGCTCAGAATGCTTTTAAAGCCTTCCTGAGTAGTTTCTATAAAAATCAAAGCTCCTCAAAATGAAGAGTTCAAACTTTTGGAAGAAGGATAGCTACAACAACCAAGGAAAATGTGAAACACTTGAGCCTTTAAAAGGTCACCTCCCTACATACACAACTGAATATTCCTTTAGCATGACCCCTTGCAAGAAGCAGAAACTGTTTGACATGAAAACTGGAGGCAGTGATGAATAGACAGGTTTTTGAGCACAGTTTGGAGTAGCCAGTATTTACAAAAACTTGGCAGAAATAAGATGGCCAAAATGCTAGGACAACTCCTAACATACTACTGTCTATTGAAAAGGAAAAGTTGAAGTGTCATAGTCTTGATCAAAACATTTTCATCAAACTTTGCAGGCTGATTTATTCAACAGTGACTAATTCTCCTCAGGGGCTTCCAGTTCTAGAACACAAGAAATGTTTTCATATGCTTAGAAAAAACAGAATAGCCCTTATTCTGTACACAAAGCTCTTCATCTTCCCAGTTACAACTGCTTTTATATATAAAAGGATGGAGCTTAAGGCTATGCAGTTTCCTCCTGCTTGACATCCTTGGTAATTAGGTACCAGACTGACATCCCTGTAATATTTCCTGATAATGTGCTAATATTTGGCTCTTTGGCCTCACTGCCACTCTGAAATAAATCAGTTTGAAGACTGCCAGCAAGCTGTAGCATGGATCTCCTAACTGTGAACTCTGCTTCAGCAGAATTTCTGGTAGATTCTAAGTATATTTATAATGTATGACAAACTGGTGTCAGTGTTGGTTCCTAGTTAACTAAATACGATCTGGGGTTTTTTATGTCATACTTAAATATGGATACATCTAAAAACCAGTCAAATCCACTTTCATGCTTTGTGTTTTCTACTTTAGAAAGGAAAGCTATTGGTCTCCCTGCAAAATAAAACTGGTTATCATCCTTGCCCACCTTTCAGTTCTACTTTATGCTCATTTTTCATTCTAAAGAATGCCCTTAAAATGGCTACTCAGTGCTTATGTCACAACACTTACGTAAAGAAAACCCTATAGGGCTGATACCTTCTGGTGCTGCATCTGCATTTTCAGGGGTACATAAGTAGCTGATCTTGAATAATTTAAAAGTATCTCTTTTTTCCCCTGTCTAATCACTTCAGTTTAATTCATGAATTTTTAAGTGCAGGGTCATCGAGGCTTTTTAGTCTGGTGATGGATTTCTGGGCTTCATTTTGGAGAGAGGTTTTTTTTTCCCCCTAATAGTTCTTAAATTTATCCAAGTTTGCCTGCATCATACTCTGATCTTTTGCCTAATTAAGAAGAATAGCTTTGACTTCTAGACCACTAATTCCAGCCTGGGAAGCTCCAGCAGCAGCCTCAGTCATAGCAGTCAAATCTCATTGCCTCTTCTTCCAAGCTTCGTCATTGCTGTCAATCACATTCCTGCAGCAATAGCTTCACAAGTGGGATCTCTAGCTTTGGTTTGATGTATTTGGTGTAACTGAAAGGCTCATTTCTGTGTGCCACTGGCATCAAGCACAAAGACAAAGCACCAGGCACAAACAGCATTCCCAAACAGCAAGCACAAAGGGGCATTGAAGAGCTCAGGATCACTCAACAAATAAAAAAACTGCAATCAGAAATTGAGACAAAGTTTGTATTTATGGAGCATTTAAATTGCACCATGGAAGCTGAATTTAATTAACCTCATGCCCAGTGTGTCAGCAAATGGTCACACTGAGATAAAAAAAATCATGGATTTGAATTACTTAGCCACTCTGATCCCCTTCTGTTAAATAAAGACTCTCAAAATTGCCATTTCTTAAAAGTTTTTTTTGCTAAAAAAAATCCCTTGCTTGTCTCGAGATCTCTTTCCATGTGACAATGAGTATTATTCAAATAGACACAAATTAATGTTATTGCCTTGACAGAGAGTATGAAAAGAGCACAGAGAACATGATATGACACTGTCAGCGATGCAACAACCTTGCACTGCAAAAACAAGCAGCAAATAAATAAGTATTTGCAGGGGGCAGCCACTGTGACCCTGCAAAGGCACAATCAAACCCCATTACCCTCCGTGTGGTGCAGGTGCACTCACATTGCATCCACTCACAGGGCTTGTGCAGCCTTAAATATTTCCAGCACCTCAGAACAAAACTTGGCTTCAGTTTCAGGGAAATAGGCAAGAGAGATTACAGAGAGATGAAAGCTATTCAAATCCATCCATAGTTTTAACCAGCTCTTTAGTAAAATCAAGAATACTTTAAAACACTAAGATAAAAAGAGCTTTAATTTCTATGCATATTATAGACACATTGTTTGATTTGAACAAATTATACATGGACATTTCCAAGCTTTATTTAAGAGATTTTACCAGGTTCTTAATCTGAGGGAGGGAATTTGCATAAACACCAATACAAAGACCCAAGTTTTACATTTCTCAGCTATAGTTAATTATCATTCTTCAAAAAAGAAGTTTCTAAATTTTGGAAAAAGTCTGCTATTTAAACTGACATCTAACTAAAAAGCTCTTTTTTCTTAAATGGGAAATTAGTCCCCCTATTTGAAATGTTCAAAAATTAACATTTTTTTCATCTATTTATTCAAGTATAAGCATTCTTCTCTGAGTCCCAAAAAAAGCCCCAAAGAGAAGTAGAAAGTACTGAATTAAAAACAAAGCATTTTTTAAGTGAAAAAATAAAAAGGGAACAAATCAAAAGCAAGTAACTTTATTCTTTTGTCATGTCACCCACTCATAAAAAAAAAAAATCACATTTCTACTATGCTTGAAAAGTGAAGGTATCAAACAAGGAGAGGTTTTGGGAAGTCTGTGAAAGAAACATGAACAATACTCCCTAATAGACCTAAAAGACAAAAGCTACCAAACAGGAACAGCTGTTGTGACCTCTTTTCTCTAATTCAGAGATGGGAAATTTGCTTCCTAAAGACCCCCACCATGAGACAAGAGAAATATAAACAGTAGCAGGCAGAATTCTGCAGCTCTGACAGAGGAGAATGTGCACTAGAGCCAAAATTAAAGGAAGATCAAAGAAATAAAATTATTTGTGCTATTCGTGTGTATAATGGTTCATGTAGAAAACACTTTCTTTCCTCATTGTTTGGGAGCCGCTGTGATCCTCAGAATATTTTAGTGTTACCCATGTAGAAATGCAAGAACACACACAGCTGAATGCTTTCCTCTGTCACTCAGTGAAACACCTGGAATGCACAAAATGTATTTCAGCACATTTCCTTCTGTTTAACTTTTGTATTGGAACTTTCAGAAATGACAGAAGGATTATGAAGCACATAATGTCACAGTGCTCCCTTTTCTTCAAAAACATCTTGTCTCCCCAAGGGGTTTGATTTTTTACAGCATTTCATGTCTCATTATTGGTAGTTACTGGATCAAGAATTGAAGCACTTCATTTGACCAGTTCATTATGCTGCACTATTTAAAAGTTTTGGGGAGTTTCAGACTAAAACAGACAATAGGCAACAACAAAAACAACAAAAAAGCATAGTCAGAGCAACAACTACATACACTTCATGTCATTTCCTTGAGAACACTTGATCAAAGTAAAAAGAATAAAGGTTAAAAAACAACTGAAAAAACCAGGAGAAAAAAAAAATCAAAAACCCCTCAGAGCTACAGAGTGGTTTTTATTTAAATGAAAATGCACATTAAATATTTGCTTTAGTTGTGTTTTCTGTGTTCATAGTTTGATCATCACATCTCATGACTTTTCAGAGTAGTAAACAATCACTTTCCCATAGGAAGCAGTAATTTACATGTTATTTTGACATTTAAGATATAACAGTTAAAGTTCCCAATAGGCATAATTAGAGCAAAAAATGCACTAAAGTGAATAACCAGATAGCATTTGTGTATTGATATTTGAAGAAATAAAGTCCTAACCACAAGGGTACAACCAGTCTCAAGAAGTATTAAAGAGAAAAACCCCAGACAAACTCTTAACAGAAATGGTCAAAGAAATTTTTTGGGACTTATGCTTAGAAGCACATATCTTAACCTAGACTCCAGATAAAATTATCAAATTTCCTCATGGCACACCAGAATATAAATAACTTACTAAAAGCCCAACTTGCTGAATTAATGAATATATTGTTGAGAAAAAAAACTCATTGACATTAGGAGGATAATACAACACAGATCTAGAATAAATGTTGAGAAGACAAAGGGTTGGACTCACCAGTTCAAAAGTTCACCTCTAAGTCCTGTGATCTCACCTGATGCAATAACTGGTGTCAACTCTGCCAGTACATGATTACAATTTTATCTCTTGAAACTGCTCTACTGCATACAGAGCATATGGGTATCTGACCTAAGGAAAAAAAAGAGGCAAAAATAAAATAAAAATCAAAGTTTGACAGAAGATTCTCTAAATGAAATTATTTTGTGAGTCAGTAAAAGGTCATCCCTGTTGTGATTAATTAGGATCATGATATAATTACCCTTACAGAATCACACCATCTGTTCATAAGGGTCCTCACAGCTATTTTTCAATCCTTTTGTTTTTCACTAGTCTGGGTCTAATTTAGCAGAGTCTCTCCCCTCTAGTTCAAGCACAGCCCTCAGGGGGCTTTGCCAAGCAAGGGGAGCCCAAGGGGAGGTCAGGGCCCCCCCAGCAGCCCCCAGTTCACAGGGCAGCAGGGGATGGACCTGGACAGGACACAGGGCTTGGACTGAGCCTGCTGGGGAGCAGCTGAGGGAGCTGGGGGTAATCCTGGACTACAACAGGCTCAGGGGGATCACAGCACTCTCCAGAACTCCTGGAAAGGAACTTGTAACCAGGTGGGGGTCAGGCTCTTCTCCCAAACAATAGGACCTGCAGAAACACCCTCAAGTTGTGCCAGGAGAGGTTCAGGCTGGATATTGGCAAACATTCTTTCACTGAAAGTCAAGCACTGGAACAGGATGTCCAAGGAAGTGGCTGAGCCACAATCCATGGAGATACTTAAAAGATGTGTAGCTGTGGTACTTGGGGTTTGGATTGGTAGTTTGGTTAGCAGTTGGACTCAATCTTTAAAATCTTTTCCAACTTGAACTATTCTATGAAATATTAAGTACATAGTCAAACAAATATGTCATTCAGCAAGACTGATTAAAACTCAAAAAAGAAAATTAAACCTGCAGTTCACAGCAAAACAAAAATGCACAACAGCTATAAATAAAGCTACAAAATTATTAATCTGCATTGCTCTGAGTTACATATATCATTTTTCTGTAGTCTGAGATCCTCTACATTTTTCAAAGTTTAAGTCAAAGATGTTTTAAAGTTCCTTTTTCATCCATAATATTGTGTGCTAATATGTTAATATATTTTTGCTAAACCAAGATTAAGTGAAATGACTGATGATGGTGAACACTTATAAGTCTATTTTGACAAATGATTATATAGTCCCCAAGACAGCTTTATTTATAATACATGCCAGTTATGCCAGGTTTGTTCATATTGATTCCTTCTACTGGGTATGACAAGCAAAAAGAAGCAAGTGGTTTCAGTGAGATTCATTTAGCACAGGAGATTTCCATTGTTACTAAAAAAAGATTATTAAGGGATGGGTTTTTTTCTTAAATATTGTACAATAAGCTACTAACTCACTGCAACAACTCTGTAAAGAAATTCTTGTTGACTTTCCCATGATATATATACAATTCACATTTATCTAGGCTGAGGAGAAATCTTTAGGGTGTTGTCAGATTTGAAGAATATACTTTAAAGATACCCACTTCTTTTTCCCCTATTCTCATGTCTCTTTGATCTTATGTTGCTAAATTTGTCATTTTTCAGTCCCCAAATTTCCACATTTCTGCTTCAAAAACAGCTCACACTAAAATTAAGCTTAACTATTTAATGCATCTTTTTGACAGACTATCCATGTCTAATGGTAGCACCAAATTTACCATGATTTTCCTTCTCCCTCTCCAAGGAAAGTTAAAGGTTAACTGCTAAGATTTTTTTTCACATTGTAAATCCACATGGATGAGAGCTGCACACCTGCCACATGTCTCTTTTTACAAGGATTAAATAAGAGAAAAATACTAATCTCAGGTTTTCTACAGCAAAAGGTGTCAACTGGTACTGCACAGTACTATCATTGATATTATTCTACCTTCCCAATCTGCCTCCAGTTACTTCAATAGATGTTCTCAGTACAGCCAATGTCACCAGTGAACATCTAATTCATTTCCAATGTACAGACATGAAGCATTTTGAATACAGGAGAGGAAACTAAACTACCCAGCGAGAGGTTGTTAAGGTCATCCAAGTGTATCAGTTTTTCTTCATCTGAATTTAAGCACCTGCCACATATCAATTTGCCCAAGAGCAGGTAGAAAAGCTTTTATTTCATCTAAACTTCTGAAACAGAATTAATATTGTAGTGAAGGAACCTTTCTCCCTCCCCCCACAGGACATGAATACTGGCTCTTGCACACCAAGACTTAATGACTTCTAAACACTTTCAGATACTCTGTGTGTTTCAAGGGAACTGCTTCACAATGTTTTCATCTTGGAACCTGAACCAGCGAAGGAGAAGGAAATTAAATTTTGCAGCTACACAGAGTATTTGTGTTAGTTATGGAAAAGCCTGACAAAATAAAGTAGCAATTCAATTATAGAAAAATAATTCTCAAGATAAGAAAGTACTGGGACAAGCCTTTCTCCATCTTTTGCAGAACTTCCTGAAGTTCACAGTGACAATACCAAGAAGTAATACAACGTGCTACCCAGAGTAACTTTGCAGGATGGCAGAGAGTTGTGCTGCCCAACCCCTGAGGACCTGAGCACAGCAGTTGTTTCAGCAGCTCACATTTAATATCCCTGGTTTACGTACACCATAGTGAAAATCGTGTGCAAGTAAGGTCAGATTTGAAACACCACTCCTGAAAGCATTTGGAGGTAATCAGAAACTGCATCAGACCCTGGTCCAAAACTGCTCCAGTGTTGCACCAATGTTATCAAAAGCCTCCTGCTCAGCCTGGCTCCATTCCCCTTCGTCCCCCAGTCCTGCACGCTGTCACACAGGGAGCACACGTGCAGTGAGATAGAAACCACAGCACTGCAGGAGCAGCAGCTGGCACCTCACTGATGGCCTTCCCAGAGTATGCTCTTATTCCTTTCACAGCTGCCAGTTTGAAGTTCTAATCTAGAAAGGACAGCCTAGTATGAGAGGGTTTTTTTCAATTATTTTTTCTTTAATAAATTTTCAATTCCACAAAACAACACTGAAGATTGTGTAGTTAAAAGAGCTTTTTTCAAGAAGAACTAGATATAAACACAAATCAAAATTCCACATTGAAAGGCATACACAAACTTTTAAGTACTTAAGAAAAGCAGAAGGGTTTTTTGTGATGATGCAGTCATTGTAGAGAGGACAGTACATATGCACATCTACCCTTCCCTGATATTACTATTCACTGTTCATAAAATCCAGATTAATTTTAAAAACCCCACACTCCTATGACAAAATTCTAGTAAAAAAATACTATTTGTCCCTTCAAAAAGAGTTTGGAATCCATAAGTAATTGTTCTGTTTATGTAAATCACATATGTGAATCCATATTTCTAATACTTCTGAACTTTAAGAAGGACAATCATCCAGATTTCAAAGGGAAAGCTCGGATCTTGGGATGAATTTGGAACTTAGTTTTCATTTCCATGTATTTCAAGAACATGAAATTTGGGGAATTAAACACAGGCCTTTAGATAATAATCTTGATTAAGTTCTGTAAAAGATATATGAAGAAAGAATGATAGCTGCATTCCTGTTTGGTTTATGAAACAAGAAAAATGCTACCAGCAAAGGATACACAAGATTTAATGTTATGTAAGGAAATAAAAATGTGTATGTGTGTCAGTCAGCTGTCAAACAACATATACCCACATTAAGAACACAGGAAGAGAGGAGCAGCATCACAAAAAAAAAATCTCTATAATCCTTCACATTTCATTCCATGGCCCAGTGATTATGGGACTGGAGTGACTCAGAATGAAGAGATTAAAGCCTATTCTTGCTTTTCCATCAGTCTGCTGAGTAATCTTTGGCAAACCATTTCATTTTCTACGTGTCAGCATCCCAACATGACAAATTGCTGTAGCAACATTTAATTCCTTTATAAATCACCTTGACATCCAGCAATGAAGACAAGCTTTATTGCACAAAAATAAAAAAAATTAAATAGTTCTGAGCTATTTGATAATATGTTTAATAAGACTTGTAGATGTATAAGAGTTTGGTTTTTGTCAGCTTAGGAAGAAATGAGCTTAGAAGTTCCAATGCATATTCTTACTTTACAAGTCAGGTATTCCATCTCTGCAATTTTTCCAACCCTTCCAGGACATAAGACAAATGCCAAAAGACCTTCAGGGTTTTTTTCCAAAGGTGCTATCTGAAAAATATTTTAAGTATTCTCATATAGTATGTTTCAGAAACATGCCCATAGTCTAAACTATAGAACTTGCTCAAAGTAACGAAGGGTGGGGAGCTAACTATGGCTCACTACCTATTTATGATTTTGTTTCTCTTTCATTTTAATTCAGAAAGATTAGGCCATTCTTCCAGGATTGTATTGATAAGTAGGATATTATATTTTTTTTATTTCACATGGAGATACCTTCACCTGAGTTACCTCTGACAGGATTTTCAAATTCTTTTACATGGCACGCAAACCTTCTGAAGCAGATGGAATGCTGAAAACCCACCTTCACCACAATTCTATCACACAGAGCACACCCCATATCTCATCTCTGCTCCTAGAATTCCCATTTTGTTTTAAGGAACTGGATTGAAGAAGACCCTCTCTTCTCTTCCAAAAATGACCTTTACATGATTAACATAAAAACATTCCTTTTCTCTCTGACAACGTTTTTAGCTTCTCCACTGAGGGTTAAACAGCTTCTAAATTGTCACCTTCCAACAGCTTTCATCTGCAGACTACACTAAAACATGTTTCTGAAAAAAATTTTCATCCTTATTAAGCACTCCTGTTTAACAGAATAGCTTTTAAGCTTGGCTTTTTAAAGAATCTAGCTCAAATTTTGAAGAAAATTAACAACAAAACAGAGGAAAAATTTTCAGGATGAAGGAAAAGGCTCAAGAGACCACTAGATATTTGCATTTGCTGATAAATTCTGGTTTAATTTTGACAAAAGTATTGGAGATATGGGAAACTAAGTGCAAATTTTACAGCATCTCACACATTAAGATAAAATCAGGTTTTCTTTAAATAGGCTCAATGTTTCATTAAATTTTAAAAGTATGGTAGCTGCAGCTTCCCAATTAGACATGAAATATGAAATAAGAACTTTGCACACATCAGTGACTTTTTGAGACTCTAATTGCATGAGGCTGCATGAAATTGTCTTGTGCTGAACATACATCCAAAAAGGCTTAGACATTTTGTGAGGTTCTCATTCTCCTTGTTTATACAGGTACATTATCAGCAAAATAAAAAGCAGCAAGGTCCCGCCCAGAAATACCAAGCTTTACAGAAATAATTTGCAAAAGTTACATTTAGCAGCTCTTAAATTCCCAGAATCTTTTACAGCACATAGATTCATGTAACATTAGGTGCAAGAAAATACATCTAACCTTGAAATGAACACTGCCACATTCCCACACAGACCATTGACTAAAGAAACTCTGCTGAGCAGCTGCCAGGCTTCCCCACTTAAAGGACATGCAATATTTTAACTCAGCAGTACCTGGAATTTACTGCTGGAGATCTTAAATAGAGTTTATTCTAATCACATTCCAAATTAATTTAAAATACAATAAACTTGAGCTTTCTATTTTGTTTTCTGTAGCTGGCAGCTTTAGATTAATTTATAAGAAAGTGCTCATAAATGCTTATATTTTATATAAATTTTTATATCCATACATCTGTAGCTAGATATGGATATTCTTGCCAACTTGAAAGAATAAAAGATGAGAATTATTTTATGAAGTACTTTGCCTGACAGAAGTTACCTTCAAATGAATTTATATCTCAATAAATAATTTTGACTGCATACAAAATTATGATAAATATAATGGCTCAATTCACCAGGCAACTACCAATTACCCACATCTAAAGCACTTATTATTTGATATTTATATCCCCACAAAACCAAAATACATCTTCATACCAAAATACACAGATGCTACAACACAGATTTTAGTTTTATAAAACATGATTGATAGAAAGTGATTTTTGTTTTTAAATCTACTTTTGAAGAGGGGAGAAAATGGTCATAACTTTGATCTAATAGCAAAAATTCTATTAATTTTGCATCCTCACCTAACTTGAAAACACAAGTATGTAGGTTTATTTATAAAAAGATAAATATTCACATAGTCTTATTTCTAAAGTCACACCTACTTCCCAGGCCAGATGAGTAGAAATCCTAATACATAGGCTAAATTTTTTAATCACTTTATAGAGCACAAATTTATGTTTTGAGAGGAAAAAAAAAAAGTGTTTTATACTGCCACTGCAGGGCAATAATATTTAGAGATGCTTTTGCTTGTGCAGGTGTGCTTAAGAACAACAACATGGATGTGAAGGCAGAGCAATAAACAATTGAAGAGAGAGGAGTGCAAAGCTGTCACAGTAGAATTAAGGCTTTCAGACTAGAAGAAAATATTCACAAAGAAAAAAAGATTAAAAGATGGTGCCTGCATTTCCAAACATTTCTGAAGGTAGGCTTTGATGTGAAAAATGACTGCATCCCCACAATGACTTTGAGAGGAAATAGATGAATTCCTCTTTTAAAAGCATTTCTTAAGAACAAAGCAATGAAAAGAACTGCATCAAGCCAGCTGCAAGGGCTTCCTAACTTGGTAGAAAGATAAAAAACAGTGGAAGTTTGTGAGGACCAAACCCAAATTTTTCAGAATTCTATGATTTTTTTAATTACAAATTCCTCTCTGGGCAATATATATAATACTTCAGCTGTATCTTAAGACTCCACAAGCTGCTGCACAAACACATGCAATAAAAGACTGAAAACGAGGACTGTGACAACAAAGGTGTTTATTACTCTAAACAAAGCTATGGCTACCATTTACTTAGAACCCAGTAAATGTTTAAATACTAAAATAAGTTTTTAATAGTCTTTGAGATGAGTTTTTACTTGTTATTTGGTTTGTTAGGGGGTTTTGTTTTTAAACAATCGTGGAAACAATCCCAAATCCCAGAAGAATTAACTCAATCTTTAATGCCTCCTCACTGCCCAAGCTAATTTAGCATAACACCCAACGAAGCATTTCCTTTATTTAGGATGTCTATTTGTTCTGGGGCATGGTGGTTTCAGGTTTTGGTGTTTTTTTAAGGAAGTGTGATACTGTTTTTCTTTTCAAATCAAGAGGAACTGTGCTAGGAAATACAAATAGGACATTTTTCTCCCTCACATTAACAGCAACCAGACAGCAACATCAAAAATGTAAGGCTTCCTTTTTTATTTACTGAAAGTAAGAAAAAAATAAAGGATCTTTGACCATGTCAAAAGTAATGCAGACCTTTCTAACTGTTTGAAAACTATAGACAACAGTAGAACAAAAAATTGTCTGAAGATGCAAGGAAAGCATTTCCAAAAATGCTTTATCCCTCTTCTGTCTAGGAAAGTAGGAGCAGACAAGAAGTAGCATTTTTTTTCCTTCCAGTGCTCTATTCTTTATGATGAAAAGTTCATATCCAGGAACATGTGTAATTAACAGAACTAATACTAAAAAAAATAAACATCTGATTTTCCTTCAACAGAAGATATTATTGTTCAAACCAGCAGGGAAAGCCAAGACTGAACAACTTTCCCAGTGCCTTACACCTTAATGAAGCCAAGGGTTTCCTTCAGATCTCCTCTGGTACTAAGTGCAAATTTAAAAGCAAAGTTCTCAGCAATAACCTGTGTGCTCACAGAAGACAATTGTGCTTCCCAGTCAGATCAAACTGACCCAAACTTTGCTTTCACACATTTACCAACAGTCTGGCTGCAGGAGCTGAGTGCACCACTGGCAGAGGGGCTGATGGCACCAGGCTGGGGGCAGCTGCTGCCTCTTGAGAGCTCCTCTGCTCTGCATCAAGGGCTTCGAGGCTGTGCCTGTGAGGGGCAGCTGAGGACTTGGGATTGTACGCAAAGGTATAAAGCTGCCAGAGAGCATCCAAAGGAGGCTGCAAAGAGAAGACGATCTTATCTTTGCAGTCTCCTTTGGAATACCCAGAGAAGCCTCCAGAGGAGCAGCTGAGGGCAGGCACAGAGCACTTCACTCTCATGGCCAGTGACAGGACTCAAGGGAGTGGGATGAAGTTGAGGCAGGAGATGTTTAGGTTGGATATTAGCAAAAAGTTCTTGCCACAGAGGGTGCTTGGACACTGAACAGAGTCCAGCCCCCCAGTCCCAAGCCTGACAGTGCAAGGAGTGTTTGGACAATGCTCCCAGCCACATGGTGACATTGCAGGAGTGGTCCTTAGAGGGCCCAGAGTTGAGCTTCTATGATCCTCATGGGTCCCTTACAACTCAGGATATTGTGTTAGTAACAGGAAAATATTGGAACTTGGTCTTCTTGCTTAAAATACACAGATAAACTTCTAAAAGAAGGAATTATCTGTATGGACTAAAGTCATTACTATTACCAAGTGTCTTACTCAATTGTAAGCAACATTGCAGGGCTTCATTTTTTCTTACACCTAGCTACAGAGTTAAGGTAACATGAAAAACTCACCTTATAAACAGAGAAACAATTCTAGTTACAGCTTAACATTTGTATCAAACAATATTCCTTGAAAATTAATAGATATGGAAGGTAAAGTAACCCTTACTACAAACAAGGGTTAAAGCTCCAAATTATTTTCTAACCAATTCTATTCTGTAATCTAAATATGACAACAATTAAAATGGTACATATGTTGTCTTTTCATTTGAAGGGAACTCCAATTAATTTTGAAAAAGCCCTGACATTTTAAACTTACTGATGATGCACAGAAAACAAGAGTAATCCATATGTCAGAATTTATGAAGACGTGGGAATAGTTACAGGGGAAAATACTGATATTTTCCATATTTACTGCATTTCCTGGTTGCCCAGCAACTTGAAATCACCTTGTGACTGCTCAAGACTCCAAACTAGATGCAGCAACGTACTTGGAAAGCCTGAGCTTAAAGCACTTAATTAGGAAGCATCTCCCTCTCAGAAGTAATTCAGAAATACAGTTTCTCCTTATGCAATTCCCGGGGAAAACAGCACAGGCATGTCAGGCCACACAGTTTTAAACAGACAGCAAAACCTTCCAAGGAGACAAAAACATAGGAGCTACATGTGATCCTTCATTTCTCTGGGGAGAAGATACAGAGCCAAAAGCAAAGATGCTGTTGGGTACCTAAAGCAGAGGATCCACCTGTGGATAGGGGACCAGCAAACGCTGTTTTGGAGATCACAGCCAGGAGAAAAAGAGTGGATGATCACTGTACCTCCTGCAAACCCATCTTGCTGAAGGAAAGTGTGTGAAGATCAAATATTGGCATTATTAACAACATTCTGCCAGAAGAGGGCTTCTGTTTGAACTTTCTACGATTTGTGCATAGAAAACGTGCAAGCGTTCAAAACAATAATCCCTCCTAGTTTAAACCTGAAATACAGGTCTTATTTTATACTTCTTCTAATATCACACTGATGGTAAAAGAGGTGTTTATTCTTTACTGTATGGCAGAAAACACTTTGGCCTATGTGTGCAAATGTTGTTTTCTGGACAAGTCCATACAGAATATGTTAATCACTAACAGTCACGTTTTGAAGTGATTGTAATAGAAATATAAGTACAGAACACATTTTTCTTGATTTTGACAAATTCAGCACTTTGGAGTAATTTAAAGACCTAAGCCAAGTTTCATGTTAATATAGCAACCAATTAAACTTGGTTTGAGCATGAAGAGCTTTTCCAAAATTTCTGCTTTTATCTATTTTCATATTATGAGAGGAGAATGAAGGCTTTCTCTACAAGCATAGAAGCAGTGGTAGACTAAACAGAATAGTTACAAGAAAAAAAAATCCTGATGCTAAAGAGTTATAAGTCTGGCCATCTCATAGGTGACCAAACAAAAAATGCCCCAGTACTCTTGTCAACTCTGGACATCAAAAACATTTTATCTCATAGGGAAAACATTCTTTCCACATCCCAGCAAGTGCAGCTGAGCACAGCACATTGGTATTTCTGCAGCTTGGGGTTACTGGTCACCAAGCAGCAGGAACACCTTGTGCCCATTGATGGTGTAGCTTTCCTAAAGTTCCCAGTGAATTCAGGATGTTACTCACTAAGAATGGATTTCAGACAACCACATCAATTTTTAAGACTCTGTTTAGTATCCACCAACTTACTGGCTTCAGCTAGAAATTTCTGCACTTCTATTACACCTCATTGCAATAAGGAAGCTACCAGCTGTGTTAAGAATGTCTTTTGTGACTCCCTCATTCCCTCTCTGACACATACCATAGTCTGAGGTTTAAAAATAGAACAGACAAAACCTCCCATGGCATTTTATGTCATTTAATTTTCATCTTCATCTGATTTTGAAGGCCTTGCAGTAAACAGCAATAACTGAAAACAGCAGCTGCTTCTGTTTGGGTTTTGTTTAGGTAAGTGTTTCAACAGAACAAGTCCAGTATAACCATCGCTTTTGACATCTTTGAGACCTGGCCTGCCCTGTAAGTTAGCCTGCCTAACAAGATAGCTTAATTACACATATTTGACTAAGCATACTTACATAAGCATCCAATTATAGCTTAAAAACAACGCTCAACATGCATAGCCATCTGTCATTGAATCTATCTGTTGTTAAGGCATAATGGTGTGCTCAGCTTTTTCCTTTCCAAACACACTAAATATTTTCTGTAGCTACAGAAAAGAAAAAAAATGGCAAAGCAATCATTTGGAGTGCAAGAATGCATTACCTTGACAATTGAAAACAAATTTACAGGACAATCTGCCAATATGCTCCAAATATCCCCTCAAATCAATGTCATTTCCTTTTACTAAAAATTACAGATAATATTAGAACTAGCACTTGCCAACAGAAGCAAAACTGACTTGAAATTCTTCTACCTTTTCTTTTCAAAATATTGTTCAATGTCATCTTCTTTCTAGGATAAATTATCAACATTTCTGCCACTGAAAGATAAAATGACATTTAAATACATCTCAGGAGAATAGGAGTCAATCAGCACAGGAAAAGATAAATGCATGATGAGATATATTTAGCAAGTGCTGTAATGACACACTGTTTTGCAGTGGGAGGCATTAAAAACCCTACTATTAGTCACTTCTTCTAACTACAGAACCATGATACTGCTTTTACCAGTCAGACATGGTACCAGCTGCAATTACCCACAGAGCCTAATGTTAAGTTGCCAATGACAACCACAGTACACATACCCCAAGACTCAACCATCATTAGCATAAATATTCACATCATCTGTGCCTAAAACTGATAAACTTTGTCTCAAAATAATTGTTTCTCCCTTCGAGACACTTTTGCCTCCTTTAGCAGTGTTCCTTAGTCTAAAAAATAGAAAGAAGTGTATTATCTGCAACAAAATTAAAGTCCTGTTTATGTAATGATTATTTTAGTATCTGTAAAAGCAAAGAGATTTCAGTCTGGAAATAGCAAATCATACAATCACAGAATGGTTTGGGTTGGAAGGGACCCCAAAGATCACCTACACTTCCATCCTCCTGTCAAAGAGGGGGGACACCTTCCACTAGACCAGGTTGCTCAAAGCCTCATCCAACCTAGCCTTGAACACTTCCAGGGATGGGAAGGCCAGAACCTTTCTGCCAAGCTGTTCCACTGCCTTGTCACGCTCAAGGGGAAGAACTTTTTTCCTGATGTCTAATCTAAACCTGCCTTTTTCCAGTTTAAAGCCATTCCCCCTTGTGCTGTCACTCCATGCCCCTGCCAGAAGTCCCTCTCCAGCTCTCCTGGAGCCCCTAAGGCACTGGAAGGGCTCTGATCCCAGACCCCTCTCCATTCAGCACGGCCACATCTCTCCAGTTTGGAGACCAGGACCGTGTCAGGTGCTCTACACCAGTTCAGGCAGAGGGAGTCAGTAACTCTCCCATTCTTCACCAGTGCTGTAATCTCATCACAAAAGGCCACCGAGTTTGTCAGGCACCATTTGGCCTTAGTGAAGCCACATTGGCTATCACTAATCAACTCATTCTCTATGCGTCTGTAGCTTCCAGGAGGATCTGCTCCATCATTTTGCCAGGCACACAGGTGAGACTGACTGACCCTGTTCCTTGAGTCTTCCTTTTCCTCCCTTTTTTCAAAATGGGAGTTGCACTCCCCTCTCCCTCCAGGCTCCTCTTTCTGGCACTGGACTCAAACTGGTAGGAATGGGGTGGACTGAGATTCCCCTTCACAGGCACCCACAGTTTAAAGCCCTCATTACCAGCTTGTCAAGCTTATGAGCAAAAATTCTCTTCTCTGACAGATGGATCCAGTCAGCCCCCAGCAGATATCTTTTACTATTGAGGGGAACTGCTCTTATTGTAGCTTCAAGTTTGAGGAAACATAAGCAAAAGTGGAAAACAAACTCAGGAAAAAAAACAACTAACAAAAGGAAAAAGTTTCTGAAACAAACAGTATGGTGTAATAGTAGAAATAAAAACACCTACATCATTTTCAATAAGTGTTTAAATAGCAGTCTGCTTTTTCTCTCATTATGCTGTGTAACAAGTGAGGGTCCATTATTCATCCCTTGAATAAATGATGGTAATATAATGAAAACCTATTCTACTGAAGCAGATCTCCATATGCTTGCAGCATGCAAGGCAGATTCATGCAAAGCTGCCTCCTAAACTTGCCCAGCCCTGTGTGCACAGCACAGAATACCTTAACAAGGCTGACCAGACTTGGATCCAACTGCATGTGCCAGACTGCAGCTCATTACAGCCAGCACAGGGACCTTGAAGAAACACAAGCAGTTTAGTAGTAATTGCTAAAGTCCAACTGTGAACACTGATTTTTAAAAATTCCTGTTTGTGGGCAAGAACAAGGTGCTAAAACGATGCAGAGTACTTTTACACATTCAAATTTTATTATCTAAATAAAAACAAGCCTCAATTTACAATCCTTCCCATCATTTGCCTATATGAAAGAGTTACCATAACAATAGGCTAAGGTTTAAATTAACATTACGGTGCTCTAACTCCTCTGAAACAAAATATTACCTTGTAAAAGTGAGCACACACAAGGAGAGTCAGTGTAAAGTAGTCACAACAAATTTGTGTTGCACATCAGCTTCTACCTGTGCAAAAGCTGACAACATAATAGTCTTGAAGGTGGCAAAACCCTGGTCACCACAAGTCAAAGTGATTTTCTTTTACTTATTTGGCATTAAACCAAAGTTTACTGACATGAGGATAACATGACAGATGTCAATAAGGCAAATAGTTAATTGAAATGTTTATATTATTCCTTTTTAATAATTTTAAAGCAAATCAAACATACCTCAAACTATTTGAGTAGAAGAAAAAACAAAAATTAATTTTTGAATGGCTTGACTTAAATCTCTTGCTATTGCAGGAGCTTAGGACATTCACATTTGGGGGCTTGGGGAGGTGGTTTAGCAGACTTGATTCATGCATTCCACCTAAATTTTTAATAAGGCACAAGGAAAACTCTCCTGGTTATGAGGCACAGGCACAAAAACTACCTGAATTCTGAGCTAGTTGTTATCTACTACACAATTACCTGTAAACATAAATTATTTATGCAATGATATATGATCCTTCCAGTTGTACACTCCCCACTTCTTGGAATGAGCCTGCTCTAATCTCAAACTTGGTGTGAAAAGTTTGCTTAGATGCCCAGAACGTTCTCCTTAAAACCAAACCATAAAAATTCTCTGGTTAATTTTCTAGAACTTCAGAAGTCAATCTTTAGTATTTATAACAGCAAGAACTTAACAACTGATTAGGGCTTGTTAATTAAAACTTGTGGCCTTATTTCTAAGGCCAATAACGACTTTCTTTCTAGCACATCCACTAAAACTGGACAGAAAAAAAGATCTCAGTTGTATGTTCTCCTCTTTCAATACCCAACAACAACAATTTGCCTTCTTTTAATTAGGAGCTCATTTGCTCTAATGGTTTCTATTTGTATCTCAGACAACTAATAAATAACACTTCTAACAATTCTCAAACACTGAAATGCGAGAACCTCTGCTCTGGTGCAAAAGAGCATCTTTACTGCTTTGTAGAATATTTATTCTCAACAGCAAAAAAAAAAATAAATCTTGCAAAAACTCCACAATTTATTTAAGAATTTTAATTTACAAAGTCGTTTTGTCAGGAATTTTATCTTAATCTAGTTCTATATATTTTTGACTTGTAGGAAGTTGTATCTTCTCATGTACCTTAATTTTATGAGGACATAGATTTGTTAGATTCTAAGTGCACTTAACCTTGTTGAACTTGATACAACTGGCATCTTGTTCAATACCTTTATGTAAAGTACATCTAAAAATACACATTGAACCCATCTTTTACATATATATTTATATACACACAACTTTATATATACATATATTCATAATGGTCATTTTAAGAAATTTTGTCCAGGGCAGCCGTGATTTTTATTCAAAACATAGTTTCCATGACAAAACTATAATGTCTGCCTAAAAAATCCAATTATTTAGGGATATCATATCACCTATTGAAAATACATTATGTAGATAGATACTTACTGTAGCTTTAAGGGGTTTTTTTTTTAATATTAAAGGCATCAATAATCAGAAGTGCCCCAAAATTGCTGAAAGTAAAGCTTACAAAGTCGAGCTGTGGATGGAAGGAGGCCAGCAGTGAGCCCAGGCTGCCCCAGCCTGTGACCCTCTCTGCAGCTCCCTCTCCTGCTCTGCACACCCTGGAGCAGAGGCAGGGCTGGGGAAGCACAGGGGGACACAGACAGGGATGGAGCTCAGAGCTCCCTTTGCCTCCTCCCCACCCCAGCAACCACCACTCCCTTTGTCATCCTCACTCAGCCCTGGTATCAGACATCCTCAATCCCCAGATTTAATGAGGCAGATCAACTAATCTGGCTCTCTGTGTGCGTCTTAACACAACCACTGGAATTTCTGTGGTCTTCAAACTGTACTCCAAATAGTTCAAGCTCCAAAATGCTCTTAAGAAAAAGAATTGGAGGGAAAGGGTAGGAAAACTTACTAGCAATGCTACTACCAGCAAAATCTGTATTAGACCAGGTCCCCACCTAAAAGATGCCCTGAACACCACATTTTGTTTTACACAAGGTGGAGCACTGACACTCATGGAAGTTCCCTCCCCAGCTGGCAATACACTGTTGGGAAAAATTAAATAAAATTCCAGAGAGATCTAGTACCATCCCTTTAAAGGCAGTACAAACCTCTTGTGCAAATCAGGCTTCTACTTTGCCATTTTCCTATCATCACAGCATCCCAAAACACAAATAGGATGTATTAAACTCATTCAATGCCAGTCATATCTGCCAAGGATTTGCATTTACAACAAGATGCTAGAGATCAAATGAAATATCAACAGCATCCCTGGATTTGGCAGTGGCATATTCTCATATTCCCTTGACAAAATTAAAAATTGACATCAAAGAGAACTAGATCAAGAACTGAACCATGAATGAACTCTCATCTGATATGGCCTACAGCAAGAAGTCTGCACTCTATACATAATACTTGAACATGATTTTCATTGTTCCAGCCCAGACTGTAGCAGACAAAGCCATGGAAATGTTTCAGCTGGCTGGGTAGCACAGCTCTGACTGCTCTCCCTGTACCTACAGAGATTGTTCAGCTTCCAAACTTTTGGCCAAGTTTGAGGCCTCCCTTTACAGCTCAAAAG
This sequence comes from Molothrus ater, assembly GCF_012460135.2. Lineage (NCBI taxonomy): Eukaryota > Metazoa > Chordata > Aves > Passeriformes > Icteridae > Molothrus > Molothrus ater. Next base: position 6,466,658 of record NC_050491.2, read on the forward strand.
ACAACAGTCACCAAGTTTCACTTTCTCACAATCATTAAAACAAAAGAGCTAAAAAAACCCCTTCCAATCAGCTAGTATGCCTCAGGAATACATCAATCCTTCCTTTTACATACTCCAGGGCACCAGAAGAATTATTTGACAAATAACAAAAAACTTCAGTTGCATACCAGAGTGGAGGAGAACCCAGCCAATGTTATGTTCTTTAGTTCATTTTTTGTTCTTTGTGATGAAGTTTTCATAAAAAGAGCTGCTCTAAGAATATACTTCAAATCAAAAGTTCAGTGCAAAAGAAGCTGAAATATTTTTCATAAAATAATCCAGTTTACAGGAATATGGGCATTTTCACAGTGAGAAAAGAGGCATAAAATTCACCCCTCAAATCACACCACAGCTCTTAGAAAAGCTCAAGAATAAAACCCCTAATTTTTATAAATTTAAGTGAAGCACCTTAATTTTAAATTAATGCCTAGGTTGTTTCTTATTTAATCTTTTGTTAAAAGAAAAACTATGGTTTAAATATAGTCTTTTTTCTTTAACTTTTCTATTTAAAACAACTTTTTAAAATGTTCTAAAACTCCTTCCCTTCAGCAAAGAAAAATGTTTGTTTCTCCTTCCAACACCTCTGCAAAATCAGAGGGAGTTGTGACACATTTACCGTTTGTCAAAGGAGGGAAGGAAACAAGACAATTTTTTTATATAGATACTTAAGCATTAATCCATAAATTAAAAAAAAAAAAAAGAAGAACAACTATATTAGTGAGTCACAGGAGAAATTCTTTTCCACTCTACCTACATCCTGAAGCCCATTAAAATAACTGACACCAGGCAGCATGGTAGAGGAGATGCTCTGGATTCTATGTGCCACTGGACTCAAACTTTCAAAGGCATTCAAGAGCCTATGTCTGAAATTTAATAAAAGCCTTCAATCTCTTTGAAACCTAATTTCAATCCAAGATATTCCCTTCAAAGGGCCCTTCCAAAAATACATAGGAAACTGCCCACAGGGGAACAGGAAGAATCATTAGACAAGGAATATTTGCTGGCATGCAAGGAAGGACACAAAGAATGAAGAATACCCTGTTCTAAAATTCTGTAAGTGAGGTGGTGAACTGATTTTCAGGGTCAGATGCAATGCATTTATTTATGCAGCAAGGAGGTTTAAAAGTAAGCATCTAACAATAATGCTAGAAAGGAGTTCAAAGGCTTGCTTATGAAGCTTGTGCAAGCTCGGCCCAGGTTTCTTGGAAAACAAAAGAGGAAAAAAATCAACAAAAAAAGGTCCAAACATTTGAGACAAAAGTTTATCAACCTTTTTTAAAGAAACAAAACAAAAAACCAACACCAAAAGCAATCCATGGCCCATCTTGGAGAGCAGAGATTGGGTAAGGCTTTTCCTGCTCACATCACTCTTCTTTACCCCACCACACCCCCATGCCCCAAACCCCATCTCCTCTGTTACTTTTGCCAGTTGGTCTGGCAGAGGATGAATTTTCCCCACAGCCTCTGCCAGCCCTTAGTGACTTCAGGCACACAGGTTTAGTAGGAGGCACAGATAACAAAAGCCAGGACCCACCTGTGGCAGAGCCTGCACCACACCCGGGCCGTTCTCCAGGCTCAGCCACCTCTGTGCTCTCTCTGCTCCCAAATCCTGCAGGCAAAATGCTTTAGCAGCAGTCCCTGCCTGCAAAATTACTTAATTAGGCTTTGAGGATTTTTTTGTGTTCTTATTTGTTGTCATTTTGTTTTTCACAGCAATTGATTGGCTTTGTGGAAGGAAGTTTCACTTCTATCCTCAAAGTTTCTTGGGAGTTACATTTTCTTATTTAATGATTCAACAGCAATAAAGGAAGCATACATGATGCAAATTTGTTAAATATTCAGCATATTTTATTAACCAAATCACAATATGCAGGCTTGAAAGCTTCTGTATGATAATACCCTATTGAATGACCTCTCAGATTTATTTTCCAGAATCCATGCATTAGACTTAATAACACACTTTTCCATTATCGTTTATTCTGACCTAAAGACTGATTGTCCACAGGAGAAAACTTTTCCTGATAATTAGTTCCCCTTGGTTGTAGTCCACAAGAAAGGACAAATTTTACCTTGTTTAAGGTGCCTCTTGATAACACATAAAGCCAACAGGGGAAGCATGCATAATTTTCTGCTTTTTCTTAAGACATGCATATGTTTTTCTCCTGAGTTTGCACCACTATTTTGTCCAATCACTTGCTATTCTACTTCCCTCAAATAACTGTGGCCTAGAGACACAACCAACTGGGTTTTTCCCTTCTTCCTCAGGAAGCTTTGATTTTGACAAGATGCAGCATAATAAAGTCAAGCCCTTGACAAAACCTCCTTTGCATACAGTATTGTATGCAAAGATTTTACTTTTTTCCTAGAGGCTTCCAATACCTCTAAGTAAACTCCACTGAAAAGTGTAAAATGGATCTACATATAACTGAAAACAAGGTAAATAACAAAAGTCTGTTAGTCCTGTCTCCTTCAATAATCCAAGAACTGGATACTATTATAAGAAACTGCACACTCACATGCCTGATACCACCCATTACTCCCAAAAATCAGACATATGGTCTGATTGCATAGAGTGAAAATGCATCAGGGAAAAAGAAACAAGAAAAAAGGCAGCAGTTAAAATGAGCCTGAATACCCCTGGCTCAAGGCAGATGAAGCTTTTTCATTTTCTGCAGGAATCAAGATACTCATTTTGTGGCTAAGCTATAGAATCTGCCCCAGTGCATCCACAGAACAGAACATCAAAAGACAGAAACAGGCCCTGGGCACTAATCTGAAGGCAAGACACACCTCTGTAGCCACAGCCTCTTCAGAGAGCAGGCAGGCACAACTTCCCAAGGACACTTCCTGGGAATCCCAGCAAGAAACCTCAGAGAAAGAGAAAACCATTCTTACTCCTATTCTCTGCTTCTGTTGTTTTGCACATGTGGAATGTGTTAGGAAGATTGTTTACCTGAAGGGAGTTCTTAATTGGATTCTGCTGAGGATTGTTTTGTTTCCTTGGCCAATTGGGAAAAGCTGTGTCCTGGCTGCCTGGAGACAGTCAGGACTTTTCTTTAGTATTCTTTAGTATGATTTGTAATAGAGTTGTGGTGTTTGTGAGGGTCCCCAGGATGAGGTGAGAATCTGACTCCAAGTTCTCAAAAAGCTGATTTATTATTTTATGATATTATATTAAAGAATACTATCCTACAGCTATACTAAAGAAAGAGAAAGGATGCATCAGAAAGCTTAGCAAGAATGATATAAAAACTCGTGACTAACTCCTCAGAGTCCAACACAGCTGATGGTGATTGGTCATTAATTAAAAACAACTCACATGGAACCAATCAAACATTCACCTGTTGGTAAACAATGTCCAGACCACATTCCAAAGTAGCAAACACAGGAGCAGCAAGCAGATAATTGTGTTCAGTCCTCTCTGAGGCTTCTCAGCTTCCTAGGAGAAAATCCTGGGCAAAGAGGATTTTGCAGAAAATATCATGGTGACATATAGTATGTATATTTAATATAGCATAGTATAATGTAATATAATATAGTTTAATAAAGCAATTGTTCAGCACTTCTGAATCAATGGAGTCAGATGCCAATCATTCCCTGGTCAGTGGATGCCTGATTTACTGTACACCTCAGGGGAAAACACACCTGGTTTTCTGAAGGAACTACGTCTGTCTTACTGTTGAACTATTCTAACCTTAAACCACCAGAAAATGGAGCAGCCCACAATGGCTTGAGAAGCAGACCCTAAAGTTCACCTTGTTGGGAATCCACAAATGCTGATTTCCCTGGGAGAGAAAGAAACTTTGAGCAGTTCTCAAAGCAGAGCTTTATGTACAAATGCATAGAAGGCTTTGATGTGTGAATTTTATGCATCTGTTCAAATTATTTCAAAAATTCAAAAATAACATTTTAATGTACAGACTTTTTGCAATATTTCATTACTCTTTTCTTGTGGCTTAAAAACTGGAATAGAAACCATTTCCATGCTTTAAAATATTCATTAGAATTAGCATACTTTTCTGTTCTAACCACAAAAGTTTTAGCGCAATTATTAACAATTTAACATAAGAATAGTGTTCACAAAAACACAGCATTTGAAAAGCATGTTGGAATCTGATGTTCTCTGTGAAAAAATTCATGCTGGGTTTTTCAAAGCAGCTTTACACTGGTGACTTTCTCATCAGCTTTTTAAATACTGTAGGTCTTTCTAAATTAATTCATAAATGATATTGAAATATATTATCTCATTGCCAGTGCAGCTGGAAACCAAGCCACTGCTACAAATAATTTATTCAGATTTATCCTTTATTTTGTTCCTGGAATATTTCATCAGCAAGTAAACTCTTCCACAGCTCCCCTGGCCTCTCCTCTCATCCTCCCCCATGGTCTACAAACAGCTTACTGCAAATGTATTTATTGTTATGCTCAGGGAGGCTTATCACATGTAGCATAAAAGCACCTTCATTGCCATTTTGAAGGAACAGAATTTTAAAGTGAAACAAAACAGGAGAATTCATAATCTCAAACTGGGCATTTGAGAGAGAGCTTTTATTGAAAGGGTTTTCCCCCTCCTGAGCTGGTATCCAAAATACTTTAAAACTACTGGGCTCCTGTAGGATTTATTTTGCATCAGCAGAATTAAAATTTTATTCTCCCCATGCCTTTTCAACCTATACATGTAGGCAAGCATGCAAAGAACATCAGTGGTCAACATTTTAGCTATTACTTTGCCACTAAAGCACATTGTACTGACTTAGGAGTGGATCTCAATGTCAGAGCAGTTACAGCCAAGATGGGAACACATCCTTCTCTCTATTAGCTGGACTTAGGAGGGTGCAAAACAGGCTGAAGTTAAACAGCAAAGACTCAGGTTGTGAACCAAGATAATTACCATAATTACCTAATGGCCAAGTCAGCTCTGGAGCAGGAAGGAACCCATGCAGTCCCTTCAGAGCAGGACTATCACTGGATAGTTTCAGAAATAATTTAGACAAAGCTTTGTCAGGAATAAGTGCAAGTTAAATTGCATGTGGGCAAACCAAGTAGAGAACATCCAGTCCTAGTTTTTACAACTGCCCTACATTAGTCCAGTTTCCATTTTTATTTACTAATATGTATATTAGTATACTAGCATATACCAGGAAGAGTGTGTTTATTTCTTTGAATCTATTTTTCTGCTTAGTTTTTCATACCTATCCATCTTTTTTTCTATTTATTCTACTTCTATTATATATATGTTTATATACATATATTCAGACATACACATTATATCCTTCATTTAGCTTTCCTTAGTAAGAGTCAACACAGTCAAATAATTCTAACAAGCCTCCATTTCTTCTTCATTTAAACAGCAACATCTTTAGTTTAACTTTTAACACCACATAATACCAGCTGAAATATTTGATGACCTCTAATTTCTACTGTTGTCTCCCCCTCCCACCAAATAATTGTCATTCAACTGAGATATAAATCAAAACTAGAAACCAAATGAAGTTTTTCTTCCTTCCTCGTGTATCACTTTGTCATCACCAGATGACCAGCACAGTTACAGATAGATTAGTTCTGTTCTGAACATAATTAGAAATGCCTATTTTCATGTTAACCAATATATGTGTATAACTTCAACAAACATGAATCACGAATAAGAGCCAAAAAAGGCATCAGATTTGTACTCTGCAATAATATTTATGGTACCAGCTTAGATGATTTATGGTTGTCAACAAGCTGAAGTCTAAGACAGAAGGAAAGAATCACGAGGTTGCTGAAACAGAAAAACTTCACAGTATTGAAATCACCAACATTGTAGCAACATTTCCATCTACTGGGGGCTGGATATAATTAGCAGCTACTCACAGCTGTAACATCCACTTTTTCCAAGGAAAGTTAAATTGATTAAGTATAAATACCACTTACTGATATGATCATGCAATCTGGCCCCATGATTTCACATTTTTCACATAAGTCCACAACAAGACAAAAATAACAGGATCTGCTAAAAGCTGTTGCCTTCTTATCTTAAAAGGACTAGGACAAAACAAAGGCAGTATATAGGGGCCACCCCAGGTAGGTAACACATATGAGTCAAGCACATTTCCTACATAAAAAAGGATACCTAGAAGCTATTAACAAATAATTTCTCACATGACAAAGATGCTTAATTTAAAGATCTCGGTGTTTAAGAATCAATGATGTCAAAATCATGGCTTTATTTTTGTCACCATTACATATTGCAAAAGCAGAACTTCCAAGTGCCATGTACCAGAACTCCCTTTCTCCATGTCTGCATCACTTTTTAAAATATTCTATCTCTTCTCTTTCTAAGTAGCATTTTACAAAAAGTCTAGAAGAGTGAACATCACTGCTAAATAGCAAATAACCAGTCCCATAGAAACCAAGGTCTAAGCCCTGATTCTAAGAGAATTTGTTTCACTTTAAAGACTTTGTCCCGCTTCAAACAGAAAATACTTATAGTATTTGTCTTCAGCTAAATCCCACCACACATAATTTGAAGATAGTTTACACCAATAGGCCAAGCAATTTAATTTACTCATAAGGCTGTTCACATGGGCTCCTGTGGATTCTGAGACCACTGAGTTTTGAGGGCATCACAGATTTAAGAAAATAAGTTTCCATAAAGTAACTTGTTAAAGCCCACACAAGATGAGGATTCATTCAATCTTTTGCAGCAGCCATTGAAGGTTCATACAAACAAAGCAATGGCAGGCTTGGGTTTTGCAGTTACTTCCCAGCACCTCCCTGGCAGTTCCAAAGGGAATCCACATGCAAACCTAGCCATCCATTAGAGTGACAGCACCAACTTTGACCTCACCTACCCTGACATTCTGGGCTTTTGTCTGACAGAAGAATTGGACTCTGTATTTATGTACCCTCACACTCTCTTAGATATCCCTGATTGAAAGCCAACACAGCAATTCCAGCATCCATACTAACAGGGTCATTACAAAAAAGATTACTGCTTTCTTTCTACAGCATGCTCTTGTCAAGTAAAGCCTTCTAAGTGTATGTGTAGAATAATTTAGGGCAGTACCATCTATTTTTGTTCATGGATAATGCAGCAGATACTGGAAGTTAGCCTTGGTTATTTCAGGTTGTGCAGGCATGTTACATAAATTTACATTTTAGCACCTGATTCTATTCTTTTATTTGTTGGAGGTCACCCAATCAATATGGAAGCATTGTTCTTCCCTTTGACCTGGGTCACAAAATAAAAGCCTTCAACATAACTACATTAGTTCAACCCTCAGAGTCCACAGAATCCTCACAACCTACACAAACTATTGTTATACACATGTACTCCAACTGAGTAAGGTGGAAGTGTTTGAGCATAAATAAAAACAACCATGAAGAACTTGCAAAGGGTTTTTACTATTTCTTACTATTTATGAGGTACTGAAAAGTATAGCACGTGCAAGAAAGTTGCAGATAATATTAAAAATATATTATTTCTGTGGCACATTTGACAATCACCAGTGAAAAGTAACTAATTTTTAAGCTGTAGAGAGGTAACAAAGAGCCCTAACTTCTATTCTGTTCTTTGACACAAAACACAATTAAAAAAACATTACCTGAAGTGGAAGCAATAAATATTGCAGCAAAAACCCCCATATGCATTCTGAGAATACATCACAGTAAACTGTCTCACCTTCCACTTAAATCAGCTTTTTCTAATGAGCTTAAAACTTTTGCACCTGTGGGGAGAGTAATTTGTATAATTAATCAATAGGTGTTTCTGATAAAGCAGCCCAAAGGGCCACCAAAGTTACAAAGACAAGGCAGAAAGTCCTGGCCTATGCAGGGTCTGTTTTTAAAAGGAATAGGTTTAGGCACTAAAAAAAAAAAAAAAAAAAATCTTTCCCAGCATCACAACAAATAAACGTCAGGAAACCAAAACAACAGCTTCTTAAAGGAGGGTTCCAAAATATACCCAAGTGGTTGTAAATATTTATTATATTTATATTTTTATATCAGCCTACATTTACGTCTTTGCTTAAATACCTAAATCCCTGGAGCATGCTGGCTGACCCACCTAAATCATCATGGATAATTAAAGAAACAGTAACTGTCAGCAATTGCTTTTTTGGATGAGGCACCCACTTCCCCATCCATCAGCATTTCTGACACTGATGATGTAAATCACTGCTGCACTTCCAGTGCTACAAACAGTGCTGGAAATGAAAATTTATCATGGTAACTAGGTAGTGCTCAGGAAAGACTTTCATTTCAGAAGTATTTCCCAATAACAGTGCATAAAGCAAGACACTGAGCAGCTGTTGTCATGCTGATACCTGGGACAATTCAGTAATTATTTACTCACAGATTAATGGAAACTATACTATATGGAATAGAGCCTTAGAGCCCGATCCTTTTTAAACACTTGGTGTTCTCCAATTCAAAAATTCCTGGAGAAAATAATCAAGAATCCCAGGTGACTGAAAACTGGAGATAATATTCAGACAAACTGAAAAGGATTACAGAATCAGATTTTGAGAGAGAGCAAGCTGTTTTTTCCTTCCTGTTTCCATTTGAAGTTTTTACATCTTCTTTCTCTTCCATTCTTAGTTTCTTTTTTAGTTCCTAACATAAAAAGATAGAAATTGAGACCTATGTGAGAAGCCAGTAATTCCATTTTATGGATAACCTTCCACTTTTTATCTTTGATAAGCAGAAGAAATACCTTCAGGCTCTTAGACCAGCTTTTCAACTGCAAGCTGTGTAATCTGCATAAAAACTATGAATCTTCTTTTCATCTTCCTTACATTATCGTCCCCTTCATTCCCTGAATATTGTTATCATAATGACAAATGTAGGAGCACCTACTATGAGAGACTGTGTAATTACACAACAACACTTTTCCTTGAAGAATCCTTTGCTTTTGGCTTCAAGGCCATGTTTCAGAGAGTTTCCAACAGACATGTGCATCCAAACCTTCATCAACGATTTTCTTTCTCTCACCATTCTCTCACTTTTACATTTTACAAAGTAAAAGTGTACTATATTATGTTTAAAAGTTTTTTCATAGCTAATAGTCTAATAAATTTTCCTAACTTCATCTTCAGAAACACCTGAAACTTGAAACTCTCTCTATATTCTTTCTCTATAGAAACTCTCTATAACAGCTCAACTAGAGGCACACCTCTAGCACAGAGTTAAAGCAAGTTAGCAAATAAAAACATGCCTGTCAAAGGCAACTAAAAATCAGTATAAATAATGATTTACAGCACAGCCCAAAAGCATGAAGAGCCCCAAATTTCCCACTGCCCAGCTCTCACATTTTATAGGACGCCTTCTCTTTTAAAAAAGTACCCGAGTGAAACATCAGAATGAAGTGGTGCTATCAAAATGACAGTGAGTCACTGATAGTCACTGAATACAACTTGTAGTTTTGTGAAGCATTTGGCATCTGAGCTGGTGGGAAGCACAGGCTCTGAAGGTACCTCATTTCTCATCAGGTCTCATGTCAGTTGCTGTAAAAACAAATCTTGCTAAATAAAATGCAAGCACAATAAGTTATCATCTCTGGAGTTTATACTTCTGAACTTATTCAGCTGTTGTCAAATAAAAAGATCCTTCCCAGACTTTTGTACAAGTCAAGCTTGCAAACCTCTATAGAAAAGTTCTGGAGTTTAAAAAGAAAAGAAAGGCAAAATTTTCACACAGTTAATTCTCTGACTTCCTGGGAATCTGAAGGACAGTGTGAACTGGCTTAACTTGTGAATGTACAATGTGAGCCTTTCAGCTTTTAAATGCAAGTAAAAATTTGCAGCAGGGAGAAAAATAATAATTTTTCAATTAACTGACGTTAGAAGTTGAAATCCTTCACCTTTTTTTTTCTTCCTCTTTCTCTAAGCAGCTACCCAAAAATATAACCTAAAAAGCAATGAATTGTGAGGTACCCATTCATTTAACCCTCTGCCAATAGCATAACTCTGTCAGTAGTGTATATCTCTAATAGAGAGATCTCCACATCTCTCTTCTGCTCCTTAAGAGGCTGTTACCACACTGAATTAAAGGTGTTACCAGCCTGTGATCTTAAAAGGTCATGGCAAAGGTCAAGCATGTTTCCTTCATACTGGGTCCAAAGCTGCCAACCAAGTGTTAAAAACAAAATAAGCCAGAGATCCTAAAACAGGATCAATAGGCCTTAAAAATATTGCCAGCTTTTACTATGCAACCACTATTTTGAAGAGCATAAAAGTTCTCCTAGGGTCTGGGTCCTACTGAATCCTAAATTTCACAGCAAATCTTTATCTACACAGAGATACTCTAGACTGTCAAAAGACTACAGCTTGTATTATCTAGACTTTATCCAGGGTTATGGGATTTTGGTTGAATTTCATCCTACTAGGACTGCACTCAATGGTAAAATGCAATAATTTCTTCCTAAGCCCATCCTTCTTATCTTAAAAAGAGGAAAAACTCCCAGGTGTGATTGTTATTCAGAGCATCTTTTCCACTTAAAGTTTTTCCTGTTGCAGCAGATATTATTTGGTCTGTCCCATGATCAATAAAACTGTTTTATCTTTTGCTACTGACATTCAAATGTTTCCTTTCTGTGCCTATCTCTACAAAGCAAAGGGAGTTAACTAAATTCAATATTAATATAAGCAGCAGCAATTCCAGGACTAATATGACCCTAAAGGGACTGGTAATTAGCCCAGTGTTCATGTTGGCACAAGGTGCATGTTACACTAAGCCAGTAGAGTTCTGCTCCCCTTGCACTGCACTACTGCATCCTGCTTTCTCCACAGCACAGGACTGGGAGAAATCCCTTGAGGATTTATGAGAGCAGAAATGTTCTTTTAACACAAATAGATATCATGCTCCCTCTAAAGATGCCCTGCAAAGCTGATGCATTTCCTCCCTCCTTCCTTTCTGTACTGCAGTCAGGTCCAGTCAGCCTCATGAAACCACTGGGAAAGTGTGTATTTCTCATTTGCCTTGAGCCACAGCACGTGGTATCAGCCTTCAGTTCATCAGGAAGCAAAATCTGAACAAACTACAACACACTAGAAAGGAGAACATGCAAATACTGGCCAAAGGAGCTGCTGTGTCTGATCTCACTTGGATTCTTCTTTCCCTTCTTACCCATTCCACTGAACTTTCTTCAGGTCTCTCATGTGTTAATAACAGACATTCAGAGATATATCAGGCATCAGAAAAAGCCAGAAGGCATTTTTGCAACTGACTGGCTCTCTTTTGCTGAAAAAAGGGGGTTTTCTGGGAGGAACTCAGCCTTTGCTGATAGCCCTTATTCTCCAAGAGCCTTCAGAAATCAGTCATTACCCAGGAGTTGCAAGAAGCAACTTGAGCAGGGCATTCATGGGTAGAATACTTTGTCTTATTATCAGACTTATTATCTTATTATCTGTCTCCTTATCAGAAAAATAGTTATAAAAATGTACTTCACTCCTTCCCTTTAAGCCAAGTACATAACACAGAAATTCAACAAAATGCTACATAGATTTATAAACAAAGGCTTGCTGCTCTCCCTTTTACACTGTGTTTACAAATTGCTTCCACTTCAGAAGTGCTGGCAGTGCTCTGATCTGGGAGAAGTGCAGAGACATCTCTGCAGCACTGGAACACTGCTCTGCTGCACTGCTCAGCTTTGCTGAAGCTCCATGGTGGTAGGGCTGACTGCAGGCAGTGCTCTCTCCATCCTTTCATTTTGCTGCAAAGATTTATTTTAGGTTTTCTTGAAGTGGAAGAACAACCAGTTTATGTCAGAAGGGGCTAAAGAGAAATCTGAAGTTATCTCAACTAGCTGTTTCCAAGGCAGCTTAATTTTTCTGTGGTTTGATTCTCTCAAGCAGTTTTTATTGCCTTACTATCAACATCACAACACCTCTCCCTAAATTACATACATACAGAACTTTTGTACAACAAAGACCTGCTCCCAAAGGACCCTGAAGCACTTGGCAATAAATTGAACTTCTGAAATACCATTTTTTCAAAATGATAACAACTCAAACCTAAGAACATAAGCCTCTGTAGAGCAGCAATCTAACAATGACAGTAATTTGACTGGGGTATGTTATTTGACAGACATTTTGCACTGGCTAAAAAACAGGGAGCTCCACTGCAGCAAACTCCCTCATTTCTACTTTACTTTTTTCAATTTTACTGCTTTTTCCATTTAAAGTATTTCTAAGTCTGCACTGAAAGTACAGATTTCATTTGTATTTCATGCTGCTTAACTATCTGGTCTTTCACTAGAGGACAAAGAAAGTGGTTTTGTTTGTCTTGTAGGAATCTAAACAGTACTAAACTCTATCTCTACCAAAACAAACAAGGTCTCCCAAACATTCCCAAATATGAGTATGTCCTTGTAATACAAGCCTGAGAGTACCCACTTTACAATTATGCTAAGTGATTAAACCATGTTTGGAATCTGGATTTTAAAAGTGCATCTTCAATCAAAAGACAGATCTTGGTAGTTTTAATAGTAACCCAAGAAATACTTATCAGGTCTTGTGAAGCTGCATCTATGTGAACTTGAAATACTTCCCTAGCTAAGGAAAGCAGTTTTTTCCACTGATTCTCTCTCAGGCTAATTTGAAGCCTAGTTCTATGTGGGCTCAATTTGATATTAAGGCATGTTTTAAAGTTTAAGCAGCTGCATAATCCCCAGGAAGGCTACTGCACCACCTGTACTTGGCACCATCTCACTGAGACCTATTACATTTCCTTTGTGGGATCTGCTACCACCGGGGCAAGTTCGAACTGTGAAGGTGCAGTCCATTTAACTTCAAAAGAACACTAATACTCATGAGGAAAAATGTAATCAGCTTTGACAAACTCTAATCAAGCAAGCTGTAATTAGAAAGCATCTCTCCAGATCTGAAGAGTTACATCAACATCTATTATCTTCCTTATCTTACTTCCCTTCCTCCTCAACAAGTAGATTATATTCTTTATTTTCCTGCATGATAGAGTAACAACCTGTGCCAGCCCAGTTATCTTTACCATAGAATTAACATCTGCATAATCAAACACTATCAACTAAAAAGTACAAGGTCTAGGAAGATAAAGGTATTCCTATCATGCCTTTGATTGAAAGGAGTTCAAACATAATAGAGCCAGCAAATTCAAGCCAACACTGCATAATACATTGTTAATATGTAAACTTCACTCAAATTCTCATCCATTTTACATTTATGTTTCTAAGAGGAACTCCTGAAGTTGTTACTGTGATACTATCATGTAACTCTTACAGATAAGAGACAAAACTAAGGCATCTGGGAATGTATTTACTGAAATTGAGCAATCACTCTTTAGTCTCTGAAGGCTTGCAATGAACTATTATGAGCCATTGTTATTTACTAGTGCAGTGAGCAGGTCATTTCCACTGATTCACATTCAAGCATTTGCTACATGACTTGCCTATTATTTGCAAACAGAAGAGTGTTAATTTGTGCAGTAAGCTGGATGCAGCTTGACTCAATCATGCTGCATTTCAGGAGGTAAAACAATTATTCTCCCTTTCTAATTCTACTCTGGAATATAAGAAAAAACCCAATCCTTCTAACTTCTTCAGTGCATCAGAAAGTGTCCACATGAAGTTACAAAAAAGTAACATTCATATCTGGTCCACGTGACCTTTGTGCACCCCCATCATGAGTGCTTCAAACCAGCTCATTATTACCTTTAGGTGCCCCTGTCTTGGTCCTGAGCCAATCAGGCTGTAGGCTGGGATTGGGCTGCTCAAAACCTGGCAGTTGTCAATTCTGAGGAGCTGTGAGGAGATTTTGGCATTTGGTTCGTCCTTTGTGCAATTCACCAGCACACAGCAGTCTGCAGGGGATGCAGCCAAACATCAGGAGATGTTCCAGCACAAAAGCCCATGTACTGCTTAGTCTGACCTGAAAGAAGCTCACCTGATCTTTCTAGCACCAAGGAAGGCATCAAACCTGGCCAAGTGCCTTGCCTGCAGCTGGCAGTCCAGAGTGCCCTCCTGGCAGATCTCTGAGACTGTCTGGCTGCACAAGCCCTCCCTGACCCCACAGCAGCACTCCCCCCAAAACACACTTTACCTCTCATTTGAACCAAGAAAGCAACCAGAGCACCAGCACAGGTTTGACAGAAGCATTTCTTCACTAAACAAGCCGTTCCTATTTTGAAATAAATTCTCACACAAATTTTTCTTTCTGCAAATGTTGGGATGTTCACAAAAGCTGTCTAGTGCAGTTCAAAGTAGCAAAGTTTGACTTTTTGTGTGGTTTTGCTTCTGCTAAATAAATAAAAGCACAGCTCAGCATCATGTATTTAATAAGTTTTTCATGCCAGAAGAGCCAACAAATGTTGGCTGATCTAATGATAAACTTTAGCATCTGTGTGGGTTTTTTTAGCAGGATTATTAGGCTTAATTAATGTAGAAATAATAAGTTATTCAGAGCTGATTGGTTTTGTTCTTGGACAGTACACAGGAATTTAGACTTGTTAATAAGAGATATCTTTAAAGAAGTCAAGCAGAAACTTCCTAATTTTCAACTGTTTGACAGTTTATATAATTGTGGCTTTAATTAGTCCCAAACAAATAATGATTCTTTCTCTATCACACTATTTGAAAAAGAAACTTTCATTAAAACGGGGAATAAAAAGGAAAGAAAAATAATACAATCACCACCAATGGTTATAAACAACTATATTGTTCAGCAAGCTTCTCAAGTTCTCTAAAGTGAATTTGTTATTTCCTCCAGGAAATGATGGATTAGCTGTCCTGTCTCATTCACAAATGCATGAATCAATTCCTCCTCTGTAGATAATATGACTATTTTAGGTGCAACTCCTAAAATGTTCACACTCTTGGGTGTCTCAGCATGTCTGCTGGGCTTCTCCTCATTGGGACAAATTCCATGTAGGCAGATAAAACACCAAACCACATCAGGTTGACCAAAAGACATTAATCCAATTTCTTTTTTAGTGTACTATCCCTTTATGTACACTAATTTTTAAATTAGATTGGCAAATAAAACATTTACTGTCTCCTTTTAAATTTTTTAATTTATAATGCTACTCACCTTCCTTGATAGCCTGCAGGGTTATTTGTACAGAAAAATACAAGCTGGAAGATTGATCTGGACATCCATTTTTCCTGTTCTTGTGCTGAAAGATGTTTAAAAAAGAACTTCAAAGAACTTTCTTCTCACTTCCTATTAGTCAAAAACTGATTCTCTCACACAAGTCTTCTCATTTGTATTATCCTTACAATTCTATGAAACCAGCTAAAACCAATACATTTATAATCATTTTTTTCATTTTCAATTTAAGCTAATACTTGCCCTGTCTCTTTGTAATATTCCTCAAATTCTATTCAATAAAACCATAATAAAATTTTTGTCCTTATGAAATACTGAAATTCACTATATTTAATTTACTGACCTAGTCCAAAGTTTACTGACATAAATGAAAACTCACATTTCTTTGTCTAAGGCTTTTACTTTAGAATTGCAGAGTAAAGTGCTGTCAGCAGTTTTACCTACTCAACACTGAGGGAAAAAAGGGAGAATATGGCCCTTGTTCCTTCATTTAAAATATTTATATTGGCCATTTAAATATTTATATATTTGTCACTTTAAAATATTTATATAACTATCTATTCAGCACTTCATATATTGGTGAGTGAACTTATATAATGCAAATAAATTATGTATTAAATATTTACTATAGGTTAATATTTTATGAAATTTACTGTACACACAGTAGGAACAAAACTGGCAAGGGATGAGGAACTCCAGAGATTACTTTTGCATTTTCAGCATAAAACAACAGGGTTCCCTTACTTCTGCACTGCTTTTAACAGAGTTTATAGGTTTGCTAAGAAAGCACCTCTGTTTAGAAATTATGTAATTCAACATCCTGAGATAATTTATCTTTGGGCAAAATTCCACCAAGGTTCGTGGAACTGTCACAAAGTTAATCCAAATTTATAAGCTAGGTGATCAAAGAAGGAATTGAAAAAGGTTGGATATTTTGAAATATTTATAATCAAAACTTCTAAAACAGCTTTTGACTCCTGTGCCCTCAATATGGGTTTCTAACAGGGTATTCAAAGAGCAAAGCAAAATATTTCATTTATTCTGCATTTAGACATGAGCAGAACTTCTCATTAGCACAAAACCTGATACTCCATGTGGCAGATTTAAAAAAAACAAACATCTTCCCTATGGCCCTGAAAGTTTTAACATTTTCTCATCCCATAACTGAACTCCACTTTTAACCATCAAGCCACAACTTGTACCTGTGCCAAATTCAAAACAGTCACAGTCTATCTGAATCTTCTAAAAATTATGGTGTGAATTAAGAAAGAAAATAAACCAAAGAACAATCCAAGGACCTGTTCTCTGTGCTCTGAGACACCCAGGGACAACATCAGGATCTCAGAAAACAACACCAGATAACCATGAAAGCACTTCACTGCTGGCATAGTC
The DNA here is from genome assembly GCF_012460135.2 of Molothrus ater. Taxonomy (NCBI): domain Eukaryota; kingdom Metazoa; phylum Chordata; class Aves; order Passeriformes; family Icteridae; genus Molothrus; species Molothrus ater. Next base: position 6,483,148 of record NC_050491.2, read on the forward strand.
TGTGTGCAAATCAGACTCTCCCAGTAAAAACATACAAGAAATTCACGCTAAAAGGATATTGCAGTACCAATACCCTCCTCATTTACATTTTTATGACAAGCTGATGTATCAGCAGTAAGTTAATACCAAAGGGCTTATATGAGTAGAAAAGTCCTTATGGCTTTGAAATTTCCTCAGAGCTTTTTAATTCTGATTAACAGTCATAATAAACTCTAAGTATACTCACAACCTTCAAGCATTAAACTTTATTAATCTACATAACATGCCAATTAAGTTAATATACTTTGATTCTGTCTAGTTCTGAAAGATGTTTTAATTTTACTGACAAATACAAAAGCAAACCATGAGCAAATCTCATTGCTCGGTTTTTGAGCAATTGACCTTATTTTGCTGCATTCTAATAAATTAACTTCCCAGTGGGAAGCACATATTTCATGAACTAGGAGTTGGTTTGCTGCTAGCAACCAGCAAGATTCCTGTCCTTGCACCAATCACTTTAGAGAGGCACAGGGATCAGATAAGGTTTTGTTCCCTTACCCAGGATTTGTTCCCTTACCCAGGTGAAGTTCCTGCCACATCCCAGGCTCTCCTCTGTCCCTTTCTCTTCTCCATGCTGTTCCTTCAGCCCTATCTCCTCTTCCTCTCTGCATTTCCTGATGCAGCACAGCCCAGCATTGCCTCCTGCTGCTCTTGGGGGTCACTGCCTCCTTCAGCCCCATCTCCTCTTCCTCTCTGCATTTCCTGAGGCAGCACAGCCCAGCATTGCCTTCTGCTGCTCTTGGTGTCACTGTCTCCCTCATCCCCATCTTCCTTTCTGCATTTCCTGGTGCAGCACAGCCCAGCATTGCCTCCTGCTGCTCTTGGGGTCACTGTCTCCCTCATCTCCATCTCCTCTCTGCATTTCCTGACGCAGCACAGCCCAGCATTGCCTCCTGCTGCTCTTGGGGTCACTGTCTCCCTCATCTCCATCTCCTCTCTGCATTTCCTGGTGCAGCACAGCCCAGCATTGCCTCATGCTGCTCTTGGGGGTCACTGCCTCCTTCATCCCCATCTCCTCTCTGCATTTCCTGGTGCAGCACAGCCCAGCATTGCCTCCTGCTGCTCTTGGTGTCACTGTCTCCCTCATCCCCATCTCCTCTCTGCATTTCCGGTGCAGCACAGCCCAGCATTGCCTCATGCTGCTCTTGGTGTCACTATGCCCCACTGCTGCAGCAGGCCCGCGGCCTGCAAGGCCTCCCTGGCGGTCAGCAGCCTAAGGCCGGAAATGCCAAGTCATGATGACTGCACCTAAGAAGGCCCTTTTTCTGCCTTCAGACCCTTGCTTATCTCTGTGTAAGACTACAGGTCACTTTCCTTTTGACCCCTGCTCTTGGACAATTCCTAAAACTCCTGTACCCTCTATAAAGAGCTACTTTTGCCCAGTTTGGCAAGACGCTGTCCCTGAGAACCTTCACAGAAGGCCAATAAAGACATCTCTGTGGAACCTCACACAGACTTCTCCTCTCTCTCCCTGCGTCTGCCCAAGGCACTTAGCAAGCAAAGAGCTGAAAACACAAAATGAGCTGATAATCACAAAGAGCTGATATCACCTAAGCTTGGTAAGGTAGCCTGTGGCTGGGATCTGCCTGGGAGCCCTGGGCAGGCTGTGCTGAACAGGACTGTGCTATCTGGAGCAGAGATGGCCAGCTGGGTATACCCCAAAACCTGGCCAAGGCCCCATTACCCTGCCTCCTTCAGCCCCATTCCTGAGGAAACATCCCTGTCTGGGCATCCAGGAGCCACTGGCACCCACCCAAGCTGGGACTGAGGACACCCCACACTCACAGCAGCTTTCATGGGCTCAGCCCCTGGCTTCCCACTGCACAGCCTCAGCCATCCAGGTCCCTAAAGTAAGTTATTCTCTGTGCAACAACTAAATAATAAAATAACAGCTCAAAATGGTACCTCCAAGTAGGGACTCCAAAAAAGGGCCCCCTGGGCTTTTATCTGATCACAGTCCAAGTGAGGGGAAGCTGGAGCTCACTGTCATCTTCCTAGGGAATGTCAGGAGTAGTCCCTGCCTTCAGAGAGCTGGCCTCAGTGGCCCTTGTTTAAATTCAGATAAGGAGCTAACAGGACACCCAGAGCTTTCAGACTTACAGAATCATTTATTTTGATGGATGGCTGTTATTATACCTGTCTGTGTTTAATTGGTTTCTCCTCCAGTTACCAATAAGCCAATTAGGAAATGCCTCCTGCTTCTTCCTTTTGCATGGATGGCATCATTCTGATCACAGAGTTGTCAACAAGAAAGAGAAAAAAGCTTCTTCCAAAACCATGTATATTTAAGTTAATTGTCCTTGTTGCTGCAACTGCCTCTCTCTACAGAAAGAATTCCAAAATTCTACCCATTCAAAAATGGACTCTTCTCCTCTCAGATGAGGTGGCATGTTGTTTCACAGATGGGAATTTGCTTTAGTTGTGTGCAAGTGTGCCAGCCTAGCATTTTTAAATCTTTTAGAAAGTGCTGCTCTGGCCAGAAGCAGTTGTGGTGTGATGGCCAAGGCACTTCTGAAGAAGCTCATATTTTCAGATGAAATAATGTTCCCCAAAAATGCCCCCAATGAATTTTCCAAGCAATTCTTTCACTGTAAAATGAGACATGCTTTGAATAACTTTTTTTTTTTTTTTTTTTTGCATGTAGTACATTATTCATTAATCAAAAGATTGTGTGGAGGGCTTGATGCAAAAGTGAAGTATTAGTTTCACCCATCCATTTGAACACCTTGGTATTTTGTACAGCCATGCATGCAGTAAAGCACTGCAAATTAATTTAGCTATGTCCTTAATCATGATAAATCAAAGCAAGGGTAATGCCCTGTCTCTGATGCCCCACTCATACAGTGACAGTTTTCAGGTGATGAGGTACTTGTCTAGGGCTCCCACTGAACAGCAGATTGCAATGCATTTAAAGTTCATTTAAAAATATCTTGTTGCAGCAGAGCTTGGAAAGATTAATTTGTAGTAAAACACACTGATAGTCTCTTGCCATCTGTGTCAGACTTGAAGACTTCAATCCTAAATAGCCCTGTGTATTAAAACTAATTGTCCTCTCCCCATCCCCAAAAGTTAACACAATCTCAATGCTGAACATCAGTCACCAACAAAGTGTCACACTGCAATAAGAGCAATGACAGTACAATGAGATCTGTGTAACAGCAACAAAAGTCAGAAGCTTAACATAGGTACCTAATAAATTATGTTTAAATGCTGCTTTACAAAGGTAAACAAATAAATACTAACTATTGTGAGCTCTGGATTGAGAGAGTTAAGGGACACAATGCCTATGGATAAACTGGCACTCTGGAGTGACTTCAATAATCTCCTTAGACACTGGCCTGGGAATAAATGCTGAGACATGAACAAAAGACATCTTCATCTCCACAGAGTGAGAGAAAAAAAAACATTGCAGAGCTGAGGGGAGAGTTATACTTGCTGACATCTCTCATTTTTCTCTGTTTTCTCAACTTCCCTTTTGCACTTGGCAGAATCACTAAACAGCCTTTTTCAGTGAATCACTCACATGGAGCTTTCAAAGCCTCTGAAGAGCAGCAGTTTGTATAAGACTCAAGGCTCAGGGCACCTACAGCCATGGTCCAGGCAGAAATCTTTAAAAGCTGCCAGACTGCATGCTCAGGATGGCAGCCAGTGGAGAGAGATACATCATCAATCATAGAGGCCCTTTCTTGGACAATTTAGAAGACAAACACAGGAATAGCTCAACAGGTGTGCAAGGGCACCAGACACCCTAGAGGAGCAGATCAGCCTGGTCCCCATTGCCTACTTCACCTGTGCCCTGCCTCCCAGGAGGCACAGAAACACAATTCTTTCCAGAAACCAGCACAGAGATCAGCAAGGAAATACACAGGGAGGGGGAAGGAACCTCATGCTGCTTAATGGGGATATCATACATGACATATATATGAAATAGCACTAAACTTCTTATTCAAAGTGATTTTCTGAATTCCATCCATGTGTCAGTCATTGCATACATCTCTGACACATCCTTTTTGAATCTCACACTGACATAACACCATCATCTGACTCTTTTCTGTGAAATGGGGACAATACATACAAATAAATCAGGCTGCTCAAGTCCTGCACTGGAACCTCCACCCAACAGCACACCCCAAGTTTTTACCTGTATACTCTTAACACAGTCAGTGAACATCCCTGGGGTTTGTCTTGAAAAATTATGTTTGGAGCAAGATTTGCTTTCTCGGGAAAAGAAAGGGGTTTGCATTCTATAATAAATCTCCTTACTTTCTACCAAAGATTAAGTACTTGTGTTTGCATCACAAGGACTTGCCTGCCCATATTCATCCATGCAGACTGCACAATTAGTCACAACCAACTCAAAGATCAGAGATGTCATTTAGTTTTATTTATGGACTAGCACAGATATAAACAAGGCCAATTTTTCCTGCTGGTATTACTGACTTCTTTGAAGTGGAAAGACTAAAAGAAATGTCAGACCTTTGCACTTTACTGAATGTTGCTTTCAAAAAACAAAGCAAACAAAAAAACCCCAAACAGCAGAGAAAAAGACACCAATTCACAGATATGCCTATAATTTTTTTCTTACTCAACTCTAAAAACTCTGAAAAACTCATAAACAGTGTCCTCCCAAATCTAAACACAGTTCCTAGGCACAATCAATCTTTGACTGATATGCTAAACTCAAGCTGCTTATAAAGTGACTCAGTGCAGGTTAATGGAAAGGAAGATTATATCATATAAACCAAAATATTTTATGGGCTAGGTGTATGAAATCAATGAGTCACTTAGATTTTATAGTCAACCTAGTCACAACAGCAGATGACCTTGTGCTTTTCACATCCCAAGGATCAAAAGTGCATACTTCTTAACATTTTTCTTCTTTAATCTCCTAGCTCAGCCCTGCCATCCTCATTTTTACACTTTGGTTTGCCAGTTACAGCAGGGAGATTACGAGTGATGGACGTGCCCGAGATCAATGTGCCTGTAAGGGGATGGAATTCATATTGATCTCCACTCATGCAGCACCTATGTCCTTGCTTGCTATAATCCTTCCACTATAAACAGAACAACTGCTCCTGCATGCTGGATTTTTTTCCCTTATTGCTGCTCCAGTATTGCTCTTTCCTACTCCTACATCCCATTCTCAGGCCGCTCCTTTCCAACCTTTGCTCCCAGCCTAACTAAAAGCTCATGGCAGCAACAACTGGGTATAACATTTCATGGCAGCAAAACAGAGTTTTATGGTTGTCCAAAAGATCCAATCTGATTAATTATACCTCCCTAAATCAGAGCAAGGACAACAGCTCATAGTGGAACTCTATTTCCAGAACCTCTCTTCAGACTGTGATTCACAGCTACACTGGGCATTGTGGTAAACATGTTCTGACCAGTGAGTGTCTGATGCAGAGCTTGAAGAATTATTTGCACATGGAATCATAACAGTACTTCCAGTAAAATGTTCTATTTCCTGATTATTTTGTGTTTGTGTCCTACTGCAGGCATTCATTATGGATGGACACATACATTGCTGCAAGTACATAACCCACAAATCTGAGCTGTTTGTCTCACAAAGAGCAGTGTCCTATTCAGAGAGACCATGAGGACTTCAAAAAAAAAAAAAATTAAAATCATACTTTGAAGCAAACCTTTCCAACCTAGCTGTCAGGCTGCCATTCCAATTGCCTGGCATACTCCAAAATCCCCATGTTATTCATGATTCAGATAGGAATTTAAAATCTGAACACTGAGTATCCCAACTCTATCAGCCCCAGCTGCTGGGAGTTTTTGCTGCTGTTTCTGTGCTCCCCATCAATATTGCATTTTAAAACAAACAAAACACAAAGAAACAACACTCTGACTATGAATGGCTCCAGTGTCATTCTGTTGTTGGGCAGGAAAATTTCTCAGAGCTCATATTCCATAGGATGGGAAAGTTATTTTCCCACCCAAAAAATCTAATGCTATGATGTATTATAATACCTAATCACTACTTTTAGCTGAGCCAAATGTGATGAATACTGAAACAAGTGTATTACCTTATTTGTTTCATCTTGCTTGCAGAAAGGTTTATAAAAATTCATGTCAGGACAAGGATTTAGTGTTCTTCCTATGAACATCTGCAATCCCATCCCCTGCAAGAGCTGACACATCTCCTTACATTGATAGCTTTGCTTCCAATCATTCTGATTTTCAGTCTTTCAGCAGCTTGTAAACCTGACCCATGACAAGAGTTTTTTACATCAGATGGAGGATTTCAGTCCAAATTAATGAATGTCTGTCCATCCATTTACAGTATAAAGACACTTCCAGAGTTTCCTCTTACAGCAATATTAACTCTTTGCCATCTTGGAAATATTTTTCTCCCTGAAAATTACTCAGTTTAAAAGCAAAGTAAATCTATGCATCTATGCATGCAAATTGAAAAAAATACTACATATCTCAAAACATCTAGATGGAAAACAAGAGACCCCTAAAGATTACAAGCTGTGCCACCAGTTTGGGTGCAGCTCAAAGCAGTACTCTGACTCAGCAATGCCAGCCCTCCACAAAGAGGGAATGGTTCAATGTAAGAAATAAAACTAAAATTGTACTTCCAGTCTTGCAACAGACCAGAATTTATACTTTTTTAAATCAATGCCTCCTGCTGAATTATATTTATCCTGCAAACATTAAAGAGAACTTCAAGAATACAAGAATCTTTCTATAATTTACAGTAGTTTAAGAAAAAACAAAAAAAGAATCCCAAACCAAACTAGTTCTCCAGAGATATTTAAAAGTACTATATTTTTCCCTTTTCATAAAGCCAGAGGATTATTCTCCTAAACAGACCTCTCCATTGCCACAGGACCAGCAGCACTGAGCCACATGATGCAGATGTCTTCCCTCATTGAAACACATGACAGAAATACAGAAATACAGAATACAGCACCTCACCAAAGTACACAGAAAAAGCAGGGCCAGGCAAGCAACAAGGCACAGACAACTGGCAGAGCCTGCAGTCTCAGGCCTGACAGCATCCCTGCCTCATGCCAACACCAACGAGACAGAATCTGGCAGCTATTAATTCCTTATTTTAAAATATCTATTTCTGACAATCCAAAGCTAGCACTTCATTTTGGTATTCAACCAATTTGAAGCGAGTGCATTGCTCTCTTCTCAGAGTAAAAATCTAAATATAAAAGAGATCTGTTGTGTGGTATAATAGAGGCGGATCTACCTCCTCAGCAGAACTGAAACCACTTCAAAAATATGGAAGATTTGCATATGAATATTTGCCATGGAAATTAAGCACCTTTTGAGTGTCTACATGTAGCACAGTAGTACAAATTAACTCATACCACTGTTGATGTGAATTTGTGAAAGTGAGAAAGATTTAGCAGAACAGTCTGTGAAAATGTAGTCCAGTAAGATTCCTGTAAAAATTAAAATATTAATTGGCATAAATTATGATTCTACTCCTTTGTAAGAAATGCAAAAGAATATATTCCTTTCTTAAAAATTGTGCACACATCAGCTCCCAGCACTGAGTGAAACAAGAAGAGGTGGCACTGCTGACCTCAGACTTCAGCCACAGACTGACTGGATTGCACTACAGCAGCTAAAAGAACACACACACATGGCTGAAACAGCCTCTGGAAAAACATTGCAGCATATGGAGTTTGTCTGGCAAGGGCTTGGCAGGACATCCACTGCAGAAGGTGCCTATGGCAGCAGCACAGAGTGCTCTGGATAATCTTTGAGTAGCAGCTCTAACTCTGCTGTAATCTGGACAGTGAGAATGCCATCATCTGCCCCAAAGATGTGGCAAGAAATGGCTTTTTCTTCTCTGCTTCTTTTCATCAAAAGAAGAAGAGGGGTAAAACAAAAGCCCAGCTCGTGGTGCCTCATATGTGAATAACATTTCAAATCAGCAGATCTGTGGCTGTCACTGGGCTCTTGATCTGCTTTCCCACTTCTCCTTCAGCCTCCCAGGGGTTTCACTGATGCTCTTGGAGCTGTGCCCACCTGTCATAACAGACAGGGAAGGCATGGAGCTGCACTGGGAGAGCCACACAGCAGAAACACTGCCAAAGGAGGGAACAACAAACAGGTGAGAGATTGTTTGATTTAGATAGGTGTTGGAAGAGGACACAGGAGAGTGCTGAAGTTGCAGAATCAGAAAACATTTAGAAGCAGAAAACAGGCTTCAGTTTAATCCAAATGAGTTAGCTCAAGGCAAACACTGAAAACATCCCTCCCAAGGAATGGCAGCTCTGGTCTCCATGCAGTGTGTCCACAGCTGGAACACTCACACTGGACTGAAGCCCTTGGCACATCCCAGATTTGAATGTACATGAGTGTGACCTCACAGAGCAGTGGTGACACCAACAGCAGACACCTTACAGCTATGGTTATGGGCACAGGGGTTTCAAAGTTTGGGTTTTTGTAGCAGATCCAGGGGAAAAAATGACTAGTGGGGGGGAAAAAAAAAAAAGCAAAAATGTATCAAAATCTGCTGAGATTTAAACACATTCCCTGCAGGAATTCTCAGTTGGGTGATCTCCACTGCTCAGAGTGTGGGGCTGAGGTAGCTTAGCCAGTGGTGGAGCAGTTTGGGAACAAAATTAACAAAGCCCCAAAGCCTTAAAAGCACCAAGACAGTTTTCAACATAAAGACCCAGATATTCACTGTTATAGCAACAAAAGGCATTTGTTACATAAAATTATTTTTCCTTCTCTTTAAGCAGAACAGGGGAAGGAAGGATTAAAATATAATTCAAATGGCTTAAAACATAGCTCATACTTCCAGGGCTCATTACTGGAATTAGACATTTCATGTCTCGCTGTGGAATAGATGGATTTTTTTCCTACTTCCTGCAAAACAACATTTGCTTATTCAACTGCCTTTTAGCAATGGGTATAATCATAATCCCAAGTGACATATGCAGTGAGAGCAACTGACTACTCACCCTCTCTCCAGCACTTTATTTCTAGGGATGCTGTGTTTAATTAGCTCCACAGTAGTCAGAGGAGCAAACAGGTCACCTCTGTGTCAAATCTCCCAGTAGTCATCTTCCCTGTCACCACCCCCAATGCCTTCATTTATTTGGACATTTTGAATACTAAAAGTAAGGTCATTAGTGTCACATAGCTGTTTTTCCTCCTCTGTGTGTGTGTTGTGTTATATTCCTGAGTAACTACACTTTGGGAAAGGGAGTGAATTCCAGCAGGCAGAACCTTTATGGAGGGAACATATCACACAAATTCTAAATTCAAGCTGATGTAAACAGAATCTTTTGAACAGACAATGGCATAAATGTTCCAAAACACTGAGGGCTTGGAACAGGTAGGAGGTTTACCTTTGTCTGGAATCCAAAATTTGTAGTTACTCAAAGCCTTCCACTCTACTGACTCCCCTTGGCTTTTTTATTCTCTCCTTCTGCAGATAGACATCATCTCTGTCACATCCTCTCCTCTGACCCTGGACTGGCATTCCAGCAGTGCCACAGGTCTGTGCCAAAATCTATAATCTCTAAAGTAGACCTGCCACAAATGTTGAGCCCCAGGGAAGCCCGTACAGAGGCAATTGTGTGCAGAATTCTGTTCTTTGATACTTTGCCTGAAACAGAACAAGCAGGCAGGCAGAGCACAGGGACAGGATGCATTTACAAACCCAGGCTGTGCAGAAGGCACAGAGCTGATGACTTCTGTGGGAGGCAATCTGCAATCACTGGCACTGGGGCAAGACCCAAGTGAGTCCAGTCCAATCTGGAATATAACCAGGGTCACTCATCCCTGCCTGTGTTACTGCTGCCCAATTTCCCAGTTTAGCTAGCAATCCTTCTGGCAGTCCTCTTGTACAGTGGGGATCCACCTGCAAAGCTCTGGCAGTTTTGAATCAGCTGGTACTTCTGAAAGAAAAGCAATCTTTTGTAACACTTGCAAGTCACCAATGTCTTTTTCAATTTCAGCATTCTTTGATCACCTTACAGACCATGATAGGCAGATCCCACAGGTTACAGTTTTGCATGTAATGTCTGTAATTTCACTACTAATATTTTTCATAAAAGGCAATTTTGTTAAGTGCTTATTGAAACAGCTGAGAAAGGGATGCAAATATTTCCTCTTTTTGCATACTTTTTTAAACAGGTTTTGAGATTTGACAGTCTTGGAAATAAAGAACCAACCTCAGCTGCTGGTACAGACTGATCTCCAAGGCAGCCACACTATTTTATGCAAGCTGACTCCAGGCTCTACCTACCTATTGCCCTACTGACCACTGCACAGGGCAGGGCAAACATGGACTGCTCCTGCAGTGCCCAGTGTGCCTCTTCTGGCAGGTTATACCTGAAACCTCTTCACAAAGCCTAAGGGGAAAGTCCTTCCCAGATGATGCTATGACCTTTTTATAAGCTGTTCAGCAAACTGTGTCCTGGAGAATTTCCTGGATAGGCCTTTGGGGATTTTTTGGTTTTGTTTTCCTATCAAGAAAGCTCAGTCCTCCTGCACTGGGATTATTATAATTTCATTCATTGTTTCCCATCTCTTTGAAGCTTTCTTTGTTCTACTCACTCACACCTGAGTTTTTCACCATTAAATGAAGCAGCAGTGATTTGTCTCCATATGGTGGCAATCAGAGCCATGATGTTTCTTCCTGTGAAGGGACAATGTTAGAGCATGGCTGGTGGGCTCCTTGTCTGGGAGAGCCATGCAGGGCACAGCTCCTGGGGCTGCTGCTGCACGTGCCCAGGTAGCCCAGAGCTCTGGCCTCTCCCAACAGCCTGACTCTCTGTGTAAGATAAACCATGAAATTCTAATCCAGGCACCCCTCTATAATTCCAGATTCAAGGAAAGTAGAAGGTTTTAAAAGGGTTTAAATCTGATAATGAAATTTCTGTGCAATCCTATAAAAGAATATACAATGATGTCTTTGAAACATTATTTTTAGTGGGTTTTCTTCACATCCTTCCAGTTCACATAGGTTGATGCAATATGGACGTGAAGTGTACTGGCAAGTAGCAGGAAATATCCCTTTATGACCATCCACAATAGGTGCAAATCATTCCAGCTCAGGCTCAAATAGCCTTGATGCAGGGAAAACTAGAAAATTACTCTTTTTGCTCTGGTGGTCCCTGCCTTCTTAAGCAAAAGGACAGTCATTGCACACAATCACCACCCTGAGTTACAGCAGGAAGAGAGTTTGAAATGCCAACTCTTTGAGTGCTTCTGCACTAACCTACAAGAATTACAAGATTCACACAAAAGCCTTGGCGGTTTAATGGATTAGTCCAGGTGACACTGGGGTTTCAACTTCGGACTACTGATAATAGCCAAAATATTTAATTTAAAATTTATGTATATAGTATAAGAAGACAGTCAATGCAATATGTACTCATCTAAAAAAGGATCATCAAAACAGGAGGCTCAGAAAGGGTGACTGACATGAACAAAGAATTATTTCAAAAATTATCAGCTATTCTGCTTCATTCTCATTTGGAATTAATTGTAGCAGGGACTCCCAAGAAGGCAAAGGCCAAACTCAATGCATTCACATTTACAGGCCCCTTGCCAAACTTTCCTAATGCCAATGGTAGAAGTGGTGACATTTTCAAGCATAAAATGCATAGTGTTTAGAGGCTTAGTGAGGTCAAGCAGTTTCAGCAGTTGTTTAATGCTTCTGAGCTTCAGCTACAACCAGAAACATTACTCAGTATTTAAATCTTGCTATTCCTAACATTTTGGAGGTGCTGTTTCACATTATGTGTATTTAACCTTCCACTCTGCAAATGATTCACCACTTGGCAAACCCATTAATAACAAGTATTTAAAAAAAAAAAAAAAAGTTATTCCACTTCTTTTTATTTAGAAACAGCTCATCAGGAAATATGTTTTTTTTCCTTAAGGAGTAAAATTTTTTAAAAGGCATGAATTTTATTAACCTGAATATGAACCTTTTCTTTCTTATTGTGGTGTGCTTGCATCTCAAACTACAACTGTCATCAAAATCTGTGCAGTCATACTTCCCAAAGAGATAGCCAAAAGCAGTAGGTTTAAAATTAAACAAGATAAATTTATGTATTTGCATTCAAGTCACTTGAGAGATGAAGATTTATTTCAGAGGAGGAACTGCAGAATTAGTTCTATGGTGCAAATTGTCCTTCCAGCCCAACTGAAATTACCATTTAATGGAATTTTTTTCCTGATTTTCAGGTACAGGGAAGTTTTGTACATGGGAGCAAAAGCTGAGCAATTGGCACTCATTTGTCACTGTTGGCTGCGTTCAGAGGACTTACATGGTGCAGCAGCCAAATCATTAAAGCAGGACCCAGGATGCCAGCAATGTCTTCCTGGATGGTTCATAATGATTTGCAAAGCACAGACACCTCTCACATCTACCAGAATTCCCCAGGGCACTGTGGTGAAGTCTGGCCTAGAAAGAGACACAACTAATTGGGCAGAGATTGCAAAAGCACCCAGAGACTGGGGGCTCTCACACTCTGCCCTAACCCACATCAAGCTAGGTAAAGAAAATATCAAATATGGGCTGTGCAGTGGGAAGAAAATCAGCATTTGTTTTGGTCAGTAATTTATACAAAGTTCACATTTCAGTTAGTTAAGGTCTGGATGTCTTCTTCTCTTACATTCATGTCAAATTATTTTATTTACTACTCAGCCTAGAAAAGCATTTCTCTCATAACCTAAAGCCCTGCCACTTGCCCCTGATTGTTCAAAACTGGTTTAAATTACATTTTAAGGACCTGCCCATGATGTAGGAAAGGGCATAAGAGAAGTATTGAAACATGGTGAGGTATTGTGTGATAAGCAACTCCCTTTAGGGCCCAGGAGCAGAAATGAATGGAGATGAAGAAGGGAGCAGGGACCTGCCCAGCACTTCTTCCCTGATAGGAAATGGGCTTCTAGTACTGCCTGCCTTCTCAGTGCCTCACAAAACAGCCCATGGGCCTAAGGCTGGGACTCTCAGCAGCACTGAGATTTCAAGAGAACAGAAAGATGTTTTTTTAATTATTTCACCGAACCATCTCTTACAATCAACGATGAAAGATAAAAATGATTTCATAGAATCATCTCTTACAATCAGAGATGTTTCAAATATAGCTCCAGCTGAGATCCAGATCAGGGAGACATGCATTTTATCTTCTTTACAGATCTGGAAATCAGAAAGCACTGTGATCACATAGCCTGACTTTCAACCCAAAAATTATCTACTACTCATTCTCCTATCAATGGCATCTACCCAAAACTTCATACATTAAACAACAGGAATTTTCCAGTGAATTATTGACCTCAGCATATCAGGGTGGATAGAACACTCAAGAAAGCTAAGATATTATATTCCAAAACATAATAATAAAAGCATCTGAGAGCTCTAAGCATTTGTTGCTTACTAAGAATGTTGTACTTTAACAAATGGAAAAGAGAGAATACTTTTAAAAATATATATTAAACTCTTTTAATTTTCTTTCTCTTTTAGACTAATTTGTCTCAGCCCATTTGAACTGGGAAAAAAAAAAGAAGATGAATAAAGCTTGATGAAGCTAGGATTCCTGCAGAGACAAGGTGATTATGAAAAAAAGTCAAGTGGAAAAAAAAATAGAATCAAAAGAGATTAAAGTAATTACTTCAGCTAAACTGTCCTATTAAGGCCTGATCCTACAACTTCTCACTCACAGTAGGTTTCTGTGCTTTTACACCACTTGAAGGCATGCAAAAGATGGTGAATTGAGGCATTTAGAAGACTTCTTCTGTTATCCCCATGGTGGATATCTGAAAATGATAGCAGAACTAGGAGCCTCAGTATTACAGTTAAACATCTTTATGTATGGGATAAAACTTAATGTTTTTTTTTAATTTTACTTATTCTTTAATAATTTTGAGAGACATACATATTTATAAACAGCAAACAAGTGGTTTATTTCTTTTTTTGAAGGCAAGATACTACTAAAGTTCCTTTTGCCATGCACATGTCATAGCAGATGGTGAGTATTAACATCCCTCCACTTCTCACAGCAATAGTAAGCAAAGTCATGTGTACATCAAACTGTGGTTTACTGTAAATGTAATGAAAAATCTGTACAACAAATCTTCCCCCCCCCTTTTGAGCAATGGGAAATATTAGCTTCCATCCAGTTATGTAAAGAATTCAGTGATTTTGGGTCCTACCTGGTTAAAATGAAGGTAAAAGAAGTGCAGTGACCTCCTTCACATAGAACAAAAATTACCATAAAACAGAATAACACCATGTCTGAACTCAGGGCAACATCTCCAAAAGTTCAAGGTGCCCTGAAACTCACTTTTAAAGAATACCAGAAATGCTAAGATTGCCCATAAGTTCTGGAAACTTTTTTTTTCTTTTTAAAATAGTCTGTTAATGGGGCTTTTTAATATCAAGGGCTGCTTGAGGCATTTGAATGATCTTTATACTTGGCATGTTATTAATGCAAAAGCTCTTAGAGGGATAAAAGTGTTTTGAAGTGGGGTGCTATTTTCATAAAATATAGATCCAGCTAATAGGTCTAGAGAAATCTTTTCTCCTATTCATTATCAAACATTGTCATGGAGGTCAAATCAGATCATAAACTCAGACAAACTTTAATTCACAACCAAAACCATGGCCCAAGCTGACAAGCAGGGGTAACCATGATGATGCTGCAATGATTTCTCACAGGTTCCAGGTCTCTGTGCTCCTCCCATAAATACACCACAGAACTTCACCAAAGGATTCCTGAAATAATGTGAAGATGATATTGCTCACTGCAATACAGTACTTTTTCCTTAAGAAGGAGATTAAACAGTGTGAAATTTAAGCAATTAATAGGGATGGCTGCTTTCTCATCTTCAAGGTTTCAGTATCTCATAGACATAATGGATATTAATCTTAGAGACTTAATTCTTATTTTGTTTACCACAAAAAACCCATAGGTAACTTCCCTTACATATTTGGATTTCTACCAAGGGTATCAAATAATTCCAAATTATCATCTTTGAAGGTCTCCAATATATTGCAACATGTGAGACTGGGTCCAAAACAGGAATATTATTGACCCAGTCCTGGGACCAGAGCTGGTGTATGGATACCAAATTGTGCTATTCTACACAAATGTGCCCTTTTGGGCTGCCACAAGCTTCTTGATGTGTGTTTCCTGTATGAAATATGGCCTGTGTAAACCTTTCCCAAGGACTGGGGTCAGTGCATAAGCCAGGTATTTGCCAGTCCTGTGTCAGTGTGGACACCAAAATTACACCTGGCAAGACACAGCAGTTGGCTGAAGTTTGGAAGTTTGGGTTTCACTTCATGAGCTGCTCTGCTCTCAGCCATGTTGAGGAGACTGGTACACATTTTACACAGAAACCCAGCAAGTTCTGACACTCTTGCATCTGGCTGTGAAGAAGAACAGGGGGTATTACTGATGAAAATGTCCCAGAACAGGTTCCTGATGCCCACAGAAATGGGGAGCACTGCTCCAGGTACCAAAATGAATCTAACATAAAATTTCACTGACATTTATAGATCTCCATCAGTGCAGTGTAATGTGGTTCAGTGTGTTTCTTTTCCCCAAAAAATAAATCAGGAAAGTTTGGTAGAAACAGCCTATGACAGTTAACAGTTCAGAAGACTGTTAGCATTAAAGGGCTTTGTACTTTTATTGGCTCAACGAACAAAAGATTGCCTGGAAGTTTCATGGGAGCCCTGGGTTATCAGTCCAAAGCTGAATTAAATTAGAAGTGATTGGGAGCTGTTACCATCTGTTGAGTGTGTGGTGGTTCATGCAATATGAGTTTATACACTTTAGCAGACAGATGGGCAGAAATGTGCAGGCCTTAGTCATTCAACACCCCTGTTAGCAATCTGAACAGAGATCAGGAGCATGGACAGCAGAGTGAATTTCTTTCTTTTCCCCTGATAAAGTGCCCTCCATCATGTTTATGGCCTTTTCCAAGGATTTTTCTACAACTGCTTCCTATGTTATATATTTTGTGTGGTTAAGAAAAGGATTGTTCTTCCCAGGTGCTGCCAACCTTGATGTTTCTCTTGCTCTAAAATAAAATTTTAAAAAGAACCAAACCAAGGCACATTTCTGTTTATGACTTCAGGTGTTAAAACCCACACAGTTTTTTTTTACAGACTGAATGTCACAGCAATTAAATGATGATGTGGGAAAACATTGCCATAAATCATAAAAATTATGAGATCACACTCTCTCTTCCTTCTTTCCTCCTGCCCAACATAGAATTCCAGGCCTAAAGTCACTTCTTTTCCCACAATACAAAGAAATTCCAGTCAGTACTGACAAGGAAACTATTGTTTAATGGACAACTGCACTGACAATTAATACTTTTCTTGTAAGACTGCTTCATTTTAAGAAATATCATCTATCTTACTAGAAAAATCCCTTTCCTGTGCTACTTTGTCTAATGAAAATGAGCTGGTTTAAGCAAGAAAAGAGTAAAAGAGAACAGAGCACTGCAGTGGGATTACAGAGGCACCAGGGCAGGTCTGTAGTTAATGCCACTGCTGTGTTCTCCCTCCCTCTCAGTTTCCCCACTGCAATTGGCAGCCCTCAGTCCACACCAGCCACCATCCATCTCCCAAAGCCAATGCCATCTTTTGGGTTTCCAAATAACTCTTGTCCATTACTTGTATTTAATCATGCCTCAAATTAGACAACAAGATTTTGGAGCAAGGGGATTACCTTTTAATCTTCAAAATATTTACTACATGTTCAGAAGCATATATACACAGAGTTTCATAAAAAAATCAACATCAGAGAAATACCAAGGTTGTGAAATCAGCCACTCAGCATTACCAAAGGCCAACATAAAGGCCTCACATATTTGCTTACCCCTATTTTTTCATCAAGTGCAGCTTTCATGTATTCTCTGTGTACTTTAGGACCAGAAAACCTGTCTTTTCCTGAAATTCTTTTTCATCCCTTATACTAAAAATGTGTTTAGTTGGTGTACCAAAACCCAAACACGAGAAGAGTAATTGAAAGCTTCAGCACTATGCATAAAACAAGGGTGCAGCTTCAATAGTTCTTACAAAATTTTCACCTGGAAAGTGTCTCTGTGTCTGTGACCAAAACAACTCTCAGTGCAGTGCAATCAGAAGAAAATATGCCACATTATCAGTGTACTAAACCTTTAAACTGGAGCTATACAACCTTTCAATGTATTTAAATAAAAGATTTATTTCATCACAATTTTCAGATAATGTATCTTACTAAATGACCAGCATAAAACATATTGTCTACCAGTTGAGCAAGGTAATACAAAATAATACAAAGTAAGTTTTAAAAAACAACAGAAAACCCTGGGATAATGGTCTTAAAGTATCTCAGAAGACTCCTGCTTTCTGGGAGGTGGGCAGCAGAAAGCAGAAGCTGAGGATGAACTGTAGTAGAACAGGGTGCAGGGACTGGCTGAACAGCTCTCACAGGCAAAGCTTTATAGAGAATACTGAATATCTGCACACATTCAAGAAAGTGCAACATGAAATAGCACTCATGCAGGTGACAGATGAATGAACTAATGTCCCATCATGGTGCTCAGAGCTCATGAACCAACCATCTTCCATCTGAAATCTAAAACAAAAGCACAGGCTGGTTATGTTTTTACTCTCAATAGTACTTGTCTCTAAAGGAAAGCTTTAGCCCATAAAGCTCAAGCCAGATCCCACTCTGAGTAATTATATTCTGCCTACAGTAATTATGTTCCCTTTGCAGTTTCACATGGGATAATGTCCACCCACTTGCTGCACCGAGCTATTTTATTGCTGCACAGTTGCTGTGAGCAGCTGAGGATTGGTGGGGTGGGAGAGGTAACCTGGGGCCAGGAGAGCTGCTGTGTGTGCATGGGGGCAAACCTCACCCTGCTGAGTACCCCAGAGCCTGCACTGGGGCAGGACACTCAGCTGGAGAAGGGTTATGGTTCCTGAGCCCACGGGAGGTCTTCACTCCAGATAATTCAACTTATCAATCTCTCACTAAGTGCTGTGGGATCCTACAAAGAGAAAGGCATCCTGTGCAAAGTGCAATCAGGTCAGGAGCTCTTGTTAAATGCAGCAGCACATTCCTGTGTTGTACAGAGCAATAAGAGACACAGCACTAAGCAGACAGAAAGCTTGAAAACACATCAAAAGCGCAGTGCCTTCTCTATTCTTGATGTGGGTTTCCATTGTCATCAAGGTTTAGACCAAGAGCAATTGAAATTAATAGATATTTTTCCAGGGACTTCAGGGCAATCTTAAGCATTGTCATTCTACCTCATGAATTTAGTATAGTCTGAAGAAGCCTCAGCTGAAGCATGGCATCAACATGAAATTCAGAAAGTGCATTAAACATAAAGCCTGAAAGGATGCTGCCATTCTGCTTCAGCAGAAATGGAATCCAGTGGAAGCTGACTGCCTGGATAAGTATGGGTTAATGGAACTGTGTGTGCAACTAGAAACAACTTTGTTTTCCACAAAGGAAAAACAGCAGCTGCTCTTCTGCAGACACTTCCTCAGTAAGGAGGTTTTTAAATGTCATAAAGAAAGAGAAGAAATCTTTCACTCAGAAAATGGTGAGGCACATGTAGGAAGGGCTCCCTAAGTATCACTTTGTAAAATGCAGCAATGCCTGGCCTGTTGCAAAGTAACCCATGAGCTCCTTCCAGTGCTTTTCTGAGCAGCACTTGGACACAAATCACAAAGAGGATCCACATTTTAAGGACACCCTGAATGCACCAGCTCCCTCACTATTACAGCTCACTCAGTGACTCTGTCCTCCTCCTTCCCATGTTCCTCAGCAGATGATGTCAGTCCACTCACAGATTCCCACCTTGCTCTTACAGCTCTGATTGTTGCTGGGAGCCCTGTCTCTCTGGCTACTAGCTACTCACAGGAAGTGCTCTGCATTATCTTTCAGTGAGCACTGAAATATTTTCCTTTATCCTCAAAAAGCACTACAGAACTCTCCTAAAATTATACAGATACATATATATAACAACCCTGAATTTCCTTGCTCTGTTCACCATGTCCAGTAAGCTATACCTTTCCAATTGTAGGATCTTGGTTTGCTCCTGTGTTTTCACTGCTTGCTGCAATCTGGGGTGTTTTTTAAAGTACTCAGTGTGTAATGAGCCTGACTGAATTCAGTGGGGCCCAAGTATTCAGACCTAACCCCATGGTTTAGCACCCCCTAGGTGTAAGTATCCTTCATGTGTGTATTCAGTACTTCAACAAAGGTTTTCATGAGCTTTTGTCCCAAGATATTTTTGCTGCTGATGAACAGAGGTCTGCATCTGTCTATTGTGTTGATGGGATCCAAGAATAAAGTCTAATTTTAGTAGTTCAAGATAACAAGACAGAAATCAGCCAAAGCTGAATAAGAAGCTGAGTAGAAGATACAAGAAAAAAAGAGATTCAAAAAGGAAAATCACATGAATCAGATCTATTTATTATTTCAGCAGCTGTCTGCAATTTACCACCATGAATAACAAGTCAATCACAAAATCTAAGCATTTTTTATTAAATAGTACCTTTCACAAGGTGCTGAATATTATTCTATTACAATTAAAACCCCTATAAGACATTATAAAGTCCCTCTATAGACATGGACCATTCTGGCTACAGAGCAGCAGTGGAACTGAAAGATAATGCTTATATAATGATAACACATTATATCAATACATAGATGAATATATCTAAATGAACCATCCCCAATCTTCATAAGGAAGGAAAATTTTTGGTTTGGTTTGGTATTTTGGGGTTTTTTTTTGTCAGGGACTACATCCTGATGAAACTCCAGCATCAGAATAAACTGTGAAATGAGAGACAAACCATGATAAAGTAGAGAGAGTTTGATAGGACAAATTGTTTTCTTTCTGCAGAGAAAAGCATAAAAAATTAGCACAAGTCCTGGTTTGGTCTGCTTTTCAAAGTGATGGCTTCAACATGTAAACAAGTCATTGCAGAGGGAAAAAAGCACTTTTATTGTGAGACAGTGGACACTAGTTTATTCTTCATCCCTTGTTTTTCTCCTTTTAAACTTCTTTAAATCATGAACTGGCTTCTTCCCTTTTTTCCTATTCCTTGTATTTCTTGTATTTTCAAGGCTATTAATATTCAGAATGGTTGATCTGCTCTTCTGTCTTGCACTGGGACTTCAACAGTGGCTGCTGGGCCACGCTCCTGCTGCCCCTTTTTGAAACCTCACACTGCTCAAAATTCACATTTCTCATGGTGACCTTCCACAGTAGTTAAGAGCCTGTATTAAATTAATCTGTTTGCCACTGAAAGTTTTCCTTATGTCTTCAGCTAGCACTTACAGATTCTTGTGGTGTGCCAGCAGCAGGCAGGGAGGTGATGTGTTCCTCTCCTTCTTCAAGTGTTTTAAATGAAGATTTTCTCCCTGGTATTGGAGGTACAGGAGCCTCCTCATTTCCTGGCTCTGTTTCTCTGCAGGGTCTGTGGCCTGAGCCTCAAAGATGAGTCTTAGTGCCCATAAGCTGATGGACACTCATCAGCTAATAGAATTTGAAGGCAGAATCTACATGTGTTCCTGAAATACATTGTGGATATAATCTCCATATAAGCCTCTTACAGCATTCAACATCTGTTCTGTTCACTGACACTTTCCCCAGTGCTGTTTCCCCCACAAATCCCTGTCTAGCTGATTAATGTGGAAGTGAAACTGGTGTCTTTTAGTGCTGATTGTGTACTTTAAAAGGGTGCTTCTACAAAGGAATGCTATTTTGTATTTTAAGACCACTTGTTTGCCAAGAGTATTTGGTGGTTTTCCCTTACCTGAAAAGAGAAACCCATCCCTTTTCCTGACTGCAGACATTTTTGCTACTGCAAAGTGCTTCCAAGCAAATCCTGACCTCACTCAGCACACAGAAAAATTACATGGACTCCAGCATGGCCAAGGTCTCAGGCTTGCTCTCCAGATTATTTGTGACATAACTGTTTTGCAGGCAGTAATTGGGTAAGCATCCACATTGGATAAGCATTAACCACATTAGTTATGTTTGCAATCCATATTAATTCTTATAAAAGAGACATGGTGTCAACAAAAAATAACCTGTTTGTGAAAAAGGAGCAAAGAACACGATTCAGAAAATCCCCTTCCCAGCAGAAGATTTTTCTTTGCTGGTTATTTACATTTAGGGACTGCTGCCATGCATAAAGAGCTTCTTATAGGGCATTTTTTGACTGATTCTTTAAATTCCCTGATGTCCAAAGAAGGGATTTTTAAAGCAGCTATTTTGCAACTGGTTTCTTCTTTGCCTTTCTTAATGGGTAGGGCATTCCTTCTGGTGTCTTTTCTTTGTCCTTCTATTTCTCAAACTGATGGCTTGTTACCAAATGTGTCCTTCCACATAGCTGCACATTCAAGTACTTAACATAAATTTTGTTTAAAATTATAAGAAAAAAATTATTTAATATATTAAAGTCATCTAAGTTTTTTACTGCAGGTTTCACTATGAGGAAGTTTCCCAGCTGAATCCCATCACCTCTGGAAACAGAACAAGCAAGATGAAGTAAACACCTTCAGTAACAGACTTTGGGTTGTGTATTTTCCCTTAGCCCCCTGGTTCAGTACTGGGCTCCTGTGTTTCCCAGCATTTCACCTGTTTCCCAGCTCTGCCAGTGCCATGGCACAAGTACCTCAAACACACTTGTGTCTGCCCAGCTTCAGCAGCAGCCGTTTGAAGAGATGTAAGATAATTTTAACCAAAAAAAAAAAAAATCAATTTAGTGTTTATTTACCCACAGGTTTACAGTAAGCAGAAACTGGTAACCCAAATCACAAAGAGCTGAGTAAATCTGGCTTTAGGCAAACTTTGTCTTTGCTGGGACAGCTGAGGAGAGGCAGGGGGGCTGCTTTGAGCAGGGGGCTCCTGCCATGCAGGTGGGGACAGGAGGCTGTCTCAGCTGTGCACTCTCCTTCCCACCAGGACAAACGTGGGAACTGAGTAACAAATACAGAAAGGAAGAGAGATTTGCCTCTGGACATGTTAGATCAAGTTTCCAATGCTTTTATTTCCATCTCTGCTGCATTGTCAATTTAAAACAGCAGGTGTTTGATCCTGTGCCCAATTTCTATTGAGCAAATTTATAAAGGATTGGGACACTTTAATTTTTTTCTGCCAGCCCTGGTGCATGACTCAGCATAGCACAAACCAACTGACATGTAAGCAGCCATTGCTGTCCACAGAGATACAGCAATCACAACCAGAGGAGGGGATTTATCCCTCACAGCATCTCCAATTTATGCAGGAATTATATATAGGCTGTAGCAAGTATTTACAAAACTGGAGATGATTACAGTATCTTTAGAGTCACAAATCTGAGCTTTTCTTCTAAGCTAAGGGGCTACAAAATAACCTCAAAAAAAAAAGTGTGGAATTGTGAATACTCTAACCATAACCCCCAAATATTCAGATGCTGTAGCTTGGAGTACATCAAATATTGTGAGAGGATAAAAATATACAAGATTTGGCACGATGGAAGTGCCCATTAAATTGTAACATTTTATAATCAGCATTTGGCATTCCCAGCCATCCCAGCCCCAGGGCCTGGGCTCTTCCCGTGTGGCACCCAGAGACCACCAGGACAGGTCACCTTCCTCCAGCAGGGCACAAAGAGCGAGGAGCAGGAATGAACTGCCTTGGACAGAGCTGTGCCAGCACCACCACTGCCCACCCTGGCCAGCACGTGTCAGCTCAAGGCAGAGCTGATCACTGAGCTGGTCACTCTGCTGCACATGGATTAACAGCCCAGGATTCCTACTGTGGCTCTTTGGAGGGATAGACTCACTAAAGTGCAGCTTAAATAAAACTGTTTTAAATATTTGGCTTCCTGGTTTGTGTGTTTGTCAAAAGGCACCTTCATTAGGGGATCTAAAAGCAAAACCACATTCTACAGAAATGAGGAATTTGCCATAAAATCCTGGTAAAGTTAGGAGCTAGGGAGACTGAAATAAACCAAGCTGTACTACAGAAACTTTTCTTTATGTGCATTGGAAAAGTGCTTCTCTCAAGAAGCCTTTTTATTTGCTTTTTATTCTTGGATAATTTTCCCAGCAGAGAAATGCAACATTTGAAGCTGATCAGATGCCCAGTTGGTACAAATCCCTGACATCAGTGGAGCTCTGCTGATACACCCCAGCTCGATGTCTGCACTAATAGATCTGCAGACCACTCATGTGAGAAAGCTGCTTTGCACTGTTGGGCCACAAATGCCTTGTGGCTGCTGCCCAGGGATGGCCTCCCAGTGCAGGAGTCAATCCCACACGGGTACCTGTGCACCCACTTGAGCCCTTTCACCAGGGTGATGGTGGTCAGACCACTCATGATCTTTTAGCCAAAAATTCCATGGGATTTAAACGGATTTACACACTGACAGAAACTAAAGAGGGGTAAAACAGCTTGTTCCCTTTGAGCTCAGTCACAGGTAACCACTTAGGGCTTAAGAAGAATCTTTTTCTCTAAGCCAGTTTACTCTGTAAGATATTTTATCATGAGGTGCCCTGACATTCATGGTGGTGGCAGCCTCTGAAGGAGGGATTTCAAACTCAATAGACCTTCAAGGATGGCCTAATATGACAATTCCAACATTTCTATCAAATACTGAGTGGTGCAGAGCATGAAAAGTGTACAACTACCTCTCTTCCAGTCATTTATTCTTTCTAATGAATCCTGGGGATAATGAATACTTCAGTGTCTGTTTATAATAGATAAATGTTCTACAATAATGCCTCTCACTAAGAAAACATGATTTTAACTATGTAAGAGATTAAAAATAACTAGAGAAATATTGTGACAGATGGTGCTGCTCATGCTGCCTTAACATTTGGGCATGTTCTGTCTAATGTTTCTTTCATTCTCCTGATTCAGAACAGAAAATCCAATTAAATTAAGCATGTTGTAGCATTTCTGACATTTTTGTTCTTGTTTCATTCCTTCATTTGCTGATGAAATCAGTCTGAATTTAATGCTCAGTTTAGATGAGGAATACAAGGCCAGGGGAGCAATTTACTCTGAGCAGACATTATGAAAATTTTTCTGCCACACACTGAACTACTGCAGAGGGCCAGCACA
Organism: Molothrus ater; assembly: GCF_012460135.2. NCBI lineage: Eukaryota > Metazoa > Chordata > Aves > Passeriformes > Icteridae > Molothrus > Molothrus ater. Next base: position 6,507,271 of record NC_050491.2, read on the forward strand.
GACTTCAGGCTCTGTGGTTTTCAGCCCTCTACCTCTTGAGGAAATGCAGTGAGCTGTGCTAAATAAGTGATGATTTTACTTAGGGAATATAGCTAAAATTTCCCAGGGGGATAGGGAGCTACATGACACTGGATTTACACAATATTTTCCTGTGGTTTTCCCCATTTTAGAGGTCTTATGTCTGCCTCTTTGGAAAGTGCAGGAGAGATGATAGCCCATTCCCAAATTTCTGTTCAAGCTGAGTTAAGCACAGTCAGATTCAGGTGTACCATCAGTAGACATATTTTGACCATATCTGTCACAGGATTTTAACAGATGTGAACTTAATTGCTTCCATCAGCCTTAAAATATTGCCTTTCCTTTTTCTCTTTTCCAACCAATTTTATGTTTCTGGTGGAGGAAGGAGGCCATATCCCAAAGCTCCATATCACAGTGGTATAGCTCCCATTGATTGTGGATCCAGACAGTCTCTCCCTCTCAGAAATGTCCCTGTTTCACAGGAGTGAGGCTCCACCAGAGAAAAAAGGACCCAGGAGTCACCCCTTTCCTGCCTCTGGTCATTGCTCAGGTATGAACCAGGTGTTGGCAACCCAAAAGTCACTCTTATGCCTCAACTTCTCAGGTTTTTTACCAAATTAATTCCATTTCAGCCTATTTTAGCTATTCATGGACTGCATCAATATTAATTAATATAAACTTTGCACAGACAATCACATCAGACATTAGCCATTGTCCAAGTCTGACACAAAGATTGGATCCAGCTGCACCCACAGCTGATTTTAAAATCCACAAGGATTTTAGAGGTTCTAGGGGGTCCTGTCTGATACTCATGACTCAGTGTGAGGGTCTTCCTTATTCTTTGCATCTCTGGTCTCTATTGAACCATTCTAACCAATTTCCATGCAGTAATTAATAGAGTGCCTCTTGCCACTGCACTTACTAAATCTTGAGAAACCACTGTTAAACTGTGTTAAAGTCCATCTAGCTTATTGAACTCTGACAAATTACTATTTTATCTCAATAAAAGAGACTGCTGCTTCTCTTTTTTAAGTGGGTTGCATTCCACTCATCCATGACAAACGGGGATAGGTGGCAGGATTCTAAACCTGGATTCACAGCCCAGCTTGGCAGGGGCTTTTAAAGAAAACTCCAGACCTTTCTCAGCATGAGCAATGGCCTTTCCTATACATCTTACATAGGTTCTTCCCTATATGTTTTGGAAAGGGGAAGGGTAGGAGGAACCTGAATTCTTCTCATTCAGGCTCACAGGCTGGCACCAGACAAGTCTGCAGGTGGGAGCCCTACATAAGGATCTCAATATTTGATTTTATTTCCTTATTTCAGCTCCATCAAAATGGTTTTTCCATGGGCATGGGCGTGTAATTGTTTGTCATGGCATTGAACTCTCACTCCTTTGAACTAATCCCACAGGTGTCTGAAGGGCTCCTAAAGGGAATCAAGTCAAAGCTTTCTCCAGCTGGTGCCTTAATGCTGGAAAGTGGAAAACACCTCTCTGCTGAAAAGGAAATGTCTCAATGTCATTCAGTCTGGCTGAGATCTGCACACACAGCACAGCACAGGTCAGTGCTTGGGGCTGTCCCTGGCAGGCTCTGTGGACTGGCAGCACCCAAGCTCCCTCCCACACCCCAGTCATGAGGACACAGCCTGCAGTGTCCATGGGGGATCAGAAACACAGCCTGAGGCAACAGCTCCAATTTCCAGGGAAGTTCACCACCAAGAAGTAACATATGAACACACTGTGGCCACTTCAATCATTTCTAAGTATTTTGTCTCTACCACTCCCAGAGGAGAGTGAAATTTCATTCTGTTGCTTGGAGAGGTGAAAAAATATGCAATAAATCATTTCTACAGAGAAGAAACAATCCTGCATCTTTAACTTCAGCTTTGATCCCTAAATATGTCCAGCTGCCTTTATAAGAAAATAGTAGGAGTGAGGCTATCTGTTATTAAAAGAGTTGCAGCTGAAAGCTTGGTAGCTACATGAAAATTAAACTTAAATTGCATTTTAACTGATCAATATCCACTTTCTATGTTTTTTCCTAGGTATTTATGTATGAGTTTCTTTATAGACTAGGAGTAGCACACTGTGGAAAACTCCTTTCTTACAACTGGCAAAACCCAAAGAAAAGGAGGAGAGCTAGGCTTTAAAAAGATTCAGTTAAGTGTTTTTCTTTGCTTTTGCTATTGCAGAAATTCTTTATTCACTAGACTTCCAAGATTTTTCCGTGATATTGCCATGCAGCAGATCCTGTTTTATTCTATCAAATAAAAAAAAATGCAATCTGAAGAAATCTTAAAATATATGATCCTCTTCATATTAATATGAAATTATTCCAAGTGAATACAAGCTGCTTTCATCCCTCTATTCCTCTCTACATTTTGCAGGTTTTCATTTTCATTCCTTATATTGCTTTTGGAGGAAGAGGTAGCTTATTTTTAAGATCATATAGGTGATTTGCTTGTGAGCTTGTCTGTCTGTTGCACAGGTACCTTTCCTGGTGGTTGGCAGGACTGAGTTTCTATAGCATGAGAGGTTAATGATTTTTGGATAATGAAAGGAATGATGAGTCTAATGAAAGGAAAAGTGATGCACAAGCAGAGAGTCATAAAAGAAGAGGCAGGCACAAGGATCACAGGGCTATGGGGTGTCTCATCAGAGTCTAGGGAAGTTAGCTATCCTGCCTTCCTGCAGGGAAATGGCATAGAATCATAGAACCATGAATTCTTCTGGCTGCCAGGGCACACTGTTAACTCATATTTAACTTGCCATGAACACAAACCCCCAAGGTCTGCAGGGGGAAGAGAAGAATTTCTGTGCCCTGAACTAAAGAGAACTCCTCAGCACTGTACCTGCAGAAATCCCAGATTCCTCTCCCACTCAGGCAGAGCTGCAGCCAAAGGAGCTCCTGCCCCTCTGCTCTGCCTGTGAATTTTCAGTTAATACCAGATCAGAGAGAATTCTCAGTGGCTGCAAAGCTGAAGCTCCTGTTTATCCTTGCTGCTCCTCTGTGCCCTGGCTGTCCATCAGCAGCCACTGCCCCCTGGCCCAGGGAGCACTCCTGGGGCAAGGGCAGGAGTCTCTCTGTGTGCCCAGACAGCACTTGAGACACACAGCTCGAGAGCTGGAAGCTCAGAACAGCCCCTCTTCTGCTAAAGGCTTTCAGTTTGCTGTACTGTTGATAACAGCTGAAAACATTTTCTCACTGCCTATGTGTGTTCTTTCCTTATCCTCTCCACATCTCTGCCTTCAGGAGCAAAGATAACGGGACTGGTTCCCTAACATCTGTTCTTTGAATAATTACCTTTCTGGGCAGTGTGGATTTGGGGAAATGGCCATGTCTCACCCAGCCACTCACACATTTTCCTGAATAAAAGCTTCCATCTGAAAGAATATTTTGCATAAGCAGAATTAATCAGCTTGGTCCTGCTCTTGTGGTCATGGGGACCTAAGCTCCTGCACAGATTTCATGCCTGTACAGAAGCTTCACTATGACAAAAACAGTGAGAGAGAGCTCACAACTAAAACTGCTTTAGAGAAGCAAATATAGACAGAAATAAGCAGTAGTGCCTTCCACTAACTGCTCTGCATGCTGCCAAACACTTTTCCCAGAGCAGAAAAGCAGACCATTCCTTCTCTGAGTCTCTTGCTTTTAGGGGTCCATTATATTTTTCAACCATAATTCCCAATGGCTTTATGTGCCAAACAAGTCAGCATCAATGATGTCAACCAAGGAGTTCTGGCATTCTGCAAAATGCCAAGGATTTCCTGGCAACCAAAAGTAGCCATGTACGGGGGACTGGGCAGAAGGGATATTTTCACTGAAGATCCAGTCAGGAGTTTATCTGTACTCCTTTTTAATGGTATTTCCTTTGCAGATGCTCAGATGTTTTGAAACCTAAAGCTTTATTGTTACAAATACTGCTGCAGTGAACACCTCTGTGACAAACAATTGTCAAAGCCATCGGCTTCTGCTGCCAATTTATGCAAAACATTGGGGGAAATAGACCCTCACATGTCTGAGTGATTGTCTCTTTGAAAAGAGTTCTTAAAAAAAGAGATGTCAGGTTCTTGGTGAGTCTCATTATTTACTCTGGGCTACAACATCTGAAGGTAGATTTTGCATCTGGCTGCTGTCACAGTGAGTGAAGTCAAAACATCCTGCTCTAGCTTTTGTTTACATACTGCAACCAGCTCCCCAGCTCAGTGTGCAACTTGAAACACAGCAAAAACTTGCTTAAATATGTGCTCCCTGACATAGTTCTCTTTGCCTAAGATGGACTACAGCAGTGATCTTAACTGACAGAAAGAATGCTTGCATTAGGTTTGCAAACAACGCTCAAAAAGCAGGAGGAATTTTTACAAAACAAAAGTTCTTGGAAAATCTGCCAACCAATGCTTCAACCACTACCATGTGGGTTCTGCAAGAAGGCATCTCAAATTTCACTCAGAGCTTCTGTTTGGGGAAAAAAAATCAGTTAGGGAGGAACTGAGCACTTGTGCCCTGATGCCTTGTCTGGCATGGTGAGGCAGCTCATAACTGGAGCAAGGATTAGAGCAGAGGTGGGCTGCAGAAAGCCCCTCAGAGTGCTCTCATGTGCTCTCTGGGGGTGCTCCAGCATTCTGAAGGAGAATTTCTCCCAGGAGAGCTGGTGCTGGCCTCTCTCTGTACCTGGCTGGGGCTCCTGGAGCTGCTCCTGGGAGGCACCTAAATCTGACCACCAAGTCAGGAAACCAAGAAATCTGATATTCCAAAGTGACTACATGAGATAAATTCCCTCTCCTTCTCATATAAAGTTCAGTGTCCAATTATTATTTGATCTGCTTGCTTTTAATACATCAAGGAGCTGGGAGAGCACTCTGCTGTTCTCCCAGAGCAGAGGTTTCTGTGCTGGCAGCCACCTTCCCTCAGCTGCTCCCAGAACATTCCTGCTTGGCAAAGGCACTGAGAGGGTTTGATCCTGCTAAGTGCCAGACAGAAGGGGAATGAGGAGTAGGGACAGACAGGCCCTGTCCTTGAACACACCAAAGGGTTGATCATTCCGTTGATTTTTCACTCCCACCCTCCTCTCTCACCTGCAGGTGAGTGATGTTCTCACTCCCACTTCAAATAAGTATCTGAATAACCTGATGTCATCCTGAGGATTTGCTTTCCAGGGGATGAGATGTAAATGAAGGATTTATTTTAAAGGGAGACAAAACCACACATGTTCTATTCTGTAAAATGCTCTTCCCATGGAAATTAAAGGCTGTATTATTTGGACATGGATTACTCATTGTTTCCCTTTAAAAATGTAAGACTGGAACCAGGATTATGCTACAAAACTTTATTCTTAGTGAGAGCAAGTTCCAATGGGAAATTCAGTCTTTCATGTTTGTAATTTAGGGATGATGTTGGTCTTTACTATGCCACAACAAGTAAGACTTCAGAGAACAGAATGAAATTTGTATGTAATATTAATATAGAGAAGCTTCTCATCTCAGTCTTTGTTCCTGATTTAACATGTGCATGAAAGCCCATTGCTAACTTATTTAGCATTTTGGCCTCATAAAGAAACTGTGTTTCTTATTAAAATGCTACTACATTTTCTTTTGAGCCTGATCGTTCTCTGGTTTATTGTGCTCAGCCTCCTGTGATGAGTGTGTCCTCTTTAGCACAATGTGCAACCAGTAATTTTAATGTACAAAGATCACTTCAGCTGACTTATCCTTGGAATGAAGAAAAGCTTTGTTCTTGTGCCTGGGAACTTTTTTAAATGCTTATGTGCATGTCTGAATGTTTCCAGTATCACAGCATCCTGGTTTTATGTTCCATGCAACAATTTCAATTGGAGTAGACTTTATGTTCAATTCTAAAATTATGATGTTGGAGGATAATAACATCAACATTACCATTTCATCATCCAGCTTAATTTTTTAAAAATAATGAGTTTGAATTTTTGTAACAAACGAGTTCTCTGAGGCCTCACTTTCATGAGCTGAGCAGATATGTTAGTCACATTTAACAAAAGGAAAATCATTCAAGAAAGTGAAGGAGGGATACTGTGCTAAGCTAAAGCTACATCCTCACAGTCTTCCTGATATTTCAAATCCATTTCCATCACATTATTTAGTTCCTACTTCATGGAGTCAATGCCAGCTGGTGACATTAACTGTAAATCCTAAATGGTGTCCCCGGGCTTGCTCCCATATACCCAGTCATGGAGGGAGAAGGAGCAAAGAGAAAAGACAAGACTCTCAGCCACTTCAAATGATTCCTTGTTGGAAGCCCCCAAGAGTTCACAAGAAGTCTCTGCAGCAAGGTTAGTGCCATATTATAGAAAACATGGAAATCCATGCTGGCTAACCCAACACCATTTGCACAGACAAGCTATTATTCAGCTCAAGGCTTAAAAAAATAAACTATCTTCTCATGTCTGTGTGGCTCCTTGATTCCTATCAATAAGTAAAAATGCTAATTATCTAGAGTGTCTAGACACCATGTTAAAAACCTAGCACTATGAGATCAGCATATGTTGAATAAAATTATTTTAGAATTCATGGAAGCTTGCAGACAGCTCGAGCACCTTCAGACAGAAGATGGGAAAGAGATGGAGAGAGAGAAGGAGGATGGAAATTGCATTCTTGCCCACTGTGCACAGGACAAGAGCAATGGAATTAGAAAGCTATGGAGAAAATTTAAGCTGAACATAAGAAAAATGTTGTAATGCTAAGAATATCAAGAATTAGTCTGGACTGTAAGGTTAGAGCCTTGCCATCATCTTAGGCTTTTAAGAACAGCTTAGAATGATTACTCTTGACAATTCTTTAGGTGTAGTTCATTCTGCCTAAGGGAGAAGGTTTGGACTCAGGTGACTTCTCAAGGTCTCTGGGAGAGTTTTATGTCCGTCATCCTCTCTGTGTGATTCCACAAACCTGGTACCACAAGGAACTTGACCTGAACTGATGCATCTCACTACCAAATCTATCTCAATCTGCCATGTGCAGTCCCTACAACACAGATTTGGGCAGAGCAGTCCTAAAACAAAAACAGACCCCTGGATTTTGACCTGTATCAGAGAACTGCTAGTGAATCATCATTTTTTTGTGTTAAATTGATGTTTATGAAAACATGCCTCTACCTTGGACAAGGAAACCCTGTCCTGAATAATGCCCAGCTACCAATTTGGGGTCACTGGATAATACCCAAATATCCCACAGCTGACCAATTTTTCTTTTCAGGCTCTTACCAAAGGTCACTGAACCATGAGCTCCAGCCCAGCTGGTTGGAGAGCACGGGGTGTTACAGCTCCCAGAGTGTGAATGTCTGCTGGCCCCTCAGAAAGGAGAGGAGTGGGCTCTGTCCCAGCTCCTGCCTGGCACTGCAAACCACCCTCCCCATCAGCCCTCACTGCAGACCCTGCTCCAGAAACCAGCAGAGCCCAGAGCTGGGGCACTGAGGCCTTTTTGTGCAAGGGTTATTGCTGGCAACACAAGAACAGTAAATTAGAGACAGGAATGGAGCAAGATATCAAGGCCCCCATGGCACAATCTTAAAAGAATTTAATATTCTGAGTTATTTCACTTTCTACTGTATCCACATGCCATTTATAATACAGACAAAGCAATATCCAGAAAACAAATTAGGTGTAATTTTCATGCTAATTATGCTACATTCATCTATCCTTTTGTCATATTTATTTTTATATTGTGTCTTTAAAACATAAAAAGACAATAATATTAAGACACACAAATTAAATTTTAACATTGTTTTGCCTTCTGCATTCCTCCTATTTTGCATAATAATTCCCAGGTGACATTTTATCTTGTCTTCTCACTTATATTCACAGATGACAGAGTTATTTATTCCCTTGGCTGAAGCCTGGGGGGTTCTTTTCAATCTTTGCAGAACAAAACCTTGAATGAGAGGTGCAGGTGTTTTGAGCAAGGGCAGGAGGAGAAATTAGGTCTAATATTCTTTCACTTGTGACTGTGAAAGCCAGGAGTAATATAAATGAAGTTAAGGAATTCACCAGTTTTACAGTGATGTATGTGCCTGTGAAGAATTGGATTGATCACCAGCATTGATACAATATCATGTCACCAGTTGATCAACCAATTCTTTCTCATTGCTGTTACATTTTTCTGAGGCAAATTAAATTGTAGAATAAATACATCAGCCAGTCCTTGAGTCAGAATATAGTTGCAGCTATTTACAGCTATTTTAAAAACATGTTTCATAAAGGGGCCCAAGTTGAAAATGTTGTAATTTATTTATCAATGTTCTTTAATATTTCAGGCAGTTCTGATGATCATTTTTATTTATTTATATATTTCAGGGTTTATTAAATATGCCCATCATCCTCTCTGGATGATCCTACAAAACTCATATCACAAGGAACTTGAGCTGAACTGCTGTGCCTGAACATCAAATCCTTCCCAGTCTGTCCCAGGAATACCATGTAGTGCCCTTGTGAAATCACAACATGCAGAATCTATCTGGGAGCAGCAAAATAAAATTTTATATGTAAGAGCTCTCATGGATCTCTTACCCAGGACTCAAAAAACTTCAGTCTCTTGAATTACATTTCCCAAAGGATCTTTCTAGTAGTGAAGAAGAGCAGGATGAGATTTCTACTCTAGCTGGAACGTTATATCATCTTGGACCTCATAGGCTGTGAAATAACACAGGTAATTAATTCCCATCCAAAATGACTCCAAAAAAGTGCTGAGCTTCAGACAGACACCCAGCTTATATCCTGCTTACATCTGAGAATAATCCTTGGCTTCACCTCATAAAGGACAAACATAATGCAAGGGATTATGTCAGTATATTTGCTGTTTATCCCTTAATCTTTTTTCTCCAAAAGTGATATCAAATTGAGAATCTACCATTTTCTCTATTTAAAGAGATTGGCTCTGCATCTGCTCTCACAACTGCAAGTTTTGCTACTGTTTTCCCAAATATGGTTCTTTAGACACATGTGCTGAAAACTCACTAGTCATAGAAATTAGTCTAATTAGACTAGATTAAAATTACACTCCCAAAATTATTGCCGAGCCAAAGTTTGATGCAAATTTCTATTTGTTTTTTATAAGCCCCATCTCAGCATCATGCCAATTTTCACATCTGTTCATGCTAAGAAAGCAAGACTGGTAGTGATGCCTCAGGTTTGAGCTTTTCTATTTTTCAGATTCTGCGCTGCTTCAGTGTGTGGGTGTGGGTTTCATATTAGGGGATGGTAAGGTCTCTTCACAAAGCAGGGAGACAAAACAATTCCTTCTCTAGCTGGGGACCAAGGACAAATGATCCAAATCTCAGGCCCAAGAGCACAAACAACGTGGGCTGAAGAGCGAAAAACAAGAAGGATGGGATTTCATGGGGTAAAGCTGTAATTGAACAATTAACTCCAATATGCAAATGGAGCAGAACTTATAAAAGTGAGAGACCCCATGACTTTGGTTTTCCATTTTGTGACCATTTTGGTTCATCTTGGGTGTAGCCCTGGCTGGGCTCTTGTGCTGCCAAGGTGGATCCATTGAGGCCTTTCAATAAATCCCTACTTTATTCTTTGGCTCTCTCTAGTCCCTGTTCTAGGTCAGCTTTCACAAGGCATTGGTAGCACATCCCTCCCTTATTCTGAAATCACCTGCCTGACCCACAGCAGATCCAGGGCAAGCCAGGGTGAGGAATTCCAGGCAATGTCAGAGGTTCAGCTGAGCAAAGCCAAACAAGCAGAGCCTATGACACATCCCATGTTACAGCAAACCTCATGTTTCATAGCACTTGGAAACAGCACAGAAGACAGCTGGCAGGGACTTGCTCATCTAACCAGCCAGCTACAGACAGATGTGCATGAATTAGGAGCCTTTGCCATTGACACATTTCACATGCCAGACAGTGGGGCAAAGTGACTCAACCTGACACAAAGAGGAAATTGTGTATGACATGTCCTTCATTTCAATGAGTAACATGTCACTTCTGGCCCAACTTTTCATCTGAAGCATCAAATGCTATGTGACAGGACTTACATGTGATTTCTGGGGTGCTAAAATCTGCCTATATACACATAAACACACTAAATATAATAAAAGGCACATGACTATGCAACAGGAAAACAGAATTTCTGCACTTAAGTGTGTTATTGGAACCCCTGATCAGGATTTCCAATTTTTTTGATTTCTTAATCTCTGTTTTAATAATACTTCTTATAACTGCTGTCCACAAGCATTAACAATCATATTCTAGAGACGGAATTGCCAATTATTAATTCCTTCTTACAAATCATTGGTTTGCTTCCAACAGTGATGTTTCTAGCTGACTGGACTGAAATGTGATTCTACATGAATGGGAACATCAGAGATAATGAGAAACTCTGTGAGAAGTGAGACTGTGAACTGGGCAGGTATATGGCTGTGACAACACAGGTTAAGTCTCTCCTGGTCCTTTGTCAGGTGCTTCTAAACAGCAGTGCTGTCTCAACTACCTGATTACACATTGAGATTTCTTTTGCAAAAGCAAGACTCCAAATTTGATAGGAAATAGGCATTTTATAGTGATGACAAAATCATAGAGCTCAGAGACAGATGGAAGTATTTCATAATTTCTTTCACAATATAATTTCTCCAAGACTCGCCATGGGCAAAGTTATAATGATGTGAATGAAAATAGAATCCCTGTGTAACTATAGGTATAATCATATATATATATATAGATATATGTACAGAAGGGACCATCCTAACCTGTGCACAGAGCATCTTTGGAAGAGATTCACCCATGAACACTTTCAAGCCAAAACAATTCTTATTTTCTGCAAATTTTATGCAATGTTCTAACCTCACATAAAGGATTTAAACTCAGTGGCCTTGCTTGTGTAATAGATTTCTTTATTCCATTCAGACCAATCAAGTCAGTAAGGAAGGAGGAATTGCCCCAGAGCCTCTGCCCAGAACAGCCCTGGGTCAGAATTCCAGACACTCATCCAGCAAAGTATTTGATCATGTGCTGAAACTCAGATAATTAAGACCCCACTGGTGGGTTCAGCAATCCTTCTGTAGTTTACAAAAACTTTGTGGACTTTGCTAGATTATATGTTAATTTTTTTGAAAAAGCTTTGAAAAAGGTGTACTTCCTTCCCAGCTTCTCCAATCAGAGATTAGGAGAAAACAGAATTATTTCGGTACGTAAGGATGAACATCTTGGCCAAGAGCAAGCTGCAAATTACCCACCCACCTCTCATTGCTCACTTATGGATATAAAGGGCCTATAATAAACAGAGAAATCTGGGATAGGAGGTCTTGTGGCAGCGTAGCACCTCAAATAGTTTGTACTCAATAATTAACATTTTTCCTTGATGCTCAGCATTACTAGATATTCCCAAAGCATATGCAGTAGAGAGCAAAACAGATTTACAATGCTAACAGGAATTTTATTAGTGGCAACATTGGCAGTATGCATGTAGGCAGAAAGCCAGTGGGTAACAAGATTGGGTGAGGTTTTCTGTTGAATTAGTCATGCTCCAGTGTTAATCAAGCTTTTGTTTCTGATACTTGACTTTGCAAGACCCAGTCCAGCTGCCAGCATTCAGGGCTTTAGCTCAGGTATTAGAAAACTGTGGATAGTGACTGCAATAAACCCAAGAATTGATTCTGAAGCTCTTTATAGCTCTGCCAACACATTCAGTGCCTGCACCAACTCCTGACTTTCAGTGTTCTGTAGATTACACCCACCCCAGAGGCTGCACCTCTGCAGGGGCAGGTGTTCCCCAGGCCCCACAGCTGTTCTGCCCATGCTGCTGCTGTAAGCTCCATTTCAGAGGGGAAATGTGGCTCCAGGACTGAGCACCCAGCCTCGTGGGGCTGCTGGGATCTCTGCTACTGAGGATTCCCAAATTCCCAACGTTTTCATGGCCACTAGCAAAACTGACAGAAAGTTCAAGACACAGGAACTGCGTGTCCTTTTCAAAACACCTGGTGCCAGTGTTTAAAACAAAATTCTTTGAAGATTTCCTGATTCATGGGGAGCCGAACACACAACATTGAGATCTTCTCCATATCTAATCCCACAAAATGCAAATACCCAGCGAGTCAGAAATAAAACCCATCTGACATCTCTCCAGTTTTGACTTGCTCAGTGTCAGTTACAGAATTGGGATTTGTGGATAGCCGCATTATTGCCTCCATTTCCTTCAGAAATAATGACATTATGACCATGCAGACAAGTCATTAAGTCAGACAATTCTTCACTTCCTGTCTGGTATTTATTTACAAAACAAATATTTTAAAGAATGAGATGTGGTGTCATGTGAACATACCCTATGCTTGATCACAGCTTCTTACACACCAACACCAATATTTGCTTTGAAATATTTCTATGCAATGGAGGCATTAGCAGCTGTTTATATTGATTCTCTGCTGGCTAATAATAATAATCATCCTGCAGACTTTGGCTTTGTTTGGTCACTTCTGTGACCCATCTGCTCTGTTTAGTCCTCTACTCTGCCAGAACCAGTGGCATTATGATTACATGGACCTGTATCACTCTTGACAAATATAGCTGAAATTTACTCATGGGTTAAAAATATCACTGTGAGGGAGAGGAAACAAACAGATATACAGATGGTCTAATTGCTTAAGTCTTCCTTCCTCCTGAAGATAAGCTTTAGAACTGGTGATATAACAGACTGATGTCAACCAGTGTGCCATGGGAATGGGTCTCAGTGCTTGAAGCATGATAATGAACTCCTCTAAAATCTTACAAGTGCAGTCAATGTTCCAGAGCACCTTCCCAAATAGGAGAGCAGTTGGTGAAATATGTTAAGAACATGTGTCCCTTGAAATTCAACTGTAGCTTTTAAAAAGAGGGAATCTAGAATAATGAAGGGAAAATACAGTAAGAAGTACAGAGCAGGAACCATTTGCCAACTGGAAACAGCACAAAGGGAGCATCAGCCTATGCCAGGCTGCCTGGGTCACTGCTTCCTGCAGTGAAATACAGCAGCCATTCACATCTGTCATCATTTTTAAAACATAATAAGCTACCAAATAATCTTGAGGTAATGTAGGATGATTTCCCTCTCCTGTTACAATTGGCTTTGAACAGCTGCCATATAGTTATTAAAACATCCTGTAAGCAACATATTAGAAATTAACCGTGCACATAAATAACTCTGCAAGTTGAGAAACTAGTTTTTTTCTTTCTGAACTAGCAACAAAAACTTTTCAGCAGTGTAATAGTCCAGGGTGGGATGGAGTTAATTTTCTTCATAGCAGCTTGTAGAGTGCCATGGTTTGTAGTTGTGACTAAAAGAGTGTTGATAACACACCAATGTTTTGGCTATTACTGAACAGCATGAAGGCCTTTTCTGTTATTTTCACCCACAAGTTTTCTCACTTTTCCCTTTCAGCTCTCTCCACCAGGCTGAAGGAGGGGAATGAGTGAGCAGCTGTGTGGGGCTGAGATGTCTACTGGGTGGGTTAACCCACAAGACACAGTTTTTATTCCATTCATCTTGCTAAATTGAGTCAACACTGACTCATGTTTTCAGGTGTCTTAGAAATGTTTGACAATGCTGAGCAAAAAAATGAATATATAATCAAGGAGTGCCATGAAGGAGTCCTTGAAAGAAGCTGGACTGCTTCACCTAAATCCTGCTACATTTTAAGTCAGATCCATGAGGGATTGACAAACCATGCCTTCAGTAAATGGCAGCTGATGCTTCTATCGTGCTTATATTAATGAAATATCTCACAAGGCTAAAAAATGCATCCAGTTGTTAAAATAGATACTGAAATGTCTAAGTCAGATGGGTGAAAAGGTTCCTCTACCAGTGTCTGATCTACCAGTATTTGGCCCATCAATAAGTGCTGCTCCTCAAGGGAAGGGCAGGATGGAACATTAAGAAAGCAATATATGTGCTCTGCTGGAAAAGATCAAAGTCAAACTTGAAAATCACTTTAAACAGACAGGACTTGATGTCATGCTGGGTTCCCAAAACCTACTGAATCTTACAGATATCAAACAAAAGAAAGGACATGATTTGTGGTTTGTTTTTTTAATGTGGCTTCCTTTAGAAAGCCTCCATTGAACATGACTTTTAAGTCATGAAATAGAGCAGTGGCTGGTGAGTCCCACAGCTCCTCTGTGCAGTCTGATAGCACTTGCAGGATGAGAGACAGAATTGAAGGTAGCTCAGGGAACAAGAGAGTCATGGGATGAGAAATGGTCTCAGGAAGGGCAGAAAGAACACAAGAGGTTTGGGCTTTGCTCCCTCATCACTGGGACATCTTCATGTTTGGTCTTCCAAAAGACAGTCCAGGGACATTTCAGGAACAGCAGGGAACCTGGCTCCCTCTGGGTATTTTTGGTGTTGGGTTTTGTTTGTTTGGGTTTTTGTATTTTGAGCTGTAACTCCTTCTTCCTTAGCCCCATTTCAGTAAGAATAGAGGCTTTCACCCAGAATACCACCCTGTAGGAAGGACACTCTCCTGGATGTAGAAACTGCCACTGCAGACACCCTTACCCCGAGGAGCCCCTGAGATAGCAGCCTCCCACCAAATGAACACGCATTCAAACAAACAGAGAACAAAATAATTGTCTACACATAAAGCTCAGCCTTTGAGTTCTGGTGCAGCTCTAAATAGACATGGAAGATAAATACAGACTTTTCCATACATCTCTCTCTCTGACACTTCCTATCCCCTGAGATCTACTCCATCTGCTAAGAAGCCCTGTGGAGAACAACCTCCACCCCCAGGCTGGAGATGATTTCAGCTAAATTAGCACTGTGACCTCCCCAGTGGAACAGGGCACACAGTGTGGGGAGGGCAGTGCTAAAAGGCACAAATGCCTTTTTGTTTGGGATCCAGTTCACAGGGAAATAACACAGGCTCTGCAGGGAAACGTGGCAGAAGCCAGGCTGGAATCTGGTCAGCTCTGCTAGAATTCCTTCCAGATCCTTTTCAGCCCTCCAGGCACCCACCCTCCCTTCATTTACAGGATCTGTATTTCCAAACAATTTATCATTTGGGGTTTTTTTGTTCCATCCAATCAGAAACATTTCCTAAACAGAATAGAAAATTGTCAGATTGCACTTAGCTGGAAAAGAGATGGGAGTGGAACTTTGCTGGATTGTCCCCAGACTGACAGCAGAGCCATAGCATAAACTCAGTGATTCCATACCCCTCCTGTCAGCTACTCAGAAGCAGCTCCTGCTACAGCACCTAAAGTAGTTTCAAGCTTATCTTTAGCAGAAGCCTTCTTTACAATTTTTGCCTTCTCCTTTAATTTTACTTGCCAAAACTCCTGTGATATTGTTACCAAGGTTCTGCAGCTCTCCCCAGGGGCAGAGGCTAACACAGCCATAGTCCTTCTGTGCTGGTTCAACAGCCAATTGTTCACACTGCAAGTTTTTTTTAACCCTCACTAATAACAGCCAAAAGCATTTTAAAAAGGAAAAAACACTTGAAAGCTTGTCATTTTCTGCCAAACACTTTACACAGAAAAATAGATTTTGTTAATACCAGTTTTCCCCAGTGTCTCAATTACCTGAAAACACTGCTTAGTTTAAATGCTACAAGCAAATATAAGAGAGAAATAAACACCACGAGCTGTCAAACCTAAAATTGAGAAATCTTATTATAACTTATGTATAGCTCACCCATTCCCTAATGCTTCAGCCTGGGGAAGGAACACTTGTGCTGCACTCTCTCATGACTTGTAGCTGTTCCCAGCTTGCTCTGGGATGCAGCCACAGAGGGGATTCAGGTAAGGAATGCTGGTCATGTACACAAGAGCATGTGGAAGCAAGGAAGCAAACAAACGGAGGCTGGTGTTCTACATGGCCCTGAAAAAAGGGAAACCTCCACCTCCCTCTGAGCATGGGTGTCTCTCATCACACCCCATTACCACAAGCACTACCCACTGATTTACACTGATTCCCCCTGGCAGTATTTTTTGCAAGGGTTCAAGTCAAGGATTGGACCCTCTTCCCTGTCAAGCCTTAACAAAGCCATTACTAACCTCGGTGGTGACTTCACACACTCCTACAATGAATTGATGCCTCCTTCAAGAACTCCTTAACAGGTATTTGTTATCACCTTATTGTAGGAGTTCCATACTGTTGTCTCCTATCACAAAAGTTTCACACCTTCTTGGTGTTTCTCATGGGCATCTCCTCAGAGCACTGCCTCTTTCTTCTTCTCAAAGCAGCCACTAACCCTAGTTCCCACCCCAACCAGCCACCCCACTCTTTTATAGCACTCTTCTTCTCATTGGTTACAGCTGTGGCCTGTTAAAGTCAGGCTCGCTCCCAATCTTTGATAATGTCATGGTTTGACGTTGGCACAATGCCAGTGCCCTCATGAAAATACCTCTCCCTGGTGTCTGCTGTGAGATGTGACCAGGAATAAGGAAAGCGGGCTCCCACTTAGAAATAAAGAAAAGAAAATTTTATTAACTAAACTACAACTCTAATTAACAGGAAACACTCAGGGAAAATGAAAACTTTCCAAAAACATTTCCTCCTCCCCCCACCAAATTTCCAATACATCTACCCCCAAATCACCAACTCTCGGTCCATCACCACCCTTTAGACAATCAATCCTCAGTTCATCAAGAGGAGAGGAGTCCTTCTTGTGCCATGTGCTTCCCTTAGAGACACAGCTGAAGCCTCGTGTGTTTCTGTGTCACTCGTGGCACCGCCCGGAGTACATCTGCCGTCGTGACCTCTTCCTTTCATGTCCAGTGCTCTCACCACTGAACACAGACCAGAGCTGCTTCTAGGGTTGTCTTTTTAAGGATGCTTTGTCCCGTACCAAAAAGAGCACAGTCTCACCTTTGGGACACCTGTCCCCCCCCAATTTCACCCCCTGGGGCCGAGAGGTCTCAACACTGAGCCCTCTTGGCTCTGAGCCATTGCCTCCTCCTGGATGCAGTCTCTGTGTCACAGGAAACGTGGTTCTGTCCATGGCTATAACAAGAAGAGTCCAGTTAAAACTACTCCATCATCTCTTCCCACCTAAGAGTCTTCTCTACTCTTCCGACATCTTTCACTTGCCCAGACCTTCACACTTGCACATTTCCTTCTTCCATTTCATCTCTATCTCTCTTCTAGGAAAGGTTAATGTTCTGCAAAGCTTTCATTGTCCAAAAAAGCTCGGGCTCTGACCGCCCAGAGACTCCCACAGCGGCCGGGCACCTTCTTGCTGCACCCCCCCAACCCCTTCTTCTCCTTCTCGGCCGTGCTGCCGGCCCATGTTATCGAGTTCCAAGGTAGCAGTCACAGGCACAGGCTGTACTCTCTCTCTCTCTCTCTGCCGGGGGGGCTGCCCGGTGCCTCCTGGTGCTTCTCCCACCCTTCCATGCCGGGGCCTCTTCACCTCCCCTCTCTGTCCAAGCCCCGGCCTACCTCACCCGCATGGCTCCCCTACCCCGCCCAGCAGCAGCAGCTGGACGGGGGAGAGATCCAAACTCTTTCCCGGCCAAAACCCAAGAGAACTTCCCATGGCGTGCTCTGCTTTTAACCCCTGTGTTCTCAGAGGCGTGTCCAATGTCCCCAGTGACCACACCAGGTGCCAATATTAAAATCTGAACAGCTATTGGTGACCACAGCATATCCCAGAAAAACCTACTTCCTGTCAAACCACGACATTGGCCCAGCTCCAACTCCTTAGGGGTAAGATTACTTTCTACACTATCTTTATTCTCTTATATTCTATCCCACTACAGGTGTTCACAACAGCGTGGACAAAGCTTGTCAAAGGACAGCATGTTCAGCTCTTACATCAATTTCCTTTGGTTCTACTTCACCCAGAATGTCCAAGATATTGGGTCAGTAACCAGAGGTGAGACCTTCCACCAACCTGGGAAAGCACTCCTCACACAGGCAGAGAACAGTTTTACAACAGAAGTCAGTCCAATACTGTAGCTGAAAGGAAAGTAGAATATAGGTCCTGTGTAATAAGAATATGGGATTTTCTATGCAGGTAAAAAGAACAATCTTCTTACAGCAGCCAAATATTGCTTACTTTTTGACTTGTATAATTCCATTTAATTAGCAAAGAGAGTAGGATTAGTGCCTTGGTATTATAAAACAGACCTTGTATTTCATTGACATATGCTTGAAACAACAGCCACAAAATCATCTGCAAGTAATTAGGCATTCTTGTGGATCTCTTGTCACAAAGCTGGCACACCTTAGAGAAGGATGAAGCTAATGATCAGCATTTTTGAGAAACAAAACCCACTGCTTTTCTTGTCAACCAAGAAGATACTTTCATTATTCATTTTAAATGTTACAGATCGAATCAGTTCATTTCTGGATATAAATTCAATCTCACCCACAGTCTAAGCAGGTTGATTTCATCAGACTGATAAAAACAGTGGAGCTCTGGAGCCTCCTATGGGGAGGATTCCACAGCCTTTGAAGATCCAAAGTCTGTCACTTCGACACAGGTTGTTAATCTAAGCCTTCAGGCTATAGGATGAAACACCCTGGCACACTAATTTTCTGAGGTTCTGTGATGGCCTTGTTTTAATCACACTCTTGCCCAGCCACTGCAGTTCTGAGCAGTGGCATGAGGCCAGCCTGCTTCCCAGATCTGATGATCAAGTACCCACTCACAGTCCAAGGGGTGGGGTGTCAACTGCCAAAATGCACACCTCAATTTACTCTTTGGAATTCATTGGAATTCCACATTTTCATTTGTTCAGCAGAGCTAATTTAATCATAATGTGCCTCATTATTAGCTTTTATTGCAGCAGGTTATTAAGGAGCTATGATAGTGTGGGATAGAAAAGCTCACATTTTAGTCAAGTACAGTTTGTCCAACATGCTGAAATTTGCTTTTTCTCTCCTGGTTCTGATAAATGTACATCACATCTCATCTCTGCATGGCATTTGGCTCCTGCTCAGAGCTTGCTGCACTACTTACATACTCATACAGAACATGCAGTACATGCAGTGCTCTGTTTGTGCTGTTATAAAACATGAAGTAAAAACACCTACATATGTCATATGTAAAAGTAAAACTTTCAATCTTAAGCAAATCTCCTGTTGAATATTTATAAAGACCAATTTTGGTTTGGAAAGTGTTTTACATTAGTAATAACAAGGTCAATAACTTTCCTATATATATATTCAGTATAAGCAAAATGCTCCTTAAGAAGGGGACCAGCAAAACCTTGTGTGGGCTGATCAAATCCTGTGTAAAACCTAGTTTCAGGAATTAAAAGTTAGGAGGAGTGGGTGTCATAGTGAGCCTCTGCTAAGGGTGAGAGTAGCTGTAGATGTGTCTGTGCAGCACAGAGCACTTGCTGCAGCCTGGACAGGCACATTTGAGCATCCTCTCCTCCCCCTCAGTGCCCACCCATGACAATGAAGTCATGGAAACAGTGGCTTCTGTGCCAGCTAGATGAGGCAGATCAGCACAGGCTCCTCATTCTGGCAGCCCTGTCAGATACTGGAGCTGTGATGCTGCCTCTTGGCTCTCACCAGGCTGCCTGCACTGGCACAAACACAGAGCTGCAATTCTGCCTTTGCCTGTGTCTCTTCTGGCAATGGGCTCTGTCCTTGTCCTGGACATGGGATATTCCATGGCTCTACCCAGCCCCAGGCATGGGAACCAGCTCATTTTCAGTGCCATGATGAGACAGCAAGAAGCACAGCACTGGCCCACAGCCCCCTCACTTTGAATCAGATCACCCACTCGTGGCAGGAGCTTCTGTTCCATGATCCAGCACAGAGTGAATAATACCAGAATTACAATTTCTGTAATCTAGGTACCATCTCACAGCTGTGTCCTCAGAGAACACACAGAGTGCATAAATAATATCGTGACTCTGAGTTCTCACTGACTCTTATACTGCAAAGGGACAAAACTTCTGCTTGTCCAACTTGGATTTAAGGAAAAATACAGAACACTGGCATTTCAGTTTTATGGAACCAAAGCTTCTTCACAGTTCAAAGCCCAGTGAGGTTCAGAAGATAGATGTCTCTTACATTCCTCTAGCCAACATATGGGATAAATGAAGAACCAAGATAAGTAATTCACTATTTCATAGTGACCATCATTATCCTTCATGCTTTTAGAAGTCTGCACTGATGAGCAATTACATCCAACTTCATGCAACTTTATGGTGGAGGAAAGAAGAATGGTGCTCATCATCTTCTTTTTCATCCTTCATGCCAAGTGCTAAGGTCATACAGAAAATTAGAACAGGTTCATTTACCCCCATTCTCTTTTTCACAACAAAATTGTCATGAATTGTACATCATTTTATGGATTGGGTTAGAGAATAGCATTGCCCAAAATAACAAGGGCTGAATTTGATAACTAAATAAGCCTTTTGCACTCTTTGCCTACTTTCCTGTTCAAGGATTTGGCCCACACACTGCCTGGTCTGAATTCCATGGGATCTCTGCACATTCTGGGTTTACGTGAGAAGCTGTATGTACTGAATGAAAGCTTCATTAAACATGGGAACTTCCTGGCCTTTTCTCTGCCTTCACCCTTTCCCTTTGATAGCTGAATGTACTGCTTTACTCACGGAAACCAAAGTGCCCTGGCAGGAGGGAGGCATAACACAGGCACGTGCCCTGAATGCAGAGAGCTGTGAGTGCAGCTCTGGCAGCACAACTCACAGCCAGCCCTGGCACCTCTGCCACCTCTGCAGGGCTCACCAGGGCAGACTCAGCTGTTGGGGAAGGTGAAACAGGAAAGCTTTATAAATATGATTGCCTGGCAAAAGATTTTGAGACTATGGAAACTATTAGCAAGATTAAATGATTCATTGATTGAAATGAAAGCAAGCTTTGAGATACCTGAGTTACTGAACAACTGGAAAACAATGGTGTGGCCAGCTGAAGGTGATCCCCTTTTGATGGAACAACACCCTCTGCTTGCAGACAGGCCCAAGGCTCAGAGCAGACCCCACTAGCTTGGCAGAAGGGGTCCAAAGAGGAGTTTTTAGGGTTTAAAATGTAACACAGTATGGTAATGTAATGATTCTTACAGGCTGTATGTAAACGCTATAGGATTTGTATCTTCTACTAGATTGGTTAGTGAGAATTAGAATATTCAACACAACAGAAGATTTACTGTATTGTAATGGCAACCTCGCTCTCTTATCCTCTTTTTATCTCTTTTACTCTCTCATCCTCTTTACCACACTCCTGTCTTCTCTCTCTTTCCCACTCCCTTTACCTCTCTCTCCTCTCTCAGTCCTGCTCTGAGCTGTGGCTGGCAGCTCCAAACAAGGCCCCTGCACCCAGGCCCTTTGCAATAAGCCCCAAGTTCCATGACCTGGCTGCAGAGATCTCTGGTCTCCATCCATCCCCACCGTCCTACCCCTGTCACTCCTGCACGCAGCACACACAGCAAACACCCTGTGCCATAGTGCCATGGTGCAAAATTAGCTGCTGAGGGCAAACCTCAGAGCAGCAAGCTCCTGCTCTGCTTAACTGGAATGTGAGGACATGGGTCATGTAAAAGAAAATGCTAATAGCCTGTGTCACTGTGCTCTTTCCCTCTCCTGCCTCTTTTCCCATCTCTTAGACCTGCTGGCAGCAGTTCATACCTGGCCAGTGAACCCAGCAGTCCCATGTGTGCTGTGTGAGGTTCATTTCTTGGCTGAGGAGAGCAGTGTGAATACAGCTCTGAGTGTAGATTGAGGGGAACAAGAAGGCTGGTTTCAAACTTGAAGCTAGGGAACATGGATAAAATGACAATGTAAAATGCTGTGTTCTTTCTGGCTTCGAGTGGAGTTCACACACTTCCATTGAAGCATTCTGCTTTAGCAATTTCAAATGAAGAAATTCTGCATCACACACTGAGAGTTTATGACTACTCACACACATATACCCACACACAGAGTATTTTGACCAATAATAAAATCTTCTTATTTCTAAAAGAGCTACTGAAAGTCGCAAAGTTAAATGGGATGTTCAGACCAGCATCAACATTCTGTTTCTTCACTCCCCCAGCACCTCCTTCATGCTGTGTTTAAAAATATTATATTTTCATGCAAGCTTTACATTAGTCATAACATGGCCAAGAATATTAAAATGTAACTTTAAAAAACCCTTAAATCCTAGTCATTTACTATAATATCATCATAGTGCTTTTTTTACATGCAATTCTTATTCTCTTGTATTTTAGGAATGGTTCCTTGATGCTGTTTAAAGTAGCTTTGTAAATTTAATGGTTCACTGTGCATTATTAAGTGTGCATGATATAACTACCTTTTACAAAGGTTTCTTGTTGGTCCTCTAATAATTTTAAAGTACAATGACAAATACTGGGTCAAACTTAACATCTCATGTCATCTCTTCACAAAGCTGTGCTTTTCTTTAAATGCATAAACACCATCCAAGAGGAGTCTGTTCTGCCAGTCCACCTTCAGCAGCTGAGCTGCTCTAATTGTTTTGGCATGTCAGAACATTTTGCATTAATGTTGAAAAGTTTTGCTACCCATGAATTATGTTATGTTGCAACTTTTTGGCATGTCTTTTTTCAGTGGGACAAGAATCTTTTATCACTAACACTAAGGGGTTTGTGTTTTTCCAAGCTTGTGTTCTGGGCCATATCTACGAGGAGGGGTGCAGAATGACAGAATTCACATTTCTCTGCAGGTCATGGGCTGCTGCACAGGAGAAAGGATTCAGTCCCAGGTAGGAGGAGACTTGGAGATGCTGCTTGGATCCTGCAGGCATTGTCACCAGCAGAACCAGCACAACTCCCAGCTGGTTTCACCCTGCTGAGCACTCTTGCATTGGCTGATCCTGACGTTTCCAACAGACGGGAGCTTCCCATTCTCTTCCTTCTTTGCCTGCACAAATCTACCACCACAAGGAATTGAGGTGCACAACACCTTCTGTGCAAATTAATTAGTGGTGCTGCTAGAAGCACCATAAAAAGGGAATTAGAGAAACTTCCATTGTTGGTTTCCTTTAAAGGGCTCGTAAAATGTAGCTTTTTAATGAACTTATAGAAAGACATAACATGCCTTTTCACCCATTCTCAATTACTGTCAATATCCTTCTGATTTAATCCATGTTTGTGAACTGTCTCAGTGTGGATCACAGGTTAAGCAGTAACATGCCAATGTCTGCTGAAATGCTGTAACCACATCTAGTTAGAAAACTTATTTTTTAAACCTCTGTCTTGTTTCCTTTTATTGCAAGTACTGGACACCAAGATTTTTTTCATGTAAGTCAAAAAAAAAATTGTTCTGGTTAGTCTGAAGGAATGAATTTCATTTTGGGCCAGTTCACTGTTCTGAAAATTACTGCTAATTTTTCATTTAAGTCACCAAAGCAAAATGAGGTATTCACATAGTTCTAATAAGTACCTCACTGCTGTGCTAGGAGGCTTAATTAAATAGGATTTGTGAAGCAACCTGAGAACTCCAGAAATGCTGACTAAGATTCATTTATGCCATTTCTCCTTTTCCTACATCCCCCTTCTTTGGTAGGACCATGTCTCATCACTTCCCTGGCACTAACTGTGCACCAAAGAACAGTGAGAACTGGCCTGCTTGGGCTTCTTATGGTCCAGCTCTGGTTATTAATGCTGATGGAATGCAACACAAAGCTGTGACACCAAACTGATCAAATATTCCTATTAAAGAACAGATTAAGCATATCAAAATCAGCTCCTGTTCCATGTCAGTAAAAGACTGATGTTTAGCTTTTCTTCCCATGATAATTCATGGTTAACTTTTGACCTCCATTTAGGAGGGATGGATATTGTACCTTCTGCACCAGTTTAGGTACAAAATCCCATCTTTTTTCAGCTTGGAGCACAAGCTGGGGGTGCAGCTGAAGCCCTGGTTTGGGGACAATAAGGACATCCAACATCATCAGCTTCTTATCTCCTTCTTTAGGGTGGTGAACTAATTGTAAGAAAAGAAAACACATGAATCAGTGCCTGGTAAATCTGCCCTGTGCTGTCCTGCAGAGAGCTGGCTGCAGCCATCCAGGCCTGTGACAGCTCTCGCCTGGATTATTCCTTATTTGTGCCAGGGTAAGAAGCTCAGTCACAGCAGCTTTGATGGGGATGAGAGATGGCAGACAGTTATGAGGTAGGACAAGCCAAGGGGAGCCTATTATGTCCATCCTGCAGTTTGCTCTGATTAGTCACAGCCAGCTCCACAACAGGGCTTTGATGCTGCTGTAACAGGGCCCACGTGGGGCATTTGCCAAGCACCTCTCAGAGCAAAGCCCAGGAACAGATGAGAGCACACTGCACCCTCAGAGCTGTCCCATGGACTGAGCTGCTCTTACAGGCTGTATGTAAGTGCTATAGGATTTGTATCTTCTACTAGATTGGTTAGTGAGAATTAGAATATTCAACACAACAGAAGATTCACTGCTCTCCAAGGAAGGACAGCCTCATACACAGGGTTGCACTGATTTAGAAAAGCCTGGATGGATTTTTGCTCTGAAAACAAATTAGGTTTGCCTCTTTTTTTTCGTCTTTTTTTTTTCTCAGTTATTTGAACTCTTCCCAGTATGTTTGGGGGTTTTTATCAAGTTACTAGAAAACAAATTATCTTGTGCCTTCAGCAGTCAAAAAAACCCACAAAAAATTTATTGCCAAAGACAAGGGAAAAATTGTTCTGTCTTGTTTGTCAGCCTCTACCCCAGACATTGGGGGTTTTTTCATAAAACTTTCCACCCTATTAAAAGCTATTTTCTCTCCAAAGTTTTGATGATAAAATGTTCATGCACTTTGTTCAATGGTAAATTTCACAGTATCTCCTACCATCTGCTTCACTGCAAAAGATTTTCCCTATGAAGACTAAATATATAAACACAGAAATGCAGATTTCATGTCAGCAAGTTCTTCTCCAGAGATTAGGAACTATTTGCATGAGCAGGGGCTGTTAGCTTGATTATATCTTAATACTGAGCCATCCCTAAATTGCTGGTTAAATAAAGCCAGACAAGACACAGATAAACTCCAGGGGTTTTTATTTATATAATGTATATAATTGAGATAACACAGAATCTGGAGCTGTAAGAATACAAATCTATGTAAATAAAGAAATCAGATCTATGCAAATAACTGACCTGGGGCATAAAGAAGAAGGTTTTGGTTAAATTAAATTAACTGTTTGACTTGACAGACCCTTATTTTGAGAGATTTAACACTTCCTTAAACATTCATGTATGAATCAACGTTTTTAAAACAAAATACAAATCCCAAAACTTTATTGATCTGACAATATTTTCATCCAAAACTCTTTCAAGTTGATCTGAATTTTAATCTTTCTTTGCTTCCTCCTTACAGACCATTTATGTGCTCTGGTATTTACTTATTTACAGGGAAACCACTTGCTGCTGGAATGAGAGATGGAGTATCACGAGCTCAGTGCCCCTCACTGATGGAAACACTGTAATGTGCACAGGAACTGAGCCAGTGCACAGGGGTGGGACAGGGAAATGTGCTTTAGTCCCAGAGAGAAGCCTGCCTGACACAGACACACAGCACTTGTAGGAAGGCAAGCCTTGTCTGACCTGACCAAGTGCAGCTGATGTATGCTGAGCAAAAGAGAATAGTTTCAAAAACCAATCTTCTGAGACTGCTTGGGGTTGTAAAGCCTAGGATGTGTTTGCAGTACTGGAGCTCAACAATGCATTGGCAGGAGAGAAAGAAATGAAGCCTGATCTTTTTACCTATGAAACCACTCATAAATAATGAATGCTTGATATAACATAGGGCACTTATCATGTAAGTGCTGTATTGAACTTTGTTTCTTTGGCCAAAAATAACATCTCAGTCTGAGACACCTTCCATATGAATAGCTGCTACTTACAGGATCTCTCCTGCTTTTCTACTTTGTCCTTTTGCTGAAGTGGTGACCTTCAACAGAGCTAAACAAGTCAAACCTCTTGATCTGAGAGTATTCCAACTTTGATACATCTACACATCCCAGGAATATGAGCCTGTGGTCATGGGGAAAGTTAACAAATATATTAGTCCATCTTTTAGGAAGCCCTGAGGAGTGGTTATTGTGTGAAAGAACGTGTGTCTGCCATTTCTGATTTAACAGCTCCTTACCTGTGTTTGGAAACTTTCAAAGGTTTACTGCCATAAAAGGCTACACCAGGTTGTTTGCTTTAAACTGCTTAAAAGCAGAATTCACGGTTTAAGAACTCATTCAGGCAATGATCTGGCTTCAGTTGGTCAGGTAATGAGTAGCAGCAGTGATGCCCAGCACTGCCCCTCTGTGGTTCTGAGTTTGCACTGGCTGATCAGTTCATCTGTGCTGACTGAGCTCTCTCCAGGGCCATGGAGCTCTGCCTTGCCCTCCGAGGAATCTCAGCTAACCTTGCCCATTTTTGTAGGAGTGCCACAATCCTTTAGAAACCTGGGGAATCACACTAACAAAATCCACTCTGAAGTCTCTTCTGGGTGCTCCAGAAACAGGCTGGCCACACAGGGAGGCAGAAATATCCAGAGACATCCTTCCTCTGCCTCCCCCATGACACCTAAGGGCTCAGGGGGCCCAGGTCTGCATCCAGCACTGCTGAAGGAGTATTGAATGCAGTAATTATCTTAGTACAATTAACACTCTGCTCCTAACAAGCATGCGCTGAACAGCTCATCCCCAAACCAAACTTCCACAGGCAAAGGAGAAGCTGCTCAGTGGCACACAGGGCAGCTGGGAGAAGTTGTGGGGTTTCTGTTAACAAAACCTGCTCTGAAGAGGGGCAGTGGTTGGATCACTAAAGTGCAAAATATTTCTCATTCTCTGCAGGTACTCCACAAAAAAAAATGATATTATTTTCCAATGAAAGAGAGAGTGGATTAAGAAAAAGAAGATAAGGAATGAAAGAAGTAAAGAAGTAAATAATGAAATTCCCATGTTGAGCTTTTGCAAACAAAGATAAGCATCTGAGGGCTTTCAGTGATCTGTATTTTCTATGGGCTGTTTTAAAAACACTAAATGCAGAGTCTTTTCTGGTTATACCAATGTTTGGAAGAAGCACAAGGCATTGTTTTATTCATAACTGGATTTGAGAGGCTTGTGAACATTGCTGTTTGAGACACAAAGAAATACTGATATGTTTTCCTCAGATTTTATCAACTATTGCAGAACTGATGAACTTGCAATGGAGCAAAGGGAGATTTTTCATTTCTAGGAAAAAAAAAGAAGCATCTTTAATTTATAGCAGTGTTTCTCTTAAAGGTTTTAGATTTTTCTCAGGTTAAAATCCACATCCCCTTCCACAGGAATTCATCAGTGCTTCTGTGGTTTGGTGTGTGACTGTTTACACCTATGTTCACTCTTCTGCTTTTTTGAGAGATGTAAACCTAATAACATTCATTTACATTCACTCTGCTTTCAGGGTATCTTTTTTCTACTTCCACAACCATTTTTGGAATCCTTATGCAACAATGGTTTTCACTTTATATTCATTCATATTCTACATAAATGGAACCTGCTCCATTAATGAGGGGCAATCCCATACAGTGATTTTCTGGAATGTGCCCATCACCAGCTCTTTCACATAACAAAAAAGAAAAGGAAGGATCAGAGGTGATGCTCATTATCTCTTCTCAAAGTAAAATGCCTGTGGGGCAAGCACTTGTGGAGGTGTTGCCAGCTGCAGCTAAGCAAACACAGGCACCTGGGCTTCCAGGTACTGTCAAGTTTTGGCAGCAAAGTGCTGTAGCAGACTGAGAAACTGAATTTCAAGGTAGAAAAATTGATTCCTAAAAGAGTGAAGTCTGTCTTACAGAATAATTTTGTTCCTTTTTCCCAGCTTTTTACCATTCCACTGGTGTTTCTCTTAATAATGTCTTTTTAACAAACTTGCTGTGAGATAATAAAGGTAGCACACATTGTCCAGGGGGAAAAAGAGAAAAAAAAACAGGTCTTGCAGGACATTTAATTCCTGGACAATCTAAGAAAGTAAGGAAATAATTTCCTCTCATTAAAGTACATTAAAAAGGCTTACAACAAGCACTCAAAATCCAGAAAATTTAAAGTCTGAGAAGGAGAAATGAGTTTTAGAGAGTACAGGTAATACCTCCCTAAACAAAATCTGCTTTTCAGCCTGCATGTTGAAGCTTTGTTTGGCTGCTCAATTTGCCCCTGAGCTACTGGGAGAAGAGCACTAATTTGTATTGCTCTGGTTCCCAGGTTTCTGCTCCCAGAGCTGCCCTGCCCACAGCAGCAGCCGTGGGAGGCTCAGAGTGGGGCTGTACCTGCTGTGCTGCCACTCACCAGCTCCAGGTGAAGCACCTCAGAGCCCACTGCCTGCTCCTTCGTGCCTGCTTGGTTCCCACCCTGTAATGGGTGCTGGTTTCCACTGAACTCTTCCTCATGGCCACACAGCCACTGCACTCCCACTGTGCTGGGGCAGATGATTCCTTATTTTTAGTCTGAATGTCTGTTGCCATTAAAAATGAAGGGAACGTGTACTCACAAGTGTAAAACTTCTCAGTAAATTACTCACATGTGTAAAATGTCTCAGTAAAGTTGGGTGGTTATGAAAGTAACAACTTTTCAGCATGTGCTGATAGCTGCACATCCAGCACCAGGAGCAGTGGATTCTCTGTCTAACCCAGTCTCTGGCCCAGCCTGGTGTGCAGTGAGGAGCCCACAGCACAAAGGGCACCTGAAGGGTTGGGCACAGCTGGCATTAAATAAACAGGTTGGATAAATGCTGGGGGTTGCCTCAGAATTGCTCCTTGACAAACTCCCAGCTACAGATGCTCTTTAGCTGAGATATGCCGGAATTTAGATACAAAATCCAGTGGTAGCAGGCAGATTCAGATTCATTTAGTTATACACAGGAAATCTGTTGATACTGAGGAAGGAGATCTCAGGTTTGCCTGGTTTTGGTTTGCTCTGAGCAGTGTGCTCTGACCCCACTTTCAGCAAGAGGCTGGATTAAAGGAGTTCCTGAGATCCCTTCCTGCCTGAAATACCTCGTGGTCCTGTGCCACTGGGGTTTGAGGGATCAAAATTACTTATGAATTCCAGTTAAATTCAGGAAATAATTCTGCCTGGAGAACGGACCAACATTTTTCAGTTTATGTTAATACTAGATTTTAAAAATTATATTTTTGAAAAATATAAATTGCTCCACTCCTATTTTTTTCTAAATGGCAGTTCTTATTGCAAAACATATTCTTTCTATTTGCATGTTTTTCTCAGTGAAGTTGAGGAATTTCTTCAGGACATTGCTTCATTGCTTTGAGTAAATTCTTTGCATTTCACAGTAACGACCTGAAACCAGCAGCTTTTCTCTTTCAGGCTGCTGAGAGAGAATGTAAAGGAAGCCCTTGTGACGTGACAGAAGCAGCAAGATAGTATTTTCTGTTTAAAATCTTCAGAAGCCCTTTGAATGAAACATAGATTTCTCTTCCTAAGTTCAAAAAGCAATTACTAACTACATACAAATCCTAGAATATTTTTTCTGCCAGTCTGAGGTTAGCAGCAAAGAACAAAAAAATGAGTTACAGTTGTACAAGGTCTTATACAACCTCATTTTCCTCTAAATACAAAACCTGCTCTCTGTTCTGCCATTCCAAAGCATCTAAATTACTTTGCTGAGACTTCAAATTAATTCACCCTGGCATTGAAAGTTCAGCCTCAAATGGTAAGATTTTAAGAAAACTAGAAGGATTCAAGTGAAAGAATAGACAAAGACTTTATTGCAGATTTCTTGAAGACAAAAAATACAGTTCCCAAATCAATAGAGCACTCCAGCTCTGAGCATGAGCACACTCTTGACTGGCACATACATTAAAAACAGATAAATACTGTCGTTGAAGTATCTGCTTTTTTTTAAAGCCCATAGCAGACTTGCATCTTTTCCTTAAAATGGAGGAAAATCTATAAGTTGCACATATTCTTCTTGGTGCCTTTAAGAAGTAAAAGTGTCCTAGGAATTGTCAATGTCACTTACTCCTTATGAATTATCACTTGAGCAGAAGAAGACTGTAGATGACTTGGAAAAAGATGGGAAAATACTTCAAATAATGTCCTAAATAGGTAGCATCAAAGCTAGCTTTGGGTTCCTGTCTTGTAGAGCTGGATGCTAATCACAGAAGCAGATGGAAATCTTTAATAAATTCTCTGAAATCTGTTAAAACTATTTACCTTGGTATAATTTAGAAAAGTCCATTCCTTGAAGTATACATTTCTCCTTTTTTCACCTGGGGAAGTTTTTCATCTACATGTAGAAAGGTACTACTTTATTTGAAAAAAAAAATCTATTTTTTATGAAGATTTCTTTGGCAGAAGAGAAACTCAGTTGTAGAGTTGTTCTTAGAATCCTGTGGGAAATAAAAGAACAGAATATGCTGAAGGGTGGTTGGGAGGAAGGAAAGGAAATGTCTTCAGATATGTGTCACTATATTATTCTGATCTATAGAGGCCTTTCAGAGTGTAATGCAATGCAATTTATTTTAGGTGGCACAGCACCCCCACAAGGCACAATTTTGAACTGAGAGATGTCAAAATTGGGAGTGGAAGCATAAAGAGCCTAGCAGGAAACTGCTGCTTGCTTCTGGCACAGGCTTGGACAAAAATCTGTGAGTAATAGTGGCTCTGCAAGCAAGGTAGAGAGAAGTGTGCAATAAAAGGTGAACCAGTGCAGTGATTTCTGGGGCACTTTTCACACATATCTGTGTGTAGTCATGTTAGGAGAAGACTGCAATTCATGTAAATAAATGTTGTAACAAATATATGGATTAATCCTACTAAACAGAGTCTTTTTGAATTCTGGAGGTGTCTGAATACCAAAGTCTGCTCGTATTAGGAAGGGAATTAGAAATGGGTTCTTTTCCAATAATTACCTAGCCCTTCAGTGAATAATCAGAAGGAGCAATGCACACTATTTAAAATTAATAGCCTTAGCTCTCTTTCCTGGGAGGAAACTAAAACCCAGCAGGAAATTCAGGATGATATGCAATTTGTATGCATAAAACCATGCACATAAAGGCTGGGTAAACATCTGTGGCTTGGATCACCCTGAAGTCCACAATGCCCCTCCTGCCCTGGAAAAAGGAACTGCACATTTGTTACACATGGCATGGCACTCAATCTCTGGGACCTTTTAAACTTCATACTTCTGAACACATTGCTACTTTCTGCCTTCTAGGATAAGCTCAACAACTCATGCAGTAGAAGATATTTTGGATTTGCACATAAGCAAGCCATTTAGTGCCTGAAACATCTCAGCATTATAGGTCAATAGGAACTCTTTAGTCAGCTTTTTCCATTTTCTGTGTACAGAGGAAATTTCAAAACATGTCACTCAGCCTAAGAAACAAGCTGATGCTCAGACAAGTTATTTTTAAATTTGGGTCTTCACAGAATATCTAACAGACTTCTTAATTTGCTGTGCCACTCATTGGCTTTAAGTCTACAGCACCATTTAGCAACAAGACCAGTTTTGCTGTCAGTCTTGCTACCTGCTTTCTTGTACCACTCCCTGCACCTGCAGTACTGGATGTCAGCCTGTGTGTTTAAACCAGGAGCAGCTTCAATTATAGTTTAAGCAAACTCAGGGGGTTTTGATCTAGTGGATTAGAATGCTTACACTGCATCTGTTTTCATACCTACCACACATGAGCTGAGGAGTTTTGAGTTTGATTCCACACAAATAGGAAGTCCTGCATTTTTAATACAGGAGAAATGTAGGACTTGGAGCTACATGGGAAACAGAAACAGCAGGTGAGTTCCAGCCCTCACTTTCCAGTAGGTACTTTACCCATAGAAATTCTCTATTATGGTCAAATAGGTCTTGCACTGCTCAAATTAATGTGCCTGTACTGAGATCATTGTGACACTGCCAATAACTACCTGAAACTGGAGCCTAAGGTGATGAGAGCACCTTAAAATTTTGGCTCTACACACTCCAAGCTTGTTCTCATTATTCATTACAAACTTCATTTCAGAACAGAGACACAAACCTACCAGTGTCTACCTCTGCCCTTCTGTCCAGAAAACACAGAAGAATACTGCCTTAGTGAACACAGTGTGGAAAACATTAAGGTGGTTTGCAGTTTTCATTCCTTTCCATTTGTCTTTTCTGATGAAATATCCTTCTTTTACCCAACCATTTCCACAAGTACCATATTCAGCCTCAAAGTCTCTGAATGCCTTGCTGTCTGAAAGACATTAAGTTCTACAACTGTGAAAAGTGATAAAAAGGTTTTCTATTATCTGCCTCCTTTAGCAGTTCCTTTTTTTCACTTTCTATTTAATATAACTTAACAGACTTACTCATAACTCCTTTCCAAGCTATGGCATAAATTTAATAAATGCAGAAATCCTTTAGCTTACATTGCATACTCTCTATACCCTTTCTCTAAAATCATTTTGCCTACTCCTATTGTCAATGGTTTGGAGCAAGGACAAACACACTCTAACTCTACTATGGCAGCCAAGTGAGCTCCCACTCCAGGCTCTCTCTGAGGCAGCACATGTAGGAAGAGGAAACTGGAGGAAATGTCTGAGAAGCTGATTGCCAGAAGCCACAAAACAAAGAATAAAGGCATATATTGCCTTTTTGCAAATAAGTTTGAAAGAAGTCTGAAATAGAAATAGAAATCTAATAGGAAAGGAAATATGGAATGATAGACCAAAGAAAGCAGTAGAAATTTGACAAAGAGATCTAGGAGGTCAGTATGTGAAACCTGAACTATTTGCTGAGTACTTCATATACTATTCTAGATGCAGTCCACTATTTCTATTTCTTGATTCTTCCAATTATTTTATTTCTTTGGCTTTTACATTCTCTCCCCCAGCAGGGCTTGTTGTTTTATCCTGAGCTCATCTTTCTCTTTTACAAGCCACAACCTCAACCATGCACTCAGAAAACCAAGTTGGTATCTGATGCAATGAATTATTTTGGTGCCAGCAGCACAGCAGAGGACCACCACCCACACCCACCCAGCCTCCTGTGTGCTCCAGAGGAGTGGCAGCAGCCTGGAGCCTTTGGGTGGGATCAAACAGAGCAACCAACACTGCCTTGAAAACAAAAGGATCTCAGCTACAGATGCAGTCTGCAAAGTGAAATCTCAAACTTTATGGCTCTCAAAACCAGCTGCAATGAAAACTTAGGATAAAAGGGAAGAGATCTTGATTATTTCTTCTTCTATGTTAAAATCTAAATATAAGTAGTCTAAAAAAGCCAATTTTTTTAGTGGATGTCAAACTCCAACAATACAGGCTGCCTGCAACAATGCTATTAATATAACCATTCTTATTAGCACATTTTTACCACAGGAAACATGATGTTATTGTTTCTAATCTCTAACATATTGAACAATATTTTCAACAAGATAATTCCAAACACATTTCCTCTTGTAGCTATTTTATTACATTTCCTACAGATAATGCTTACAAAATTATCTCACTTATTGTTATTACTGTAGCCTCTGGCTTAGGAGACAAACTCTAATAAAAAGAAAAATTCTGTTTTACATTTTTAGTCCTAGCAGGGATAAAACCTTCCTGTGTTTAGCCTGTATTATCAAAGGCCACAGTGGAAAGTGACCAAAAATCCATAAATAAATCCAACTTCTATAAACATCCCCAAACCTCCAAGCGTCAATCACCCCTAGCATATCAAACAGGACAAGATACCTTCAGCAATGCTTCTAAAGAAATTATAATTATTCTGTTTTATATGACTGAAAGATTAGAAGGCTCGTGCTGTATTTTAGGGGAAAAAAAGAAGCAATAAATTGAATAATCACTTGTTAATGACAGGCTTTCACACTGAGATAGGAAACCCAATGTTTTTACACTATGGAGTATCTGAAACTATGGTGTGATAAGGGAAAATGGAAACGAATGTAAGCTGTTCTGTTTTATAGTACTGACCAAAAAGAAAATTTAATCCTGTTTTCTAGCTGAAAAAGCTTTTTTTTTCTTTTTCTCTTTGCACAAGAATAGCTGGTCAAGCAATCAGTTCTAGGTGATAGAAAACAACTGTAATGCAAATGCTTTAAATTGTATTTTTAGTCATCTGTGTAGTAGCTGGACAGTTAAAAATGAGTACCTATTATTCTTTTATTAAGACTGTCATCTGATAAGCACCCATTTACCAAGAATACAGGTTAGGAACCAAGGCTCCATGTTTTGACAGACACACTGTTGTAAATTTAATCAGTTTGGATAAGTTCTTAATGGTGATTAATTTGACATAGACCAAGCAGAGTAAAGTTTTCAGGGAGCTCAGATTTTTATTAACATAGGTATTTCCCTACAAATAGCTACTGAAGAACATCCTGATTTTCTTCCATCTACATAGATTCATAACCTGAAAACAAAATATCCCCCCCAAACCCTAACAGCCTATGTTCTCTTATTTTATGTGGTAAAGTTTGAGGGTTTTTCTACCTTTTTTTTTCTCAATGTTTTTCTAACTTTTATCAAAATCACTGGGATTTGTCTTCCTGTCTGCAGAAACCAGAGAAGATGTGTAGCTGTTGGGAGGGCTGAATGTTTTGCACAGCATATGCTGCAGGCTCTGAGAGAGCTGGAAATGTCCCTCACTGGTAGAAGGACCAATGATGTTATCTGATCACTGTTCACTTAATTTAGACTGAAAATAGTCTTAAAAGAGACACCTCACTTGTGGTTCCTTTTCTGTCTTCCTAATGCCCTGTGTATTTTTATCTAAATATAGGTCCTCACTTTTCTCCTCGGATAATTCTTGATAGGTTCTGATGCACAATTTGTCAACCACAGGGGCACAAACAGCCTCTCAATCCCCTTTTTTCATTAAACAGAATCTCTGAATGACTTATTAATAACTCCTTTTCATGCTGGGAAGCTGTCAAAGTTAAAACCAAAGCAATAGCTATAGCAAAACCCATCAGCAATGGCTAATTTCTACATACCCAAGCAGTGCTGATGTTTGACAGATCTCTTTCACACACAGAACATTGCTGGGTCTACTCTGCTCCTACTAAGGTAACAAACAAAGCTGTTCTTTACTAGGAGTCAGTTATTTGTCTTACTGGAGTGCTTAATTATTGAGACAGGCCTGAGGGATGAGTCAGAGAGATGCTGTGCCATGGGCTGCCCATGCTGCTGTCCCCAGCAGGACCACACGTGGTGGCTTTTCCTGCTGTCCTGCCCAGCACTTGCAGGGCATGGGGAAGGGAGAGTGGGGAAACAGACTCGCTGCCACTGCTCTTTTCAGTGAGTATCTTGATTTTTTCACTCCATACAGCTTCACCACCAACAAACTGTTGGCTTATACAGCTGCTTGACCATCAGTGCATAAATTTTTCATTTACAGAATCAGATTTTCATCCCTTTCAGTGATCTCTTCTCTTTGGCCTTTCATCCTCCTCTCAATTGCATCATCCAGAGTTCTTTCTGTCTTGCCTGTAAAACTCTCACTATCATTTTGGTAACAGTCAAATTCCCTAATGCTTTAGCCCAGGGGCTGAAATTTATTTATTCTTTGTCCAATCAATGACAAATAGAGAAACTACCTGATGAGCAATATTGTTTCATTTCCTCTCTTCAAGAACTAGAGTCCTGATATTCTTCCTCAGGCTGTTATAAAGACATAATGAGGTTCCAGTGGGCCAAAAGCTTTGTCTACCTTCATTTTCTTCCCTTTTATGAGTGACATAACTAAAGGCTTTGATAGACTTTACAGTTTACTATAGGAAGTTGCTTGTTCTTATGAATTTTGGTACAAACACAGTTTGTGTTTATACCACTTGGAAGCTGTTTTACATGAAAGTGCCACACTATTTCATCAAGACAAATTCCTTCAGGGAGTAGGATGCCTCTCATCATAATGTCATCTAAGAACAATGGGTGTGTTGTGATTCTGACTGATAACATTTGTCTCTTCCTGGGAAATGTTAGACAGCCATTTCAGAGACATTTTTCTTCTGTTCAGAGATGCTTTTCTCAGCAGTTGGTTAACTGTGTCTTTTGTTATTTTATCCTTCCACGTTCATCAGCTACTTTTCAGCAACACCTGACACCCCTATAAATCCTGTGTGGCAGAACCTGTGTCCACACTCCAATCTTTCTTTGGTATAGTTTCCAACTCAGACACCTGCTGCAATGTACTCAGCCAATGAGTTCTAACAAGGCACTGAAAGAGTCAATAAAGAACAAAAATAGTGCCTCTTAAGCTTTATTTTAACCACAGATGTGGCATTTTAATATTTAATGAAAACCGGACATGGACATCACTTCTTGTTCCATCAAATAGCATGAATATCTGAACATGCCTGAAATGCAGAATTACTGCACCATTACAGAATCACAGAATAATTTATAGTGGGAGGCATGTCTGAAGGTCATGCAGTGCAACTCTGCTCTTAGCTGGGCAGCTTAGATGCTGCAGACTGAAGCAGGGGATGGCAGGAGGAACCTTGACCTCACTGGAACATAGGAAAGCTCTGGGGCACCTCTGCTCAGCAGAGCCTGCACCAAAACAACCTTGACACAGGACTCCAGTGCTGGTGGAGAGGTGTAGTGGTGACTCGAGTGAAAAACCTACCTGTGCTTCCTAGTGGTGTCTTTTTGCATGTCACCAACCCAAGGTTTTGTTTTTCAGCCCAGGGGATGCCAAGCTGCCCACACTCCCAGGCAGCCAACATGAAAACAGCCCCTGCAGCTGGTGCAGAGGAAAACACCTCTGCAAGAGGAGCCCTGCCTTTCACTCACTGAAATCTGAAGTTTTCCTCCCAAAGTTAGAATTTTCTTTCACTAGCTCCCAGGCTCAGCAATTTTTCTTATTCCAAGAAATTCAGAAAGCACTCATAAAATAAATATACCAGTCTTGTTTTCCTTCTCTGTCTGAAACCTCTTCTGAAAAATGTTACATGTACAAAAGGAAAGCTGATGCATTGAGTGAATCACACCTCTTCAAAATGCAAATCAATAACCACAACTGACATCAAAACACTGGAGTTCTGCCAAATCTTTTGTAAAGGTGTAAATTGTTAATATAAAATCTAGTACAGGACTAGATGTTTTGACAATAATATTAACAAAAGCAGATGTATAAGGTGGGGAGACAAATGAGTTATGACAAAACTCTACTTTGGCAACTTTCCTTGTAATGTCGTGATGGTTTTGCTGAAAATCTCATTTGCTTTGGTTAACTGGTACATTATTGAAGTGGAGCCTTTCAGAGTGTAAAGAGTGCAGCATCAAAGTTTTTACTGTTGAATGAGAAAATTTAGTTGACTTTTCATTACAACCCAAGAGAGCAAAACCTCACTCTCCACTTTCAGTACATAAGATTTTCTTCGAAAGGCTGAAAATGAAAGAGATCTCTAAGCCAAAAGGAACAGGACCATTAAAGTAAAATAGGTTTAGTCCAGTTAAAGGGTTCATAAGGGAACTTCAGGATTTGACACATGCACTGCCAAGTGCTTGACAGTCTCCTGAGAGCCTGCAAAAATGGAAGAACACTCTAGGTCAAGTTATTTAAGACAGCTCTCAAAATTAAAATACATTCACCATAATAAAAAATTCCTTTATAATAGTCTAAATTTACCATTAACAAAAACAAAAGCTATTATAGGCTCTTCGTGTGTAATTTCTTTCAAGCATTTCTCCTGGGTTCTGTGAGACACTGTGAGTCCCGAGGGGGTCCGGAGGCAGCATTTAGGGAGCTGGGGCGGTGTGCTGTCCCCACAGCTATGTGAATGCAGGGATAGCATCACGAACCGGGGCGTGCCCGCGGCCCGAACCGGCACGGGCACCAGCACCGGGCACCAGCACCGGGCACCGCCACCAGCACCGGGCACCGGGCGCGCCGCACGGCCGGTCCTGGGGCGCCCTCGTGTGGCTGCAGCCCGGTACTGCAGCCTCGCCCCGCGCAAACGGCGCGGCTCGTATGAAGCGATGGCTGAAAGACACCGGGAAAATAAAAAGTGAACGCACAGCTGTGAGCAGGATATAAATCTATTAATGGTATGACAAAGACTGTGTTCCGAACTAGTAAAGAATAAAATACCTACTGGGACAAAAATGTCGGCTATGTCAGTAAAAAAAAAAAAAAAAAAAAACAAACCAACCAAAAACAAACAAAACCAACTACAACAAAAAAGCATAACTAAAAGACTGCTATTGCAGGGTAATTTTTTCCTTTTGCTTAGTTTTTTCTTTTTTTTTTTTTCACACACACTTCATCTGTTGCCACAGCATAAGGTTACAGCATTGTTTTCTATAACAACTTAGTGGGAAAACACAAATCATTTAAGTTATATGCTTCTAATAGGAAGTTAAATATCACAGTCTGTCAGGAGAATGACATTTTATATAGTAGCTCCATAGCAGTCCTCACCAGGGTCAATACAAATAACATTAAGGCCATATAAATGTACTGGCATATATAGCCTTTGAAATACAGACTTACTGCTCCTCAACATCACTGGGAATTCTGCTACAGATTGGAAAGAGTCATGTGGTGTTTTCAGATTAATTTCAGCTAAAAGTGCAGTAGATTCAAGAGAGGCAGTCATCAGCCTTCATAAATCTCTGTATCAGCTTCAGACTGAAGCCTCCTGTTCCTGCACACAGCAATACAATGGATTTACAATGGGTGCTAGAAAAACATGCCCATGCTCTCTGTTATAGAATCAGATGAGCAATCTAGAAATGTCACTCCATTGACTGAAATTTTTCTAGTTTAGATAGACTAGAAATGTAGACTCTCTAAGCTCACAAGTTCCATCTTTGATATTGTTGCAGATTGGCCAGACTCAGCTTAGGGAAATTAGTTGAATGTATTACAATTCAAAATCAGACCAGGAAAATGAAAATTTAAAAAAAATCCTAAAAAAACATTCCCCCCCACCTGTCTTTCCTTCATGGGCTTTATTCCCAATTCTCTACCTCCTGCCCCCAAAGATGCCAAGGAACAGGGAATGGGGTTTAGGGTCAGTTCATCAGTTAAAGTTTCTGCTGCTGGTCTGCCATCAGGAGAACTTTCCCTGCTCCAGCATGGTTCCTTCCTATGGGAGACAGCACCCCAAGAACTTCCCCAAAGTGAGTCCCTCCCACAGGGCACAGTGCTCCAGGCACAGGCTGCCCCAGAGTGGGTCCCCTGTGGGGTCACAAGTCCTGCTGGCAAACGTGCTCCAGCATGGGCTTCTCTCTCCGTGGGGCCAGATCCCTGCCATGAGCCTGCTCCAGCAGAGCCTTCCCAGGGGGTCACAGCCTCCTTTGGGAAGAGGAGCACTCCTGCTCTGGCGGGGGCTCCTCCCCAGGCTGCAGCTGGATCCCTGCTGCCAGGACCCCCCTGTGCTGCAGGGCACAGCTGCCTCTCCATGGCAGCACCAGGGGCTGCAGGGGAACCTCAGCTCTGGCACCCTGAGCACCTCCTGCCCCTCCTTCTGCACTGCCCTGCCTGTCTGCAGGGCTGCTCCTCTCACACATTCTCTCTTCTCTGGCCACAATTACCCCCACTCAGTATTTTTTTTCCCTTCTGATATATGTTACCACAGAAGCATTATCATCATTCCTGATGGGCTTGGCCTTGGCACCAGTGGCAGGTCCATCCTGGGGCCAGCTCTCATTGCCTTTGTGAGACAAGGGGGAAGCTTCTGGCAGCTTCTCACCTGCCACACCTGTAATGCCCTAATCTCACCTGTCACTCACCACCAACACCTGACCATACAAACCCAGCACACTGATGAGTGCTGCCTTTTAACACATGCACAGGGGCTGGCTGAAAACTCAGAGAAGACCCTCGTGGAGTCCATCCAAGTGTGCTGACCACAGCACAGCTGTCTCCATCTGCATTGCTACCCAAGGCTCTGCTTACAGCCACTGCAATGGAGGGCTGCACTTGCCTCCCTCTCCTACCCAAGGCTCTGCTTACAGCCACTGCAATGGAGGGCTGCACTTGCCTCCCTCTCCACATAGTCAAGAGAATCAGGGCCATTTTGATGCCAGTAACTTTTGGATATAATTCATAATTCTATGATGGAAAGCCACCCCATGTAGACCAACTCCTAATGCACCAAAATCTTTGCTTTTCTAATCACAGCACCAGTGCCTATATACTATAGAATATTAAGGTTTTAGTTCTCAGAGAAAAAAGCTCTTACTCAAAGGCTGTATGTTCAATGTGTGTTATACACTCAGATGAGTATTCTAGAAATGTCCAGAACCCCCTGACCTGAACTCAGGGCTGCTGTGTGACCCAGCACACACTGCACACAGAGCCTGTGCATGGGGGTGGTTTGGATGTGTCCAACTATGGGAAAACAACAGAACATTTCTCTTGTGTTGCATTCTAACCAGTTGTATGCCAAGTCTTCTGAGGGTTTTTTTCTGTTTAAACTAATTCATTTTCAAGATGCACATAATTCAAAGAATCTTTTCACTTTCATCTTATGTTATTTGGTTAGCAATTAAAAAAAATTAGCTGAGTAAACTGACATGAGTTTTCCATATGAACGTGAGTGTTGTCTGTCAAAAAGGACTGTTTACAATACCAATATGCTTCTACAGAGGAAATAGCGTGCAGGTTTAATATAATGATAAATGCATTTGTGGGGTTACGAGAGAAGTGGGTGGAAACTCATGAGTGGGAGCCAAACTGAATAATTAAGCAGCAAAATGCTACATAGTACACTTCTAAATTCACTGACATGCAATAAAAGGAAATCTGCTACTGAGAGTTGTGGACCAACATGATATACAGCCATAATTCTGGAAGAATGCAGAAATTACTATTAATTTTAAATGAGACCTGTTATTCCAACAAATAACATAACATGAAGCAAATAAGAAAGAGATTACCCATTAACACAATTATTTCACAGGTGAGTTGAATGACAATGTTGTTTTTGGAATAAGCAAACTGAGCTAGAGCTTGATAGTTTAATAGGTAGTATTTCAAAACCACATATTTTTAGAAAATTCTATCTGTGTAAGCTAAAAATTTTAATAACCTCCTGAAGTTCAGATTCCAGTGTTTATTTCTTTGACTCTTCTCTGTGAAACTGGGAGGCTTCTGTACTGCAGGCACAAAGTAGTCTTAAATCCCTCAGCCTTGTTTCCATATTGAGGTCAGGAAGACACAGTACACCAGAGAAACTGAAAACCACTCATGGAAACATATATCTACACTAAAGTAGAATCTGTGGTAAAAATGAACCTTGGATGGCTCTCTACTCCCTGGCTACTATACAGAAAACTACATATTCAGAGGGAGAGGTGAACTAATGACTTATAAAAGAAACAGAGAAACAGTCAAATTTCATTGAAGGGCAGCTTAAATAATTAAGACAGAAAATCAATAGACTAGTTGGCTCTTCTCACTAATATATTTTTACAAGGTTAAAGATTACCCACCATCCTAATATATGTAATCAAGGATTTTTTGTTTTAATCGTTTTGCAATATTCAGGTTTGTCTTTTTGTGATTGTTCTGCTTTTTTGCCTCTCCACATGAGCACTACCTCATAGAGTATTTTATTAGCATTCCCAGAGAAAGCTCACATTAGCTATTCAAAGAACTGAATGAAGAGGCATCACATAATCTGATTTCTTGTCCATACACAGTAACATTTCAAATCCTCCCTAGTTTAGTTCAACTTGTCTTCACAAGCTCTGGGAATACCCACTGCTCTACACCCTGATTGGGATATCTGTCACTTCTGTGTATCACTTCAGTCAAGGAGAAGCTAATAGAACTGCAATATTTTGGTTATATTTAACCTTCAGCTCTTATTGATTATTCATAAAGCAATGCCTAAGAAGTTTTTCATCTTTGTACCTTTATTAACTGTAACTGCTTCTTCCAAGTGCTGATCTGGTTATTATAACATCACCATTTCAATGAGGTTATAGAAAAGCCTTTATTGAGGATATCATGCAAATTAGCAAGAAAAGAACATCAGACCATCTTTACCAGAGTGTAATAGTCTTCTGCCCCCTGACACTTTTGGCTGCAGCTTTAAACTGACAAGACAACAGTCTGAATTGTTTAGTCTCATTGAAACAACTCAGAATCCTATGTACCCCATATGAATTCAAAATCCCTTTGTCTCAGTATCACATCAGAAATAAGATACATATATTGTGACTACCACTCTTAAATGGCAACATGGAGGTCTAAGTATCACCTGCATGGCATGCCACAGATCATAATGGAGGGGACAAGGACTCAGCCAGGAGAGGCTGCCATGGGATGTTGTTGTTCTATTTCTCTAGAGCCTCATAATGATATTCTCAGCCTTCTAAAGTCCATACCTCTTTGGTGTGTTCTCATGGCTGCAGCTCTTCACTGACTCCTTCTTCTGCATGCTGTTCTCTCCCAGGTCAGGGCTCCCCCAAGGCTCTCCCTGCCCGGCCAGCCCACCCCCTTTTATCCCAGTTATCTCCATTGCTCACAGCTGCAGCCCAATTAAGGACATGGCAGCTGCAGCCATCAAGGGCAACCGGGACCTCTGGGGCAAAGCCTCTATACAGATATTCAAATACATTTCCTCTACTATAATGGGAAGTAATACACACATGGGAAGGAAAACCAGCAGGTAGAAATTTGAAAAGTTAAGTCAAAATCTCTATGAATCTTGTCAAGACTGAAGCCCGAAATAGGTAAGTAAGGAAGACTGTAAAAAATTCCATTAAGAGACTCTTATAGTTAATTGGATTATCATCTTCTTAAAAGAATGTTTCATGAGTAACTCTTATCTGTAGTCCCTGGCCATCCCTTTAGGTAACTCTCTCCAGGTGAGGATAATACTCAGTAGTTCCTGTCACTCTCAGCCAGTGTCTACAGGAAGAGTCTTTCACTGAGCAGGGTGTTGGGGAAGGCTCTGATGGTTGCTGCTGTTCTGAAAGGCTGGCACCAATGGCCACATTTTAAATCCTTAATTCCTTCAAAGTATGTAGTCAAGGCTGGCATTTCCTGGTGAAGGTCCATGAAAAACTGGAACATCTAAGATACAAATCCTCAGAAAAAAAGTATTAGTTAACTTGGTAGCAATGACCAAGGATCAAATCCTCTGATATCACCTGCACTTTCTGTCCTTCAACTTTCCTGAGGAGATGGGAATGGACCTTTTTCTTACATTCTCTATAAATACTTAAGAAGGCATTTGAGTGAATCAATTAGTGAATAAAAGTCAAAGTTGTTTTACTTTGCCTTTTAATTATTTGGATGATGAAAAGAGGTATTTCAAATCACGAGGGGCACAAATCAGTCAGCAGGTCAGCCTGCAAGCACCAAGCTGTGCAGATCTGAGTAAGAAACAGAAGCACTGGGTTTCTATTCTATCCTCAGGACCAGACCCAGAACTTGGAACAGGTCAGTAGAGACTGGGAAATATGAAAGAATTCAAGGAGGTGGAGGGGTGGGGAATTTTGGTTGAATTATAAAAGCACTGCCACATCAGGGTTGGAACTAGATGATCTTTCATGGTCCCTTCCAACGCTAAACCTTCTGTGATTCTATGATTATCAATCAGTGAAGTCTAATATTTCAATTAAATAACATTTTACCTCTAATAGTAAAAGACTGTAATTGAATTACTGAGATGTATTTTATAGTGTCACCACATTTGGAATAAAGACACATTGGAAAAGATCTACTTTACTGGAAGTCTATCTAAGAACTAGTTACTTAATTTGTGAACACATTGCAGAAGGCACAGACAGTTCAGTCTGAAGATAGTTTAAAGTACAAATCAAAGCAAAATAGGAAAAACAGTAAGTAATTGGAAAAGCAAGAGGAAAGTTTAGGAGTAAATGAGCAGGTAAACTAGGGAGTGTGCTCTGGAGATGTGTACATGCTCTCATTAAGTAGACAAGGATTAGAACATCACTAGTCAGGTCAAAATAATGAATGTTAAAGTTAAGCAATGGCAAGGAAAATTTAAGCTCAGCATTATAGAAGATTATACAGTACAGCAGCTTTTATGTTGGGGAGAGTAGTGAAATCATCACTGGAAGAGCTAAATTAGACACCTTTATATTCTGACTGCTCAGAGATAATCTGCCTTCATGACAGCAACCTATTTGATTAAAAAGAGAATAATTATGACAAACAATGAATGGGAAAAAAAAGAAAAACAACAAAACTTCAT
This sequence comes from Molothrus ater, assembly GCF_012460135.2. NCBI lineage: Eukaryota > Metazoa > Chordata > Aves > Passeriformes > Icteridae > Molothrus > Molothrus ater. The sequence continues at coordinate 6,551,336 of NC_050491.2, forward strand.
CTAACTTTCAGAGCTGGGCATCATCACTCCTGGTGACTGTTGAAATGTTGAGTTGAACCATTTATATGGTTTCCAGTTAAAAATAAAAAAATTTTAAAAATAAAATATGCAAATATGAACAAGTCACAACAGTGATCCATTGTAACTAAATTCTTTCATGGAGACTCTGTAAGATCTAATCTGTCTGGTGGGGTTTTATCCATACAAAAAAACTTGTCATTGCTCCTCCTCCGTTTCTCATCTTTAATTTTTTTTTCCTTCAGTTCCTCTTGGACCCTGTGCCATCCCCAAGCAGGTCAGTCCTGTGACTGCTTGTCTAATGAGTGCAATGGCTGTAGAATTTCACCACGACTCATGTAGGGAGAGCATCACACACAGAGAAATCATAACCATAGTAATACATTGTGATTTTTGAGTATAAAGGGGCAACAGCTGGTATTTTTTTCCTTCTCTGATTATTTCCAGTTATGTTAGAAAACATGAAGATGTTAATGTTTGTGCAGGGCTAATGTAAGGCTGAACAAGAAGCTTTTGTGCCAGTGCACTCTAAGTTGTAGATGTTTCATCTTACTGGAGCTCTTTATTCACCACCAGGTTCTACAGTGGACTGTACATGCAATGTCACGTTGAAATGTCCATCGACTGCAGCCTTCAGCTGCAGTCGATGATATTGGAGATCTTTTCCAACATTATGGAATCTACAGTCCTAAAATAATATTATGTGTTACACAGAGAACTTGTGTGTTGAACAAAGGAACTGCTACAGGGCAAGGCAGAGGAATCATCCCTTCAGCTCAACTCATCTGGTGCCAGACCCTTGGGAGCTGTTCAGGTCTTCAGCAGAAACACCCCTGCAGGAGCAGGAGCATTCCTGCTGCAGAGTCACGATTCTCAGAATCACAGAATGCCCTCAGTTGGAAGGGACTCGCAAGGATCATCAAACTCCTGGCCCTGCACAGGACAGCCCCAAGAACCCCACCCTGTGTCTGAGCGTTGTACAAACACTTTTTGAGCTCTGGCAGCCTTAGGGCTGTGACCACTGCCCTGCAGAGCCTGTTCTGTGCTCGACCATCCTCTGGGTGCAGAACCTGTTCCTATATCCAACCCGGACCTGCCCTGATGCAGCCTCAGGCCATGCCCTCTGTGTCTGTCTCTCAGGAGGAAGCTGCAGACTGCCATGGGGTCTCCCTGCAGTCTCCTCCAGGCTGAGCAGACTAAGTGCCCTCAGCTGCTCCTCACACGGCTTCCCTCCAAGGGCCTTCACCATGCTCGTGGCCTCTTTTGGATAGGAGCTTTAGCTCTTTCTTATACCGTGGTGTCCAAAACTGCACAAAGAACTCAAGGTGTGTACTCAATTCACATTTATTCTTAACTCCTGCCCATGGACAAGCAGGCACAGCCCATTGCACGGCTGAGCTTTCTCCCCCCACAGGGCAGCCCCTCAGGGACCGAGCCCGAACGCCACGGGCCCGACCGCCATGTCCCCCTCCATCCCAGCAGCCCCCGCGCTGCTCGGACCGTCATTCCCTTCGCCTCGCCCAGGGCCCCGCAAGGCCATTGCTCCCCCCGGGGCCGTTACTCGGCGCCGTTTCAGGCCTCAGCACCGCCCGCACCGCCCCCGCCTGAGCGCGGCCCGGGCCGAGCCGGGCACACGGACACGGGGCCGCGGCCCCACACGGACACACGCCCCCCGCCATACGGGCCTGGCTGAGGGTGCCGCGAGCCGCGACCAGCGCCGCTCAGGCCGCGCGATCTGATTGGCCGGCAGTGCCGGTCACTCAGGCACGCGGCGCGGCACCGCGCGACCCGATTGGCCGCCAGGGCGGTCACTCCGGCGCGCGACGGGCGAGGTGGGGGGGGGAGAGAGGCGGGACCTCGGCCCCGCAACTGCCGGGTTCGCGCGCGCCCCGCGCCACTGCGGCTGCGCGCGCGCGGGGCCGTTACAGAGGCGGCGGCGGCGGGTGGGCGAGCGAGCGGCGCGCGCCGGCCCCGGGCCCGCTCCTGCCCCGCCCCTCCCGCGGTCACGTGACGCAGGCTCCGAGCGCTCGCGTGCGAACCGGGCGCCCTGCGCGCGCCCCCCGCGCGCCGCCCGCCGCCGTTTCGGTTTCATTTCCGGCGGCCCCGGGCCCGGAGCGGCGGCGCCGAGTTGAGCCCCCGGCGCTGCCCCCCGCTCCCGCCCAGGGTGGCCACACCCCCGGGCTCGGCGTGAACCGAGCGCCCCCGCCCCGCACACACACACCGCTCCTCCCCCGCCTGCGCCGGCACAGAGAAAGGGAAGGGAGGCGGCGCCGGGCCCGGGTCTCCCGCACCGCGCACAACATGGAGGAGCTGGTGGTGGAGGTGCGGGGCTCCAACGGGGCCTTCTACAAGGTACCGGGTGCTCGCGGCCGGGCCGGGCCCCAGGGGAGGGAGCGGGCACGGCAACGGGAGGAGGAGGAGGCGGCGGCGGCTCCTCCTCCCCGCGCTGAGGGAGAGCGGAGGCCCTGGGGCAGGAAGGAGGAGGGAGAAGCAGGCAGGGGTGGAGGCCGCGGCGGGTCCCTCGCGGTGGCCGCGGAGAGCGAGCCGGGGGCCGCCGGCGCTGAGCGGACTCGAGGCCCGATGAGGAGCGAGAGCGGGGAGGCCTCGGGCCTTCCCCCTTTGTGGGAAGGGGCGCCCGGGGCCGCCTCGTCCCGGCGCTGAGCGAGGATCAGCCCTGGGATGGGGCATTAATTGCTAAATCCTCAGCTTTTGTCGCTACTTAAGGAAAGTCTCTCTCGCCGTCCGGGTTTCCAGGAGAGCTGCACTGCATGAGCACGGCCTGCAAGGCGGGGAGGAGGGGGGCCCTCGTTAATGCACATTCCTGATGAAATGCTGTGGTGGATTCCTGCTCCTAATGCCATGGCAGGGGAAGCTGCCTAGTGATATTAAAGACAGCATTGCTTGGCCAGATCTGTCTGTGCTGAGGCCCTGAATACATATAGGTACCGAATCGACCTCTTCTTATTGAAATTATTTAGTGGCATTGCATGTTTGTTTCCAAGCTCTTGTGCTTAATAAAGCCAGCCCTGAGCCTTGAACATATGAGCGCTGAATATGTTTTATTAATACCGTGTAGTATTGTGTGGCTTTGCATGAGTTGGGTTGTATTAATCAGCTTATTAATAGGGTATAATTCGTAGTTTTACAGAAAATAAAATTCGGATATGGTTGGTTTGGGCCTACTCTCATTGACCTGTTATCAACGTACCAGGAACAGCCATGGATTAGTTCCTGCAAGTTTCCCATGGTTTAAATGATCCTAGGACTTTAAATATTGGGCCTAGTTATAGTGCGACATCCAATATTTATGTTAGCATTGAAGGACCGGGTAGAGTTTCACACTCACGTGTTCCTGTGGTAAGCCAGGTAGATATCCAAATGATGTCGTTCCAACACCTCTGAGGTTTTCTAAGAAAAAAAGACCTCTTTATATAATATTTAAGAGCTTATTTTTAAAATATGTGTGCTAGTGTCCTAATCTGAATTTTTTTTTTTAAAAAAAAAAAAAAAGGCATGAGATACAAATGAGTGGTAAAAAGGCATCCTGTGAGCTCACAGTGCTGTAGTCAAAGTTCTAGATCTGTATGTTCCTTCCTGGAGCTAAATAATCTAGCACTTTTAAAAATCAGTTTTAGGTTTTTAAAGGTAGAGTATTTGGTCAGAAAGAAGCAGAAAGAGTAAATGCATTGCACATTAGAACTTTTAATGAGGCTTTCATCAAATTATAGTAGTTACACAATGATGTGAAGGAGATGATGGCAATAATGACATGGTACATTCTTTAGTGCCAAATATTGAATAAACCTGGGAGAATTGAAAGCTTCTGAAACTTTTATTGTTTATGTTCAGGTTTGACACCATGGGGCCCTGTACCCCTTGTGTGTAGGTGAAAGCTTAATTTGAGCATATGTTCATGGAAGCTTATTCATGATTTAGTGTACCCAAGTTCTCACCAGACATTGCCCCAAGCAGTATGGTTATGTTTGTCTTTTAACTTTTAGAAATTTTGACAGGATTTTTTTAGTTTCCTCTTTATCACTAACGAAACAGCTTTGGTTAAATTGTCTAAAGGTAAAAATGGGCATATGGATTTATCTGTCTTCACCTGAATTGCCTCTTGAGATGGAGCATCACACTTAAAATAAATGCAGCATTTTTTTTTTTTAAGAATAAAAAAGTAGGAGTTGTTTTACACTCTCAGGCCATAATGTTCACTATAAACCAGCAATTTTCCTCTGGTTTCTCCAAATTTGAATTACTTGAATTGTAATTACAGATTTTTCTTTCATCATGATGTCTGACTATCACTCTGTTACAAAGTAATAGATCTAATTTTTTTCTTGTGAGTTTTGTGCCCATCTTAGAGATTGGCAATTCATTTGTAAAAAATGAATGTTGACCCAGCATAGCAAGAAGTGTGCAGTGATGTCAAGTGTGAACTTAATTGCAGGATGATTTTATTTTTTCATTTTAGAAGTTTCTTTAGGCAGCCTCCTGAGAAGTGATTTACAGCAGTAATGTTTCAAACAAACCAAAAGCAAAACAATTCTTTTATTCAATCTCATGTTTTACTGATAACAGGTGAAGATTTATTTGTCTTTGAATAATTCTGAATTAACAAGAATATGTAAATTTTTCGGAAAAATACACCTCTCCTATTGCTAAGACATGGAAGAGGGAGGAGTATGAGGCTGCTACAGTCAGGATGTGATGAAGTAGCTCAAGTAGGCACCCAGTTGTGGCTTCAGCTTTTCATATCCTCCTTGTAGGTCTCTCTGAGGACCTGAACATTTTTGAGTGTACCCACCAGCATCTGCATCTTAACAGTACAAAACTGCCCACCTAAACCCTCCTGAAAGTAACAAACCAGTGCTTTGAGATATAGCCAGAGGATTCATGTCCCACACAAAGCACAGGAGATGGTTTGAGGATGCCTTCATAGCCAGCTGTAAGATTTGAATTCAAATTTCATTCTGGTCAGGTGCACTGGAATACTGGAGTGTGTTGATGTGACTGCTGTAGTGCAGGCTAGTTCTTTCTGAATGGAATTCAAGTACTGCTTAGTGCATACTGTGTACTTTGATGATTTTTTTTTCCTCCTTGCCTAAGATGAATGATTCCATGGAAAGCACAGTGCAGTAAGTGGGCATGATTCAGGGATAATTGACAGTCTGGTACCTAGAGATGCTTAGTCATGACTTGCTGTGTGGTTGGGCCCAGAATCCTTGGAAAGAAAATGTTAATAAAACATAATGTTAATAAAATAAAACTTATTTTATGAAGACTGGTCCAACGACCACCAGGACTGTGAATCCAAGGGGAGGAAACTGCCTTTTGCAGCTCACAGCCAGGTAACTGAATCTTGAAGGTGTGCAGTATGAGGACATATCTTCTCTGATCTTTTCTTGTATAGGAGTAGTAAGTTGGGTTTTGAAGTTCTTATTCACAGAGGGCTAATAGACAGCTTTTGCCTAATCTTTTTGGGATTAGCTTTAGGTGTTTCTCTCTAAACGGGGACATGCTGGATGCCTTTCCAACATGGGATTGATTTTTCTTTTTGAGTTTGGGAGTGATTCTCTCTTGTGTCCTTTGCTAAAGATGGAAAGCATCCTGTTTATGAGGCAGGCAGTTTTGTGATGGTGTTTGTTGTTAATATCTCTGTGTTGTCTGTAACCCAATTTTTGCCACTTCTTGCTCTATAACCTTGTGAAAATCTTCCACTTTTTATCCCAGTAGTTTCAGCACCTTGCTGTTGTTTGCTTGGTTTTATAGATAACTTCATTGAAGCTACAGCTGATAAAATAATTCATCTTTCTTACTACTTTATTACTCCAGGTCTCACTATTAGCAGCTGTTCCTGTGGCCCTCTGTATCCGTTTTTCTCTTTCACTGTTCCATCCAGACACCTCAGCCAGTATCTCCAGTCTCTTTGTACATTCATGAGCCTGTCTGCTCAGTCCCTCTGAGGATGACCGCCTGTACGCTTTTCCTTCGTCTGCTGACCATTTCTGTGACTATTTTTCTTCTCCCTATTCTGTTCCTTTGTATGTCCAGCCTTTCTCAGACTTGATTATACACCGAGTTCCCTTTTGACATTCTCCTTCCAACAGGTATGAAATGTTACAGAATGGTTACACTAACAGTAGATGCACGTTTGTTATCAACATAGCCTTCTTTATGTTAAAAAGCATATTTTCCCTACTTTCCCTTCTTACAGTTAATTATCCTCCTTTATTAAAATGGTTGACAATGCTCACATCTGATGATGTGAGCAGACTTTAAAACAGCAAAATTTCATGGCAGCTGAAGCCTTTATTTTTTCCTTTGAAGTGTCCATCATTCCATTTAGCATAAAAATAAAAACATGCTGATGTTTCCAATAATTCTTATTTTTTTAACAAATAATTTGTAAAACTTAAACCATATATTCAGCATATAGCCATTCTTAGAATGTGAATGCTTATGTGTTTGAGAAATGCCATGCTTTAAACTTTTTTGCTTAATTATATCTGAAGCATGGAGAGAAATGAAATGGTTTATGTGACTCAGAACCAAATTTGGTGTAGAAAACTTACCACATTTGATTTTTTTTTTCCACATTAGAGAAGAAGAATCAACCTTTGCCATTACAAAATGTGCTTCTGTTCACAATTTTTGTGTACTCTTTCTTGGTATTTCTGCGGTTAGCAATAATGGTATGTCAGCTGCTTCAGTCTTTCACTGTCCTGTTACCTCATTTTGCTTCTGTCCAGTTTCACTTTGTGTTTAAGGCATTTCATCTTTGTGTCCAAATTCATCAGAGCCACTGTTCTGTCCCTTCATGGGGGTGTATTTTAAGCTCATATATCTGCACTGTTATGTTTGAATTTCCATGCCTACTTACACTCTTTATCTAAAAAGGCTGATGAATGGTTATTGTATTTCTCCTGATACTCATGTGAGATCCGAGCCTCTTCTCTGCCTTTACTGACATCTGGGGCTGGCTTGTCCTGTGTCTCTGAATTTGGCTTATGGTCTTGAAGGCTTCATTTCTTTTTAGCATTGTGTGTAATTTCACAAGTATTACAAAAACAAGACTTCCAAACAGTTTGGATAAGTATTAATTTTGGTTTCCCAAAGGCATTGCTGCTTAAATATTAGCTTTTTTAAGGAAAACTTAGAAATGTTTCAGACCTTTTCTGTTTGTACTTGAAAGTGTACAGGTTGAAATATACAGTGCTGAAGAGTCCAGATACATTTTTGTCCTGCAGATCTGTTTAAATATTCATATTGGAGGAAAATTGACATGATGCTGTGGTCCAGACAGTGGTAAACTGATGTGATAAGTATCTGACATTTTTGTGTGTCACAAGAAACTGAAAAATAAGGAAAACCCCCTTTCTCTGGATAGACAGGATTAGACAACCAAATATTAAGGACTGTATTAATAATCATTAAAATATTTTGCCTGCTGGTTTTAAGCATAAAGATCACAGAGAGAGGTGTGCAGATGTGTTTCATATATTGCATACTTGAAATTAGGTATTTGGCAAGGCATTGTTCACCTTGTAATTAATTATAAATTTATTCCAATGAACTCTTGTAATCTTGCAAGACTATTAATTAAAAGACAAACCACAGAGTTATGACATCAGTGGTTTTGGCCAGACTGAAGTGAAAACCAGGTATTCATCTGTTTCTGTGGTTGACTATTCTGAACTTGGTGTAAGCTAAAGAAATTCAGATTTGTGATTTTTCCCTGGCAGTGTCTGTATTGATGCTACCTGTGTTAGGTCTGCAGTTTAACCAGTGCTCCTGCTTCAGGTTCCCTCTGGTTTCTGGATTGTGACCAAAGCCATGTGCAAGAGCTGTTTAAGGAGAGCTCAAACAGGACAGTGTAGTTCATTCCTCTTTCAGCCAGCTGTGTCTCTCAAGTTTTACCGTTTCCAGATAATACAGTTGCCAAACTCTTTGAAGGTCCAGGCTAGTCTTCAGCTTAACTTAGATTTATTTGTTGCACATCCTGGTTTACTTATTAATGGTAAGTGTTAGCATTATCACCCTTAATGAGGTATATTGCTGTAGCCCCTAGGATTGTGCTTAAGGTGTGTTGGATGTTAGGAGCTTTCTTCCATTTCTCTCTGGATGTGAGATGTAGTCTTGCTCTTTGCTGCTGTGCTTGTGAATTTTTCTGCCATTTTCTGTCACTTTTTCAGAGTGCTGATGAGGACACCTTTTGGTGTTTTCATCACCACAGAGGTGATGACTTCTCCCAAAGTATCTTTCATACAAGGAAAGGTGATTTTTTTGACATTTTATAAATATGAGAAAATTAGGTATGAACAGGTTGTTTCTCAGGGCATGAGTTGTGTTACTCTTACCTGTTCTCCTGAAGGCTATTAAGTGTTGCTGGTATCAATTCTGTTGAATTTGCTTTGTAAAATAATCTCTGCTTTTACATACTCGAGCACTACTATTAATCCTTGTCCAGTCTGTGGCACAAAGGAGCCATGCCTAGTGTCTGGTAGTGATCATAGTGGTTTTCAGGAGTTAAAGGCATCCATTTCAGCTGCATCTGTAAGAATAAGTGGTACAGTACTACCATTGGAAGACACGTGGGTGAAGCATTTGAAGGTGATCTGTGTAATGTGAAATGAATCAGGACTGCCATTGTATTGTTGAAATGCATCTCCAGTTCTGGAATCTACAGAATATACCACAATATGAAACATGAGCTAAATGTATCAATAATAATCAGCTGAGAGCTCTGTTGCCTCTTCATGTAAATACCTTTTCTGTGCTCCTATGAACATGATCTTGAGATGTGGTCTTAAGTCTTCTTTATACCATGTCATTGAAAAACATCAGCTGTGCTTGTAATCCCCTTGGAAGGAATATGGAATTTTGAAATTCATAATTATGCTAATACATTTGGAGACTTTTTTAAGTCTCCTTGGCTTGCTGGCAATAATAAAGTCTTGTTCTTAAGAGTATTGAGAGACAAGTAAGGTGTAAAATAATTTTTTGCTGTTGTCACTGTGGCTTTCCTTCGACTTCTATTCACAGTGGCATTGGTTGTGTTTCAGTTCTCAACCTGGATGGTTTCTTCCTTGTAGTGAATGACTCTGGGTGATGACATTCACATGCATTACCACTGCATTTTAGCCAGTTCTTGGAGCTCTGTATCGGGTCAGGTCAGGTGTCGCTCTTCTTTGATACTAACATACTGCTGCAACTCAGGAAATATTTTGGCATATTTTGTAAAGCAAAAATAGCAAAATAATTTTTTTAAAAATAATTTAGGTTCCATGTAAGAGAAACTCTTACCTTCTTGTAAGAGATGAGATCTCATCTTGGAAACTTGCAAGGGCAGGAATAATAAAATGGACAATATAATAAAATGTTCCATACTTCATTAACTAATTCTTCTACCACTTCTAGAAGTGGTAGCTGCCGCTAAATTATTTTCAATTTACTGAGAAATTTTTTATCCACTAAAGTGGATCGCCATTAGTAGAAAAAACTTATCTATTCTTTCTTGCTTATGGGCTTTTATTTACCTACCTTGCAATGATACTATGTGTGGACTAATGTTAGTGGTATACTCAGCACTTCAGCAACTTGTTTCAGAAGTTCATATAGGTTCTTTAAAAATAAAGAATAAAACTGCCACCATGATGATCTTTGCATCCCTGGTTAACCTGTGACCTCCATTGTTTCAGGCTAAGAAAAATATTTTCATTGGTAAATCCCAAAGTTCTTTGAGTACGCTGGTCTTGCTGTTCTGTAGATGGGGAATGGGGGAAGCATTTGGGGCTTTAAATATTGACAAATCCAATTCAATCAGTTGAGTGCTTAAGGCAGGAGGAGCCCTCAGTGGCATGGAGAGCACAACTGCTGTCCATCCACCAGGAAAAAAGGGAAGGCAGGCCCCAGGGCATTTATCTAAAGTTGGTGCTCTACAGACTTAGTGTGATGAAGTAAATATGGGGAAGATCCTGCTGAAATTGATATAGATGAGTTTTGCTAGTGCAACTTTCAAATGTACTTTGAGGTAAAGAAAGAAGAGCACTTGGAGGTTTTGTGGGCTTTGGTTTCATTTGGTTTTTGAGGAATACTGATGTTTAATTTCTATGCCTGTCTATACATTAAATGTGATTATAAAATCAACTGTTTAAAACTCTTGAACTATCTTGTCATTTCCTACTAATCATTCCTGTTGCTGCTAAACAGTAGAAACAATGTCTTCATAGCTGAGGCATTCTGTTTGTGTATCAGTGTGCTGGCAGTCATGAACCCAAGGAGGTTATCAGCTTTCAGTCTGTGCTTTATAGAAATCTGTTGCAAAATTAAAAAGGCTGACTTTAAAACATACTTTCATTGTGAGATTCATCAATATTTGTGAAAAGGAGGTGTTTTACAGGTTTATAATTACTTTTAAAAGTGTCCATAAGCATACTATAATTATACTTTGTTTCCTCCACAGGCATTTGTAAAGGATGTGCATGAAGATTCAATAACAGTTTCATTTGAAAACAAGTAAGTGTATTGCTGGTGTTGTACCTGTAAATGACAGAGTATCAACCTTGCATTTGATTGACCTAAATATGGCTTAGTGCAGAGGAGTGTATATTAGATACACTAAACTTGCTGCTGGCATGTTTTAAAATTATATTTATAATATATATTTATATATCTACTATTTTGTGATATTTCTATATATATGCTTTTAATGGTTTAAATACTTTCAAGTGCAAAGCCATAGTAACATGTGTTTTGCTGGGAAGATAATCATGTTCTTACTGAATTTGCGTGATGACAACCCATGTTTGAGTAAGTCAGCAGTTGTACCATTACTGACTCTTTCTCATGTGAATGTCTTGCCTTGGTTTTAGAAGATTCCATTATTACAAAATTTGTTCTATAGATAAATGATGAATACCAATTTTCTGATCTAAAACCTAAAATTATCCCGTCTCCATTAAAGAAACTGAAAATTAAAATGGTATTCAGACTGGATCCTGATCAAATTTTCATAACCTGTAGTAGAACCAAAGAAAAAGAAGATACAGGCTTGTTTTGAAGGAAGTGTCCAAATGTGTTATGGAATGTTTTTTAATCAGTGTTTCTAATGTTGGGGGTTAAAAACCATACCTGTAAATGGAGGAAGAATCTTCTTCTAGAAGATTCAAAAGACTGCAGGAGGCATCAGGGTTTCAGTTAAGATGCTTAATGGTCATTTGGATGTGTTTTTTCTTACTATGTATACATTGGATCACATTACCTTTAATACATATATGCACAAAAGCTCCACTGAATTTGAACCTGTAAAATTAATGGATTAAAAATGTTTGATTTTGTTTACAAAGAAGATGAAAATATTTAGACCATTCACTGTGATTTTTGTTTGCAGCTGGCAACCAGAGAGACAAATCCCATTCCATGATGTGAGGTTCCCACCACCTGCAGGCTATAATAAAGACATAAATGAAAGTGATGAAGTAGAGGTGTGTATGCTCCATTAACAGCTCTTGTCTTGAGAAGTGAGAGAAGTTGCTGTGAAAAATGTCAGCCAAGCCACTGGAAGGTTTGCTTCCATGTTAGGTGATGTCACCTCCTTTGATTCCAAGTACTGCAGAAAGCACAGTGTCAGGCACATCTCCAAACCCAGTTTGACAGTAATAAACCATGCAAATTCCATGTACCACAACAGGCCATGTAAAATTCCATGTGCCACGACCTCCATGCTGAGTTACAAATATGCTGATTTACAAACATGATCAGTGTTGCATTGATTACAGATCAGTCCTTTTTAGGACTGGATTAATTCAGAAATAGGTGATGAACTGTAGTTATTAAGCTGTAAGGTTATAATGTCTCTATCACCAAAGCTTCAAGCTGAATCAGATAATTTGCATTATATGTGTGTATATATAAAAACATAAAAATATATGTGTATATGTAAATACTTTGTGTATATGCAAAGAGATTGATTTTAAACAGCATATTTCTAAAACATCCTTATTTTATGAAATTTGAACATTTATTTTTATTATATATTTATTTTTATATTATATAATTATAATTAATTTAAAGAAAGAGGACTTGCAAGATTTGCATTCTGCTTGCATGCTCTGTAGGCTTTTAATTTGAAAGATAAGAAAATGGGAAAACTTTAATGTGGGTGTGGCTGATAGCATATATGTGCTAAAGAAGTGTAGATGTGTGACTTCCCTCTCACCCTCTGGTAGGACTTCATCAGACCTACACACAACTAGAAATACTGTTGATTAAATGTTAACAGATGTAAAAATCTGAATTATCTCTCTTTTGACTGCATGCAAGACTGAGGCAGCTAGTGCCAGTAGATTGGGCACTGTATTATTTATTATTATTTGTCTATACAGTCTTGCTGTTATGTGCTTTCTGTGTTGTGCTCAGAGACTTTATGTACTAAGATGTTTTGCTGGATTTTGTTCCTATGGAGTTCCTGATCATATTAGTGTCAGCTTTTGTGATGTCTTTTAAGGATATAATGTATGTATTTTGTTCAGGTTTATTCCAGGGCAAATGAAAAAGAACCCTGCTGTTGGTGGTTGGCTAAAGTGAGAATGATAAAGGGTGAGGTAGGAGTATGCATATATACATATATATATTTTATATTGACTTATACTTTTTTCTTTCTTTTCTCTTTATATATTGATGTACACTATGGTTTGAACTAATCTCTGTTCATTTTTTAAAAGTTTCTTGATTAGGACAGTTGCAATTACCATTAACCTCAACCTGAGAAGTCAAATTTGACTTTTACAGTTAACCAAAGTACCTTTTCCTTAATAGTGTAATGCTCACTCATGTCATAAAATATGTGGCTTGGATGATTTTATTATTTTTATATCAGTTCTACGTAATAGAATATGCAGCCTGTGATGCTACATACAACGAAATTGTCACAATTGAGCGTTTGAGATCTGTGAACCCCAATAAACCCGCAACAAAAGATACTTTTCATAAAATCAAACTGGCAGTTCCTGAAGATTTAAGGCAAATGTAAGTACAAGCGTTTCTTTATAACTTGTTTCAGAATGTGGGTAACTTCTTAAGCCTGAGACAAGAGGAATAAAAATGCTTTTTACCACTCTAAATTAACTTATTGAAATGTAAAAGTGTAAAAAATACAAATATTGATGTGGTCATACTTCATGATTTTTTGAATTGTGGTTTATTCCTGGAGAAAGAAACACTTTCTTCAAAACTTTAGGTTTATGTGTGATACAGATTAAGATTTTTTCACTCTGTGCACAGGTTAACTGGAATCCATTCTTGGTCAACTTTTATTATTTGGTAATGGCTCTGGGAATAGTTGAATAATAATGAAACCTCCCAGAGTATGATACAAAGCCAGCCAGCTTTCTCCTAGGCCATGGACCTGTTGTTGTCATATAGTTACAGCTCTAAAAGTCAGATTAATACCTACTCCCCTTGTTTACCTTCAGGTCACTTTCTGCTTTCCTTGAGATGTTATGTTATTGCCTCAGTGTGGAATGAGTTATAAATTCAGGTTAGACTAAAACTTCCTGAAGTTAGTATTACAGCATACACAAGTGGACACAGGAAACCTGGAGAAGCCAAGCACAGCATGAGATGAGCATATGGTCCTTAGAATGCTGCAGGGGTTAAAATGAAATCACACATTTTAATGGTTCATGATGTGTTTGAAATCTTGAACTTGCTGATCATAGTGATTATAGTTTTTAATGTAGTTTTGTTTAACTTGCCATTCCACAGATTTACATACAGAAAATTTCTGAAATATTTCTAATCCTACTTATGTGAAAACAAATGAAAGGAAAATGAGTAAAATAAATTATAACAGAATAAAATAACACCTGCTTTGAAAGGAAGAGCTTGGAAATCTTTATTTACATTCTTTGTATTAAGGAATTACTCTTTTTGGCTGTTAACCATAAATGCAGTGGTTACTATTTTTAACTTTGTTATATTTTTATTCCTAGGTGTGCCAAAGAATCTGCACATAAGGACTTCAAAAAGGCAGTTGGAGCTTTTTCTGTAACATATGATTCTGAAAACCACCAGCTTATTATTTTGGTAAGTACAAATGTTTTACTGTACCGTTGGCAGTGGTTTGTTTCAAGAGTGCATGTGTAAGGCTCTGTTGTGTTTGTTAACCATGCAGTCAATCAACGATGTGACCACGAAGCGGGCCAACATGCTGATTGATATGCACTTCCGGAGCCTGCGCACCAAGTTATCCCTGATCCTGAGGAATGAAGAGGCCAGCAAACAGCTGGAGGTATGTTGGTTGTTTGCCCTGAAGTAATTTGAGTGAAACAGATAATAAAAAAATCCCTGGTGTGTTCCTTAGCTGGTGGAACTTGCATTGGGGTGAAAGTAATGATGTATTGATAATAACCTAGGTGGTGAAAAAGGCAGGTGGAAGTGTCATCCAACAGAGATGTTTACAGTTATAGGGCCTGTTTTTTCAGAGACCCATTTTTATCAGCAGGATTTTGTGGGGGATTGAACACAGCTATGTAGACACACATACAGATGTATTTCTTTCATATTTTGAAGCATAAAATAGCCGTCATTGCACAAATAATACCACGTATTTGGTAGCTTTAAAAATAGATGGGAGTGACTATGCTATGATCCTGATAGGACTAGAACTGGATCTAGCAAAATAATACAGTGAAAATGAGATGAAAGGGGTGAAAACTCATGCTGGTAGAATGTATGAAGGGATAGGTTTGTCTATAGATAAAATGTTAGGAAATAATCTTACAGCAGATACAGCTTCTGATACTCCTGTGACTGATGAGTGGGTGTTGACTGGCAAGAAGCTTGAGTCATACTTGTCCATGGATAAAAGAAAAAAAAATAAGAAAAAGAGTAGGCAAGGAAATAAGGGGGTTTTTATACACTAGAATTAACATTTCTTCGTGGTTTTTCTCCTATCTACAAATTAGAAAAAATGGCAATATTTATGAAAACTTTTTAGATTTGCTGTCAAGAACCAGAGGTACCACTTAAACTCCTGTAACTCAGTTTGACACAGGTGTATACCAGCAGTGTTTCTGCAGAGCCAGGTTTCATTCCCCCTTCCCAGGGGTTACATCTGTTTGAAGTGGGGTGTCATGCTCAGGCCTCGTGTATCCAGTGGGTATACTCACTGTTACAAGAGGTTCTCACTTCTGTTGTTCCCTCTTTCATATCTTGATTTCTGTGTTTGAGAGCTGAAATCCAAGTTTGTTTGGGTTTTGATTTTTCTCAAGATGAAGGATGGACCAGTTTTTCCTCATCAGTGTTCCTTACTCAGCACCCCATTGCAGCTCTTCAGTAATCATTCTTCTTTATCCTGTAGAACTGACAGTTGTGTGGGCAGTTTACCTCTTGAAGTGCAAAGTATTATTTTGGAGGTGGGAAGAACAACAGCCTCTTTAGAGCTAATTCTCTTTACATGCCCCCACAAATGCATGCACCAACAACTGTTGTCATTGATTCCTTTCCCAAACTAATCTTGGATTCTTCTTGTCATTGTAACACTGAGTCTTTTTGCTGCTGTGAAAGTCTCAAACTTGATTTGGTTCTCACTAGAAAACCATTGTTGAACTTCACTTTCTACCTAAGTACTTAAATAAAGGTTGTGAGATAAATATATACAGTTAAAATTTGTGTGACAGAAGTTGGCTGGTATTTTTCATTTTGGCATTTGTGTTTCTTGTAGTTAGAGTAAATATAAAATCAGTTTCATCCAAAGTTGAAAGAAGAGCTTCAGATAATAAAAATCATACCCATGATTATTGTTGAGACACTGACATACCAACAGACTGCACATGTCCATCTGCAGGAAAAATATTTAGTGAACACTTTGGGCTTTACTGCATTATTAATGGCAGCTCACTGTTTTCATCAAGTAAACCTTTTTATGTGTCTCATAGTCATTTGAACTTTCAAAGTCTGCCCCTTCTTTTCTTCTAGCAGTTTTACCTATTTTGTTTCCTGAGTCATTATCACTAGACCAGCTTCTTTTGTTCAGTGGAGTTTTTTTCTTCCCATTTGTTGTACCTTCTTTTTTGCATATTGTCTTCTTGACTTTCATGGCTCTACTTCTCAAACATGGCTTTTAGGGCATCAAGTAAAATAACAGATTATTTTTTGTTTACATTCTTTCCCAGTGGGTGTGATTTAGCTGTTTTGGGTGTCTTTCACATGCTGAAAAGCCTGAATTGACAAGTGTTTTGTGTTCTGGTTTGTATTTTACAGTATCTAAGTAGAACTCAGTTCTGGCTGCTGTGTAGGTATTAATGTATAATTTGCATAGATGTTTCTTCTTAATGTATAGGGAAGTAGAATACAGAATTTCTGATGTTTAAATAGAACACACTTAATAATAATTTGCAGAAAAGCTGATGATATTTTATTGCAGGCAGTAAAACTCTGGTTTGACTGTCAAAGCCAAGGTCCTCAGTGATGACGTAGCTTCATCTTTTCCACATGTCATAGATAGTTAACAATGGATCATTGTCTTGGTCATCTGGTTCTCTCCTCTTATTTGGTTGTCTATGAAAGATGTCAGCTAGTGAACAAGCATTTGGATTATCTGTTAGAAGTGGAAATGTGAGCAATTAAGAATAACTTTTGCTTTCCAAATTGTCTGTAATGTAGCTACTGAAGGACTTGACCGTGCCCTCAGAGTATCTGAAGTATTTCATACCACTTGGATACTTCCACCATTATCTACTGTAACCAGTTCTTTGAAACTGTGATTTAGCACAGGATATTTACCAACGGCTTTAAGCAGGAGCAGTTCAGAAAGCAGTACCAGTTCAGCTGGAACAGTATAGGGCTTGTTGTGGGCAATTCCTTGATGTTTGCTCAACATCTGTAGGGTCTCATTTTGCTGACATTAAACTGCTAATTTGAAGTGTGCTTATGTATGTCCTGACAGTAGTTACAGCTTCAATTTAATGCAGAAACATGGACAGGATTGTATATCTTTGCTTTTATCTTGTTTCTTCCTTGCAAAACACTCCTTCCTTAATAGATAATCACAGTTGGAAATTCTCTATCTTCCCACAATGCATTAAACAATTGTTCCTTTCCTGTGTTCTGTTACACTCACGCTTGTGAATGCTCAGTATGACCCTTCTGTCTGGGTAGATGTGTGATTCCTGAATGAAATCTGAACATATTTGTTCTCTGGATTCAAACAGTTTTTGTGTTGTCACGCATAGGCACAGATTCTTCATTTTTTTTTTAAAGTGCAGTAGATCTCCACAGCTGCTCTGTTTTATATATAATTGTGTCAGTTGTTGAGTTATTACAGTTTCACCCACCTGTTGAAATTGGTGCAGTTTTTTTCTCAGAGATTGTAAGGTTTGCTTTAATAATCACCACAGTTACTGTTTCACTATCTTATGAGTGCTTTCTTACCTTGTAACACCTGATAGCTGTAGCTATTAAAGGGTAATTGAAAATTGAGGTGTCAACACAGCTAGAGGCCAGCCTTATGTTAATATTTGAAACATTTCTGAAGGAGACTCCTTGGTGCTTTTGAAGCTAAAATAACTGCAGTAAACGGATTGAGTAAATAAAAAGTAGGCTAAGCTGATTGAAAAATAGGCTTGAAATTTATGTTGATTTCTCTCTCCAGTGTGCTGGAGAGACAATCAAAATGAGCTGACATTAGATTTTTCTTCAGAGTTCTAGGCAACTTGCATCCCGGTTCCATGAACAGTTTGTAGTACGTGAAGACCTAATGGGTTTGGCCATTGGCACTCATGGTGCTAATATTCAGCAAGCCAGGAAAGTCCCTGGAGTGACTGCCATTGATCTTGATGAAGATACTTGTACATTCCATATTTATGGAGAGGTGAGTTCCCTTCTTTATCATTTCAGAAAATACCTGAAAGAAAGAAGCAAACAAAAACCTTGGGGAAATGTGTCTTGTTTCTTACACTCCTTTCTATTGTAGGATCAAGATGCGGTGAAAAAGGCAAGAAGTTACCTTGAATTTGCTGAAGATGTCATACAAGTCCCAAGGAATTTAGTAGGTAAGTCATTTCTGGAGGCTGCCTCTGTGAAAGTAAGGGAAAATGCCTTCTGGGAACTGCACTGAACTGGAAGCAACGTGCTGATGTTAAAGTACAAGGTAGAATAATTTCTGGATTGAGCTGGAGAATTATTTACTTCCCCCAAGCAAATCCAGAGAGTAGTTCAGCTATAGAAGAGATGAATCTACAGTCTCAAATTTTCCTGGTATATTTTGAATAATTTCTTTGACTTATTTGTCTTTTTTCCCTTGTCCTTTTAGAGATGTTTAGAAGGAGCACTGTGAGTTGAACTAGATATCAGTGATGAAGAAAATTTAAATTACTTCCATTGCCAAACAATTAAAAAGGTCCTTAAAAACACATGCAGCCCTTGTATATGTGGAGAAGTCTTCTAATGAGTTTTTGATGCTACAAAGCAAAATAAAAATACATTATTTCATTCAGTAGATTAGAAAAGAGCAGAGAAAACACTTTATGGTAAAACATAGCCCTGAAAGCAAATGCTTTAATAGGTTGTCAGGGAGTGTATGAAAGCTGGTGTTGAAGCAGTGTGAAATTCTGCAGCAGGACAAGTACTAAGGAATGTGGCAGCTCAGCTCTGGAATTGATTAAAAGCAGTTTTCCCTTCCTTATTCCCCCCTGTTTTTACTGGTGATAAGTGAAAATGATAAGCTGCCATCATTATTTTAATATGAGGTCTTAAAGTCTGTTTCTCTTTAGAACTTAGCAATTATATTTTTTGGCAGGTTTTCATTTCTACTCTTAATTCTTGACATGGATTCTTAGAATATAACTTTGGCTGAACCCTATGTTATGTCTGAAATAAGCTATGTTTAATAATTTGGCTTTTAAAATTCCTAGTAATTTGCTTTAAAAATGCAGAAGGCTTTTTTAGATAGATATATATATATACACACTGATACTTTTTCATCTAAAGAAAATGCAAAGAACCACCTTTTCTATTTAATTATATTTTTAAAAATTCAAACTGAAAAAATGCAAAAAAAAAAAGAAAAAACCCACCCAAGATGTTACTTACTTTTTAAAGACTGTATGGACATTTTTATTTGAAAATATTTGTGTGTGTTGCCAAATCCTCACAAAAGCTTTGATTGGAGTAACTGATGTAAGTTGGGAAGGTTTTGAGTGATTTATTTTTTAAATCATTACCGAGGCTTTTTTACATTTATTAGTAAGGTGCTGTTCCATTTGTCAGTAATATATAATGAAATAAAGTACTCAGATAAATACTCAGAAGTAGTTTTTGACACTCAAAACAGCCTTTGTCATTGAGGAGGAACTTACTGGGCATATTTTGTCATAATTTCTGCAAATACTCATGTCAGAAAAGTTGAGACACAAAAATGAAACTTTATTTAGCTTTGAATGATAGGAGCAATAGGAGTCTGTTGTGACTAAAAGTGATGTTTGAATTCTTCATGGATTAATTGTATCAGTCAAACAGTAGCTGTTATGCACTTGGGGTTTTTTACCTCTAATTTAGTGATGTGCCAATGAAAAAAGATCATGTTTTAAGATTTCCAGCAGTTTGTTAAATAAAAATACTTTTTTTTGTTCCAGAAAACATCTTTGACATCGTTCTTTAAAGCTTTTCTTGAAAGCTGTGATTGAAGGATGTGTCCTCCCTCATCACATCCCAAGCAGCTTAGTTTTCCTGACAGTTTGCAGCATGTTGTTTTGCTGAGATGGGAGAGAACTAAATTTTCATTTTCCTTGTCTCACAGTGGAATGTCTGCTTCAGAAGATACATGTCTGCATTACTGGCATTGGAGTATAATTTATTTCCATTTTTATCTTGGACTTTTTACTGACTTATAAACTACTGGCAAAAATGTCTGAAAACCTCAGTTTTAGAGAATTTTACATCTGCCTCAAACAGTATCTTTGGTAGTATTTGATCAGCTAAGGTTTTGTAAATGAGCTAAGTTTTGCTTACACAAGAAGTAGTTGCAGCAAATGTTCAGGCACTGTAAAATGATTTCTGTTTGTTTTGGTTGGATATTTTAAATGCAAACAGAAATGTTTGTAATTTTCTGAAGTTATTTTAAACCTACCAAAGCAAAGCCAAATAAACATTCAAGGTACTGAGTATTTCTGTGATCAATGTGTTTTATAAGTTTACACCACAAGCTTATGTGGACATTTCGGTTTGTGGCTTGTTAGCTAAATCTTTGTTGTAGAGGATCAAGTTCTTGCCTGGTACTTAAATAGGCTTGTCTAATTAGAGTACAGCAATACTCTCAGGTTGAATGTTCTGTATGTTCTTTCTGTAGGAAAAGTAATAGGAAAAAATGGAAAACTGATTCAGGAGATAGTGGATAAATCCGGCGTTGTAAGAGTGAGAATTGAGGCTGAAAATGATAAAAATATTCCACAAGAAGAGGTATGTGTTCAGTTAATGTAATTTTTCTTTTTGTTAATGGGTTATATTCTACCCAGTGATAAAATAAATTCTTCCTTGTATCTTTGTAGTGGTAAGATGAAGTGTTGATTAATGCGTTTTCTGACGTATTCTATCTTTTCTATTAATGCTGAGGGACATTTTTATATAAATTTGGCTTCTCTGTTTTAGAAAAATGCTTTGTGAAATTTATTGGTGGTGCACCTTCTTAGAGATTTCATGTTGTTCCTGTTGGAAGCAATGACATTTCCCAGCATCTGCTAGGCTATAAATCCATATATATGAAACTTGCTGGTTTCATTCATTGATCTTCTTGGAGTTTGATTTCTTAGGTTTTTACCTGGTTTAATTTTTCATTAGCAATTTCTTCTGTGGAAATGAAATATTTGTGCTTTATATTAAATCTCTGTTTTAAAAATACTACCTAGGTTCACAAGAGCTTGTAAATTATACTAGAAAAACCAAGCATGAACACTGTGAAAGCCCAGGTTTGCACAGGAAGGCTGTCAGCCTTGTAAAGAACCTGAAGGAAGTCTCAATAGTTGTCATTTGAGGCACTTCTGTGTGGGGCTGCATTGAGGGGCAAGGTTGTGGTATGCAAAAAATCTTACAGCATGAAGGTCTTGACATCTCAGTGCAAAAAGACTCCCTGTAGTTTCAGGTGTGAAATGTGCTTAAAGAAAACTGAACTGCCTTTCATTTACCTCAAAATCCAAATACGTACCAGCTGAGAACCTTTGCACTTTGGATAAGCTATGAAATGTGGTTTCTTATGTTCTTGCTTGAGTAGTTATTTCCTCTGCTGTTCTATCACTGTAGGACTTAGTGGAAATCCACAATCCAATTTCCATCTTTCTGTACAGAATGGCTAAGCAATTATCTAAAGGTTTTCTTTACTATTCTACTAGTTTTACATCTGTCTGAAAAGGTAAACGGTCAATATTTAGACTTAAAGGTTTCACTGGTCTGTCGTATTTAATTTCTAAAGAAGAATTCTTGCAGCATAAAATGGAATTAGTTTAATAAGCAAGAGGGTGCTGCTATTGCTGCAGGCTAGAGAATCACAGAAGGGTAAAAGAGCCAGTACTCATGGCTGCAGGGAGTATGTCTGGCTTTTTTTTTTTAATTCTTACTTGAAAAAGCTGATTTGCTTACATTTTTCTGTCCAAAATGCAGCTTTTAAGGATTATCTTGAAAGATCTTTTTTACCTGTCAAGCTCTGCATCCATACTTCTGTTTTACCTGTTAATGACATTTCTAACCCTGGCATTGCTTGCACTGCTTCGTGTGTTAGTTGTGTCATGCCAGGTGCAATACAGAAACCTGAGATCAGACTTTAATAGATAAGAGTTGGTGCTTGTAAATTGAATGCAGCTTTATTTCAACTATAAAATCCAAATAATCTCTCCATATGTAAATTTGGATATTGCAGCCCTTCTTGTTCTAGTAGAACAGTAGTTCAATTAAATTTTAATACAGCACTTGGTTCTTTTTATGTGACTGAGATGTTAGAATACTGCCCATTAGTTTCAAGTGCAGTTTGATACATCCCATTATTTTATAACAGGCTATCTTCAGGCTTTTCATATTTTAAATGAGATAGGTACTGTTTGTTACAGTAATATATATTACTTTTATCTCTGAATTTAGTATGCACGTAAGGTCTGCTCAGTTTCCCCCACTGCAACCAAGTTGAACATAGGTACTTTTGCTTTGAAGGCAAAAATAAGGTTCAATAAATAAGCACTTTTCTGCTTTTGTATGGCTGAAATTGCTTGACATGGTTACCAGCTCATATTCTTAATAGCTGGCATTGTTATACCTTGAATCCACTGCCAGAAGCAGCAGAAGCAGTTTCCTTAAATGCCCTCTTAAATCATTTGTCTTGTCATCATTTAATAATTGATACTGTGAGCTAGTTAATGCCAGTTTAGTAGAAATTTCACTGCTCTTTATCAGGTTCTATAAAATATTTATGAAACTTAAAATACCCCAGATAATAAAACATTTCAGTCAACAATGCCTGTGGCTAAAGAATTTTTAATGCTCATGAAAGTCAGTGTTAATGTTGAGGTTCCTTAGGACTATAGGACTGTGTATATATTATTTTTTCCTGGTTACTTAATATAGATGTGTAAGGTCTTATATAAGGGTTTTGCCTGTAAAAGAAAGGGATGGGGGAAGAAAACCAAACACAACCTTAAAAGGGGAGACCAATTATAGACTGGCCACTCCTGGGCAATCTCAGCATAGTGTGCTTTTAATTTTTAAGACATTAGTGTCTCAAATCATTTCACTTCTGCAGCCAGCCTTCCTTTGGAATGCAGTTCTGTAAAGGATGTGTGTACAGTGAAAATTAAAGGCTTCTTTAGAGGTCATGATGAGATAGCAGAACAGTCTTTGAGATAATCAGCAGGTGTGCCAGGCTCTGGTGTGCAGTGGCATGGGCTTCAGCAGCCGAGTGCTGGAGATGCTCAGCTTTACCTCTGCAGTCCACAGTGAAGCTTCTCCTGCCCAGGTGCTGCAGCTGCTGGAACAGTCAGGTTCACTCCTTGGGCCTGGGTGGGCTGCACTCACACCTCTGAAATGCTGCAGGGGCCTGGCTGACTGTTAGAAGTTTTGATGTAGAAATTGTCCTTCTGCTGCTAAGGTTTACTTTGTTTTCCACACTCAATGGAACCTTTTAGATAGGTGGGTTTTTTTCACCTGCTTTGGCTGCCTAAGTTAATCTTTAGGTGTTTTGTCTCCCAGCGTCATAATTTCAGACTTCAGAATTTCCAGATTTATATTTTCCATGTATTTATTGAATCACTTCACGTGCTTGAAGGGTAGAAGAACTGTAAGTTAGACATCATCACCTGAAGTACTAACTCTTCCTTGAATATTTTTTGGCTTTTTTTTTTTTTTTACAGCTATACAGATCTTCAAGAAGGATCAGGTTTTGTTTTGTGACAGAATGTTAATTTTATTTCCTTTTAAAAAAGATCAAAGGTAGACCAAAAGGAGCTGGTGTGAGAGAATGGATGCAGTCAGCAAAGGTGGTGTTAGTTTGAAGGGGAAAACATAAAGTGTTGTAAATTGACTCTTTTTCACTTGTTCAGAAAAATAAATGTTTACATTGTGGTGCAAATGACCTAAATCTGCCTATTGAAAAAAGCTCTTTGCATAAAGGGAATTGGAGTACATGGTGTAGTCAATATCAGAATTAAAATATACTGTTGTCTCACTTTTTCATTTTTGCCTGTTCATGGTGTAAGAATTGTTTTCAGGTTTTACAGTAGTTTGAATTCAATACCCAATTCAGAATTCAATATTATCAATAATCAAAGCCTATTGTTTCTGTGTTTTAGGGCATGGTACCATTTGTGTTTGTAGGAACCAAGGATAGCATCACTAATGCAACTGTTCTTCTGGATTATCATCTTAATTATTTGAAGGTGAGGATAAAGATGCTGCTTTACCACTTTTTTTTTCTATCAATACTTGGATGGTAACAGTGTGATGATGATAAACTGTTCAGGTCCTGAGATTGCTGAACAATTAGTATTATAACAGGTTCTCTGTCTGAAAATGAAAAGTTTTTAAAATAATAATTTGTCTGAAGGATGGGATGACAACTTTTTTCAAGATGCAAATTATAGAAAAGTAAGAAAATTAAAAAATCTGCCAAAATGTGCTGCCAGCTTTATATATGAGAGAGTAGTCAGTCCTTCATGCAACTGCAGAGCAAACAGCCTTCCATGCAGAATCTTGTATGGAGTGGGCCTTTGTTGTAATGCAGAAATGCTAAACTACTTTTTCTGTAATGAATTGACATTTCATACCTGAGTATGTTTTGTAGGCAACTCAGCTTCACATGTTGTGTTTGCCTCTTGGCTCCATAACTTCCCCAGTAATCTGTGATAAATGGTGTGTTGTATAGGAAGCAAAAAATATCCCATTTTGTTGCTTATAGTTCCTTTTGCCTGTGGTGGTTGTGGCCAGGTGCCCAATCTTCAATGGCAAGGCCAGATGTAACAGTAGGGACAGCTTTGAGTTCATTTAATTAAATAAAGTCTTGCATCTGTTTTGAAGCCTTCAGCTCATTCATGATTTATGTCCAGTCAGTGCAGTAGCCATCAGTGAATCTTTTAGAATGCTAAAATTTCTATACATTGTTCAACTTTTCAATACAGATAATCAAAAGTCAGGAGAAGAAACAACTTTTGTTTTCTTACCGAGTCAGTCACTTTACCTTTTAACCCTGCTTTTGTCAGTGTTCTGGAGCAGAGGTACAGCAGCTCTGCAGCTGTCACAAGGCAGAGGCAGAGAAGAACCAGATCAAAACTAATACTAAAAATCAAGTTCATTTCTTGCATGCTTGCTATGATTGGAAAAGATATTTCTGGTTTAAACTTCTTTGGCTGCCTAAAGTACATATTTGCATGTGAGTCAGTACTTGAATGGGCACTGACATGGTAGTGGGAAGTGTTTAATGCCTCAGCAATTTTGTTTTAAATTGGTCAGTTCATTGTCAACTATGGTCACTTTGTCTTAGTGCTCTTAAACCTTCCTGAACCAAAGGTCACGAGTAAGTGTTCATCAGTCTGTGATAACTACTGGATAGATTCTTATCTCTAAGGTTTTATCTTGGCCTTCTCATCCCATTAAACATAAACTCACAAAATGTTGTTTTCTTAGTGGCCTGTTGCCTTATGATTCAGAATAATGTCCTCCAATTCACTGACAAGAAGTGGGACAGACCTGTTCCTCTAAGATTTTCATGTTTTTATGCCTCCAGGCAAAGATCATTAAGGAAACTTTTTGTAAAAGATACATAATAGTGCATCAACATCAAATGTACTGTATCAGCTCAGAGTCATGGATTTCTTTGTCTGTAAAAAGAAGTAGACTTGGCTGGAATGACTGTAGTGAATTTTCAGGATCTTGAGAGGAAAGACTTAGACCAGGATTCACAGCCCCAGACTGCAGGAAGGTGGACTTTGGCCTGTTCAGGGATCTGCTTGGAAGAATCCCATAGGATACATTCCCGGAAGGAAATAAGGTCTGGAAGAGCTGGCTCTTAAAAGCATCACCTTCCCTGAGCTCAAGAATAGTCCATCTTGATATGCAGGTGTTCACACAGAAGTAACAGTAGGCCTGCAGGGATCAACAAGAAACCTGTGGCTAAGTTAGTGTAGACGAAATGAGGATACAAGGAGTAAAGTAAGGACAGGTGAATCAGATGGAGTATAAAACCACAGTTTGTGTGGGCAGGGATGAGTTTGGAAAGCTGAAGTCCATCAGGAGTTGAATATGGCAAGGGTTGTGAAGGGGAGCAGTAAGAGCTTCTGCAGAGATACTGGCAGCAAAATGAATGCCAGAGAAAATACAGGCCTGCTGCTGGATGGAGGAGGAAACTTGCTCACAAACAGGAAGGATGAGGTACTGAATGTCATCTTCAGTTTTGGTTTTTTTATTTATAAGATTTGTCCTGAGGAACATCAGCCCCTGATACCAGTGGGACAGTCTGGAGCAAGAAGTCTTAGTCTTGCTAAAGGAAGATTGAGTTAGAGAACCTCTTAAGGGGGAGAGATGCTATACACCAAGTCACTGATGGAGTGCATTCCTGAGTACCAGAGCATCTTAGCATAGTCCTGGCTGGACTAGGTGACCTGCAGAGGATGTAGGGTCAGAATGAAACTTCTGTCAATAGATTTATCCCTAATTAAAGAAAAAGGGGATTGCCACTCTGATGTGAGCTAGGTAATATCTGAAACTGGCAAAGGCACTTCATGAATATGTGCTGCTGTATCTCTTTTACCTAATTGTTCATGGTGAGGGTGCTGTGTGCTGATGCCTCTGTGCCTGTTACAGCACTTTTCTCTCTATGCTTTTATGCTTTCTCATACTGTTCATTATCATTGTGTAGAGTTTAACAGCAGAGTGTCTTTTTATGGAACAATACTCTTACATTAGAGTTGTTTAATAACTTTTAGTTGTTATGTGCAGCAGTGCAAAGAGCTTGTGTTCTGATCTGAGTGCTTTTTCTTGATAAAAACCTAAACTTGGCAACTGTGGCACAGGAAGAATTGTGTTGGTAGCACATGGATTTGAACATTTGAAAGTCTTTCTGTTAGACGAGTTACTCTCAAAGCTGAGTTGCTGTTTGAGTATTAAACAGATGCTCAGTTGGAATATTTCAGTGGCTTTTCTTTCTGACCTGCCTGTGTGCACATGCAGACGGTTACACAGTGGTGGTACATGACTTGTTGGGCCTGTGTTTGCACAGGAAGTGGACCAGCTGCGTTTGGAAAGATTGCAAATTGATGAGCAACTGCGACAGATCGGAGCCACTTCCAGGCCCCCCTCGAACCGCCCAGACAAGGACAAAGGGTACATGACCGACGACGGGCCCGGCCTCGGCCGCGGCAGCCGCCCCTACCGGAACCGCGGCCACAGCCGGCGTGGGCCAGGCTACGCTTCAGGTAGGTGCCTCCAGGGACACCTGCACTGCTCAGGGAGGCCTCCTGCTCTTGTGACTGCTTGGAAAAGACTGGACTGAGAGCTGTTTAAAGTGCAGTTAATACTGAGTGTTAATATTTGAAGATGATACAGAGCTTTATGCTGTAAGAAAGTACTTCCAAGTGTAGTGCTTTCCTGTAGTTTACAGTGATTTCCATGCAGTTCCTGCTTCTTACAGCATGCTTCTGTCTTCTACATTATAGAGAATATCTAGTTATTCTCTAACTCCTTAGGGCAAGGATTGTTATTTTATCTATATTTTGAACAATTCCTGACAACGAAGTCTCAGTTTTCATTTAAGCCTGTGTGAGTCTATCATAATATAAATATTTATAGGTGAAAATACTGTGTAGCTCAATTTACAGGAAAGCTATTTTCTTCATATTAAATTGAACTTTTATGTTTTTAATAGAAGACCTTAGTCACTAAAATAGTGTGTTACTCTTTAAAACCTCAGATAATTCATTAATGAATAGTTTTCCAGATTGTGCTTCTTCAGAGCAATCTATTACTTCAGTATCCATAATGTAGGTCAGCTGGTGTTTGTCCTGACTGAAAGGCCTGTAGTGTGAGCTTTGTAAGAAAATCTTAGCCTACATTCTGCATAATACAAAATTAATGGTTTTGTGATGTTTACTATTTTTAGAAGATGTGAACTCACCTTGCTAATAATATGGGTTATGGGAAAAAAAAATGGGGAAAGAACCAGTTTTGTCAATAAAGGTCATCTGTTAATTGGAAAAATTGCAATGGCCATTTATTTGATTTGATACATTTCTACAATTTTGATTTTGTTCTCTGCTTCTGTAGTCTGTTTACAGGCTGTTTCATGATGGAATTTTTTTCTTTTCATAGATGAATTGCAGTGGTGAGACAGGACAGGTTATATTCACAACTTTCAGTTGTAGAAATACAAAGGAGTCTAGTCTATTAAACTTATGTTTTATTAGACTTTTATTACATTTTGTAGTATGTTCAGTAATCTATTGATATACTGATAACACCAATTTTAAGCATGTGACACAATTATTTAGCCTTAAACACACAACTAATTTTTATTAGTCTGTCTTGAGTTTTGAAGAAGTAATATATATTATGTACCTTTCTGTATTGTGTATGTTACAGAGCCAAAACCTCCCAAAACTGTCTATTAACAAAAAAAAAGAAAGAAAAAATTTAAATATATACATTTTGCACTCTACTATAGTAATTTCATGCTAAGCTACACTGGCGTGTTTGGATTTTTTTCATCCTCTTGATAGGAACTAATTCTGAAGCATCAAATGCTTCTGAAACAGAGTCTGATCACAGAGACGAGCTGAGCGATTGGTCGGCGGCCCCGGCAGAGGAGGAGCGGGACAATTACCTGCGCAGGGGGGACGGGCGGAGGCGCGGCGGCGGCGCCCGAGGCCAGGGCGGGCGGGGCCGCGGAGGATTCAAAGGTAAACCAGGCTCCCTTTGAAAGGGCTGTCAGTGGGGGAATCCTAAAGCAAACTCACTTCTGCCGGCTGCTCCTGTTCTCATCTGCTCCAACTCCCCACCTCGTGGCCTCTCCTGACTTCCCTTTGTCAGTCTTTCAAATGGAGTATTTTGTTTCGGATGTGTTGAGCATTGAGCAGAGGGGTGTAATTCTTTTTGACCTGCTTTATTTCTGGGGGAGTTTTGGCTATCATTTGTTTTCCTAAAATGCCTCTTGGCTCAGGTTTGTCCGTCACACATGGACATCAAGGAATCAAATTCTAGTTTGTCAGTAGATACAGAAAAATCTTATAAAACCTGTATTACTTATTCAGCTGTCCATATTCACATCTTCTTGTATTTGATTTTCATGGAACAGGATAACATTGTAATTTATGTGTTCAGTGGAAGGGACCAGGCAAAAGTAAGATGGGAGAACTTTAACAAGTTAAATATATATCCAAGAACATATTATGTTTATTGGTTAAAATACCTTATTCTGCAGCTCTGCTTATTTCTTGAAATGTTGTTTTCAAAATATGGGTGCTGCATAATAAGACAGGTAATGTATAATTTAGGAAGCTTATAAGCCATTGAAAAATGTGAAGGTATTAAACACTGCTGATTGTGTACATCTCTTCTATGGTTAATCATTTTGAGAAGTGTTCTTTTTCCAGTCACTAGTTTGTCTTTTTTAAACTGTGGTGGTTTAAAACACTGAGGTTTTGTCTGCCTTATCACCTGAGAACATTTTCTGTAGTGATTCCTGGCCCACAGTTTGAGCTGTTGTTAAATGTTAGTAATAATACTTGTTCATGAGCCAGAAAATTCTGAATTGGCTACTGTGCTTGTGTAAAATTTAAGTGGCAGAAGATGATGTCTTTGTGAACAACTTGGTGGATTAATTGTCCTTCCAGGCAATGAGGAACAGTCGCGAACAGACAACCGTCAGCGTAACTCAAGAGAGGCGAAAGGGAGGACAGCGGACGGGTCTCTTGAGGTAACTCTTCTCATGTGGGAACTCTGTGCTCTTCAAATTGCCTTGTGTCCTATAGTAACAGTAGAGTCTTCTGTTGTGAGTTGTGAGTGATACTATAGCCTTGTGATTCCATATTCTTTGACTCCCTAATCACATCTACAAAAGTTGTGTTACAAAATGACACAGATGCTCAGGACTCTAAATATGTCAAGCTGTGTAAAGATGCAATTTTGTAATGCTGTTGAGCTCTGTCTGGTGAAAAACTGATTACAAGTCCCAAGGATGTACTAACCAGCTTGATTTCAGTCTCTGTTCTTACTAGTGCTTTGGTTTTAGCTTTTATTTCTTGCTGTGTTGTGTGTTGTTGTCTATCTTCTATGTACCTGAGGGAAGAAAATCCTTAACACTATATAAAGAGAATGTGTTGTAGCCAGAATCCTCAGAGTAAGAAAGATTTAAACTTCAGAAACTACCTTCACTACTAAATGAAACCTTTGTAATTGAAGGCTATTCAGTGTAGAAAGTAAGTTTAAAATTCACATCAAGAAACTTTTCAAGTAAGGGGTTTGAAATACCTTGTAACCTTAAATATTTTTAAGCTTTTTATAAAGATATTTCTACATTTTTTCAAATGCTTTGTTTCATGAAGTTATCGAGCTGATACCTTATGTATATATGTTAAGTTTCCCTACATGGAAACTGTCCTTGCTGTAATTAATAGGCATGTGAAATGCAAGTAATTAACTTGGCAAAACAAAAAATAAATAATGGCCATGTGAGTTTTATAATTAATTAGTAATTACCTTACCAAGTTTGTAGTAGGCAGAGAGGAAATGTGGTGCTGAAAAAAATATATAAGGCACTTAAATCATGGGGAGCTTTATCTGTTGCTCCAGTGACATGTTACAAGAAGTAAGTACTTGCATGTTGTTCAAATCTGGCTGAGCAAGTTGCAAAAATCATGTTACTTATAAAGGAATAAGCATTTGCCTCCTTTGCAAGCATAAAAATATGCTTTCAACACGCTCTCTTGAAATTTTTTATGACCACTTAAAAAGGCTGCCGAAGTTTTTTGAGTGTATTAAACTGATCTTATTTTTTCAGATTCAAAAAATGTCTGAGTAGATTCTGAGATCCAGAGATGCTGCCATGAAATGACACTATGTCATTTGAGGGCTTTTTGCATATAAAAGAGTAGGAAGTCGAATTACTAGAAGTTGAAATAATGTTTCAGAGCTCTGTCTGATACTAATTCAACTCTTTGTGCACAAACAAACTGGAAATTTTTCTCTTAGCTGCAAAGGCTAGGTAGATGGCAGAGGATTTTTTGGCTCACAGGTATGTGCCATTTTTGAACAGAAAACCATTTTCACCCTCCCCTGCAGCTGCGTATATTTAACAAAGCCATGAGGGGCTGGCACTGTTTGCTGCTCCGAGAGCACCCAGGGGTGGAGGAAAGGAGGAGAATGCTTTGTATAACTGTGAATTGTTCCAGATCAGAATTGACTGCAATAATGAAAGGAGTGTCCACACTAAAACCTTACAGAATACCTCGAGCGAAGGCAGCCGGCTGCGCACGGGCAAGGAGCGGAACCCCAAGAAGGAGAAGACGGACAGCGCGGACGCTCAGCAGCCGCTGGTCAACGGAGTCCCCTAAACTGCATAACTCTGAAGTCATACTTCCTATACTGTTTCAGTAATTCCTATTCCATGTTAGAGAAACTTGTTAGGCCAAAGACAAAATAGTAGGCAAGATGGCGCAGGGCATGAAATGAACATATGTTCTCTGTTAGCCTTTTTTAACATCAACAGTATGCAGTTGTTTTCAGAATAAGAAGTTATTCAAATATTTGCATAAAAATACCTGAACTTCTGAAAATCGCTTCCAAGTACATATTGCAGTTCAAAAGATGAAAGATTCTTTTTTTGTTTGTTTTAAAAATACTGAGCTGTGCATTGGTAAACTTTCTGTTCAGTTGTACCATTTTAACACATCGGGTCAAATTCACTGCTCAATTTCAATTTTCAGAATAAATAGTGTTTGCAGTAATCAAATTGGCTTCTGTTTTCAATCTAACTTACCAGTTCTTCATGAAATGCTATGTCGTTTTATGTCCTGTGTCAGTTCACATTCTGGTCCACCTTTTTCAATATTTTGGTGGACCCTGAAATCTGTGTGATGTAACAATTGTCATTTTCATTAGCAAAAAAGTTGTATGATCTGTGCCTTTTTTATATCTTGGCAGGTAGGAATATTATATTTGGATGCAGAAATCAGGGAAGATGAGTTGGTAACACTAAATGTAAAATATATGTAGCAATCCTTGTCAGACGTTAGTACTTTATAGACAAGTGCATGCTTTCCATAATTTTTTCCTTACATAAACATTCAGTTAGGCAGTTATAAGAATAGGAAATTTATTTTGCACTGAAGATTTGGCAAATAGTGTTATTGAAAAAGGGGTGTAATTTTTTTCTTTGTAGGCAGTACAGAAGCTTTTTTTTTAAAAAAAAAAAACTAAAAAAAAAAATCTTTCCATTGTGGAAAACTAAAAAACTCATTGTTACTGAGGGAACAAGTGTAACATGTTCACAGGCTAGTAATGGGTGCCTGCTGTTTGACCAGATGACCAGCCTAAAGCATTGATGGTTTTCATCCTCCCAAAATTTTTGAATTGCTTATTTTAATTTGGGGGCTATTTCAGGAGAGGTAAGAAGAAAGTCACCACATGTTATGCCCTGGCAACTACAGATACAGTAGTTGAAATATTGAAGGTAAAATAAAAGTTCTTCATATTTTGAGCTGCAGGGTCCTAATTACCAGCCAATATGAAGGTGTCACAGAATTTGATGCAAAGTACAGCTGTACACCAGGGAAGGGTGGGAAGTGGTGGGAGGAGCTGTGCTTTCTTTCGTTTCTGATCACACGTTAAACTTACTGGGCACAACTGCATAAGGACCTTCATTTTAGTCCATTTTTGTTCAGATTACTCCAGAAGGAGAGCCACTGTTTATGTACAGAATTGTACAAACTTGACCTTGCCTCTGATGTATTTTGTGAGTTTTGTTTCTTTGCTTTCTTCATTCTTTTTTTTCCTTGCATACAGGTGAGCATACTAAAACTGGCAACGAACTGCACATGATTTAACAAATATAAAAATGTCTTAAAAAGTATTGCCAAACATTAATGTTGATTTCTAGTTATTTATTTTGGGAATGTATAGTATTTGAAAACAGAAATTGGTACCTTGCACACATCATCTGTAAGCTGTTTGGTTTAAAATACTGTAGATAATTAACCAAGGTAGACTGACCTTGTAATGTAACTGCTCTTGGGCAATATTCTCTGTACATATTAGCTACAACAGATTGGATTTTATGTTGACATTTGTTTGGTTATAGTGCAATATATTTTGTATGCAAGCAGTTTCAATAAAGTTTGATCTTCCTCTGCTAACTGATGTTGATGCAATCCTTATGAATGATTGCTTTAAAAAATCTCAACTGACAGAAAGTAGGAAGTATTTCTTTGTTTAGACTTTAACTGTAGCCGTTGTTTATTTACACATTTTAGAAAAGTCTCAGATATTACCAGATTTCAGAAATACAGCACAAAATGCTCAAGAAGACACACTCTCCTCATGGAATGGTACAGTACCTGTTGAGTGGTCACACTTCATGCACTCACATTCAGTGGTTGAGTTCACTAAGGTGCTAACCCTGGTAAATGTGAAATTCCCAAACCACAGTCTGACTAATTGGCTGCATTCCATTTCCACGTGGGTTTTTGGGGTTATGACCTTTTTCAGTATTTGTGTACCTCACATATATCCCTTTCAGTTCATATTCCAGTGATTTTAAATGTTATTAAATTTCAACAAATTAACCTGTGAATCTAAATGTACATTTTTATTTTGAAAAGTTATGTTGTTACAAAACTTGAAAGTGCAACAAATGTCTGATGCTTGAGTTCAGGTCCGTCCTATTGGTAACTATTATAAAGTACAGTCTAATGAATTAAAATTATTTTTAAAATAAAGTTCTTTGAAAGAGTGAGAGGTATTTGTGAATCATGCCAAAGTCTAAATTCAGTAAGGCTAAGCTCAAAGCGTATGAATTAACAAATGCTTAAAAAAATAGAAAGTTTGTGTTTCTGTTGTTTACTGAATGCATTTTTGTTAATGATGGGTGGGAAGTTAAGATATTCAGAGTTGTTATTAAAACTTCATCAAAGAAAAAAAAATCTTTATTCAGCTTTTTTTTAAGCAGATTAAAATCTCTTTATGAGCACTCATGAGTTAAGAAGATACTAGGTTTCGTTTCATGAATACAGGAGTTATATCAGTTACTGAAGAGCTTTTTCAGCCCTTCTTTGTCCCTAATATCAAATATTGTGTACCATGTCCAGGAAGGACACTGAGTACTGTGAGTATGGGACTGAGTGTAGACCTTGCTTCTTCCTACAAGCACTTACTGTGAAAGGCAGCTCATTTTCCTGAACCTGCAGTATGTTTCCCTGCAAAACCCTTCAATATTGAATATTAAAAGTAAAAATTTTAGTTTTCAGTGAATATTCCTCAGTCATTTCAGGAGTCCTTCTGAACAGTTTGCTAAGTTCTCTGCTAATCTGCAAGAGAAGATGGGTGTCAAATATTTTTATCCTGTGTATTGTTAAAGGTTTTTTCTATTTCCACAAGCAGCAAGACTTGCAGTGGAATACCTGTGTTAAGGGGTGGGAGAGATGTGTTGCTGGTTCTGGTGGCTATTTAAAAGAATTTTTTAAAAAGTGACAAGGCTGAGCTTGTTTCCACAGTAGTGTGTACTAAGCTTGTTCATCATTCACCTGAACTTAACAGATTTCCATCCTAAAAGATGCCAGTCAAAGAGTCTTTTCCAGACATTCACACCCTTGAAGATTGGGTGACATGGGATGTTTGCACAGTTAATATATATTAAGCTTAATATATGTTAGGAAAAGTGAGGTTAGACCTCCTGAGCTTAGTGTTCTGAGTAGATTCCACTTGGATCACAAGGTTCTCCTTGCAGAGGTTCATTAGATTTAAGCACAATGTGAGTTTCACATATTTGTATGCTGTGATTTACAGAAACAGCTCTTTACTCTGGCAGTGTGAGTCTTTAATAGAGGACTGGGATCTTTTGCCTGAATGGGGGATGAATCTGGCTTTTTTACAAACAATTTTTTAAAATGCATCACACATCTGTCACTTGTGCTTTCAGAGTTACAAAGGTCATTCATCTGAAATAGTTTGATAGAAATAATTGCTGTTAAACCCAGATGAGTCAGTGTGCCATAATTATTATTTTTTTACATTGTTTAAAAATTACTTTACAATAGACTTTAAAGCAGTATTTTTTCTGTGCTTTGAGTACTGTATAGAATTGGATTATAAGAAAGAGCAACAATCATAGGTAATTTTGTGTATTGACTGAAAATTCAGTAGGAGAAAATGTTTACTTATGGTTTTGCACTGCATTTAGGAAACTGGTTTCCAATAAAATCAGTTAATTTAAAGCAAAAAATGATCACATGGATGTAGTCTGTAAATGCAAAGAACTTGAGTGTTGAAGAGATGTTAGGACAAACATTAAGGCATGGTTTGGGGTCTGGATGTGCTTTTTTGCCTGGTGCACTCAGGCTGAGCCTCAAGTGTAGACTACAACTGCAGCAAGGGAAATCAACACTCTTAAATGTAGTTTAATCAATCAAGTGTTCTGCTTAAAGGGGTGGGGGGGAATTTTCTGTGATTCTTAGCAGTCTGAAAAGTCCTATGTCAAAAATCCATCACACTGTCTGGAGTGTTCCATGAGGTAAATCAGCATGGAAAATCTCACCATGTAAATCATGCTTCAGAAAAGGAAGGCTTGGGGATCACACATTTCCAAGTGTCTCCTTATTGGAGCTGCTGAGAGTGGCTGAGTCTAGTCTGGGTGTAGAGTGAAACAATGAAACTGAGGATACTGTGTATTGTTGCTTATTTTAGCAAGCTAGTGCTGCATACAAATGAGGTTAAAGAGAGCCACCCTTTAAACTCATTTTGCAATTAGCTGAAATGAGGGAAAAACACGTGAATATGTAAGCTTTTTCAGGCTCACTTATCAGTTCAGATGGCTGTTGTAGCAAACTGCAACTGCTTTAGGCAGCTCATCTGTTAGGGGAACTGCTGATTTGATGACATCTGCATTTACTTTAGGGCTTCTGTATATTTTAAAAACACTGCTCCCAGTCTATTCAGAGCCTTTCCTTTATAAAAGGAACGGAAGTGGCAGAATCCTGGAATGTTCTGCTTTGGAAGGCACCTTAAAGGTCATCTAGTTCCAGCCTCTGCCTTGGGCAGGAACACCTTCCTGTAGACCAAGTTGCCCAGAGCTCCATCCAGCCTGGCATCTACAGCTTCTGTGGGCAACCTGTGCTAGGGCCTCACTACCCTCATTGTGAAAAACTTCACCTTTATATCTAGTCTAATTGGAACCCCTTTTTGTTTAAAGCTGTTGCTCTTTGTCCTATTGCACAGGCCTGCTAAAAACATCTTCCCCATCTTTCCCGTGTAGCCCCTTTAGGTTCTGGGAGGGGCCCTGATGTCCCCAGGGCTTTCTCCAGGCTGAACCACCCCAGGTCTCTCAGCTTGTCTTCAGAGCAGAGCTGTTCCAGGCCTCTGGTTGCCTTCATGACCCTCTGGACAAGCTTGAAAATCTCCTTCATATGGGGAGAACTTGTGGTTTTTACTCCAGCCAGCAACACCAGGTGGCTGCTCACTCACTCACTCTGCTCTCTTCGCCCTCCACCCTCCCAGCAGGGATGGGAATCAGAGGAAACAAAAGAGTAAAAATCATGGGTTGATACAAGAATAGTTTAATAATTGAAAGATAATAGAATGAAATTATAATTGTGATTAAAAGGAGCAAGAGAGATGAAGTCCAAGAGGAGCAAGAGCTGCACAATACGATTGCTCAATACACTGACCAGTGCCCAGCCCATTCCTGGGCAGTGTTTGGCATCTCTCCTGCAGTTTATATACTGAATGTGATGTGCCAGGGTGTGGAATATCCCTTTGGCCAGCTCCCTCCTGGTTTCTGGTGCACCTGCTCCCTGCCAGAGCAGGGGAACCCAGAAGTCCTTGATTGAGAGCAAGAACTGCTTAGCAACAACTAAACATCAGAGTGTTATCAGCATTAGTCTCATCCTAAATCCAAGGCACAGCACTGTGCCAGCTACAAAGAAAATTTAACTCTATCCCAGCTGAAATCAGGCCAGATCTCCAGAGCTGGTTGCAGTACACCTGGTGGGCTCTCAAGAGAGTGGAGTAGGGGGCAGAATCTCCTCCCTTGACCTACTGGCCATGTTCCCTTTGATGCAGCCCAGGATGTGATTGGCTTTCCAAGTCTAACAAAGATGTGTGTCAGATTTGTGCTTCAAGTGTGCAAATATTTGCTGAAGCAATACCTAATTAATTCACCTTTCATGGGTTAGTGAGAAACTCTAATTTAAGCATTCTGACTGAACTTTTTGATTTGAGAGGAGTGTGTTTTGATCTCTTACTTTTTGCCTGGTCTGCTCAATTAGGTGATGTTTCTGTGTTGTGACTGGTAAGAGTATGAACTTGTTTTTAACTTGGTGAATTAGAAGACTTGAGAGGCTTTCCAACAGTCTCAGCAGGGGTGAATTTCACCCAAAGCCCACTGAGCTTTTTCTGGCCCCTCTGTTGCTCCATCCTGTTCCATGCACCTGAACTGGGGGTGGTGACTGTGACGTGCTTTGGTTCCACAGTTGTCAGGGCCAGTCTGTGCTTGCTGCACCCTGGGGAGCTGCTCATGCCCTGCTCAAGCATGGCTGGAGGAGACAGCAAAAGAAGTAAGTAATGGCAAGAAAAAGAATTTTCTCGTTATCTTGTTTTCCTTCTCCTTTGTTTTCCCAATTTGTCATGAATGGTATTAAATTTTAATAAGTCTCTTGGAAAACATGATTCCTGTCCTCTTAGGAAATAATTTCCCATTACCAAAGTAGTTTCTCCATGGGACAGAACATGTTTATATTTTCCTCTCTAGCACAGGCACTTCCAAGGGCAGGGAACTTTCCTCACTGAGCAGGAGTGCAGAAAGAGCTGAGCCTTCAAAGGGCAATATCCACATGAAATGCAGTCAGTCTCTTCCCTGTGCAGCACTTCAGAAAATGGGATTCTCCCCTCCCGAGTACTAACAAATTGTCTCTAGGTTTAAGCTATCTTTAGAACTAAGTGGTAATAATTGAAAAAAAGCCCTTTTTAGGGTAAAACAGGAGGGGCAGGCAAAGTGAAATGCAGCATCTTTCAAAGCAGTCATCAGGGGCTGCTTGCAGGTACAAAACCCAGCTTAAGCCTGCTGGTAAATTACTATGAATCACATGGGGATTTCTAAAAGTATTTTTGTCCCTAATACCATTTTGAACCACCTTTTAAAAATGCTATCCAAAGCTCTTCATATGCTCCAATTGTGAAAAGAGTGAAGAATTCAATGAATATTTCCTCATTCTTCATTCTGTTCATTGAACTCACATTAAAATTTTTAGCTAAAAATTATCTTTTTAAGTTCCAGGTGTCCAGCTCTGGAATACTTCAGAAAGATAATTTTTTTGGCTACTCTCTGTTAACAAGATGACTTCTTTCAACTCCCTTCAAATGAGTAATTTCTTCAAAATCATTTATTGTCAAAGTATACACATATGTTTTCAGTGGGTTTGGGCCTCTTTCTTGCAAAAAAGGCAGTCCTGCTCTGTGCAGCAATCAACTGTCAGGTTTGCTCTAATCCATAAATATGAATATTAATAATTTGTTTTATGCAGGGTCTATACCCATTACTGCTCTTGGTTTCATTGCAGTGATGCTGCCCTTGGGCACCCGTTGGGTGTGGGTCTTCCTGGTCCTGCTCCTGCTTTGTAGCATCCACTCACGTGAGTATTGCAAGGACAAAAACATTCTCAAAGAAGCAGCAGGTACTTTTACTAGCAAGCAGTCTTGGGAATGCTTGGAAAATACTGAGAAATATAACAAGCAATTGCTTCAGAATGGATTGATCCACAAATAGAGCAAAATATATTTTTTCCTGCAACTATAATTCTCATTTCCCTCTGTGCATCTGTACAAGAAATACATGCTGCTGGTTTCATCCCTGTCAGTGCAACTTGCTTTTATTTCACAGTTGATCATAGATTTTTCTTTTTTCCCCCAATTATAGATTATTCTATTTTTTCCTTCTTCTTGCTGAAGAATTATCCAAAAGACTGAAGTTGTTCAATACCTGAGTTTTTCATTAGGCTGTGATCTCACTTCTGCCACAGGACTCTAACACCATGAAATGGCTTTCAGCAAACTCCATCACTGAGAGCTATTAAAGTGGTGATGGTGTAAGTTCTCTCATGGAGAGGAAAAAGGCAGGCAGGTGGGAATACTGGGTCTCTTTTTTCCCCCTCATTGGGGAGTTGTTGATTGCCAGTGGAGTCCTACTGTGATTTGCACTTTTGGTGTAATGAAAAAGAGATGTAGGGAGGCAGCAAGGTTTACTGATCCCATTTTTTTTTTTTTAGAATAGTGAAAATTAAAGGAGATTGGGAAGTCCCAGAGTAAGAAATCAGCAGCTTTTGTGTAAACAGTACCTCTATATTTAGAGATGTTTTGCTCTTTACTATGCAACTGCAGCAGGTCACTGTCTGAAATAAGCTGGGATAGAAGCATCTTTGGTTGTGTCTGATAAAAGTGCCTTTCACAATGTTTCTGTGTTTTAACTGGGGTCTGATCTTTAAAAAGCTGCAAGTTCTGCTTGTGTGCATAGGAGAAATATAACTATACATGCAACAAAGCGTTTTCATGTAACCTGCACCTCATAGGTGAGCAGCAGGGCTTTTTATCCTTGACAATTTCCACCTGAATGCATTCTTTAATTTAAATTTTACAGCTTTAGTTCTTTACTCATTGTGGTTCATGAAGCAATTTAAAGCAATATAAGTGAATACAACAGAAAGACATCTGTGCTTAACCTTGCTAGCCATCAGTAGACAGTTTCCTGATGACTGTAAATGCCTTCCTAATGAGTGATAATCAGTATGAAAATGTCATTGCTTTAATTAATTACGGATAGTTTTGATGGTAATGAGCTAATCATTGTGAACTTTCAGTTCTTGCAGCACCGATTCAGCCTGATTCAGAGCAGAGTGCAGAGGCACCCAGCAAACCCAACATGACAATGAAAGGTGTATTTGAATCTTTCTTAAGCTTCTTCAGTCCCATCAGTAAGTGTCGCTTCACCCTGCAGCATTGTTTCTCTCTTCCTTCCCACTCCTGCCTCACTTCCAGTCCACCCTCCCTCCCCTACCTGTCAGCAGTTCATGTGTTTAAAACCCCCAGTCTAATACTGTAAAACTCACTGGAGCTCTTGAAAACAGGATTGCTAAGTGCCTCTTTGGGACAATCCCACATTTGTTTGCATTGCTACCCTCCTGCAAAACCCTCCATCAACCAGTGATGTGACTGTGCTGGAAATGCTGAAATTATGCTGGAAGTTTGGCAGCAGATCCAGCACCTAGCTTTGTTGTATCTCATCTGGACTAGTGTTCCAGTCTTCCCACATACACATAGAGAGAAAAGAGAATTTGGCACAGCCTAAATGAGAGAAGGATTTTGTCCCACACTGGTGTCTCTCCCACTTCTGGCTAAGGAGGGCTTCAGGCCTGTTAGGTTACACTGATCCACTCACCTTTGGACTGCTGAAGTAAAATTACAGGAACTACATTATTTCATAAAATTATGGAGATGGAAATTGTAGGGGGATAGAATATAAGAAAATAGTGTAGAAAGTAATCTCACCCCTAAGGAGTTGCAGCTGGGCCAATTATCAAAGATTGGGAACAGGCCTGACTTTACCAGGCCACAGCTGTAACCAATGAGAAGAAGATGCTATAAAGGAGTGGGGTGGCTGGGTGAGAGGGGAACTGGAGTCAGTGGCTGCTTTGAGAAGAAGAAAGAGTCAGTGCTGTGAGAGCTGCCCATGAGAAACACCAAGAAGGTGTGAAACTTTTGTGATAGGAGACAACAGTATGGAACCCCTGCAACAGGATGACAACAGGAAATCACAATGCTAGCTTGCTAATATCAAAAAGCAAAATAATATGAGTACAAAAAAGGTTTGTTCTATATAAAAACTGACAGCCTGGTTCCATAACCAGAGCATAGACCAATAGGAAGGAGAAGGAGAAATGCTACTTTTCATTTGGTGTGTTTCTGCATTAATATCAGTGTGCCTCCACCACTACTGCTCACATGTAGGCCTGAGTAAACACAGAGGACTGGTGAAGATTCTGATCCCCCCTTTAATAAACTGAATTTGGCTACCAGTAATGTCTCTGATAAATGTGAGACTGACAATACAGCCAGTCCTGGGGGAGTTGTTGGAACCAAATGATGCTTTGCAGCTGCTGTGTAACATAAGGGATGAGATATGATGTTTTATAGGAATTAAATATACAGAGGCGTCTACTATTTATAACTATCTTACACATTCAAACCATTCCCACAGAATATCTCATGATTATCAATAAATCTGCTATTAAATAGGAAATCTCAAAAACTGCTTAAATGTGTTGTTCATTAACTGTGTTGGATGTTGTGGGGGGGTTTCCTAGCAGCTGATTTTCAGCTGCTTGTAGAAACAAATAATAAGTGCCAAACAGAGATGGTTAGTTGCAATATAGTCCTACAAAAAAAAAAAAAAAAAAGAAGAAAAGAAGCCTTAAATTTCTGGTGGTTTTTAATTAGAAACAGAACAGTCAGAAAATTTAGCTTGTCTTTTTCACTTACTTTACAAACCTAAGTACAAAATGTGTCACAATGTTTAGATTCAGCTTTGTAATAGATCCTTACAGAAACAAAGCAAATTACAGAAGATTTTCTATTACATGATTTAGCTTTTCTGTTAATTTCAATATAAAAATTAGTTAGGTTTTGGGAAAGAACATACATGAACGTCAATGATATTGTTTTTTGGCAGATTTAATTAATCAAAACGTGCTAGAGACACTAAAGTGATGACTTCCTTCTGTTTCACATTGCTCCCAGGACAGACATCTAACCCAATATTGGGTTTTTTTTCTTTTTAAAGCTTGCCACCTCAGCAATGAGCGACTCTTAACTCCTTGTCCTGTAGAAGGCCTGAACATGACTGAATGCTCAAAAATTCACTGCTGTCCTTTCAGAATTGGCCAGGAGGAGCAGTGCTACATGCCAGTGAGAGATGGTGAGTGTGCTGCCCTGGGCTGCTGCCTCAGAGCAATCCCTGCCCCTGGTCACGCAGTACAGCTCTCGTTGCTGTTTGTACCTTTGGCTTTCCAGGACACCCCTCCCTTTAAAGTAACTGTAAGCTTGCATGTATTTCTTCATCTATACTAATAAAGGAAACAATTAATTAATAGAAAATTTTCTGGATACTGTCAAGCCCAGTACAAACAAAGAGAAAGTGCCACACAAATAAATATAGTCACATATGTCATTACAAAGAATGAAGTAAAGGCTTTGTTTGCTGTGAGTGGGGGTTAATCCAAAGTAGTGACTCCATGAAAGTGCAGTGAAGAAAAAGTGAAGAAACTGGGTTTGTATTTTACATGGTGAAGAGGAGGCTAATTGGTTGTTTCATAGCTACTGAAGCCTGTTTAGAAGGGAAGTTACTAAAATAAGAGTCACAAATTCTTCCAGGAAGAGTCAGATGATTTAACAAGTGGGAATTGCCACTAACTGGTGCTTAAGAAATTTAGCTCAGACATTGGCAGGAGGAAGGTTCATCAGAAAAGGGATGGAGCCCCCAGCCTTGGAGGTTTTCAAGACTTGGATATAAAGGACACAATTCATTTAATCTCATATTGGTGGTAGCCTTGCTTCAAGAGAAGATTCATCTACATGATCTGCAGAAGTCTTTTACAACCAAAATGTCAGTGGTTCTGTGTTATCAAATTTCAGCCTTAACATTACATTTTACCTCCTTTTTTTCCTTTGAGTATCAACTTGGTGGGCATGATTTTTTTTTCTCATATAAATGCATAAAACTCTTTTTGTAGATCTTGTCTTTCCTTATAACTCCATGGTTATCTTTGCTTTACTGAAAGGATTGTATACCATCTTAGTTTTTATTATAATTTTTCCTGTTTATTTAGCTTTCTAGAAACAGGTGTTGCTTTTCATGGAGGTTGCTTCAATAAACTGAAAAAAGCAAACAATTTAGAGATGCTTTATTATAGACATAATTATGGGGTGTGGAAGGGACCTCTCACAACCATATAGTTAATCCTCCCTGTTCTACCAGCATTAGCTACAATGGGTTTCTCAGGGGCTGTGTCCAGTCAAATTTTTAATTTGTCCAAGGACAAACAACCAACACTGTAGGAAGAGTTTTCAGACACAAGCAATCTTGCCAAAAATGGATAATAAGTCAGTAAAAAGAAATCATAATCTAGAACTTAATGATTTAGTTCTTCCTGGTATAATTTAGTATACCTCCACTGATTTTAGAGGTGATATCCCAATTTTTAAGATGAGCTGACTTAACACAAGTATGAAACTCCAAGGTTGCTTGTCAGCTAACATGAATTCGCTTTCTCTTGTTTGTGCTTCTTCAGGAGCAGGCTGAGGTCAAAATAAGACTTGGAATTTTTTCTTGTGTTTGGGCAGCCCCACATTCCAGTGCTGGTGCAGCTGTAGTTAGCCAGCTAGATAATTTTTGATCGAAGAAAGTTTTATCCAGTGTGATGCCATCAGAATCTGTTTGTTAGTCAGGGGCATGTGACAGAAATTAAAGGTTTTAATAATATTCAGTCCTAGCTTGGGCCTTTAAATTTTGTATAAAAGACACTTCATTACAGCAAGAAAAGCTGTACAATGAAAATTATAGCTCCTTTGCTCACTTTTGAGAAACATACTGAAGCAAATTTTAAAATTAAATATGCTTATTCAGCTGTGACTGCTTGATTCCTCATTCCAGTTAGCCTTTATTGTTTAGACATCAATAT
Source organism: Molothrus ater (assembly GCF_012460135.2). NCBI lineage: Eukaryota > Metazoa > Chordata > Aves > Passeriformes > Icteridae > Molothrus > Molothrus ater. Next base: position 6,594,814 of record NC_050491.2, read on the forward strand.
CAAGGGCTGACTATTTTACAGAATTATTTCTTCATAGATTAATGAGCTCCTTGAATGCTCCTGGATGTACAGCATATGTCCAAAGAAAATGCAAACACTTGCTGTTTGCCTTGTAGCAATCTGTTGACAAAATAGAAGCACTTAGCAGATATAAGCCTCATGGAAGTTGTGTTTGTCAGCTGGTCACAGGCTGCATACTGAATGGTTCTTCTTGTTGGGGGGGTTTGCCTTGAATTTCACTGGGAATAAATGAGGCCTTAAGAAAATGCTACAAAAGTTATGAACTGAAGTAGATGAATAGAATTCTTTTGAAAGATTTTGTCTCAATTCTTAAAGCAGCTTCTAGGGGACTTTGGTTTTTTAACTATTATTTATTCCCCCCACCCAACTGTGTCCCATGCCCTAGGCTCACCCAGACCCTGCTTGCCTCTGAAACTGAACAAACACTTGTGCTTTTCGAACTGAAGTGAAATTTGAGACCAATTCTTTCTCATCTGAGCTCATTCCTAACACTTACTGTTTTGCCATTGTGCTGCTGAATCATAGAATCATTTAGGTTAGAAAAGACCCTTGTGATCAGTGAGTCCATCTCTAAATTCATCTGAGAGGTGGCAGTTTTCCTTGGCATTTACTGAAGTCTTTAGGTGTGAGTGTGTCTGAGTACAGTCAGAGCTTTGCTGATGAAACACCTGTCTGAGCTAAGTGGCAGCATGGCTGTGACTTCATGGCACCAAAGGTTTCTGTCTTGGAGGGTGATTCTGCCACCTGAACCTCAGTGTCTGTATCAGAATTGTTCAGAAATAATGCAGACTTCTGCTGGCTCCACAGATGTGCAGCTGGCCATTCGAGTGGTTTTGCTTACCGGAGGAGGATTTTTGTTTTTGGGATTTCTACCATTCTGTTGCTGTGCCCTTTTGCAGAGAAGGTAAGTGTTAGCACATGACCAGACATATTTTATGATATACTGTTCTAAATGGTGAAAATATGGAGAACTGACATCTTTTAACTAGGTGAGGGGAGACAAGATTGGGGGAAAAAAGGGTGAGAAACTAATGTTCAAATATAAAAGATGAGTCCTTCTATTTTGAAGCTACATAAAACAGAGGGTCAATTTGGCTTAAAGAAAAAAAGGTTATTTAATGCCCCAGTACTCTTTCTAAGACCTGGATATAAAAAACTTGGACTTAATTTTACTTCACTTGCCTGGGAAGTTGCATGTAAAACACGAAAGCAGATTCCCTCCAGAACAGACCTGGAGTTATGCAGTAAGACAAGGAAGGGAAGAACAAAGTATGAGGCCTGAGTAGAGTAAGAGAGAGGGGCTCTGAGTTGGGAATTAATTATCTCTAATGTTTCTAACATGCAGAGTGGGGTTTTTAATGTATAGGGCACTTTACAGCCTGCAAGCTCTATGCAAGCAGTTTAGTGTCTGATAGTGAGAAGTGTTTCAGCATGTGTATGTGTTCTCAGGATGCAGGGAAAATGTAAACTCCACAACATCAAGGTCATTAAACTGATGGAATGAATTAACATTACTATGCTTTATCCTGCTTAGGTAGTAGTTCATATTGAATGTCTGATGCTACAACTTGGTTAATATGACAGAATTGTCTTTTTAGTGAAGATTTTTTCCTCCAAGTGTTAAACTTTTGCTCTTCTAAGATATAGTAGTCTATGTGGGATCATATACATGCACGTATACACACACACATAGACTTTACTAATGAGGCTGCCTGGCAGATGGCTGTTTGCTGTGGAGTTCCACATTTTGACAAAACCTGCTGTGAAAATCTCCACGTTACATCTTACACTGTGCTCAACAGCTGATGCTCAGCATACAGATAGCTGCACTGAGTCATCAGTGACTCTGAAAGCAGGAGGCAAAGAATCAACATGAAATTATCATAAATTTTCTGGAAAATGAATTAATATGTGTTCGTTTTGGGAGAATTCACATTAATGTTTAAATGATCATTTCTGTGTTTTTTCATAGCCAGTGAAGCTAGGAATTTTGCTCTTCTGCTGACTTGGTTTTTTGCTTTGTTTTTTAATGTAGTAACTAACCAGATGCTAAATGGTTTAAATTTCCAATGTCATATATTTAAGTTCGAGGAAGGGTGCAATCCTACCACACTGTAACTTTGAGTTTTACCAGTTTTAGAAACAGTTGATAGAGCTTTGAGAAACATTCCTTTAATAAGCCAAAAACCTCTCTGGATAGAAATTCTTTTGTTTTCAGCATTATACACTCATTGTTGAGAGAGTCCTGTGCACAATGCCAAATCTGTACTGCAACTGGTGTGCACAAAAGTAAAAACTGTTCTCTAGAGTTATGGAAAAAAATAAGAGGACTTTTGCTGATGAAATTTGGGATAATTGTTTAAGTCCAATGTGCCTATCCTAGAGTAAATTGCAAGGTTTCTATACCATGGCCAGACAAAGAAAATGTAGGAACATGAAATTCCTGTAATATTGATAGAGGGAGCTGAGTACTCCTCTCCTTGCCACACTTGATCAATTCTAGTTGATCTAATTTCCCAGGCCAGTGAGGCTTTGTTACTTTCCACATCCCCATGGACAAACTGTGTGTTTGCCTCCTTCCCATGGTGTTTTTCATGCAGGAAGCAGAATCTACACATCTGTTCCAGGCCAATTGGCAATTTCCCTTGTGTGCTATCAGCTCAGTATTTCCTGTCTAGAGCTGTGCTCTGATGGCTTTGCTATGCCCATAACTGTGCCAGCCTATCTTACTCCTCTCACTTTTGTTAGTCTTCTTTAAGAACCATGTGCAAGGACAGGTAGGTTAAAACACTAAAGGTTAGAAAAACGCAGGTGCACTTAAATAGCCCTACTTTTGAATAATACTGTGTAGATTTTAAAAATTGAATAGAAAAGTCTTCATTCCTGCCCAATCCCTAGTATAGCTGTGGTAAGAAGCCAACCGAATTTTGTTAATTTGTTACTGGGGAAATTTCTGGTCATGGTTGCATTGTCTCCCCATCCTTGCCTGCTGGGGATGAGACGAGCAAACCTGTGCAGGAATTCCTCTCTCAGGAAGAGCTGGGCAGCAAGGAGAGTCCCAAGCCTGTATGTGCCCTGTGTGGACTGGGCAGTGCTGGGTTAATGGTTGGGATTGATGATCTTAAAGTTATTTTCTGTCCTGAATGATTCTGTGATTCTGTATGAATCAAAAGGTGAAATACATGAAGAAAATGTAAGAAATGGGAAAAGCATTGAAATGCTTCTCCTCACCTTAATCTTTCTCCTGGTGATGAATCTTATGATGGCCCCTGAAATCAACTATAGCTTTTTGAGGTTTTTTCACTGGAGCTAGGATTTCATGGCTGAAGTCTAGGTGACCTTCTCTAAATTCCTACTTTGGAAATCAATCAGTTTCAGCTGTTTTAATATGTTGCAGTCCATGTATCAATCCTTTACAAAAGATCGGCAAAAAAGTACAGAGAATTGCACTGGAAAAAAGAGCTGCTGATAAAAAGAGTCATGATGAAGAGATTCATCGCCACTTACTGGACTGACCTAAAGACCCAAAAAGACAAAAAAGGAAGGTAAACTAACTTTGGGGTATTTTCTTGTTCTAAGTTTAGGGTTGTTCTGTTGAGTCTGTGTATAATACTAAAGATACCCACTACCAAATACCTGCTGCCTGCCAGTGCAGCAGAATTGTCCAAAGGCGTTGTCAGGGATCACCTCCAGTTCCTGTTGTGGGAGAAGTAATGAGTTTGCAAGAATTTGGTTGCTGTCCTGAGCTGCCAGCTGACAGCAGAGCCATGGACAGGCTGAGGGTAAAGCCCTCGACCACTTCAGTGTTCCTTATCTCACGTGCAAAGTGCAGCATGAGAAAGTGGAAACACAATGGGTCTGCTGCTTTCAGGAGAGGCAGATCCATGTACAGGCACTGGAGAGCCTTTCTTCTTGTATGGATGGGGTGGTTTGTAGCTGGGGCATTCCCATAGCTCCACACCTTGGCATTCTTGCCATTCTTCCTCAATTGACTACTGAAATAAATGTAATCTGAGAGTGAAATGCTATTTACTTCATGTGACCATGCCAAGCTATAGCCTGCTAAAGGTCACATGAAATAATAAAGCGTTAGGGAGGTCATTAGACAATAATGAAATATTTCAGGGAGAGTATTGATTTGGCAGAAATGTAAAGGTGTCCCTAAATCAAGTCACACTCATGTTTGGGATTTTTTTTTCTCCCTTTGGTGTATAGGAACATCCACCTGATCCTGAAAATCAAGCAGAAGACACCAGGATTATTTGGCTATCTCCTAGAAAAGGACACATTTTACTTTAGCATTGAAGTAATACAAAGTTGTTAACCCTTGATAATACTATTGATTTTGCAATTAAAGTTTTTTTCATTCTAGTTTCTTGCACTCATTCCATACCTCCTGTAAAAAAAAAAACAACCTGGTAACACTGGAAGGCAAACTGCTCATGGCAACCCCTGAATAGTGAAGTCAGTGTTCTTTCCATACACAGCATCCCTGTGGAGGGATATAAGAAGAGCAGTTATGTGTCCATCTGAACCTAGGGGTCAGTCTTAGAAAAAGATTAAGGGAGTGCTGTCACTCACTAAATTGGTATTGAGAGGAAGCTTGCTCTGGTTCCATATTGGATGGCCCCATAGCACAGTAGTGCTACTCTTGCTGAGGAAAACAGCTAATTCCTTACCAGGCTACAGAGGATTTGGAAATCTGCTGTTGGGCAATTGCTTTAAAGATATGCTTGGCAAAAATATAGAGTACTTAGGGAAACTGTGAGAATGTTGTCTCTGGAGTTGTTCTCTCTGCTGGGTATTGCTGCACCACACAACTTTTTTTGATCTTAGGATGACCTGTCTCCTGAAGTAGGTGATTCCAAAATGCAATTTCTTTCCATTTCTCTGTAGCGTAACAAAAATAAAAGAAACAAATGTGTAACACTTTTTGACAGCTGAGTGCAGAGTGAGCACCTGAAAGAATGTCAGTGGAATTCAATATCACCCATAATAACACAATCACTTGTCATATTTCTTTGGGGCTGTGAAGTCCATGCAGCAAAATTTCCAAGAGCTACAACTGGCAGGAATGGAGCTTTGGTCCTAAGCCGGACAGTAAATATTATGAGTGATTCTTTGAAACTCTGTATGTTCAGAATTCCCTGTTTAAAACATTTTTCTTGGTTTCTTAAGTCCTAAAAAGGGGATCACTTAAAATCCAAGTGTAATGTGGGTGGAATATGAATATGGGTGATCTCATGAAGTTGTTGGAGTGCTTGCTGATGATCAGATGTAACTATATGCAGGAGTTTAAAGGCTGACATTGCAACCACTGCCAGAAGCATTGTGTTACAGATGCTTTGGTTAAAATTTTGCAGGCAAAGATATTACTCCCTTCTTGATGTGGAGCAACAGAACAATGGAAACTGAATAGGGCAATGTTTGCTTTCTAAATCTGATGTGTATTTGCTCTTTTTTGATATTATTTTTATGGATGGTAAAGTACATATATAGATATTTTAACAAATAAAAAACCTATTTGCTGCTGCATGAATTTCAAGGCACTGTCACAGCTGAACTGTGCACGTGACAAACCAGAGAAATCCTCGTGGCTGAATCCTTGTGGCTGGTGATTATGGAGAGTGAGTTGTGCTCCACAGGAAGTTGGCTTTCACATGGTTATTCATGATTTTGATTTGAAGGGCAATAAATTCCTCCAGTTTCCATGTCAATGGCAGTGCAACTGCTTTCAATGTCACATAACGTCCTGACAAAGGGACACACTGATAAAAAAGCTGTATCTAAGGGTGAGCAATCAGTACATCTGCAGTAACTGTGCCTGGCAGCACCAGAACCAGACAGCACAAGCCAAATGTTCTGTTAAAGGAGGAGGTGAGATCAAAAGTCACAGCCAGGGTTGTGTTCCCCTTAGTGGGACAGCAGTCCAGGGCACAGTGCACAAATGTAGGGCCTGTCCTTTCCATGCAGCAGCTTTGCTGTAAAGGTGTTCTAAAGAGCTGGAAGCTTTGCTTTTCAGTTGGAGAAGACAAAAGTTCTGATTTTACCTTTTAATTTCTCTATTACCTTGACGATGCATTGAATTAATAGCTTTCAAGCCATGGGTTTTACTTAAATAACTTCTCTCTGTGCCTAAGATGTCATAATAGCTATTTCATTACTGTTGAAGGTCAAGATTGCCACCTTAGGGTCAAGGCACAGATATTTATTCACAGGCCTATGTGTGATGCAAACTGTACTGACAATGTCACAGGAAGGTGGATGCTCTGATCAGCTGATTGGCTGCCTGCTTACACTGAATATTCAGATCCCTTGCATAAAATGTTTTTGTTTGCTTTTTTTTTGTGCTCCTGGAACTAAGCATATTACAGAGCAATTTCAGCATGGGGTTACCTCACAACTAACTGAAACATGTTTTTTTCCCCAGTGCCTAGGCTGCTGATTGTATCATGTGTATCAAGCCAAATCAATTTTCCTTTGTCCCTTCTATCCCTTCCAAGAACTCCATGAGGGCCCAGGGCAGCTACCAGAGGGCGCAATCGTTTTTGCCAGGCTCCTCACAGTACCTCTGTGGCTACAAAAGAAGCTGCCGAGAGCTGGGTGTGGTTCCCAAGTCTGCAGAAAAACCTTCCCGGCCCGGGGAGAGAGGAGGGACATCCCCAGTATTAAAACCAGGGACCACAAGATGGTGCTGCAGGAAAACATTTTTTCCCAGCAAGGTTTCGGGTTCTGGAGAACTTTATTGATTTCTGCCTTTTACAATGTGGTTCATCAAGTCACAAAAAGGCAGATGGTGTGCAATAGAGCAATGGTCACTCAGTAAAAAAGACAACATAATACAGCATATGATGACAAGGCTTTAGAAGACTTACAAGATATACAAACCATTGCTTTTGGCTTTAGCTCTGCTCTCTTTCCTATTGAACTGATAGGGAGTGAAACAAAAGAGCTCTCAGTGGAACATCCTGCTTTATCTTCACAAAGATTAAATAAATACAACTTGGCCTGATGTTGATAGCTGTGCCCAGGAGTGGCTGCTTCTACCCCAGAGGTGGGAGCTGTGATAGGGCTTCAAGAGCAGGACAGCTCCTCCATCGCATCGCATCACCTGCACCACATCTAATGGCAAAGGATTTGGCTTTCTGTTCCCTCTGAAACCTGACCCACACCTTCAGCCACGCTCCCTGAGATGAAAAGTCACCATGGTTTTTTTGAAAGCTTTAAAGCAGTGTGAAATGACTGCATTACATTGTGGGTGATTGTGGCAATATCTGGTACTTCTCTCTTCTGACCTTTAGAAAGCTTTCAAAGTCACAAGAATTGAACTTAAAAAATAAATACAGTGGAATGAGAGAATAGGTTTGAACTGTAAATCTCAAAAATCCAAGGCCAAATACAGAATTGTATTTAAGCAAAATCTCTCTGACTGCAGAACTTGTATTTTTGAAGGTCTGAAGTTCAGTTCTAAAGCCTATTTTACCCAGCTGAGATCCATACAATGCCAGGTGGTGCACATAAAGGAGAAGAATGTACTTCATTACTCAACAAATATTTTTCCAGCTTATTTCCATGTAAGGGATGTAATTTTTAAATGTTATGGTTGCTATGATTTTGCTGACCTAGGCTTGGATGCACAGCTAAAATGAAGTGTAAAGGTTTCCCTGGAAAAGGTGTTTTATGTTCTCCTGTAAGGTCCCCAGTGGAGCAACTGATTCTGTCTAACTCAATTTTGCTTCTGCTGCTTGTGCTCCAAAACTTTTTTGTTCTAACAAAGCACTGGGAAAAAATGGTTTCTGCCAGATGAAAGGGGAAAACTGTCCACAGCTGTACTGCTTTAACTTTCCACGTTCCACTGCACTGCCTCCAAGTCCCTCCACAAAAGCCATGTTCCTTTCTGCACTGCTTCCTCACAGAATTCACCATCCTGAGTGTATCTATCTCCCATCCCAGTGGAGAAGTCTCTGAGCACATGTGTGTGTTTTGTTCTGTGTCCAGGTAAGTGCAATAGAGCCTCACTCTGCAGCATCTGTTTCTCTGCAGCATCAGCCCCACCTCTGTGCTGGTGGCTCTGAAGGTTTGGCTGTGCCAGCTGGCACCCAGGCAGTGTGGGAAGGGGGATGCGATTCCACAGGGAGCTCCCTCCACAAGGGAGTGTGGCTACAGATGCTCTGGTCCTGCTGTACCCATCCCCTGCTTTCCAACAGGGTGATTTTTCACTCTGTTAGGCTACAGCTGTTCAATATTCCACCTTGTGTGGGTCATCAGCTGAGTCAAAATGAAAACATTAAAACAACTTTCCTTTAGAAAAGGAATTCTAACACAGGTACTGGGCCTGCCATTAGCAAGGCACTCTTGCCCAGGCCCCTCTTCAGGGTTTTACTGACTCTCCAAGCTTTAAACATTTTTATATTCAAGGTAATTGATCCAGCACTAACACACAAGATGTGTGTGGCATATATGGGACGGAAAAACTCAGCCAACACAAAAGGCAGAACCTGTGCTTAGGACTTAGGGCACAGCTGGGAGATCCAGGGGGATAATGCACAGGTATAAAATGCTCTTGCATACATTTCCTAATGGGAAAGCCCTGCTTCAATTAAATGCCCCAGGTAGGCAGCAGCATTGCCAAAAAGCAATTTCTTCAATTAAACATGGCCTTATGAACTGCAGTAGGTCATTGTGGTTGGCTGTGTGATGTGTCTTTTTCCATCATCTTTAAGGAAAAGTTCACTCCCGTTCCTAACATTGGGTGCATTGACAGATGATATTTCAACTTTTATTTCCCAGATACCTAAGTGATAGCTTTAAATAATGACAGAGTTCAGTTTGAAGGAAGGAGCTCTTATGGGCTCTATGAAAAACTATCAGAAGCAAGGAAATTTGAGAGCCTGGGGAAAAGCAGTAATTGGGGTGCTCTTTACCCATTGTTTTGATGTCACAGTAGGTGGCCCAAGTTTTTGAATAGTGCATAAGCATGGTATAATTACTGTTGTGGTGATCCTCATCCAGAACAGTCCTAGAATGCCATGATATGAGTGTGTTTAAACCATGAAAAACCTGGGGTTGGGGCACATCAGCCTAAGATCAGCCTGTGCAAACTGGAAAGGAAGAGAAGGAAGTTTATGGGAAAAATGATGTTGTGAAAAATAACATGGAACCCTTCACCAGAGTGCAACAGAATGTTACTCACATTTTCCTTTTGCAATTTATTTTAGTTATATATAAGCACACTAAAAGTCTGTCACAGCAACTGCTACAAGCTTTTATCATATTTTATTTTATCTATAAGCTTAATTGGTTATTCATTTTGTTTGAAATTTATTTGTAAGCACAACTACCATTAATCATAACTCAGAACAGCTAGCTAGAAAACAAAAGGTTAACAGCAAATTCTGTTTTACTGGTTAAAGATGCTGCTATAGCAGCATTTGCTCAAATGGTTGTTTTACACATGCAGTGGCATCATCCAGTTTAAATCCTGCTGTGTTTCTTTGCCAACAACTGCTAGTGAACATTTGCCCACCTTCCCTGCTGCTGAGTAGTATCAGGATTAGATGCAGGGAGGCGAACAGGCTTACAACTTCATCTGTTGGCACCACAGGAATGCAGGAGCAGAACAGCATGGCAATAGGGAAAACTTTCAAAATCATCAATTTTAAGGTCTTGCCTCAAAATTACTATTTCCTGGCTGGGGGTGGAGGGGGGAGTGGGGGGTGTAAGGATGGTTTTCCCCAAATGTGCAAGGAATAAAAAAGGAAAAAGCAGCAAGAAGAAAATCTTTCTCAGATAAAGACATGATGGGCATTTATTTATTATCCAACCTACCAGGCAGGTGAATGCCTCCAAAACTGTATTGGGAAGTAGATTTTGACATGGGAGGACTGCCTGTCAAGAAAACACTGAACTTATCCTGCTCTGTTGGGAATAAAAATTTAGGGAGCTTTAGTACATCTTGGAGTTGTTGAAGATGATGGATATCTTGCAGCAACAGGAATTTTCCTCCCCTCACCAAAGGATGCCACTTTTCCCTCAGTACTTAGCAAAAGTCTCTTTGAATGACATGATTATAGAGAATCACATTCTGAGCAGAGGCTGGTAGAGACAGCTGGGTTTTCTGAGCATTTATATTGGCCTTTGTGTGTGCTGAAAAGCAGCTGAACCCCTACATTTCTTATCTCTGAGGCCGGGTGCCTCTCTGACCTTCTGAGGCACTCATCTGTGCTGATGGGCAGGGCAGGAATGTAATGTGCCAAATGGCCAGGAGACAGGAAAAGGTGGCACTGCTCTTTGCACTGAACTGCTCTGCTGGGAGCTCTCACTGTGCTGGTGCATCCAGTGTGCTGTGCACTGGAGGAGCTGGGCTGCAGCCCCTCTCCCAGCAGAGCTTTCCCAGCTGGCTGGCAGCAGGGAGTTGGGCTAGGAAGTGGGGTAGCAAGCAGATATTGCTTTTTAACGATAAACATAGCTTTAATGGCTCCTCTTAGGTTTTTAAAGTAGCAGAGTATAGAGTTAAACAAAGAAATAATCTGTCTCACACCCTCTCTTTTCTCATTGTTTGTCCTCTGTAAACACAGGGCAGGCATCTCTGTTATTAACTCTGAGTTTGAGTCCCCTGTGATTTGTCTGATGGCAGTGATACCTCTTCTTTATAGTATTTCACCTCCCCTGCTCAAACAATGCTCAGCTATGGCACTAAACAATCAGCTGAAATTGTGCATTAGCAACTACAAGGTAATTAGGTTTTTGGGTTTTTTTTAGATTAAAATAGATTGTGACCAAGTAGGCTGACAGCTCCAGAGCAGCTGTTATGGTCTGAAGTAACAGTGGTGTATATTAAAGTGGCCTTGACCACATATTTATGCAATAGACCTAATAGCTCTAAATTAGCTGTTATGATCTATCAATTAAGTAATATATACTGTTAAGAATGTCAGGCTAAACCCTAAGGAATTATTGTTACCCACTGCAGCAATTTTCATATTCTTATACTTCAACAAACTTTTTTTCTTACAACAGTCACTTTTCTATTAGCCTAATGCTGTTAATAAGAAGCACACAGCCCATACTGAATTACATGCTTTGAGTTTACAAAGTCTGCAGAAAATACTGGGGTTCATTTAAAGTTAGAGTTCTTACAGCATGAATCTCACATTTATGGAATTATTTGGAACAGCAGCAAGAGGCATTAGCAAGTAACTGAATTTTCCCTGTTTTGTGATTCTATCTTTACCATCCAGAGGTTCTCCACTTTACTGCAATCTCCTCATGGGCTGATGTTCAGAGCAGGATGCTCAGGTCCCAGCTCAAGGACTGTGAGTAGTACAGCTCCCCTGACCCTTACCTGCCCCAGCTGCTTTGCTGTTTCACCACTACTTCTAGATTTAGACCTGATCTGGTGCTACCTGCAAGACCAGTCCTTTGGGTTTCCAAACTTTTTGATCACTTTTTGGATCGCCTATCAGGAAAATGCTTTTGAGCATTTACCCGCACTACCATACCCTTTAAATTATAAATGTATTACATACCTTATAAAACACACATGCAAAATTTAAAAAGTAGGAGATAAAAATGGAATAAACACTGGGGGTTTATTTTATTTTTATTTTAATGGTGTCAAAATCATCTTCTTCCTTCCAGTACATTGTCTGTGTACCCCTTGAGGGCGTGCACCCCACTTAGGAGACCATTGCATTAGTGTAGGACAAGGACACTCACTTTCTCTTATTTAAATGTAAATTCTTCTGTGCTGGAATTCTCCCTCCATTTCCAGTTGTCCCCACAAAGACATCCTAGGCATAAAGGAAACAATGACCAATGAGACAAGGAAATTACTTTTTCTCCCCCTTTCACTCTTCACCTTGTAAGCCTGTTAAGATATAGCAACTTTATGACTCCTATGACCAAGAGGGGTAGATCATAATTATTCTTAGTACATCACGTAGTCAGACTGCTTTAGTAAGCCCCTGTAATTTGTAATGAAATTTGGGGTTACTCATTATTACAGGCTAGGCAAGGTGTTATCTAGTCCTGCCCTGCAGTTCCATATGCAGCCAGCTGCAGAATCTCATCATTTGCTTCTCCACATCTTTATTTTAAGGAAAATTTGCTCATGCTTCTCAGTTTATGGGAATGGCACATGCCTGAGCCAGGTCTCATGCTGGCAGGCATCAAACATCCCTCCACCCTGTGCCTTTCACATCCACACCTGGCTGGGAATTGCCTTCCAGGGTGTGAACTAGACCATGACCCTACATTGGCCTCCTCCGAGCTGTCACTTCCTGGGCTCAGTGGCTCCAGGGAAATAAAAGTGCTCAGGCCAGTGCTTTGTGTCACAGGCTAAACTGGAGGGAGGTAGAGCTTCCTCTACAGACAAAGCTTTGAAGAGTCAAACCTCCCCAGACCCATTTTACTCATATTTACTGCTGTTGAGTGAGGAGACAGTTCTGTCAATCTGCCTGAGTCTGGCCTCAGAGGACAGGGTAATTATTTCTTTGTTCATTCAAACCACCAGCTGGAAAGGGTTTCAGATCTGATTGATTACAAATGCTATGCACCTGTGGGCAGCAGTGTAGGTAAAACGTACTATTAGTAGATTCCTCTGGCTTTGTGAGGGGCTCCTCCTTGTCTCTGAAGTTTTGTTATACAAAAGCATGTTATATAAAAGTATTCTTGAAAGAAGAGGTTTTAAGAAACAGTCTAGAAAAGGAGATTGAGATTTCTGCATGGAAGGTGTTTGCCAGCAGCCATTTACTGACCAACACAGGTGAAGATGATAAAGCTGATGAGTAGGCCCCTGTGTGTGGGTGAAAAGAAGGCAAAGCATAAGGTAAGAGAGGAGAAACAGCATGGATTGTGCAGGGAGGGTAAGGTAAGACAAATTATAAAAGGGGATGGTGTTGAGGAATACATTTAGTGCAGGTAGCTTGGGGTGAGCTTTTCCTGTGTTATTGCACTGTGAATAAATTGCTTTATGGAACAAGACATCTAAGGCTGCAGTGGCAACCCTGGTGTTGAGCTGGTGAGGAAACCTGCTCTGATTGTGAGAGTGGGGGAGTCAGGGGGGACCTGCTGTGTGACTGGAGCTGCCACTGGGAAGGGGCTGTGGTCCCAGCAGTGAGACCAGAGCTGGTGCTTTTGCTCAGTGGTTAGACTGGGGGGGAAGGAGGCGAGTAAACCAAATGAGCTTGGCTTAGCCATGCACTTCACTGATGGCTTCGTTCCTTGTGGTGTAGCTTGGTGCCTGCTTTACCCCTTTCACAGAGAGGAAAGGGCAGCTTGATCAGTGCCAGCTGGTTTGTATGGCCTCCTAGACAGAGTAAGCAGCAGAGAGAAGGAAATTAACCCTTGGTGGGAAGAGTGAGAGAATCCTGCCTTGTGGAGGAGGTGTCCAGGGAAGAGCAGTCCCTGGCCTGCAGAAGGTGGGCTGCTCTTGGGTTGGCTCTTGTGCAGGGGAGATCTCTTGGCGTGCTTGTGTGGAAGGGTGGAGCATCCAGCCCACCTTACAGACAGCTCTCTCATGGCTAAAAAGAGTGTTGGTTGTGCAGCTAGAGAGCAATGGGCAGGTCTGAGGGGGCTTGGAGTCCTGCCCTTGGTTCCCTTGTGTCAGTCAGTGAGTTCTGTGGTGCAACACAAACCACTTTGTGACTACAGCAAGCACTGACTGGGAAAGTCAGCAGGTGTCATCTGCTCCAGGGCTTCTCACCACTCCTCTAAATGGCTTTCCATGACACCTGGTACTTCACAATTGTGACTTGGTACTAAAATCTATTAAGGGGGCATCTGAAACGTATGATATGAGGAGATGAAGAAATATTTGTATTTCTATCATAATCCAAGCAAAACTAATACTTGGTAGATAAAGGTTTATGACAATCTGTTTGTGCTGTTTGTTTAAAAGATGCTCCTTTGTTTAAAATGATGGGGTCTGGGCTCTGAGGCCCCAAGGGTCTATGTTCCAATGACTTGACCAGTATCGTCCTCAAGTATTAAATTCTGCAACAACATATGTCCTTCATCTGACTGGGAGATGGGCTTGTAAAGATTATATTTACATATGATTCCACAGGAAAAAAAATGTAGACCATCAAAGCTGCTGCAATTAGGGTTTGGCTCTCAATCCAAAATATTTATGAATTGACACTGATGTTGTAAGTCTCTAATGAAACATTCATTCACAAGTTTGATTACTATAAAAATGTCATTTACAGAAGAAATAAGTTATGAAGAAATCAAATTTCATATAAGAAACCCTGGAAAACAAGACCACAAATGACAAAACATAGTATTTAGAGCCCAGATGGCTGCATAAAATAAATAGCCATTTCCCTGGTGGAAGCATAGGCAATTTGGCTGTGTGAAGCTACAATTCCAGCAGAGATCCTTGAAACAGATGTTAATATTGCTTGTGCATGGAAACTTTACTAAAATGCAAGATGTTCAGGTAACATGAATGTAATAACTGACGACCTCAGATTTCTTTGTCTGTAGGAAATATGCACTTAAAACCATAAAGTGGCTATTGTAGAGCCTGGAATGTAAATATCTGTATATGCGTTACAATGAGCTTATGTATGTGGCTGCCTAAGAGGTTTGATACATTTGGTAAATTTCCTTTTGCTGCTCTAACTGGTATCCCAGTGAAATATTTTAACAGTAAGAAAAATTAAAGCTGAACATGAATATAAATGGATAGGCATAGATAGATATAAAGGTATAAAATCTTTGCCTGTCTGGAGAAGAAAGAAGAATTTAAACGCCTTCTTCATGTCAGATTTAGAACTGCCCTGTGTTAATGTGTTGTCTTCATCAAGTCTGTGTTATCCTTTGTGATGTACGTGGTCAGGCTAAGTAAGCCCCTAGTCTGAATAGAAGCCAGCCCTGCTGATCTCCTTCTCTGGTGGTTGCATCCCTGACATAAGCTTAGCCTAAGAAATATGACTGATGGAATACATATTCCAGAGGCAATTCTCAAAGTTTCTCAGTGTCTACTCCATAGAGTAAGAAAGAAAAGTGACAAAAATTGAATTATTTGGGAAAAATCATGGTTCCAGTTCTTCTTCAAAAGCTCTCATGGTGTCCCTTTAGTGAGTGAGGGGCACCAGTCCCCTGAGTGGCAGCAGCAAGGCACATCTCTTGTGGCTTGCCCTGGTGTGGCGCTCTGCTGGTTGTTCCCTGTCCCACCCTAAATATGGAACTTGCACAATGATTTAGTGTGTCCCTGAGTGGCTCAGGGGAGTGCTGCCATTAGCTCTGGTGCACACAGGATCAGGCAGCAAGGGCCTTGTTTTGGAGCAGTAATGAGGTTACAGCACACACCAAACAAAGACCCCATTAATGCTGCTGGGAAAAGGGACAGAATGACATTTCCTCCATGAATTCTGGGTGAGCTGCCCAGAGATCAGTGGGTACAGGCTGTTTGCCCCCCTCCCTTTGATCCAGAAGCAGAGGTTCTGAGCAGAGGGCTTGCACAACAGCCAGTGGGCACAGCACATACCCAGACCATGAGAGATTAGCACTCGGTTCTTGCTCAGCCTGAGGTGATTCAGCCCCACCAGGGTACTCAAGCCATGGGTGTTCTAGGGAAATCTGCCATTTGCACAGCTGTGCTCGGAATCCAGTGAGGAAATACCAGAGTTCATGGCAGTGGGGTCAGGATTAGTGGCAGTGTTGTTAAAATGCAGCCTGCTACAAGGCTGAGTCAGTGAGAATTTGGTGTTCTTGGATCTGAGGGAGCTGCTTAGGCAGGAAGCCACATCAGTGCCTCAGTGTGCTCATTGTCATGATGCCTGAGCTTTCTGGGAACCTCCCAAGATCTGGGCTGGTCCTGAGGTCCCCAAAGTAAAGCAAAAGCAAAGCATATAGCAGCTGTCTGAGTAAAATGAGAAATGTCCCTCTCTTCTCAAAAAAAAAAAAAAAGAAATTCTAGATTCAAATTTTGGTTCTCCTCTACTAGAACAATTTCAGAAGAAGACAGCTGTGTCTTTACTATGTGGTTTGGAGCAACAGATTTGTTACTCAGGTGTGTTTCCTTAATTCAAGGTACCTCAGTAATCTCTCACATCAGACTAAGTTAAATTAGAAAAAGGAAAGAGAGAGGATATCCCATAAAGATTAAGGGTGAAAGGACCCTGGTACCTGGAGAGAGATTTACAGGATATGTAAGCCACTGCAGGGGATTTGATAGCATGTGGCAGAGAGCTGCTGTTGGCTGGATGGTGTGGGGACTGCTCAGCTTGAACCCATGTCCTCAATTTGTGTTGAGCAAATTATCAAAGGGGCTCTGGAACCCCTCCTCAGCCTCACAGCCTGTTGTGGGTCATCTCATTGCACAGCTCAGTGGCACGGGGGGGAGATGTGAAAGAACACCTCTTATTGCAACAGTAAAAACCCTTTTTATTCCAAGGATTGGAATCTCTTGGTTGGAGTGGGGGAAAGGCGATAGAGCACTGTAATTCAGAATCCTAAATCATTCACTTGGCTGCTGTCCTTCTAAGTAGCTCCATCTCTGCTATATTTTCCCCATCTCTAATAACAGACATATGCCTGTGCAGGAACTGATAGCTTCAGCTAAAAGTCTAGTATAAAATATACATTCTCTAAGAAAGCATCAAAAATCTTTCCAAAAAGAAATAGCTTTACTTTATGCTAAATTGCAGTGCCTCTACTGTCATATGATACTGCCTCTCCACCACACCTAAGGTAGCTGACTCAACAAGCTGAACACTGCACATACATCCTAGTATTAATTTCAGCAATCTTGACACCTCTGTGTCATAGTGTTACACTCCTTAACTCAGCTGTCAGCATGCAGTGAATGTGGCAGTGCTGTCAGCTCACACAGAATAGGGCTTAGTATCACAAGGAGAGTGTTTGGTACTCTGAGAAATTTCATTTTCATATGCTTTCTACATTTACAATAACAGGGGCTGGGTTTGCCACTCTTGTATGTTAATGCCTAGTGCTAATACTGTGTTAAATGAACATGTGCTTGTTGATTCTTTCTCTCTAAAGAGTCCCTTTGTTTGATACAGAACCAAAAAAGTCATTCCTTCAGTTTCAGAGGAAACATGCATCTCCTGATAACTCTTTCAGCTGGGCCACCTGTTAGTCTGACTGATGAGACAATAAAATCAGGCTGAAATTGCTTTATTCAGTAAAGATAAGTAGATAAAATCACAGGAAATAAAGTCACAATAAATTCTTCTTCCATTCACAGCTGTTTTAATGGAATTGCTTCTCATGAAAGCCACAGCTGCTTCAGGGGGCTCTGGAGCTGCAGCAAGGCTTGTCCTGAGCATCCAGGGCTGCCTTCAAAAGTAGCATTAATTAGAACATGCACTTAGAACTAGGCAAAGGGTTCAAAGGGCTGTTTGCTGGTGACCACTTAGGCTGCAGCAGATCTTGTGAAACCTCTGTGTCCTGCCCCTTAGGAACATCACTGCATTTCCCTGCTACCAGTGAGCAATGTCCTTATGTCTGGCAGAGCTTTGCAAGGCGGATTCTTTGCTTGGTGCATGGGTGCTGGTGGCATCTGTGTCTGCAGTAATGAACCCACATCTTTGCAGGTTCAGTCAGTTGTGCTAGACATGGATCCAGCTTGTTAGACAAATGTTAGACAATTCTCTATCTTGTGGTCAGGAGTTAAACAGGCTTTTTTCCCCCTGTACTCACTTGGCTTTTACTTTGAAACTCCACCTCCAACTTATGCCACACACAAAAGGACTCAATTTTCCATTTCTAGATGAAAATAATAAACCCACTTATCTTACAGGGAAATTGGGAAAATAAGTCAGTTGGTGTATTGGAAATGAGACTGATACTGCACTGACAAATAAGAATGCTGGTTTAGAACTTGGACTAAATCATATGCAAAAAGTAAGGCTCTAGACCAGTAATGAACAGTGACAGAAGGAGAAATTATTGAATCGTTGCTCATTTAGTGAACATGATTCCTGCTGTGCATTGGATGAAATTGGCCCTGTGGGGAAAATAGAAAGACTGGGATAATTCTTACAAAAAGAGAAATTACTTATGGTTGCAGAGAGAAGCTTATATTTAGCATTTCCTCACTCTTGAGTGATAAGTGTGGCCATCCAAAAACGTTTCTGGGAATGGTGTGTGGGTGTTTGATTTGGGTGATTTTCTAGCTTTTGAAAGAGATTTGGCTAGAAAACAATTCTGTCCTGAGACATTGTCCTAACACCTGCTGGAGGTGTAAGGGGCTTAAAAGTGCTGCAATGCCTAAATCCACAGAGAACTCCCAAAATGCAGCTAGGGGAAGCTGCCCAGATGATGTTCTATCACCCCATGCATGAGGAGATGTTGGAGGAGATACAGACTTTGTCATGAGCAAAGTGTGGGAAATGGATTTGTAGAGAATCTTTAAATTAATCTGACAATGGAGCTTCTAACGTGGTGGCTGCAGGAGCCCATCGTGGAAGTCACTAGATCTGGGTGGACACTCAGCAGCGTCCCCACCCTGGTTCTTTCTCACTTTTAGATCAATGCAATCAAGGGATGAAGCTGAAAGACTTCGCCATCCTTTGATGAATAAATTGGTTTGTGGAAAGCAGAATGGATTACAACTTCCTAAATGCCAATGGATTTTCATAGGGACAGCATGAAGCAGCTTCCTCTTAGATTTCAAACCTTTTCCAAAATGCATTTTCTGAAATGGATTCACTTGGGGGTTTCTTTATGTTCAAGAAGCAATCGTTAGATTTTTTTCTTTTTTCCTTTTTTTTTTTTTTTTACACAGGTTAAATTGTTTATTTCCCTTTATTTAATCCTTGGAAAATGCAGTGCTTTGGCTGAAATTCTCTAAAATGCCCACTGTGAAAACTTCAGCCCAAATAGTTATAATTGAGATAAATTGTAAACAATTCAATGCAGGATCTTCTAATGAGAGTTATCAAGGATTATTAATAATAGATATTATTTCCAGCCAAGCCTGTAATAATACATGATAGGATATTTAAGGTAAAGAGATGCAAGCACAAAGTGAGGCAAATGTATGTACTCATCTTTTACATTTTAATGGAACTAATTAATGAGGCTGGCATGCTTTTGAAAATGCTTTAATTTATTCTTTGATTAAAAAGTAGAAGTCTCTCATTAGTGCAAAAATATCTTTTCTGAGTTACACTTCTGGAGTGTATAAAACAGATCAGTGCTGATATAAACTGGGAATTTCAAAATTATTGTTTACACTGCATACTATTTCTGCATCATTCATTGTGGATTTACATCATAATTAGTTTGCTCTGTTTTCCCTGCAGTGAGCTTGACTTGAAATGGGAAATTCCTTTGGATTTAACTGTTGCACCTGATTGCTGTTTAATTTTCAGACTTTGGCCATAAGACATGTGTGTTATTTTTTTTTTATCTCTATGAGAAGGAGTTAAAAAGAACACTTCTGTATTTGATTTATCAAATTACTTGTTTTCAGTTTTGCTAGTCTTAGGTAAGGTGACCTTTGCATTTGTGGAATAGTGTTTTGATTATAAAACATTGCTTTAGCTAGCTCACTGCTTTTTTGCATGTACCTTAATTATATTATTCCCCTGCAGACCTCATTTGGGGAAAAAGGATCTACAGCAGCAGTTTCTCTTTAATACCAGGTTCTGTAATTAGCATCCTCCTTCTACTTACTCACGATTTTGATAAAACATTAATTGATATTAAATACCATGGGTGTGGTGTGTGGGGGTTGGGGTGTTCCCAGCTGGAGCTGCATTCATGGCAGTACCAGAGGGGGAACTGTCCTAGGGTGGCTTTATGATGCCTCTATCCCCAGCTGTCTGTTCTGTAGCTGTACCTTTGGATGAATGTGTGATTCTGGTACTTCTCTCTCACTTTAATGGGTGAAACTCTCCCTAGGCTAGAGGGTCTATAAGGACTTTACATTGCTGAAACACCCTTGAGCTAACGCCAGAATCCTGCTAGCTTTGGAGAATTGGATCTGGAGAGTGCAAAATTTGGGTGTGTTCCATTGCACAGAGCAGCCCTGCAGCTCCTGTGCCAGCCCTGCCCTTCTGGGGTTGTCCTTCCCTGTGGCTGGAGCAGGGATGTCCCAGGTCCCTCCTTACAGTGCACGCCTGACACCTGCAGAGCAGCAGGGTGCAGGCTCAGGGGTTCCTGCTCTCTGCCAGCTGCCCAGGTCCTGTGTGCTGGCCTCTCTCACATACCTGGGAGCCAGCAGGGAGGTGAGGAGGAGGATGGTGTGGTGCTTCAGAGCACCGAGCTCAGCCTCAGAGCAGCTGCCACTGCTGAAACCCCACAATGGCTTCTTGCTTTCAGGCTGTCCTTTTCCAGCTTTCTGCTGCAGAAAGCTCAGACTGAAGTGAATTTGCAGCCTTCCTCACTTTTGCTTACCCCTTTTTTGTGGCTGGGAAGGTGTTGCAACAAAAGGGGAAGATTTTCCTTCTAGAAGGGCAGGATAAGATCCAGAGCATCTTGTGGGCTAAGTAGAGCAGATGGGAAGCACACTGCTTTGCCCTCCTCAGCAGGTTAGAGTCTGGTGGCTTGTGTATGAGATTTAATGTGGACATGAATAAATAATACAGAGAAGGGAAGGAAATATTTGCTCAAAAAGGAGTTTACAGAATGATATGCTCCACTGATTAATCAGTCCAAAAATACCTCCTCATCGAGACTCATTTTTCAGCTCCTTTGACAGCAGCTAGTGTCCCAGTTTGAAAGGCTCTCTGTGGATTTCAATCCCACTATTCCTTCCTGTCCCAGCAATGTTACATATCCCAGTTTACTAATACAGTGCTCTTTCTCAGATAAGGAAAATAATTTAGCAATTTAGAAAGGCTGACCAGAGACAACTCATAAGAGAGGAGTCCAGAACTGTGTGAGTGGACTATCTTAAACACTCTATAAATACTGATGTCACCCCACGCACATCTTCCTGGGATTTTGCATTTATTTCTCCCAGTATTATACACCAACATGGGTAGCAAAATATGAAAAAGAGGAGACAGCCAAGATTAGGGGCTGGAAACATTTTCACAGCAGTATCTTGTCAGCTTTCCAGCACACTCTGACTTATCGAGATCCAAACACTCACAGCTGGTGCATATTTTAATGCCAAATGACTGGCATGGCTGAAATTGGAATTCACAGTCTCTCAATGCACCATACTAGTGCATTTAGTCAGCACATTGCTTTTGTGTGACTCTTTTAAAGTTAAGTTACATTTCAATGAGGGGATTTTTATGGAGGCGCTGTGAACTTGCACGCAAGAGTGTGTGGCTTGGTGTGCCAAGTGGTTCTATGTCTGATTAAAATTAGAAGTAAAACAACATGAAAAACCCTTCTAATTTACTGCCCTAAAATTGTCAATTAGAGCAGTGCCAAGCAGTCTGGCAAGAGCTCCAGTTCTTCCAAAAGGCAGAAGAGCAGTGCCAACTCTGAAGCAAAGGAAAGCGGGGGAAATATTTGTCAACTCTATCCAATAACTGGTCACATAATAATTGGGCAGTAAATTCTCCAACCTGAGTTGTTTGGCTGACGGTTGGAAAATGCCTGTTTTGGGGTTGGGGAAGTTGGGGTTTGCTTAAATGTTTTTTGGGTTTGTTTTTTTTTTTTTTATTTTTTGTGGGGCTTTTTTCTTTGGAGTTTCTTTTTAGTGTGGTTTAATTTTGAGGACGTTTTTTAATTTTTAAATTTTTTCATCAGTGCATTCATTTCTGTTGGAATTGTGATAGGTTGCTGTGTAACTCTACGCTGAGATGAATGTTCTGCACTGCCATGTTACCTGAGCAGCTCAGTAAATAATGTTGCATTGTCTATGAAATTTGAAATAACCATCCATTTCCCACATTGACACTGGAGAAAAGGTTTTGGGACAAACTGCTTTGGCAGTGTGATAGCTGCTGTGTATCCATCCTCTGAAATTCAGTGGCCAGAAACGTGAATTGTGGCCTCCCAGTACCTGAAGAGAGACTACAAGAAGATGGAAGGGATTATTTACAAAGCATGAAGTGACAGGACAAGGGAGAACATCTTCAAACTGAACAGAGAGTAGATTTAGATTGGATATTAAGAAAAAAGTCTTTTCTGTGAGGGTGATGAGGCCCTGACACAGGTTGCCCAGAGAATCTGTGGCTGCCCCATCTCTGGAAGTGTTGAAGGCCAGGTTGGACTGGGGCTCTGAGCAGCCCGGGATATTGGAAGGTGCCCACAGCAGGAGGTGGTGATCTTTAAGGTCCCTTCCAACCCAAAGCTTTTCTATGATTCCATGATTTTAGGAATTGCATTTCAAGCCTGTAGCGAGACCTTGCCTTGACTTTGAGGCCCTGAACACAGACAGGAGTCCCCATGTGGGGTTGTGGTCCATGGCCCAAGGGGTCCTGCAGCACAGCTCTGGATCTGTTAGCTCTTGGGGGCTCCTTTGGGATTGTCCTTCTAAAAGTATTGCTGGAAAGGGTTGTGTCATGCAGTGCTGGGGTGTTTGGGGGTAGGCTTTCACAGGCTCACAATGTCCCAGACACTGTCTAAATTGTTCTAAAGTCATGGAGAAACTCAGATTTTGTTATTTAGCATTCTTGCTAGAATAAGAAATGAATTGAATCCAATTCAATTAAATGGAAGCAAGATCCTCATATGAGAGATACTTTTGAGCTCTCCAAATCTACAAGAGTTTTTTTACGTGTTCCATATGTTTGCAAACAATTATCACACTTGAATAATTTGACACAGAGGGTGGCACCAGATCAGCCAGTACTTCCATTATGTCCCAGATTGTGTATTTTTTTGACCTGTTATATTTGCTTTTTCTTTTTTAAAATTTTGTTCTTAATCCTAGATTTCAGCTTATCTTAATGGCTGCAATAGGTCTTAAGGATGAGCAAAACAAGAGATGGTGTATGTAGCAATGTTAAAAATGAACAATCCTAGCAAAAATTTGGAGGGAGGGGAGGTGGGTGGAACCACAATACAGAAGGTAAATTATGAGTCTATCAAGAGCAGAGTTAAGTCTGGGCAGTTATAGAAGAACATGTGGAAAACAAAATAAGCAACAGGTGGCACAGGACACAAAGAGGAGCAACAGAGGTATCTGGGCAAATGGTCTCTCATGCTGTGCTGAACAGGGTGAATAATCCCTGGCATTAACTTCTTTCCCTTCCTGTATAAATCTGTGCCAGGAAAGAAAAAGATGTTTGCAAGAGTGACAGGGAGATATGGTCAAACTCTGAAGAGCAAGTGGAAAGGAAAGACAAAGGGAAAGGACTTCAACTTGTCTCACAATAATAATTGGGATTTGGTTTCTTTTGTGGGTTTGTTTTTTTCTGGGAGGCTGGTCTGAGAAAATGAGAACTGGAGCAGCTGGCATTTGTGCCTGTCTGTGTCAAGCTCCTGCCTCAGGAACTTGTGAGGTTCAAAGCTGGGACCTCAGCACAGCCTGAAGTCTGACTGCTTGTAAAATAAAACACACCACAGTGTCCAGTTTTGTCTCCCTGAGGCTCAGTGCATGTGCACCTCACAGAGGTATTAAGAGGTGTTTCACTACCTTAAAAAAAACAAGACCAGACTGTGAACAGTGCATTTTACTGTTATTATCAAGCATAATGCATATATGCCATGGGGCAATGGCTACAGTGCTACAGTATGGGGCACTTAGCCCATGTTACAGGTTTAGATTGGTGCCTCCCAGGGTTATGGGACAGTTTGTTGAGGTATGAAATTGTAAGAAAATTACTTTGCACCCAGTAATTGTAGCAAAGTTATCACAAAGACACCTTTGGCACTCAAGAAGAGCTGAAGCAGCACAAGGACCAAATTGTCCCTGTCCTCCGCCTGCAGCCTGCAAGCTTTGTTCTTGCAAGTCCCATCCTGCATGAGTGCAGAAAGAATTATTTATGTTCAAAAGGACAAGTCCCTAGCAAATAATCTGGGGCAGCTGCATGTTTTGGTACCAAGTTCAGTGGGAGAAGGGAAAAGGGTACGATGGGTCAATAAAAAGCTTTTGGCTTAAACATCTGCATTTTACTCTTATTTCAGATTCATATTGCCCTCTCAAGCTCCCCTATTCCTGCATCCACTTAAAGACAGAATATTTGCCAAATGTGGTTCTTTATATGTCTCTGGAATTGCACCTATTTAATGAGTTTTAACATAATTTATTACCAGTAGAGAGCAGTCTGAGATTAGAATTAATATCAGACATTGCATGAGGAAAATACCATGGTTGAGCCATCCATACAATACATATTGCAGAATTAAACTGTATAATTTTTAAGCATACATCATATATATTTCTATTTTATTTTTGCCAATGTGTCTTTAAAGACAAAACATTTGAAAAATTTGTACATAGCATAAAGTGAGGGTAAACATGATAGTGTTCTTTCCAGTTTGAATTTTAAAGGTGTGACTCCTGGAGGTCACATTTCTGTCTTTGCCTTGCCTTGTTTAAAAACAGATCTGTTGTGAATAGTATTCGTGATTCATGGTTTTTCTTAGTTTCTAACCTTAAAACTTTCCTTGGTGAACAGTGTGTAGAGCATTATGTTGTTGCCTTCATTTCAATTTGCTGCCATTATTTTTAATAGTTTTCAAGTTACAAACATAAAGCCTGTTTTTTATCAGTAGCATCCTGCAGAGTGTTTAATTCATACTGCTGAAAGATGTAAGAAATAAGAATCATTGCCAAAATCAATAAACTGAAGTATTGACTTTCAATCCTGTCCTGTTTAGAAGGCATTAATCTACATGGTAAATCATGTCATCATTGCAAATGTGTCCTTCTTGCAGTTTTCATAATTTTTTGGACCATGACTTCTAGTTACACTATTTTTGTGGGGTTTTGGTTTTGTTTTTGAGATGGTTTTTTTTGTACTGTAAGGGTTTGTCTTCAAATCCTGTCTTGTTTTATTGTTTCACCCTATATGTTAGTCAGTGCTCTAATTTTACTGCATTATCTAGCAGACATATGGGCTGTTAAGGGTAGATCTCCAAAATCTCCAGCTCCTGAGCTGAGTTTTTCTGGAGGCCAGAGCAGCAGTGTAGTTAGCTGTATCCAGAGAGAGATGTGCTTGTTGTGTACAGTAAGCCTCAGTGCCTGGAACTAGATCTAAACAGATCTGAGTTTATTTTTATTTGATTTTTTTTTCTTAGGTTCCCACTCTCTTAAGACTGGACCTCACTTCTTGTGCACTTCTCTTGTGGTTGGGTGGGTGGACATCTTGTGCCAGATGGGGAAGAGCTCTCCTGCTCTCCCCCATGAAAAATGGGCAGGGAAGGGCAGGGCTCTGCTTGACCCACCTGCCCCTGCACAGGGCAAGGCAAGCCCATGAAGTGCAGTTCAGTCTTATCACAGGAGCCTCATACATGTTCAAAACAGAAATCAGTGCATGGCTGAGAGGTTGATGTGTGGATGGTCAGGTGGCTCAGCAGGAGAAAGCGTGTGGGAACAGGGCTGAAAGCAGAGTGTCAACACCTGTCTCTGGAGAGATGAAAGGGTAGGTGTGTCCTGTGTACAGTCATTAGTGTAGGAACAAAGAGGCATGACCCATCCCCCCAAATGTCTAATCCAAGCCAGCTCCTTTCATCACAGCCTTTTAAGACCTCTCCAACAAAGTTCAGCTTGCTTTCAACTCGACCAGACATCAATAAGCCCATGTGGGTCTTCAGGAATCTTTCTAGGCATAAAAATTTACTGATAACACAACTTCATTTGCATGCAATCATTTAATTCTTAAAGCCATGGAAGGTGGGTATGGCCTGATGAGGAGCCCTGTGTTTGCAAGCATTGGTGGGATAAAGTGAGGTTGGCACATTTTATTCACAGACTTGGGGATGTTGAAATGGTAAGGGAACAATCCCAAATGAGGATTTGGTTTGTGCACTGGGTGTCTATAGAACCCCAGTGCATCTGTTTGAGAAACAGCTTGGATTAGAGATGTGTTGAATTGTATTATTCACTTACTTTTGCAGGCTTCTAGGAAACCCACTTGGGAAGTGGCTGAATTTCAAGGGGGTAATGAACAGAAGTTCTAAAGGAGAACAGTTGTAATGAAAAGAGAACACAAAAATTAAGGGAATTAACCTGGCTTTGGTTTCAGGCTGAATCAGAATTCATCATTTTTCCCCACCATAATTTTTTCTTTATTACTGCATGCCAAGGATGTACAATGCTTGTTTTTTTGTCAGTGTTAAATTGATACAAACTTGAGGTGTCAAGACCTTTTTGTCTTACGGCGAAAAGTACCAGTGGGGTAGAGATACACTAAAAAATTTACATAATTTAACTGTGTCCATAATCTTGCACTACTGACCTTATTAGCCTTTAGTCAGGAATTGGTTTCATCACAGTTTAATTTTGGGGTTTTTTTCAGAATGTGCTAGGTATGCCATTTTTCAAAATCTATACAGTGGATTAAATAGATAATCACCATCAATTTGACTCCAGAATTCTTTTTTATATAAATTAGTAGGTTTTCCTCTTTGAATGCTATAAATAGCCAAGGCAGAGGCCCAGCTTGCAAGAGCCTATCTGGGTCTCCATCACCGAGCAGGAGCTGTCACTCCATGGGTGCGGTTCACTTGTTTCTTTCATGTATTTCTTGCTCTGGCTCAGCCAAGCCCCATCCCATGAGAACTTGTGGCTGCTGTTTTTCTCAGTGCTTCCTTATCTCAGGTTCCAGGGTTGGCTTTTTTTAGCTCTCTTGTTGTGTTGCAATCTCTCCAGGCTCCCTGAAATGCGGTGCAATAGGGCAGCTGGCGGGCATTGTTTGGCTCAGACACATTTTACCTCTCTGGTTTTGTGCAGGAATTGATAATTAAAGATGAGAGGTTCATTGCTGCAGCATAATATAGGAATACTTTGGAATCAGAAGGCAAGCATCACAGCACTCAAGAGGAAATGAAAGTTCAATAATGTCCACATTATTAATCACTTGCATTGTTTCTCTCTGTGACAAAAACAATCTGTATTTTCTACAGCTCTGCATGAATATTTACATTAAATAAATCAGTGTGTTCTTTTAACAGTTTCCTCTTAATGGCACTCGTAGGAACTCCTGTATAGGAATATCATTTGAGGAAAAATACTTATATCTAAATTCTCCAGAAATAAAATAAGAATATCGATTTGAAAATATTTGCCTAAATATTATGTGTAATCTGTAGAATATAAATTCTTGGGGATGGAGATTGCCTTTTATTCTGTACCAGTAAGGTACCTAGAACAATAGTGTCATTGTAAGCGACTGTAGTTGAATAGGTATTGAAAACTAATATTTCAACAGCCACAGTAATCAAAATGTGCTTTGAAAGATGATAAATAACAGCTCTATTGCAAGTCTGCAGTTGGTAAACAATATAAAAATAAAAAATATGACACTCCTCTTGCTTCTCCTGTGCCCACATAGTCAAAGAAAACATAAACCCCTAAACCTAGGGAAAACAGCATTACAAAATATTCGCTAACAAGAAATAGTGTGTAGTAACTTGGCTTTATCCTTGTGTATGCACATCTTAATCCAGCCCTCAGTTAAGGCTGAATGTGATACTTCCTCTCTTGTAAAACAACACTGAAGTGTGTTAAGCATAGTTTTACTTTAAATATGGAGTATAAATAGTGCATGCAAACCCAAGGGTGATGGCAAAAATTGCTGTTCAGAGGGCTGGGTAACAGAAACAGCTTTGGGGATGGGACAGTGGGGCTGGATCTCCATCTCCTGCTCAGGGGGGCTCCTCTGTGTCTCCTCTGCTGCCTGTGCCCCTTTGGGGTCAGCATCTCTTCTGCAGGACACCAACATGCAACAGGGAGAAAAGCAAAGAAGGAAGGGGGAGCCAGTTTGAGGTTTCTGCCCTGGTGAAAGCTCCTTTTCCCCTGTGTACCCACCTGAACAGTGTGAGCAGCAGCACTGGTGATCTGAGAGATCCTGTCAGGGCCCAGCAGAAGCACAGCTGCTCCATGCAGCCTGCTCCTCTGGCAGAATGGAGAAAATCCAGGAAGGAGCACATGCTGGATTTATTGTAGCAGTTCCCCACTTCCTTCTTTGATATCTGTCCTTGTCAAGGATGGCCAGCCCCTTTCACGGGCAATTGGCCTCAAGGGGACTGCTTGTCTCCGGGGAATTGCATCTGTTTCTCTCATCTCTCTCCAACTCACACTCATCTATTTGCATGCCAATCACTTTTTCCTCTTTGAGGGATATTATCTTTAAGGACTGCCCTTTTGTGCATGGCCCTTCCTCCTTCCTCTGGCCATACAGCCTTCCCCACATGGGTACTTTCTCTTTCCTTCCCAAGGAGTTTCCCTAAACAATGAATAGAAACAGGAAGCTTCTTGCAGTCTCTTTTCCCTTCCCTTTCACTGGAAAGCATTAGGGCTTTTTACACAGTGACCTTGAAGTAGCCTTCCTTTCCCAGCTCAAACTGGTAGTGGTGATTGATGTCCCTTTGAGGGGGGGGGGAGGCAAAGGCAAAGAGGAGGTGAAATAATAAAAATGAAATAAAATAAAGAAAAAGAGAAAAGAAAATCTGCCCAGACTGAGGAATTCAGAGATGAAAAGACAGGGGAAAAAAAAATCCAACCCAAAAAAGCAAGGAACCCAGTTCACCTGTATAGGCTTGAATGTCTGTGAATAGCTACCCCATGGAGGTGTGATTGCTCTGTATTATGCTCTGTAGGTCAGAGTCACTGGGTGACTGAGAGCTTGCAGTCAGATGCCTGGGGCTTCCTCTTCCCACAAAAGCAGTAGGAAAAGAAACAAGGATTTTTTATGAAACCAGAAAATTACAGTTTTTTTCTACGGGCTTATCTTAAAATGTTACTCCTATCAGCATCAATGGAAGAGGCTTGAGTAAATTATGGCCATTTTCAGGAGTGCACACTTATCCAAAGGTGTTCAGCTTCACTTTTTCCTTGAGTTCCTGCTGACAAAACTGCACTGTGTAATGGCTGAGTGTCAATCACCAGCAGATGCTGTCGTGCTCAGTGGAAAGCACTGAGCAGCCCTGAGAGCGGGTGTTTAAAACATGAGCAGCCTCAAGAAATAACCACTGTGTCTTGCTCATTCTGATTTTGACTTTGCTTTAATACTTTATTTACTTGTTAATTTTACCCTCTAAGCTGCATTATTTAAAAACACCTTTAATAAAATACCTGATTAAAGGTTATGGTAATAAGCACATTATAGAATTTCAGGGCATGTCAAGTATCAACCTATAAGTCAGGTAGTTCACTGTGTCTTTGAAACACTAGAAAATTATTTCCCTCAGACAGATGAGGACAATGCTGACTAAATGACTTGCCAAAGTCCTCCAGTGTGTCCAGCTGAACTGTATCCTGAGCTTGCCTCATAATCAGTTCATCACCTTGGTATGAATTTCTATTTAATAGAGTATTCATTTCCTACAATGTCATTTGAATTTTTTTTCTCTCATTGAGTTGTGCTCATTTACCCTCTTATTTTTCCAGTCTTACAAAAGTGTGTTTTACTGGGTCTGGCTGATGGTTTGATGGCTCCCATCTCCTTTCATGCAAACAGGTGCATTCTGGAAGCAAGCAAAGAAGGAATGGTCCTTTTTGTTCCCAAAACCACGGAGATACAAAATCAACTGCCAAAAACATGTTTGCATGTGAAATGAACTTCTTGCTTCTCTTTGCTGTTCTTGACCTGACTCCATACTGGTTTTATTAATTTACTCTGGATTCTTAATTTGTCTGCTGTTAAGTCCCAGCTCTTCCACAAATGAGCTGTGGCTGACCCTGCTAAGCTGCTCCTGGACATGGCTCTCTGCAAATCTCAGAGCAGCACCCTGGATTTAAAAACAGGCAAGATGAGAGCTCTGATTATCTTCCTGAACTTAAATACAATCTGGTCTGTTCACATGCCTGTTACCAGTGTGAAGAATTTATTTCAATTACTGAAACTGGCTCCTTCTGAAATACAAGGAACATTTATGTTTGTCATGAGACACCTTATTCTCTTTGCACCAAGCATTTTTTGAAACCTGCTTCATTATGCCAGCTCTATGGAGAACCCTTTGGAGAACAATTATGTGCTATCTAAGGTATCGTGATAAATGCTGGATACAATAACTCCTAAGTCACAAAAAGCATGAATGCTGCCTTTCTTATGTCTTGTATTTCTTGCAGCTTTACATCCAGATGGATTTCCTCATTGTCACTGCACATTAAATTCAAACCCATAGGGATTTTTCCATTAGGCACTTAACTCTTTCTGGGTCAGTTCTGCAAGTATTTCCCTCCTGCAGCTTCCTCTGTTGCACTAGAGGTGTTCATCACTCCCATTAATTCAGATTCTTTATGTGGGATCCAAAGCAAACAATGCTCTTCCCATTCTTGCTAGTGTACTCACAGGGAGATGCTTTTCTGAAACCAGTGGTAAGCAGACCTCTCAGCATTCTGCAGAGATTAATGATTTTGTCTTCCCAATGTCCCCCAGAGGCAAGAAAGCATTTCACAAAAAAAAAAAAAAAAAAAAAAGAGGAAACATCCAGTGAGATAAATGGATTTGGTGAAGTTTACAATATGGGCAGTGGCACAGAGGTGCCAAGCTCTGACTGAGCTCACAGTCCTTTCCTCACATAAGAAGTGTCATCTTGCCAGGAAAACTGCTGTTTCTGTTCTTAGGAGTAAATTTGCTCTTTAGCCTGGAATACAGCCCACGTGGCTCTTACAAAGGAAAATAAGAAACTATCCATTTCCAAAGAAATAAATCATTTAAGGCAATAGCAAATACAGAACATGAGAGGAGATGTCTTTATATTTACAGGTGTCCTGGGGAGAAGATGGGGAGGCTTGAGGTCCCAATCCATGTGTTCCTCTTGCAAGCAGACTCATAATGATGAATGACATTTAGGTCCCTGGCAGTATGAAGGGCTGCCTTCATGGAAGTTGCTGATCTCCAGGTTTATTTTTCAGTCTTGGGTGTGTTGGACCACCAAGCATTGTGAGTAGGTGTAATACATTCACCAGAATATTTTTTTCTTGCTATGGAGGGTAAGGCTGAATTCTGCTGTTCTTAGTGTACCTTTGCACTACTGGAACAGGCATGCTGGAAAGATTTCTCATGTTTTTCCCAGGTCGATGTGCAAGTAAATCAGAGAAGATTCTTGAAGTAATAGAGAAACAGAGTGTTTATTACTCATACATGACTGAGCATGTTTTACTCTTGCAGATTTGAAAGGTTTTTTAATAGAAAGGGACTCATTTTTATCAGTTCTCAGATGCTACTGTGCTGAATGCAGTTTTGTACCCCATGTAGAAAAGGAATCTGGGGTTCAATCTTAGCTCTGGCTATAATCTGTTTTGGCCTGCCAGCACATGTTGTGACCATCCTTAATTACACATTTCTTCTTTCTGAGGGCTGAGGAAGCTTAGAAGCCCCATTGTTTTCTGGGAGGGCAGGATTAGGCCCAAGTGATGCCATCTACTTTGTGGTGATTTTTAAATGACCTTTTCAAATTCCTCCAATTAATTAAATTTATTTCAACTTATCCTGTATCACTGACTGAAGTGAAGAACTTTATTTTTGCCTTGAAGGTGGAATATGTACTGAATAGTCTTTGCTGAAAGCTTTAATCAAAGCTGGATTCGGATTTTCTTTCTTCTGTACTGCCAGAATTTTGTAGGGTTTTTTTGTTTTAACCTTCCAAATGACCTCCATTGCTTTTAACTTTTTGCCATTCTCCTTTTCTGGGGCAAATGCCTGGAAATTCTTGGTGCAGGTTTCTGTGTCATACATGGGGCCATCTTTGCAAAGACATAAATTTGTCAAGCAAATTAAAGACATCACTGAATTAAAATATAGCATTTAGAAATTGATTACATAATTTTTAATTTTCTTTGGCAATTGGACAACTGAATTCTTCTTTGGCAATTGGACAACTGTGTTACTTCTCTATTCTTGGACTATAAAATAAGTGGCATTTTCTCTCTAGACTCTGCAAGTGACTCCTCTAGCAATACCAATGTTTTCCTGCCAGATGCAGCATACTTAAATCAAGCATGTTTTTCATAGTAGTAAATATCAAGTCTATTAACTTTCCTGAAATGTAGATATGGAGATAGGTATCCTTATTTGAGGATACCATTAAGTTCCCCTGGTTTGTTCATCTCATTAAGATTTATCAGGAGCAAATGAGGCCTGTGTTCAGAAGCAATTGCTTTATTTCCTGTGCCAGAGGCAGCTCCTTTGATGCTAGATGAGGTCACTCACGGTGTTGTTTCTGTCATCATCCCACACAGCTTTGCATGAGCAACTCCAGCAGCATTAATCTCCTTTGGAGTTCTTTTAACATTTAGGTTTCAGGTAGTTTTTATGCAAAATGAATTCTTCCATTTATGTAATTCCTGTACTGCTTTTTTATGCCAAGGATGGAAATCACCACCACACCCCACAGTCTCCACATTCACCAAATTTACTTATTCTTCTACTGATTTTTTTTCCTCTAATGTTTTTTTTATTATTTTTCTTGGGAGTTTTGCTTAGCTTAGTCAACTTGCCAGACTCTGTTCCAGCCTATTTTAGTGTCAACCTGATCCATATGGAGCTTTCATTCACTAGTTGTGCTGTCCAACACAATTAATTTCTCAACCACAGCTCACCCTCTTTTCCACTGATATTATAGATTTTGTTTTTTTTCATCAATTCCATCTTGCAATGAGGTTCTAATGTACTTTGCCTCCAGCTGTCTTGTGGCTTGTCCCTATATCCTACTTTTACTTCCTCTAAAAAAGGCACAAACCCACTGTATTGTGCTCCTTGTGTTAGAGTGACAAGCAGGGAAAAAAAAACCAAAAACAAGTATTAACTTTCATTTTATATTTCCCTTCAGTTTTGCCTCCCTGATGTTTCTTTCTCTTTGTGGTTCATTTTTCACCTGCACTGTTCAGTATTTTAGTTTTTCCAAACGTGTCTCACGACAGGAATGACAAATGTGTTTTCTGAGCAAGGCCACAGCTGAAGCCAGCTATGCAGACGCTGCCTGAACCACTGAAGGTGCAGGAGCACAGCAGGATTATTCTCCACCCCTCTCCCTGTGCCCATTGCAGGGACACTGTGCTGGTGGCACTGCTGGTGGCATGGCCGGATGTCACCCTGATTTTTTAAGATTTTCTAAACCTTCTGATGTTTACACTCTCGTAACAAACTTTCTTACACACTTTCTGTAAATAACTTACTGTTTTGCATTCTTTTATGGAGGAGGGGAAATTTGATAGGCTGTTAGGTTGTCCAGTGTCATTGGAGAGATGGCACTGTCACCCTCCAATCCACTGTCACTTTTGGAAATCTATAAATGTTAGAGTCAGAAAAGAAACTTGCCCTTGTTTTGCCTTGAGAGGAGCAGCGTGTGCCCGCGGTGTTATTTCGTGTCCCACGGTGACAGCGGGGGCAGCCCCGGGGCTGGCGCGGTCCCCGCCGGGCGCGGAGCTGGCCGAGGTGCTGAACCGCGGCTGCTGGCACTTTAAACAGCAAGTCTTTATGCAGAAAAATATAACAGGTGATATATTAGATACTTGAAAACATTTCTCATAACTAGTTTGCGGAGTTAGTGAAGTGACAGGTATTTTGTTTGTTTGCTTCTAGAAGGATAAATCTTCAAACCTTTCTAGGCATATAAGGTTAGTGAGAGCATGCAACACCTGAACTGATATGCTGATAAACAATTTTATAATATCTTCTCCCAGTTTTTAGACCTTTTTTATTGGTGTTGGTCAAATCAGGTGTATAAAGCAAGAACATCAGTACGAGGAGTTTGACTTGAATGAGGATGAGTTGTCTGTTAATTCTGACGGCAGGTTCTAAGTCCAGTGCTATGACAGAATTCTGCCATCTTTTCCCCAGGTTTGTTAGTTAGTTTTGGCTTGGCCAAAGGGCTACTACCAAAAATTTAGGCCCTGATCCTGCAGTCAGATTTTCATGTGTGGGATCCTATTGACCTCAGCAAGTTTTTAAGCAGATGCTAACATCAGACAGCCATGAATTTGTTGTGAAATAGATATGTCAGTTTCTTTCAGGAAACATTTGTTATATATTCAGTGCCTTATGGTCTTTTCAAGTATGAGGAGACTATTTATACTAATATAAATCTATCTGTAGAAAACAGAAACCTAATAGAGAATATTGAGCTGGATCTTCTCTTACTCTGCAAAACAGCCCTTCCATCATACCAAAATGCCTAAGGCCACAAAATAATTCTGTAGTACTTTGGAAAAAGAATTTAGTATCCTAAAGTCTGTAGAATATTCAGAAAGATATTGATCCATCACTCCTCTATGTGCTGTATATCTGGATTTTTCAATCCAAGAAGTTAAAAACCAGCTTTCCAACATTCCATTCAGACATCTCTCAGCCAAGCTGAGAGTTTCCATTACACTGATCTTGCATAGAGCTGTGATGGTGACAGAAGGGTGATGCAATGACCTCCATGTCAAGCAGTGGTGCCAGTGGAGTTAGAACACCTCTGTTTCACCCCCACCTTAGGTAATGTTGCCCAGGTACTTTTAAAACACGCCACCTGTGACCACAGTAGCAAAATGGGAAATAAAAGCCTGAGTCTGAGATTCTTCTGCTTTACTAATTGCATTTTCACTTCATAATAAAGAATGTACATGAGGGAGCTGTAATTTTCCCAGTCTAGCCAACAATTTTTTATTCTTGATGAGTGTATTTATTCAGGTACAATTCTGTCCCGAGCTTTTGTAATTTTATTTATTGCTATGCTTATTTGTAAAAATGAGAAAATCAATAGAGTATTGGGGCAAGGGAGGGGAAGGAAGAGAAAAAAACATCACTCAGAGGCACTACAATAAATTTGCTGCAGGATAAAAAACTCCAGAGACAAAAAATAGATAAATGCCTGATGATAAAGACTGAAGGCAAAATCTGAATCACTCATTGATTCATCATGTCTTTTCTTCAGCATTTATAGAGCCAAACAAATAAGATAAAGGGAAGAGATAATCCCAGTAGCCTAATGAGAGTTTTACAGTCACCATAAAGACCTATCTTCTGAGGGCTGAATGCAGAGATGTGCTCTATAGATTTGTATTTAATAATGAGCTAGAGGGTGTTGTGGACTCATCTGGGTATTAGATTAGCTTAGCTGTCTTTTGAAGCTTCATCAGTTGTAGAATGAGCTAACTTCACCCTCTTGGTTTGTTTTGGGGTTTATGATTTTTAAACCTTGTTTGTTTTAGAAATGAGGTTATGTGACCATGTGACAGAATTTCCCCTCTGTCCCACTTCTCTTAGCTGTTGTATTGATTATTTTAATGAAACAGAATAGAAAATCACCAAACTCTGTGAGACATGGTTACAAGTTTAATGGAAGTACAGGGTAAAGAAGACCATGATGATCATTCCACTAAAAACAGGATCTGGATTCTGGGTTTCAATGACATATTTTCTAGAGAGAAGAGTCATGTGAATGCCCCATTTCTTGATGAGAGTGTTCTAGTTCAAGACTATGTCTAAGATGACAAATGCACAGGAAGCCAGTTGGCTTTGGCTCTGTTGGACAAGCAGTTACAGCACTCTTTGGGAAGGTTGCACGTGTGCGTTTTATTTTTGTTCATTGTGTTATGAAAAGACATTATATTTTTTTCATTTTTGAGATTTGTCATCTAGGGAGTCACAGTTTTCAAGAAGGCCAAAAGTCACTATTTATTCATGCACACAGCTTTTAATTCCATTTCACTGAGCTGACATGTGTGGTCAAAAAACATAGTAGACAATCCTTGCAGCTGCAGACACAGCCAAAGTAAAGAAGAAAGGATGGGCTCCAAGGTGTATAACCACTCTGAGGTGTCTAACCACTGTGGAAACTGGCGAGGTTCTGCTGGTGTTTATTGTTTGCAATGGACCACTGCCAAGTTATCGTTCCTTCTTGCGAACAAAACAAGAAGTGAATTTTTTCCTATCTGATGCAGAAGTGGGACTTTCCAAGATGAGAAAGGTTGAGGATACTTGACTGAAGTTCACACTGCAGGCCTTTTAAACCTTTCCTTAGCTCTTCTATTGCTATTCTGGTGGTTTCACTCCCTTGCAGAGCAGATTTTATGCCAAGCCCTCACAGAGTACCTTTCAGGTGCTTGAAATGTTTTAATGGGCACTGCTGAGTAACACCAGTAAGCAGAAATGTCAGCAGATGCTGCTGTGCTGCCCTTACTGTGAATTGCTGTCTCCCCTGAGGCCCTGGCCCAAGGGAATGTGAAGGAAGGCATATCAGTTTCTCTAGAAAGGCTACTGTTTTGCATAGAATAGTTAATAACATTGAGCAAACCTCTTGGTCTCCCATGGATTTCTTTTTTTCTTTATTCTTAACATATTCTTTTTCTCATTATCTGTGCTTGGCTTTTATATAATAAACTGTTACTAGTTGAGGGACTGGATCTAAAAAGACTGCTTATTTTCCTTGCCTATGCATCCTGATTCTACAGTTGAACCAAAGCTCTTACTTTCCACTAGATTTAAATTGGATTTTTATTCAACAGCCAAATAATTTAGAGGGTTTCTCTAATCTCTGCTACTCTGTCTCATTAAGTGAAAAAGAATTGTCACTTCCACTCACCCTCACTGAAGAAACAGCTTTTAGTAACTTTGCCTATAGCTTGAAGGCTGCTTTTGTTCCCCAAAATTAGTTTACGTTTAGCCTATATTAGTTATTCCCCTAGATGCTGTGTCCCAGGCAGCTTGGTATTCAGGAGTCCTTGCAAATACAGAAGAATAACACCAAAGACTTGCTACAAAGACCTCATTGTAAGACTAAAAGGATTTCCTGTGAATAAGAGCTACACATGGACTTAACACTGCTGGGAGCAAGAACATACAAGGAGAAACTAACTACACAGTGAAGCCAAGACATTACTGTTTTTTAATGATTTCTTTGTAGATAGAGAGAAGAGGTCTTTTCCCAAGGAGCTCATGATAATGCAGCGTAGCCAAGAACACAAAGGAGAATGTTGTATAGAAGGAAAAAAGGGAGCCTTGAAGGAAGGGAGGAAGCTCTGAGCCTTCTCCATCCTTCTGTTCTTTTTTACTCATTTAGATGAGGTGTGAATGTAACTGATAGGAAATGCACACTGCCTCCTCTGCAGACAGGGGTTCCAATGGGAGACAGTGATTCCTCAGTCCTGCATTCTGGTGCCAGTTCAAAGGGGTAGCAGAGCACAGCTTCAAGGGACATCATCCTCAGGGCATATGCCACAGGACTGCTGGATACAGCACACAATGAATCCCTGTAAGGAACCCCTAGTAACTCTTGCCAGAACTGCATGGAAGGTGGTCTGTAGTTTACACAAACTTCATCTTTAGATATAAACAAGTGGTCATGATAGAGGAAAGCAGTAGTAACTCAAGACGTTGATTTTGTTGAGCCAAATTTGCAAATGTAATAAAAAAGAAACAACAAAATAAAGTGATTTATTTAAAGCGTTTTTTCCCCAAAAGTGTTCTCCTACCTTGGATAGCTTTAAAAAAAACCCAACGTTTGTATCAGGAGTGAACTCCATTGTTACCATACATCAGTGCAAGATAGGAGTAACTTCAGCCTGAAAATACATAAGACAGGGGATTTAGGGGTCATTCTTTCTCATATTGAATGTTAATAATTTATACAATTTGAGAAATAATTAATTTTCAGTTCAATACATCTCAGATGGTAGAGGAAGCAGAAGAGAGGATGGAAATGCTCTTTAAACACAAGATAAGAATTAGGATTGTATGTTCTGTGCAATCTACTCTGAGTTTATTTGCTCAGTTGCATGACTAAAGTTGGCCAAGGGATGGTTTCTCAACCAGAGAGAATCTAGAGGTTTTTTGGTCTTGGAGTATGACAGCATGTGTTACTCATGTTGCTGAATACAGGCACAGAGCAGTGGACTTTGTGCAACCCTCACCTCTTCCCTGTGCAACAAATATAACGTGGTTTTGCTGCAGGCCAGAGAGCTCACCTTGTGTCCTGTCTCTGACCACAAGCTGTAGGGGATGATTAGGAGGAGGAGAACAGCTGCTCTACTCTCATTTGGATCAGTGTGCTGCTCAGGAGCCCCAAAAAAGAGGAGCAGGGTCTACTGAACTGGATTTTAATCACCTCTCCTACTCTGTTCCACGTGTTCCTCACCTCAGTTTTGTCTCTAGCACATGTTTGGTTGGAGCTAACCCTGGAGGTGGCATTAGAGCATTTCTGCAGAGTACAAAGGCCAGCTTTGTGTCTGTACAAGGTTTTTATTCTGGGCTGTACTTCACCAGTTGGTGGAGAAATTATCGTGGTATTTAGAAAGGAAGAGAAGCTCTGAGGATGACTTCTCTGTCAGCTTAAGGGCAGGACTGTCAGGCCATTTCATAGCTCTTGGTTCTTTTCTGTTTTATCTAATGACACCATGCTCATGTTTGCCCTTCCCTAAAGCTTTAGTGATGAATCTTGTAGCTGTTGGACCAATGTGATTACATGCTGAACCACACTGATCTAATCTTGCTCTTTCTCTTTCCTTGACCTTTCCACCTCTTTCCTCCATGCATTCAGCCTCTCATTTTTATAAGGAAAACCAAAAGCTGCTCATGCTCTAATCATAGTGACCTTGGAGTCTCAGTTGGTGAGAAGCTACCTCATTTTGCATTCTGAGCCATAATTAGTGTCAGTCAATGTCAATGGCATGAGAAACAGCTACAAGCAAGAAAGGTCAGAGCCTGCCTGCTCCTGCAGCCGAGTGCACAGTGGGAAAGGTGGGTGTCCACTCACAGAAATTTGTGTCTGGGAGTCTAATCTAACAGGATACTCGACCTCCCCATGCGGTTGCCAGGTACAATTTCAGATCACAGTTTTTCCACGTTGCAGTATTAGTTTTGATAACCATGCAGAGACAGATGGCATTTTGTCGGCTTTCCAAAGCAGAGGAATAATTTGCCGAGCTGTAGCTGGTGTAATGTGGAGCCAAGGAAGTTGAAGATGAGGTAAAACCAAAGCATCTGTCGGTCCTCGTGTGCCAGCTTTTAGATGCCGCATACAAACTAATATTTCCACACAAAAAAAAGTAGTGACTGTTACAGATTTGTGTAAAAAAGATGGCATTTGATAACAATGCCACAACAGATGTCGTTGAGTCCATGCTTGATTTTTACTACTGCTCTGTGCATTTTTGGAAGAGATACTTGCTCTGCACAGCTTGTATGGAGTATGTTCATTATAAAATTTTATTTTTCAGGAAACAATGAGAGGGAAATTCTGTAGCTAATCTGATATCATCCTTCTTTATCATGCTTCCTTAGTGGTTAGGGAGGAAGAGTTTTTTCTTGTTTGATTCCTTTTCAATCTCTTTTATGTGAGAGAAGTGTCTATACCTGTAACTATATGCTGTATATAATATAAAAATCTTAAAAGAGAGCTCTCTATTAAAATACAATGAAAAATTTGAGGTTACTTGCATTATCCAATATTACATTTTTCAGCATGTGTCATGGAAAATGTGTAATTATATCTTCCCTATTCAAAGAAATCCTTCTCTTCACCTTAATCCTATTCTTTCTCATCTTCTTTGATGAGAGAACAATGTTTCAAAAGTTCCCCTTTAAGAGCAGAGCTTGTAAAAAGAAACCCATGGAATACTATAGCCTACTTGACTCATTCTCCTTGGTAATAGATGTGGCAACTTAATAAAAGCAGCTTCTATCTAGGTCAAAATTATTTGAGGCATGCATACTTCACCTAAAATATATATATTTTTACTAAATACTTGCTATGATGTGGTATCCTCTGCAAAGCCTGCACTGAGTGTTGGGAGTCTGAGGGGCCCAAGGGAGTGAACAAAGGAGGGCAAATACTCCTCAAAGGTGTGAACCTGACAAGGGCTAAACATTTCTGCCCAAGCCTTTCTCAGAAGCAGAAAAGGCAGGACCATGGGTCAGTGCAAGGAAGGCTGGGGAGAGAGAAACAGCCCTGGGAGAGAGGAGAGAAGGGAAGGCAGCTCCCCCAGGAGCCAGAGCATCCTGCTGCAGGCCTGAGCATGGCTGGGCGTAAACTTCAAAGGGACCCAAAGCTAAACAGCTGCTTGTTTTTACTGTGCTTCTGCTGGGTTTTGTTCCTTGGTTGTGAATAGTGGTGCAAATGTTGCTTTGCTGGGTGCAGGGGTGGGAGGAGGGAAGGCAGGTGTAGCTTTGTGTTCAGCTGGATGTCTTGTTCCCAGGGAGCTGCACTGGCACGCTCCTGCCAAAGCCTTTGGTTGGACTGAACCTCAGCCAAGAGCTACAAGTCCAGTTTGAGACAAAAATGGCAACAGGTAAACTGGACAGGGGTTGAGTCTGAGGGGCAAAGATATAATGTGTGGATTATAAAAAGATAGAGCAATGGTTGATTGATTCTTTTTGCTACCTGGAGCCCCTAAGCAAGGAAGAGAGTAACTCTGAGATTATAAAGTGCTTTTGCCATGGGTTAGCAGATGCTCTTAGCCAAGGGAGTACTCTTAGACCTTGCCAATTCTTCAAAACACTTTCCTTTGCCAACCAGAATTACCTCTGCCTTAGCCACGCTGCACTGAAGTCTCACATTCAGTTTTTATCCAGTACCAGATTTTTGCCAAGTATTGTAAGAGCAGACATTTTTCTCTCAGTAGATTTAATTCACTGACTTTCTCTCCATTTCATAGCATCCAAAGGGTGTTCACAATACAGAGTTAGAGGCTGCAATTGCCATATTTTAGAGAATTATCATAGAGTTTAAATTAATTATCCTAATGGAGATCTGCTATCTTCAAAATGTTGATGTCTCTCTGGCTTTATAATGCTTATTGTAGACTGCTGATGCCTTATAACCCTTACACATTGTTTTCATTGTATTTGTTTGCTTATGAGCATGAAACATTATCCAAAGCTTTGGGGTATTAAAGCCAAACCCTTTTATGGACTGTGTTCAGTAACAAATATTAGTACACAGAAAGTGTGCAAGAATGGACTAAATATACTTGTGCTACATGAAGAGTGAAAAGCGCCATCTAATATTTTACTTCTGCACCTGAACAGGAAAATCAGGCTCATTCAATATTCTTTATTGTGCTTGAATGTTCATTTATTCAATACCATCTGCAAGAGCTTTGCTTCCTCCCAGATACTCCACATAAAACCCTTCATTTGATAAAATTAATGCTGATAATATCTTTGGATCCTGTCCTTGGAGACAGTTTGGGTTTCTCTGTATGAAATAGTTTTAAATGTCTGTAAAAGGCTAGAAAACCCAACAGCTTAAAATATTTGTATCTTTGCAATGTGAAAACCAAAGTTAAATGGGAAGATGAGTAGGGGTTTTCATGAAGGTCTGGAGGAAGAAATGGTTCTGTGTGTTGAGACACAGCCAGCTGAGGTTCTGCTCCCAGTCTGTCCAAGGACTTCTTGCAGAATGTTCAACCTTTTTTTCTCTTTGATCTCCCTATGTTGTATGAGTCTGTGTATGCTTAATTGGGAAGTGGTTTATCTTTTTCTTTATGGCACAATGACAGGTTTAAAAAGCATTGAAGGTTCTGGAAACCTGGATCCAACAGGAAAGACCATGACAGCACAATAGCAAAGTTCACTGTAACCTCTGTCTTTCAGAAATGATCAACATTGCAAGTTAGTTTTAAACCTAGATAACTAAAGACATAAGGGCAAAGGCAGCCAAATTAAATTATCATGCTGAAAATAAGTGGTAATAATTGGACTCTTGAATACAAAAATTGTAATAAATCAAAATACAGATTTAAAATTTGCAAGTTTAATTGGTATAGGAATATTTTTAGTAGATAAGAAGATGAACACCAAATATCATACTTTAAACTTGGTGTCATTAAAGATGATCCAAGAAGCTAATACATTTCTTCTGCATCACTTTATTGAAGTACTATTTTGCTTTAATGCTGAGCATAATAGATGACTATGATTGTGGTATATCATTTGTTAGAATAATGTTCTGATGAGCCACTTGTACAGTGTCAGCTTGAAGCAGATTTAATCCTTTTTCTTGAACTATCTGTTATTCCTCTGCATGCTCTCTGTGCTGTGTTTTCCACTGACCCTTGTTTGCTAATGATATTTTTTATTAGTGCCAGTTAGAATAAATTGGTCTGCTAGGTTTAGAGCAAAGATCTTAATAATGTTTTCAACCTCACTGCAATGCACATCACACAAATCACTCGGCACACTTCAAAATTCAGGGGCACTTCAATCCATGCAGTTTTTGTAATTTGTGTGATTGGCGCAATATTTTACAAAAATACTATTCACAAAACATTTTGACTCCCAGGATGGATTGTTTCCTCTTTCAGGTAATAAATTTCAGTTAGAGGAGCATCCTTTGTACCATGGAGTAATTAAAAAAAAACAAAGAGCAAATAGGCCAAAGATGATGGAATGGACTCCAGTGGTCTTCTCTTTGCTTCAGCAGGTGCCTGTGCTGTGACCAAAGCAAACACTGACACAAGGAAGGAGAGTCAGATCTGCTGCTCTCTATGCACACATTCATGAAGTAGAGCAGTAATATGAGAATGAGGACTGGGTCCACATCCTGTATCACTCTGCTGCACACAGCAAAGTTATTGTGGGTTAATACAAATTCATAGGTAGCATACAAATTCTGCTCATATCTGGTATTTGTTTTCCCAGTAAACTGCTTTTATGGGCTCTATGGGGAGGTGCCATTGCACCTGACAGCTAGTCAGTTAATGGTCTGAAGGACCAGAAGAAAGCAACAGGCTATTTCAAAGCACTGGACCTAGCTGACAGCTCTTGTAAATTGGCATTAGCTGAGTTGTTGTTGGGTTTTTTTGGTGTTTGTTGGTTTTTTGTTGTTGTTTTATTTTGTTTTGGGTTTTTTTGGTTTTGGTTTTGTTTTTTGTTCAGTGATACCTGATCTATAGGTTGCAGTTCTACTGTTTAGAAATGTTCCTGTTAGCATTTTTTTCCAGTTTGGGGTGTAGTTCATGGCTCTGAAATGAAATGTATTTAGCTGGGAAGGTTCTGCCATCTCCTCTGTCACCTGTGTATCTCATTCTGGGGGTTGTGCTCAGCTGTCTCTCTGGCTCACCATTCTTTTGTGGTTCATCTCCCCTCCTGGCAGGACCATGATCTCCCAAACACAGAGGATACTTTTCAGATTTCCAGAGTTATTTTAGGCCCAAGAATTGTATGGGTGTGCATTTTGTGTTCATTACCCTGGGAGGACCCAGAAACACATCCTTGTGGCAAGGAGGGCCAAGAGCAGTGGCCTGGGTTGCAGGAGGCAGAGCAGCTCCAGCAGCTCAGGGAGATGAGCTTCCCACCTCCTCAGCTCTGGTGAGCCACCCCTGGAGGGCTGCATCCAGG
Source organism: Molothrus ater (assembly GCF_012460135.2). NCBI lineage: Eukaryota > Metazoa > Chordata > Aves > Passeriformes > Icteridae > Molothrus > Molothrus ater. The sequence continues at coordinate 6,638,154 of NC_050491.2, forward strand.
TCTGGCCTCCCAGTTCCAGACATGCTGGGCTTACTGGAGAGAGGCCAGCAAAGGAGCATGAAGATGAATAAGGGATTGGAGCATCTGTCATAGCAGGGAGGGCCAGAAGAGCTGACCCTGCATCAGGAGCAGCTTTCCAGCCTGTGGGAATAGCTGGTGGTGGAGTAAAGAAGCCAGAGACAGATTCTTCTCAGTGGTGCCCAGTGACAGGACAAGAGGCAATGGGCACAAACAGAAATACAGGATATTCCATTTCAACATAAGCAAAACCTTTTTTTTTTTTTTTTTTTTGTGGGGGTGACATCAGACACACAGAACAGATTGCTCAGAGGTCTGCAGAGTCTCCATCCTTGGAGATACTCAAAGCCCACCTGGAGTCAGCCTGCTCTAGCTGATCCCACTCTGTCTGAACAGTGGGTGGGACTGGCTCATCTCCGGAGGTGTCTTCCCACCTCAGCTGTCCTGTGATGAGACCTCAGACCCTGCTACTTTTAGCTTGTTGCAAATGCAGCACTGGATCTCTGGCATCTATCTGCTCTCTTGCCCATCTGCTAGAGTGGCATTGTGCCCACTCAGAAGGTGCTATGCCAGTTTCAACAAGGCACAGGTGCCAACCAAACATAGATTTAGAAAGATACCCTGCATAAGATCCTCCTGGTAGTAAGTAATGCCAAATTAGGCCCACATGCTTCATTACGAGGGATCACATCTGTTGAGGCTTGTGGGCATTGTACCATCAATTACAGCCTTTATCCTCTCATTCTCTTTCCTGAAAGCTTTAGTGAATGGAAAGCAAAATTTATGAGCCAATCAAGTGCCTTGAGAAAATGTGGGCTTTTCCCTAGTGATCTCTGTCTTGAAATCTCAAAATTCAAGCTGCTAGTGTTTATTTCCCTCTGTTAGACATAATTCAGTATACACTAGATTTGCTTCTGAAGGCAATAGAAGGGAAAAAAACCAAAGAACATATTCTTTCTTGTCACTTATTACCATGAGAGAAGGATTGTGTGCAATTCATTTGATACTTGTTAGGCCCTGAAGAATTATTTGGCCTGGTAGATTCATTTAGTACAAGAAAATGCATCAATTTGGGTGTTGTGCATTCTCAAGTTCACTTTGGCATGTAAAAGATCACAAGCCTCCATCTCTGCTGGCCACTGTTTTGTCTATGCTGTGTGAGAACTGAAGTTGTTGTATTGTTCAACACATGCTATGAGAAGAACTCCTGACCCAGAAAAAGCTATTAAATACTATTAAGCCCTCTTGCTTCAAGAAGGTTGGGCCTGTGTGGATAAAGAAGGGTGGCAAATGCTGACTGAGTGCTGCCTGCTCACTCAGGAGCAGCTACCTGTGGCAGTCAGTGGGATATTAGTCCTTCACATCACCTGGGCTGGCTTTGGAGTTTGCTGTGACAGGAGGAGTCTTCTCACTGCTGACCCTGAGTCATCCTGATCTCTGCTCAGGGGGTTCTTTCAGGATCTCCCTAAACAGCAGCATGTGATTTGCTATCAGGGAAATATTTTAGGAAGGACTGATAAATGCCAGAGAATTAATAATGCCAGAGCAGGGGTAAAGAAAGCAATGCAGGAAACTGTCTAGTGAGGAGCAGTCAGGCTGAGTAGGACTGACAGCCACAGTGTCCCATGATTTACCTTGGGTTGTAGCTGAGTCAGGAGGACACTGCTTTGCACCTGTCTACACCTCATATCCACCCTGATGAGAATTGGCTTGCATTAATTGGCAGTCAGTTTAATTTGAGTTCTGCCAGTTCATCAGCAGCCCCAGCAGGGCCCTGGGATGTGTTGGTGTGAGCTTGTCCCTGGCTGAGTCAGGAGGTTTGCAAGGAGAGGCAGCCCAGCCTCAGCCCTGGCAGCTCGGGGTGCTGCAGGTTCAGCTGCTGAGCTCTGACACCTTGTTCCACCCGTGCCTCCTGCTGCTCCAGCTGATGGGCAAAGCAGCTGCAGCACCCCCAGAATACAAAGCCTCATCATTCTGATGGTGTTTATCCCATTCTTACATCATTAAGAGAAATATGTTCTGAAATACTGGCGAGTCCTGCAGACTGGTTTTATTCTCGTAATGATGCAAATATTGATATCAGAACAGTCCATTATTTATGCACCATTAGCTATTCTGCTCGTGGCATTTTCCCACATCTTTCCATCCCAACCTGGAGAGCATGTGCTGTCATCTAGCTTGCCTATTCTTTAAGAGTTAAAACAATAAAAATAGCGCAGCAGGATCTTGTCCATAAACAATAGAATCATTGCTCTAAATTCAGTACTATTTCTGTTTTTATTATGTGATCACTTCTTTGTTGTTAATCACTTGCCCTACTTAATTCATTCATTATACTCAAAAGCTTTGAGATTAAACCCCCAGGCAGTATAGCTTCATATGAATCCTTTCTTTTTTATCTGTTCTAAGTTAGATTAAGTCTAGGTCCTGTTTAATGAGGTGCCACTTGCTGGCTTTTCATGCAGAAAGAATTCCTCATACTCAGCGGTATGTATATACCATATAAATTATAAAATATTTTACTTTTTTTTCCTGAATTTCTAACTAATATGTCCTGCAGAAAACAGTGTTATTACAAGTTCCCTGGGATATGGGTGGCTGGCTACTTCTGATTTGAATTTTCTTTTTTTTCTTTTAGTAATGAACCTTGCTGTTCATTTTTCAGTTATTTCATAGCATTATTAATGGCAGAGATAAGACTTCTTTGCCTGTGTCTGCAACTCACCAAGTCAATTATTGGAATGTCTTCACCTGCCATGCAAATGTTAACAACCTGCCTGGCAATGTTTGGTGTTTTGGACCAGTAGGGCCAGTGTGGTGTAGGCATGGTGAGTTTATGGCCAGCAACAGCTCAGGGAGTGTGAAGGGGCTCTCACCTCACAGTCTGAGGGCTGAAATAGTTTAATATGGCCATGGTGACAGGATTTAGGCTTTGTCATGGGACAGAGGTTGGAGTTTGTTTGAGGTTTGTACCTCTGCATCTTTACTGGGCTGTCTCTGTTGCACCACTCTGTCCTGTGGATAACAAATCCATTCCACAGTGGTAGACTCCTTATACTAATAAAACCTCCTCCAGATTCATGGAACTGCTTGTTCTGACCCAATTTTGTCTGGTAACTCCATGCTGGACAAATATCTGTGGTTTTGGCATTTTCACATTCTTTCTAATGCCAAAAAACTGGTTGAGAATGCCTTGCATGTGTCACTCCCTGTGTCTATGTTCTCACATGTTGCAGGTTGCTTTATGCTAACTATGAGTGTTGATATGTATATGGAGAGTCTGGTTACAGTGCCAAATCCCCCCTTTCTGAAAATTTGGGACATCCCTGTTTTCACCTGTTTTTATTTCAAGACAGGGAATGAGAAAACAAAGCCATAGTTCAGCTATTTTTGTGAAAGCCTGCTGCAGATAAGTGGTAGGTTATGTTAGTGGTGAAAGAGCAGCTTTGTCCTGCTGAGAGAAAGTGATCACAAATAGTCTCTATCATGAAATGGCTTCTAAAATCCCTTTTTTCCAGAATTTAAGACTGAAAACCTCACAGAAATGGAAGGCAGCAACAAGGTCCATCCAGAACAAATCATGGTCTCTGGAGTTTTTGTCCTCACATCTGCCTGCTGAGTTTAAGGACTTTGGTTATCTTGCTCCAAGATAAAGCTGCTCTTGGAATGTTATTCCAGTTATATTAGTTATTTTGAACTAAGCATCATTTATGCTGAACTAGTTATATTAAGCCAATTTAGGCAGGGGTTTTTAAATGCATTTTCTGAATGTGTGTTCCCATTTATAGAAAGACAAGTTGTAATCCTCAGCCTGAATTACTGGTGACTCTTGAATATTTCACATGGACTAATGCAATCAGCCATTCAAGGTTTGGGCCTTGGGCCTTTCTCCAGCACTGGTTAACTCTGCTCTGCTGTGAAGAACTCTTCTCAACACCCTGTGCACACAAAAATTGTGGTTTGCTCTGCATGCCCCTTCCATCCTGTCATGCTCCCTGATGTAAAGGTTTTGATTATTTCACCTTAAGGACAACTGAGAGTCCAGATTTAAGGAATTTTATGTATAGTAAAAACAGAAAGCAATGAGCTGATAACATTTCCTTTTAACGCTGATTCAGACTACTTCTGCAGATAGGAAATGTTTTTATTGTTAGCAGCACTGCTACTGATATTCAAAGTTAGAATCAATATAAAGCTTCATATTGAAGATTAATATTCAGGTGAAAGAGCAAAAGGACTTTTTTTTTCCAGTTCTGTATGTGGCCAAATTTGAGACCAGTGATGGATACTTAGATGGGAGAGAATGGAAGAAACAGAGTTTAACTACACCTAAATATTTGGTGTAAGCAATGGCTTACAATTTATTCTTTCTTCTGAAGGGAGTCAAAAGAAGTCAATATTAATCACTACAGAAAGGATATTTGACTCAGAGAGAATAGTATGTTTAAGCATTTTTTTGTTAGTCCTTCAGAGAATCTAATGTTAAATAACTCCTTGATAGTAATTTTTATATCTATGAAAAATATGCAGAAGAAGCAGATGACTCAACATAGATTAAAATGGAATAATTTTGCATTTCTGAAATACCTACGGGTAGTCAAAAATTATGAAGGCAAATACTGGTACATAAATATCATCTCTAATAGGTGATTGAGAGCCCTCTACCTTGTGAATCAATTAAAAAAATTCTCTATATTCACATACTTAAAAAGGAAGAAGTAAAAAATTAATTAACCAGTTGTTTTCCTTGCTTCTGCTCTCTGTTGCTAGGCTGTACCACTTAATACCTGTGAGACATCCAGATCTGGAACAGAAATAATAGAGGGAATTGCAACACTTTCAGTTCAAGGGACCAGTGGTGTTTCACAGTAGGCTTGCCCCCCACAGCCAGCTTTAGAGAGGAGATCCGTGGCTTTTCAACTGCATAGTGTGATGTTATCAAATATTTTGAACTGTAATCTTGCAATTACTATTAATGTTGCATTAAAAGATTATTTAATGAAGGAGATCATGCAGAGAACAAGCAATATAATGGCTCCAAGCAGCTTGCCTCCCACATACCTGGAAAAACTCCCTACTGCTACAGAAGGAGGAAGAACAGTTAGTGCCAGTTCTAAACAATAGGTTTTGCACTGTATCTGTTAAGACCTGTTGCTTTTGGCAACAAAAACTAACTCAAAGGCATAAATTTAAATTTTAAAATGTGGTGTTTGGTGATTAAAGACAAACACAGAATATTCTAGCTTCTGCTGTGCATTGTTTAGCATTCAAAGGCAGTTGTGGAGGTGTTGGCTGTCTGGGTGCTCCTCTCAACCATGCATTGTTTAACCTCTCTGTGCATTTCAGGACCAGGTCGTGTTCTGAAAAAATTGTGGGTGATCCAGAAGCAGATGCACTTGCTCTGCTGTAAAACTTGTTGGAGTAACTTACAGGCTGAGGCTTCAGCTGTGCCTCAGAGCTGAAATGCATTTCGTGCTGTTAATGTGTGTGGTTGTGCTGTGGTGCTCTGTTGGCAGGACCCTCATTTAGCAGATCTCCCGTGGTATCTCTGATGATGCTGCCTGGCACTTCCTTCAGCCCTCGCTTCATGTGGCTGCTTTTCTCCTTGCCACACTGAAAGCTGAGGGAAGTGTGATGATGTTAATGTGTGGCTAAATCCTGACAAGCCACTAGTTTCACGTGGAGTCCTGGATCACAGACACTTGCAGAAACTGGTCCTTTAAAGAACATGTGAAACACAGGCACATTACACAAATTACAGCTGTGATGGTCTAAGGACACAGGCAGGGTCAGATTTGGAGGAAAACAATTCTATTTTTAAAATATTTTAAAACTCTCCAGTACAGGAAAATTGGATATGTTTTCCATCAAAACCTTCTTTGTCTCATGTTTGTAGATGAACATAAGGAAAATCCTCCAATGAAAATAAGGCAAATGAGCATAAGGAAAATTCTCCATCCTCCAATGAACCTGGAACTGGAGCACACCACCATGTTTCTGGCTCAGCAGTCAGCTCACAGGGGGCTGTGTCTGAAATAGTGTGTTTGCTCTAACACAGGGGCCAGGGTTCTCTTCTGTAAGCTGAAGGACCAGGCTGTGACAATGTAAACATGCTCATGCACTGGTTGAATTCTTTCTGCCTTGCTTGTCAGTACCTCACTCTGTAAATCCTGATCAGATATCTGCAAAACAGTGCCACAACAGCAGAGCTGAGAGTATACCCAGTTTTGGGTACCCATGGTTTGTGTTTTGCACCAGTGGGATTTTGGGTGATTAATATCTGGAGTTTCTTCATCTTCACAATAGAAGGTCACTCTGTCCTGCCTGTCTGTCTTTTGCATTGCAGAATTTGGGCACAGGGTGTCTGAAATGGTAAATTTCCATCTGCTAGGGAGAAAGGCCAGGGATTTAAGCAGCCTTTTATTCTTCACCTAGAGGAGAGCAGGACCTGCTCTGCTGGAGTGCAAACACCCAGAAGCAGCTGTAACCCAAAACCCAGTCTGGATTTCACCCTCCCAGATCTCAGTGGGTTGCTGGTGACTCATCCCATACAGGATTAATAGGAAAAGTCAATAAAAAAGAAGCACCTTTACCTCTGTTTTTCACAGCATTTTTCTTGTTAATCTTTTATTCTGTTCACTGTGAGCAAAGGCCATGTGTGTAAAGCTATTTACACAAATTTATTACCATGAAAAAGAAAATCCTACCTCTGACAAAACCTAATTGTTAGACTGGAGATATGAGTGTTCATTTCAGTTTCTATACATCTTTAAAGTTCAGTGTTTCCATCCAATTCATTAAACCATAAGCCTGCTTTCCTCTCATCTTTATTTGTAATTGCACTTACAAACCATGAATAATTAGAAATAATATTTGAAACAAAGGCCTTTGGGGCTATATTAATCAAGGAGAAAAGTGTTACTCATGAAATTTTATGGGATAAGCACAATTATCAATAGAAGATTATTCCTGTAGCAATAGTCTTTTTTTTTTTTTAATTTTAAGGACTCATGACTACTTTAGAAATTTTGCAGGAAGAGAACAATATTTTCTCATTGGACAATGTATTCATAAAACTAAAGTAATGTTGTGTTTAGCCTCATAATGTCTTTGGGGGAAAGGCTGGTTTCATTCAACTCCTATTACATTTGAGAAAATTGTCTGAGTGATTTTCAGGGCATATGGCCTAGGAATGGAACTGCATGTCTTGAATGAGTTCCAGCAAATTTCATGTGCTCTTCTTTTACTGCATCTTTGTTGTTACAGAGGAAAAATTAATTCAGTCTTCTAAGAAAGTAACTCTGAGTAGATTGAAAGAGTGCCTGACTCCTCCTCTCTAGTCACGATTTTCCAGGGTATCTGCATTCCACTGGGCATTGAAGTCTTCAAAAATAGCCATAAATCTGTGAGAACATGAGGGAGTTTTCCTGAAAAGTGGACAAACCATTGGAATACTTACAAGAGAGAAAAAAATATGACTTTGAATTTCAATATATTGAAAAATACAGTCCAATTTCTTTTTGAATATTCTCTTCTATGACACATTTTTCTCAACAAACCACTGCTGGTCATGTGTTGTCTTCATTCCTTTTCTTACCTCTATAAATTAAACAAATGGAACAGAATAAGTGGAAAGGAGCAGCATACTGTAGGAAAACAGAGAAATACATAGAGAAAGAGAAGATTGAGAAGCAACCTTCTTTCATCATCTGTTTGTCAATTCTCAAACTGAGGCAGAACACATGGAGTACACAGGAAAGAGCAGAGAGGTCCTTTGTGGGAGGTGCTGAATTTACTCAACAGCTGCCTTTTAAATACAGTCCTCTTTCTTTCTGTCCTGAGCTTTAGAAGGTAAACATTTGGGTTTACAGATCTACAACCAGCATTATATGAGTGTATGGTACTGCAGTGTTTCTTCTGCTTATCAGCTCAGCCAGGAGGAGTGGTTGGGCTTTTTAAAGGACTGTCTCCACTGCATTCAGCTTCTAGACACTGATGTATTTTTGCCTTTGTTTCTAAGCACCATCCAGTCTCTTAAATGCTTTTACAAATTAAGCTTGAATACAAGGTTTCACTGCTATCTGAAGTGCAACTTATTATTTCTAATGATCCCTCCTCCTTTTGAAATGCCACTCAACTTCTCTTTAGTGGAACCTTTAAATATAGCTAAACTAAATAAATAAATGAGAAGACTATTTCTAGCATGCAACCTTGACAAATTTATCTGTTACATTTCAACAATTTTTCAGTTGGTAATGAAATGCTCATCTCTGTATCTCATTATGAAACTTTGTGAAGTTCCTTTTAACACTGTTGGTGGTGACGTTACTGGGAAGCTTTGTTAACTAATGACTGTTACATTTATAATTTATTCTAAGCAATCTAAACTGTTGATGGAAGACAGTGTCTTCTGAAGCTTTATGACTATAGTTGCAGGTATATAAATAATTTGTAACTATATATTCAGGGATCAGACAAAAATAATGGAAATCTTGATACTAGTAGTCATTGGAGTGACACCTGTTAAAAATCTCACTTTCTTTTTGAACCAGTTGTGATACAGACAGTAATTTTGCATGAGTGTTCAACAGAAATCCTGCTTCATAGCAAAGTGCTTCTTCTCCAAATCCAAAAGCATGTAACCCTTCTTCCATTCCTTAAATAAAAATATGCTAATCAGATGTTAATTAATTGCATTAAAATTTAAGAGGAAACATGTAATTATAGTACACAGGTGCAAAATTATTAGCCAAATTTTCAGTATTATCTTCAACTTGAAAACTGAACCTCTCAACCTCTCATCATTATTTATTATTGACTGCAATACTTGGATGCTCCCAGTTTGCTCTGTGTAGTAGTGAATAAAAGCTGTAGCTTCTGCAGCTGTTTTAATCACCCTTCTGAGTTTTAATCTGTGATCAGGCTGTGTCCTCTGTTTTACACAGAGACTTTGTTCTCAGTTGTCATCCTGAAGATTTGTGGAGATAAGATGAGTAACTTCCAGCTACTGCTGGAAATAGAGCATAGCAGGGAAAGTGAATTTCTCCAAGTTCTTGACTGTGTTGTTATGCCAAAAGAAAGCATTTGGCACCATTAAATTCCACACTGAAACAGGAATATGATTTTTATACAGGAGTTTAGATACACAGGTTTAAGGGTTGTTGCTCTTGTTTCTTCAGGAAGTCCAAGTGCAATAATCACAAATGCTATATTTGGGTCACCAGTGCAAGAATAAGATGGCAAAGGGTGGGAAAGGTTTGGGGGTGGTGTAAAAATAAGCAATACTAATGCTTAGGAACACACTGTCACTCCTGCCCTCTGCCCATGTCTGTAGAAGGTTCAAGTAGGTAAGAGGACATGAATGGCAAAGACACCTGAGCAGTCCCACTCCTGCTTTTGGCATTCTCTGAAATCCACAGATAGGGTTCTTTTGCAAACAGTTGAAATTAATTCCAGTACCGTCGTTAAAAATAATGTAAACCAGGTCTGCTTGAAAAAACTCATCTACCTGGACTGAGCATAACCCTGAAGGGATGTTATTCATTCATGTTCTGAGGATTTTATACCCATGCAGCAGAGTGGAGAACCATAGACAAGCTTATTTTTCTTGACTTAGCATGTCTTGCACCTTTCTGTAAAAGAGTGAACATCTGGAGCATCACTGGCTGTGAGTGTTGCAAGTTTGCAAATGTACATATTTAAACTGAAACCTGAAACTTTCATTTCTTCCAACATGGCTTTTGGGAAGATCTGCACACTTATAAGTGCAGCATCTTGTAATTTTTGTTTTGATGAAGTCAGTAAATGTGATTTTTTTCCCTTTTTAAATGGGTAAATAGCTGGAAGAGCCAGGAAATGCTGCTCAAGTGGTTCTTCTTTCCATTGATGTGCTCTGTGCAGCTTTTGCTTTCTGTGCAAACTTCCCTGGCCCCTGAGATTTACTGAGAGACTACAGTCCTGGTGGTATCCAGACAGAGCTGCCCTTTAAACAAACTGTAGAAACTTTTAGTTTTTCTGAGAAAGTAAGTAAAATTTTGCATGAAAAGAGCTGTTTTATTATCAGCCTAAAACTGGACTTGGGTCTCTTCTCTGCAGTCCTAGAAGAAATTGTGAGAGTGTAGGTTAAAATTCTGTATATAATATTGACCGTTCTGCTGATGTTTAGCTCATTGCCTTATTATTTCAAAACCTGAGGCCTGCAGTGTTTCTGTACTTTCTGATCTGCCTTGTTAAGTCTGTCACAGAAATTAAGAGCTGCTTTTTGCCCCTCTCATAGCTCACTTGTAAGATTTCTTTTGTCTCTCCTACTCTTTCTTCATCACTTCAATAGCCCAAGATGCATTTAATTGCAACCTAAGTAGCTTGCATTCCCCTTGCACACATTAAAGAGTAAATTCTGAGTGATTGGACATAACTAGTACTTACTGTAATAAATAGCATATCCATCTCTTCCACAGTCAGACAATTTCATACTGTGCAACTTCTCTGCTTTCTGAAATGTCACCACTTAAACTGCAGCATGATTTTCCCATGAGGACACATTGAAAAGGCCTTTCCTGAAACACAGCTTGGAAATGTAACCTGTAACGTTATATTTAAACCAATTTTATAGCACTCAAAATTGGAGGAGCAGGTACAATACCCACACACTAGAGACAATGAATTTTTTTTTTTCCTAGAAACTGGTCCTGAGTTTAATGAATTCTGAATTTGATTTTTATTTTGAAGTCACTCACTTTCTTGGTGAAAGTATTTCTCTATTATTAGACTTTGCAGCTGCAGAAATATTTACTTTTAGATATCTCTCTGAGATGATATGCATCACAGCAGACTCAGGTGCTGCATGTGTCATTTCCTAACCTTGACCTAAACAGCACCAAAGTCATCCTGATGTTTGTTGGATCATGACTTTTCAGGGGAAAGCTGCTCTCATACTAGTGAAAGATGATAAGGTTTTTTTTACTAAAAACTCTGTGAAGATGGAGAAAGGGGAAAATGAATAATCATGTTTAATCTGAAATGTGTTTGATGCTTTTGTCTCTGTTTATAAGTGAACCACACAGCAATGTGTCTGCAGATACCCAACAGAGCAGAACTGTCCTGAAAAGCCTCCACTCATTCCTATTGCAGTATTTCACAAATCCCAGAGAAACTACCGGAAACCGTTCTGAAAAACTCAGTAGGAGGAGGAAAACAAATTAGGAATTAATTAAAAAACACATATTGAATTAAAAATACAAATTGGCCAATTTCTGTCAGCTTTGAACATGGTTATTAAAAGGATCAGCACCAGACCCCCCCAGCATGGCCACTGATGTTCCTCAGGGACACCAGGGGAGAGGCTGGGACAACTTGGACAAAATATGGCATCAGCCCCTGCCAAGTAAGGCCAGTGGGGAATTTTTCTTGAAATGCCTAGAGAATGTTGGATCATGCCAATAAAATAAATTCAGTCCAGAACAATTCATTATATGCAGGTCTTCTTAATGGATTTGAGTATATTTCTCCTGTGTAATAAAATACAGAAAGCACACACTTTCAATTATTTTTGTAATTAATGAAATGGAGCCACCACATTATTTTTCTGTAGCATGAAAATGGAGAAATGAACCTGCTTTCTTTGTGGTATTTATAAACTTTCAATCGGATTAATGATTAGCACACAAAAATAGGACTAAGTTTGGACTGATCTGTCACCTTCTTAATTTGGGTTCTGAGAGCTGGTATCAGACAAAGGAAAATTGGCATTTTATAAAACCATGTGTGACATTGCTCTTGTTCCTTATTTGAAGATGAGTAACATGTCATGTTACACACAAGTAGTAAGAGAAAAAAATTGTATATTTGTCACATAAATTACATAAGTTACAAAGGCATGGCTAAATCACTAATGGTCTTTCATCAAGACTAAATTCTACCCAAAATGTGGAGGCCTACAAATTACACAACTGTTTTTATGTGGGTTAGATTACCAGACTCCCGAGCTGCTGTACATCCACATGCCAGCACTGCACAGAAAAGGCTGCCCAGGCTACTGGGCTGCACCCAGGGCTCTGAACTGGGGTCACCTGTGTGGCCTGGCCACAGAGCCAACTCTGAATGACCCTTCAGTGTCACCAGGGGTGCAGTTTGTGTCACACTGTGTGCTGCCAGTGCAGCACAGAGTCACTCCTGGCAGCTTCAGAGGCTGAACCTCCTGGAGCAGTGCCAGGCTGGAGCTGCCTCTCATTTTGTTTCCTTGGGTAGGTTGGGATTCTTCCTGCTTGACCTCTCACATTAAGTTTCTGTCTTCTCAATAAAACCCAGAGATAAGTCAGATTAATGACTTTGGTCTGTTTGTCCATTTTTGACAGGAAGCAATTACAGCTAGTGAATAATACCTGGTGTCCTATGTGTGCTTTTACTCTGTGTTTATGGTTACCAAAGGAGATTTCCTCTCCACACACTTCCTTTCACCAAAGGAAGAACAGCCTGACGTGCAGTTAGTCCTTGCTGGTTTAGTCATTTAACTACTGCCATATAGCACTTATTTATTTTATCTGGATTTATTCCTTCTCTGTTCTGATGGCTGAATACCTCCATTTTGTGTGGTTATGTTTCATTAACTGGCATTCAAGCTGTAAGTGTTCATGGCCTTAATGGAGAATCCAGTGCTGAAAACAAAAGGGGCCCATGATCTCCTTAGGAGTCTGGGGCTGGGAGAATTCTGAAATACCAGAGAGCTTCATGCAGGAATTTGTAGGAGCTGTTGTCTAGCCCAAGGGTTGGAAGCAGGTCTGTATGACCATGAAGTGAAAATCAGGGTGGAGCTCCAGAAACACTAAATCCTACTCAAAGCAAGAGATATTTCTACTTTTAAGGCTCTATCTGCCATGAAATCCGTGCAGCTTTGGCAGCATGACATTGAATTTGTGGGCCTTGAGCTGGCACTGAGCACCCACAGCTGCAAAGCCTCTAAGCATCAGGGGCTTGTCCACCAGAGTTTGTGATGGTGCATGGTATGTTGCCTTGCACCTTGGGAATCTTCCAATCTCTTGTCAAGTCCATGGAAACTTTACAACCCAAAATTTCCAAAGGTTCCTAGCACTGCCAAATCTTCCATACTCCTACTGTCCTACATCAGTCAGATCAGCACTGTAATAGATCCATAACCACCTTAGAAACTGGTGGTGCTGAATTAAACCTTCCCAAGCCAAATCCCTTCCAGGGAGCCTGGGATATGTGTGACACCTTCTGCATCTGAACGTGCTCTGGGGAGCCCAGGAGCTGCCAGGGCAGGTGGGGATGGGCACAGCTCTGTGCCTGTGTAAAGGCAGCTCAGCGTGCACCCACAGCCCCACAGGACACACTCAGGTGTGTGTCCAACACCAGCTGCTCTGGCAGTCAAACAGCCCAGCCAGAACCTCAGCAACTGCACTGTGACTGTAATTTAAACAACAGGCTCCAGCCACTTCAGTCCCAGCTGGATTTTTGTCACCCTGCCTAGGTCAGCTAACCTGGGGTAAAAGCAGGAGTTTGTTAATTCATCCACCCCACCCTGCCTTGCCTGAATGCTGTAAACAGTGCTGGGAACAGCAGTAAGGGTTTAAATTACTCTGGTTGAAAATCCACTTCTGCAAATTACTGGGAGTCTTTTAAACAGATAAATAATGTTTTCCTAAGTGCAAATCTGTACTCCAGAGACAGAAAAGAAAGGATGTAGAAATATGTAGGTCTGATTTTGTTTTCAGTGTCACCCATAGCAAAATTTCTGTGGCAAAATTCTAAAGCAGTTTGATGCCAGCAGTTTGCATCAAGTATGCTGTATTTGAAGCAATTGAGCTAATGTTTGAGATTCTGACAATCAGAAAAATAGGTTGGCATAATTATATTAAGATATCTGAGAGTGTCATGTACTTTGCAAGACTGAATTTTAAACTGTTGATTTAAATTAATGAAGATTCAAGAGTTTATAATTTGTTTATTTATTGAAATCAAATGCAGTCCATGTTTCTAACTAATTGAAAAGTATACTTGTGATAGAGAAAGTATTTAATTTGGGCAGGCAAGCTACCAGACTTCCAAATGAAGATGATGAATTGCAAATTCTCAATCTCAATCCCTGTAGGCTGACAGTTACCCCTCTAAAAGCAGAGTTTGAGTGATATACTATGGCTGGTAATAGCACACAGCTGCAGAGTAGGAAATCCCATTGATATTTTGCAAAGCTTTTGTTTTGCCTCATTCATTTATTTTTCAAAATGATACATTCCTTATTTAGAATAAAGAACTTTTTTTTTGCCATTGTGAGTAGACTAGACCTTTAAAAAGCTGTTAATTTGCCATGTGTAAAAATGCCTGGGATCAGCTCTGAATTTTTCACTTGCATGTAGCATTTTCAGAAGCACAAATGCACATGTGATTTTGCAACCTCTTCCCCCCTCCAAGAGTAAGTAACACATCTCTGTTATATATCCCAACATTCAGCATACAAGATCAAATGTAAAAATGGGGTTTTTTTCACTCTCTAATGTATAAAGCATGTGTCCAACAACAGCAGCAAAATCAGTGCCAGAAGAAGTAGTCCATAGGGAAGCAGTAATTTGTGTATCTGCACATTATTCTGTGTCTATGCACATATTAACCCTGGTATACAGTAAATTGTGTTACCATGGCAGCCCTCACATGGAAAGTTATACACTAGTAGGGTATCTCTAACAACCACCAACAGGAAATGTGCATGTTCTGGCAAATGAATAAGGGCGTAGTTTCTTTCTGTGAGGAAACAATACACAATAATGAAGGATGGGAAAACCAGGTTGCAGAAACAATGAAAAAACACAGCATTTGCCCCAGTGTAAAAAGTAAAATACAGAAAGGCCTCAGAACTCCCTCTCTCCCTTTTCCCATGCATCAGCACCACCATGGCTCCCAGAAGCTGGAATACTGTAGGCTTTGCTCAGACAAAGCTCCCATTAAAATCCTGTCTTATGGTTTTCATTCTGTATACTTTTCATGGAGGCTTTTACAGGGCACTCTGCTTACATTAGTTTTTGTGTCCAATTTTGACATTGAACTTCTTTCTTTATGATGAAGCTGATTTGTCAAGGGTGAGCTGCTACAGTTCATCAGCACTACATGTTATCATATGCTGTATTATATTTTTAGTTGTATATACAACTTTGCCAAACTTCAGCTCTATGGCTGACATTTTGAAGCAGATGCTATTTGCCTGAGTTGTTTCCTTTTTTAAATGCTTAAACAAAAAAAAAAAAGGCTCAACCACGTAGAGGAGTCAGATTAGAGGAAAAATGTTTTTTAACCCCATTAGAAATTTTTGGACCATTCTCCTGGAACATTTCACACCTTCTGGTTTGAGTTGGAGTCTCAGCATTAGTGACACACAGATGACAGCATCACTCAAAGACAAAGTACAATAGGAATGAGAGCCCGTGTCAGTGCTCCACATGCAAAACTCAACACTGAGCAAAGGGTCAGCAGTTTGCATGAGTCATCAGTGGTTTAGGAAGAAGAAAAGAAAAAAGACATGACAAGATAGACACTCCCAAGAGCTACAGGCTTGTTGTATTGGCTGAAGTTTAATGGAAAAGCAGTGCTCCTGTCAGTTGGTGTACTACATAATAATGTTAACACCACTACAAACAGGTTGTGGTTTATTGCTTCAATTTCTTATGTACTGGCAAGAGAATTAACAAGATTGATGTATTAGGATCTTAGATCTCAGTCAAATTAGGTGACTAAGAGGGTGATGAAAAAAATGCTTGTTCTTTGAAGGAGCACAACTCCATCAGAAACTTGTTACATCCTAGCATCAGGCCATTTGATGAGCTGCTGATTTAACAGCACACTTAGCAGGCAGTAGTTACATTGAAAGGGGCAACTACTTAATCAGTGCTTTAAAGATATTATGTTCAGAGTGATTTAAAGGGATATTGTGCTTTAGTAAGTGTGCCGTGAGTATGAATATTTTCTGCATGAAGTGAATGCAAAAATGAGGTTGCAAGTGTCATTTATATTGTCAGCTTCTTTATTTGGACACACGCTGAAAAAAGAAAAAGCCAGTAAATACAAAATGAATACTAGCATTTTGGAAATATATTTAGTGGAAAGAAATAGCCATCACTAGAGGAGAACAGGGGAAGAAAATAGCAGCTACTACATTCCATGGATTTCCAGAGCAGAGATAGAGAGAAAATAAGGAAATTGTAAAATAGAGGAGAAATATTAGGAGTAAAGTGAACAAAGTCCTTGATTTCCACTGTTGGGGTCCTCTAGCCTTATGAGACAGGAGAAATTCAGATTAGAAATTAGAAAAAAAACATGTAAGTGGTTGGTTATGCATTGAAACAGGTTGCCCAGGTAGATGGTGGAGTCACCATTTTTGGAGGTGTTTAAGAGTGTCTGCATCTGCCTCTGGGTGATGTGGTTTAGGGGTTGCAGTGGTGGTGCTGGATGGATGGTTGGACTGGATGATCTTGAAGGTCCTTTCCAACCTTGATGATCCTATGACTTGGGAGATTTCCCTCAGCACCATGAATGTATCCAGGAGTGCTGACTGCCTCTCAATGCCTGCCTTGTGCAAGAAGGGGCTCGAGGAATAAACCCTGTTTACCTTCCCAAACAAGGGCAAACAAGCCTGGTGCAGAGGGAACTGTCAGCACTTTGAGATCTGATTCTGCCTTTTGTGTCTGATAAATATCTGTGGGGAATCAGCAGGGGAATTGCTTCTGAAGCCTCATGGACAGCATTTAAAATAACAAACGGAGAGAAAAGTGACGCAGCAGTATCAGCGTATTTGGAATATCTGACACTGCAGGATGACTGAGGTAAAGGGTGTTTCATGCCAAGTGACAGATCCAAGTCTGACATGACCACAGCTTTTACACAGACTTTAGTTTTGGGCTGCTGACTGTACTCAGTAGCTCACCTGCCCCAGTTTACCAGGGTGTGAAGATTAGAACCCCTTCATGCCCCAGGGCCCGCCTGTCCAAGGCTCTGATTTAAGTCCTCACAACATGCTGCCATTGTCCACCTTTGTGCTGCCATTATCCACCTTTGTGCTGCCTGATCCTCCCAGTAATCCCTGGTCACTGCTGGGGCACTGTGGTGCAGGGAGCAGAGCTGCCCCAGCACCACCCAGGGTCCCACAGGTGGCTGCGGTACTGTGGCATGATGGAGTGGAGCTTTTCCTCAGCACTGAATTCACCTAATTTTGAAAACAGCCATATCTCTAACACCCATCACAGAAAGCACAAATGTAAAGGAAGGAAAATAAAAACAGGCTTTGGTTAGGGCAGGGGAGCTATTCATTTTGTTGGGGAGAAAATGAGGCAAGGCAGAGTCATTAGCAGGGCTCCTTATGAAAGCAGGAGTTGCTTGGGAAATTGCAGTGCCATTGACTAGAATACATGGAGCACAAAAGGGAGATATAATAAGAGGGAGGCAGTTATGCACCTCAGCTCTGAAATGTAGCATTACATCCATCCGCAGAGGTAATCATTCCTGTCATTACTAAGCTGTAAGATCACTCAGTCCTAGCATGGTAGAAACCCAGGAGCTCAACACATCAGTCAGGTAGCTTTTCATAACTCTGCTTCTGTGGCTCAGCTGGAGTTCAAAAAAAGCCTCAGATAGTGGCAATCACTCTTATGGCTGCTAGCAAATCTTGTAAGTAATAACTCATAAACCTTCTTAATTGAAATAAATTAAATTTTATCTTCATTACTGCTTTGCAGAGTTATCTGAAAGTGCATTGTTTCATTGTTCAGGAAATGATGCATTGGTACTTGAATGTGTGGCTCTGGAACAAAAGATTTATGTTATAAGACAGAGTTCTACCTTCTTTGAAGTCCCTACTGGTGTCCCCACAGTTGCCACACCTGTGTTTGTAGCTGTGTGTGTGATCTGTATTGCACAGCTGAAGCACATGTGTGCAGCCTGTGTGACAGAGGCAGCAGGGTGGCACTGCCAGAGGGAGGGTGACAGCACTGAGAGCTGGTGGCTGCTGCCAGAGCAGGGCACAGGATGTGTCTGCACCAGAGGTGGGCACAGAACAGAAACCCTCAGGGGGAGTGTTTGACCACGACGCTGTCTAAGCACAGCCACTAACGAGTTTACCAGTCTTACCCTTTGAAATTATGTCTTGTTCACTGCCATAGAAACCATTCAAATTATTCCTAGTAGTGCCTTACAGGACCAGGACATGATATACTGGCTTGGAGAAAAGGTCCTGCACTCTATCTGTGAAGCAGCCAGAAAAACAGGAAAGTAAATGTTTGAGTTATTTACCACAAAGTTTGACAAAAGGCAGAACTTTCTGACATCCTTAGAGGATAAAAAACTCTGGCAATCCCTGCCAAAAAGACAGTCTTGGAGAACAAGATGGAAAATCATATGTTTTGCTGAAAGATTCAAAGTAAATCTGTGACAGAAAAAATACTGCATAATGGTGCAAATAATTGAGGATTTCTCCAAAAGATGCATAGGTTCTTAAAAATAGCTTGAACTACTGAGATGACCTTAAGATTACTGGCACCACAGAGCCACAGACTTGCCCCCATTCATTTCTGTGTCCAGCCTTTGCTCTCATATTGTCACAGAGAACATCCCAGAGAACAGATATACTTAAAGAACTCAGATGCTGAGGATCCAGCTGTGGATATACAGCCATATCTCTTCATTATCACTATGAATTACCAAAAATATAAAAACTTCTTTCCTCTCTACATGAAAACCTAATTTCTGTGTTTCCATTAAAGCTTTTTTTCCCTAATAAGGATTCTTCTTCCTTACTTGGAGAGCATGAGTGAATCATCCACTGACCTTCTGTGGCATAATCTAAACAGACAGAGTTTCTGGAGTATCCAACAGCAGGATGGGTTCTGCAGTCTTGAAATCTTTGTAAAAATGTTTCTGGATCATTTCCAGCTTGTCAACAAGCTCCTAAAATGTGTGGATTGAATACTTAGAGCTTTATACTGTGTCAGAGGGCAATTTACTAGTTTCCTATTTGATGTCATGTTCTCAGAGGAAGCATTAATGAATATCCTGTCTGTATCTACCCTTATCTGCTGTACATGCAGTACAGCTCAGTTTTCCAGTCACCAGAGCATTCAAGTCAGGCAGGCATCTGCTCCAAACACCTGCACCCCAAAACATCTGCCCTCAGCAACCAGATGTGCCTGCCCATCTGGTGATAGATGTGTCTGTTCTTTTTTGAGTGAGACTCCTGTCCATCTTAGGCCATATATTAGGGGGAGAGAGATCATTTACATTTTCCTTTCGGATTTGTTGATTGAGAACACTAAAATGACTGCTCACTTGGGGAAGGAAATGGTACTGAACCTCATCCCTATAAATGTTTTCCATCTTGGATGCTTGTTATGACTGCACATAACTTGAGAGGGCCTGACCATCTGTGGAAGATGGGAATCTGAACTGAGGGGTTAATAATGCTTTGTAAAGGCAAAGATGGGCACTTCAGAAGGGTGTCCACAGAGCAGAAGTTACTGATACCAGCCCTCAACTGAGATGGTCAAGAACACGTCTGAGCTCCTCAAGGTTGTGAGAGGCACTCTGTGCTTCCAGCAAATCCTATATAATTTTATCCTATCCTTTCCAAAGATAATCCAATGTAAAACATCTGAAAAATGTTGGGAGTGCAGACTAAAAGTCCTGCCCTGTTTAGGGCATCTGAGTCACACGTTTCAGTTTTCTACCTTTGGAACAGGGAATTGGAAATGGTTTCCTGCACAGAGTCGCAAGTTCAGTTTTAAGAGTGGGAAGTGCCAGAGCCCAGAGGAGACACTGGTACTCTTGCACATGGGAGAGAGGGTTTTGGACTCCTTTTCCTGGAAGGCTGTTTAGCCTGGACCTCCTGTGTGCCATGCCAGAGGCTGAGCAGAGCTGGTGCAGGCAGGACAGACAGCAGCACCCAGCTGAGGGAAGGCTGCCCTCTCTGCTGGGCTTTTGTGTGCAATCCTTTGCATCTGTGCACGCTCAGCTTGGGCTGGGTGGCTGGCTCCAGCTCCGGCAGTGATTTGGACTGTGGTCTGACAAACTGGAGAGCCCTTGAGCAGATGAGGCACCAACTTACTGTCCTGTTCTGGGAGGGCAGCACTTCTTGACAGGCAAGTTAAATGCCTACAGACTTTAGAAATGCAAATTTGGATATCTGGGGACTCCAGCCAGGCTTTATGTAGGACGTTTTAGGAATTATGCTCTTCTACATAAATGCCTAAATTCCACCCATGTTCCACTTCAGGCTTATTAGTCCCTCTGTGGATTTAGGCCTGGGAAAATAAAAGGCAGGATGCAAGAAGCACTAGACTGTACTTAATAATGAATTTCTGAGCAGAGAACACACAGGCTTTGGTTTGAGATCCAGCCAAAATTGGAGTAAAATAAGAAGAGAAAACACATGTCTTTGGGGATTGCAAATCAGCAAATTGGTGCTGAATAGAAAGAGAATACTAGAAGAAGCAGCTGAGAGAGAGGAGAAACCAGGGACTTAAAGAAAATTGACCATTCTCTCAAAATCATTACCAACATTTTCTACAAGTGAGATGATTAAAATACACACACTCAAAGATGTTCCTTTTTGTTTGGTTTGGTAGTGATCTTGAAATTGCAATTTTTATGCATGATGAATGCCTAGTTGGAAACTGCCTTGTGACACTGAAATACTTCACACCTGGATTTCATATATATTTCTTTATACAGCTGCTTTCCACCAGAATAGCTAATGAGGTGAAAACTTGGAACCTCCTCTCAAGTTAGTTTTATATTGTGCAAGGAAGGGAGTTTCCCAATCCAATGGAAAGAGGGGCCACAGTCATGGCAAGGTCACAAGCAATGTTCACCCACTGTTTGGAACAAAGCAATTACAGTCCAACCATAAATGCCCAGATAAAGTTTTCCATCTGGAATTGGTCATCTACAGTAGATTTTTACCCACTCTATACCATTCCTGACCATTGTTGCCTGCAACTATGGAGGTATCCTGCTTGTGCTGAGTTGGGGCTGGGAACATCCAAATCAAGGCTGACCTTCCCACCAATCCCCACCTCCCTCAGTCTTTTAAATCTAGTGAAATCATAATAATAACAACAACAACAGTAATAATATTAGTAATAATGTAACCACCAAACTAAGAGCTTTGTTCTCACTTTGTGGAAGTTCAGGCTGACACTGAACAATGCTTTAAGCTACAAATGAACTTGGATGAAGGTAATTGAACAGCAAGTGATTACTCAGAAGCCCTGTGGGACAGCCACCATCTCTGTGCTGTGTTTGCATAACACTTAGAGCACCAAGGTCCAGGGCTCCTCTGGGGGATTGCCATCTGTGCTGAGATAAACTCTAACTAATCTCTGAGGCTTAGTGCCATCAGCACTGTAGTGTGTTTTCTCTCTTCATTTCTCCTCCACCATTTATTCAAAGATCTTCAGCAAAAGCAGGGAGAGAAGCAAACACAAGGTTACACAGGAGAATTCTCTATGGTTTTTGGGGGTGTGGATGCAGAGGGGATCATCTTTAGCTCTATGCTTTCAATCCTCATAATTTTTTTTTGCCATGGGCAGAAACATAAGAGAACCTAAGATAGCTGGGCAACCCTTTCCTTTCATGACTCTAAAATCTAAGAGATCAGAAAAAAAAAATTAGAGAAATTGTTTCATTGCTAAGTTCTAAGAAAGAAGCAGAAATGTCAAAGATGTTTCAGGAAATAAAATGCTAGTTGTCTTGGTCACTGGAGAATAATTTAAAATCTATTTTGTTTTATGATGGCTTACTCTTATGTGGTTTTCAGTGATTGATTGAATGGCTTTTTTATGAGAAAGACTGCATTTTTTTTCCAACAACAATGTCACATTTTATTCCTTTTAACTAATAAAGACGAGTATGAATATTAGAGGCATTGAATCCTTTCAGTGTTCGGTGTATTCCCACTGTTTGCTTTGAACCCTTCTGACTCTTATGGTCATAGATCCATAGATGCCATAATGCAAGAATACAGTGAAATTCAAATTCGTAGGAGTTCTGTAGTTGTCCTGATAAATTCAGTTATGACTGTATGCACATATTCTGGGGAGGACTGGAACTGAATTGCTTGGGGTGCTGAACAAACTTGGGAAAGGTGATTCCTCATCCTTTCTCTATGGGACTGTCCAAAGAGGAAACAGAAATACTTTCTTGTGATTAAAATGGCCAACAGACCAACCAAGTTAAATCTCAGATATTGTGTTTTGCAGCTGATGCTCAAAATACTAGATTGTAAACAAGTTAATATATACACATATTGTCAAGTTAATTCAATTGAATAATTGGAGAAAATCAGTGTGTTTACATATGCTCTAAGAACAGAAAGTGAAGCTGTATTAAATCATGTAAATTATTCTCTGTGAGCTGTTTACTCTTTTCCAGTAATGATGTTATTTGTCACCCCAAGCCCCTGTATATGTGGATGTAAACCAAAGCACATGTTAGAAAAAGGAAATAACTATACACAACATGAGCTTTTCCTCTCTGGAGAAGTCTAGTGCTGCACATTTACTTTGTGGCCTTAATTAAGCAGTGATTGATGCTTATTTGGAGAGCTAAAGATAATTACTACCTTTTCCAATGTGAACTGGCTATCCCTTTGACCCCAGTATTTTAGCCAAAGAACATTGTGGGGAGTACAGCTCTTTTATAATGCAAAAGAAAAAGTGCTCTTTTCTGTTCTTGTCTTGGGTAAGTTTTGCTCCTGAGGACAGGACTCCTTCCCCCGCCAGGTGAGTGTCCTGGCTCCTGTGGGACACAGAAGATGATACCTTCTTAAGATGAAGGAAGATTGCATAGAGACTGGTCCCCTTTCAGGAGGGGAGAAAAGGAACATCCCAGTTGTTGTCTGGTGCTTCTGCCATGTGTTTGGTTGGCTATCAGGGCAGAGACTGCACATGGATTGTCCTTACCAGTGGTTTTCAAATTTTTTAAAAGTTGAGCACCATCAATTCTTTCAAAGAAACCTCATTAAACATCTTCTCAATTTCCATTGGATTTTTTTTCATAAATGCACAGGTGTGTTAATGCCTCCATTTTATAGGAAATAGGAATAGGAAAAAGTTTAGGAGCAAGATTTCTTCCACCATCTCTGCCCATCTGTTTGCCTGCTGTTGGCAAGAAAATAAACTTCTCTCAAATACAATCTTCTTTTTCCTCATTCTTTTCCTTTGTTGTTTTCCATATTGTCATGATGTGAGGCCCTACAATGGCTATCTCCAAAACTGTTGAGCTTGCTGCCTTATCTTGATTTACATTGCAGGCAGTTAGATGTGCTTTATTTCAAAACAGCTGTCTGGAGAGATTTAGCCACCTCCAGCTGGCTTCATGCCTCAAATAAAATATGGCAGATACCTGGGCCAATGATCTGATGACACATTTTATCATTCCAATGGGCATTTCCCATCCTGATAACAAACAACTTCACAAGTGCCATCATGCCCCTGAGAGTGATGAAAAAATTAATTTGATTCTGATCAAAACAATGGATTGGTTTTTTGTACAAGCTATAAGCAGGTTAATTGACTTCTGGGTGTCTTAGAGTCGTGAGAAATCCTTGTGCCTGATATTTCACTCCAGTGTGTGGTTTGTGTGCTCCCCTCCACAGCAGCACCTGCTTGCATTCCTGAAGGGCTGTGCTGACAGTCTAAGAAAACACCTCTTTTCAAAAGCACCTGGGGAGATTTCAAATGCTGTGATAAAACAACCATGGGATAGAAATTAGAAATCATACCCTAAGTACACAACTAGGGGTGCTTGAAAAACAGTGGAAGTCTGTGTGTATGTATGGGGTATCATTAGAAACTATTTGGATACCTTCCTGATATTTTTTTTTTTTTAATTCTGCATTCCTCATTGTATTCTGAAAGAATTGGGAGCAAGAGCAGCACATCCCATCCATAGTTAGGGAAATGCCATCACAGCCCCATCTCACATAAGCAAGGGATGGTAATTGCATTTTACAAGCAATTAGAGGAACTTCTGGAGTTTCCACGTGCACTCTGTGATTTGGCAGCATGGCAGAATCTGAGAGATTTTAATGTTAGCACTGAAAGATTGTAAAATCATGCCTTGTGATGTAGAAAATAGAAGTTCCTTTGAAAGCTGCATTAATGAGCTCATTTCACTAAACTTCATTAAACCAGCCATATAATCTGTGCAAACTTACTCTGCTTCTCAATTACATGGAAATGGAGTGTGCTCTGACGAGTTAGGAGCCAGTGGCCATTACTGATTGTGTCATGCCAGGTAGACTAAGCTATTGCAGATGTCTTCTTTCATGATTTTTTTTTAAGGTGTAGGTGAAGAATTTGGCTGAGAAAGGTGGCACGTGGCTGTGGGTGGATAAAAGGCCTGTGGGACATGGGGCTGTTGCTTGTGTGGGCTGGGAGGCTGAGGCAGGCACAGCAGCATCACCTTTGGGCTGGGGCTTGAGCTGGGTCACAGACAGAGGTACAAATGGGCCGTGCACAAGGATATTCCCAGTTCTCATCAGAAATGAGCTTTAACCTGTAAAGGGGCTAGGAAGATCCTCAGGGAGGGTGGGCATGAGTCAATGTATCACCTAAAAAAAAAAAAAAGCAGGCAAAACTTCTATTTAGCTGAACACATCACTGTTTATCTCCCTCCTACCCTATAACCTCTGCTGCTGTCTCCTGGTGTTTTGGGCAGGGGATGGAGAGGGGTCTGCACTGGCATCCCTGTGCAGGATTGAGGTCCCACTGATGTTATTCTCTTCCTTATGGGGTACTGTAGGGGGTAGATGATTTGCAGGAAGGGTTTCATTTCATTTCACATCCTCGAGAGATGCCAATCTATCAAATCCAAAATGTTTTGGAAAGAAATCCAGTTTTATGGAATTTCAGAACTCAAAACATTCCTGTCAAAAAATATCCTTGCTACTGACAACTTTCTATTGTGAAATTTGGGGAGTTGACTGGAACTGAAGTAGAATGGAGCAACAGAAAAAGACTGAAACCAAAATACTGAGTTAACCTTAATCTTTATGGTTTTCTGATTTTGGTCAGCAAAAAATTCTGGCAATTAAATTTTCATCCCCTTCGAGGGATTTATTTAAAATCTGGTACATGGGAAGTATTGGAAAGAAAGCACTGAAAAAATCAGGTGCCTTGTGATGTGTTCCAGCTCTATCCCTATTGGCTAGCCAGATTAAATTTGTTCCTTGCACTTTTGGGTGGACTATTGTTCAACTATCTGTTTATTCAAACTCTGTTCCAGACCTATTTTATGTATTAATCACTAATCAGCTAATCCAAATATCAGGAGCAGATGTGGCTCACTTGCCTGCTTTCCCTTTTATTGTATCAAAATGTCCTTCGAGTGTCCTGGTGTTTTTCTTTTCTTTATGTACCAGTTGTGCCTTATTCTGTCCTGTGGGACACAATGTACTGTAACAATTAACACCAGAACATCAAAGCTGACTCAGCCTTTATTGGTGAGGGGATCATAATGTAAGTGGTAAAACAGCACTTCTGGGACACCAAAGATCTCCTCCAACCACAGTCAGTGAAATCAAGAGACATAAAAGAGAGCTGGTGACTTGTTCCTTTTCTCAATGTCTTTTAATGTGACTTAAATAAAAGTTGTAAATCTGATACAAGCGCTAGAAGATATATAAAATTTAAAAATTACTCAATGGGCATAAAGTAGCTGAAGTATCTAAACCAAGTTACTGGTTTAGAGATCCTAACCTCAGACACTCAAAAGGGAGGCAGCTTTTAGAGAGAGTTAAGCATCTGTCCATCAAAATGTCACACCTTTGCTGTTACTACAGTGCTGAAATTATCTGTGCCCTCACCATGGTTAGAGACATTGCAGAGTGGCTGATGACTGACAGGCCTGGTGGCCCCCCTGCACCAAACCAAGGGCAGATTTACCAGAACACCTCTAGCCAGAACAAATTACACATTTGGGCACAGCCAATGTAGTATTGCAGCCTCCCTGTGGGGGATTATAGTTCCTATGCTGCATATGGTCTGATTATATCCTAAAAACAGGCTGTACATGGAGTCTGCTCTGATGCAAAGGTTGGGAAGAGAGCTTCTGCTGAGGTTATGGAAATGAACTGGCTGTGCCTGTTCTGCCTGCATGGAGGGTGAGTGGGTCGAGGCGTTCTTTCCAGAGGAAAGGTCATGTCTTGCTGAGAGCTTGCTTGCACACAAGATGCATTTAAGGACTCTCTGCAAAGCTCTGTGTGTTGTTCTCTAGGCCCAGGAGAGGCACAGCATTACAGTCACACGTTGTGGCTTTATTCATGGCATTAATGTTAGGACAGTGACAGCAAAACTGGCTTGGGAAACACCTCAAGGCCACCAGGACAGGGGAAACACACAATATTTGGATTGGGACATTTTCAAATCCTTTTAAAGCCAGGTTCCTGGCTCTGTGCACACAAGAGATTTAGGAAGACTGTTTGGGGAAAAGGGAACTGAAAGGCTGAGAGCTGGCTCTCAGGGTAGGATGGCAGAAATGAGGCAGCTCTTTCTTAAACCATTCCAAGGTTGCTCTGTGCCTGGCACAGACTGGTGTATGAAATGGGGAAACTGTAACTGGTTTGTGCTATTCCTCCAGGCCTCTAGGCTGAGCAGATCTTGTTCAGAAAATGTTCTCATTGAAGGCAGTAATTATCTGGTAATTAAGGGATGCTGTTACACATGGTAGATTTCCAAAGATGGATTGTTCTGGATTAATGGAAGCTTGTATATGAAGAAGGTGAGCAAAATCTTGCAATAAAACTTCCATGCACTTTTTTCTATGTGCCTTCTATAACATAAAGCCAATGTTAAATGAAACTGTAAAGTGAAACTATCAGCTATTTGGCAGTGGTTCAGGCAAGAAATACTTTTCAAGACTAAATTATATTATAAACATGAAACATCTTTTCTGAGTGTCTGTGTTCAAGGAAAAACAATAGCTGTAAAGCTAATAGCAATTGCATAAGAGGCAAAACAGCATGTTCAGTGTGAGTAAACCTCAGAAGCTGATGTGTTAGATACAGGGGTTGAGGAGTGTCAATAAGAAATTAAGATCCATCAGGAAACTGCTTCTCCATCTGCAATTTTTCCAGGGCCCTCCTGGAATTTATTTTTTTTTCTTTTGCAGCAGCAATAGCAGAAGTACTTGCATAGATTAGTCTACAGACCAAGACATGTTAAGATCCAGGCTAGCAATTATTTTTGAACACAAAATGTAAATTTTCTTAAGGCAATGAGATGTTCAAAGACTGGCCTCAACCTGCCATTAGAGCATTTTTGGGTGGTTTCTAATTTTTACTTACTGCAGAAAGCAAGCACAATTTACATTAAGATTCCATATTATATTTCCTTTTCTGTCCTTCCTGGTAATTAGTGCATCCAATTAAATTTCCAATTTTTTTCTTTCTTTTTACCTTTTTTAATTTTTTTTTTTACTATTTTTAACTTTTTCTGCTCTGAAATATTGATGTGATTTCCAACAGCATTGGATCATTATTTTGACAAAATCTGTGTGCAGATATAAAGTACTGTTCCGAAGGTTCTGAAGGTCTGATATAAAGTCCTGAAGGTCTGAATCAGTGGAAAACTCTGTTCCAGTCCAAGGACTGAGATGAAATGTTTTCCCCAGGGCTTGAAGCCTCTCAGTGATGGGTCAGTTCTAGAGATGAGTCACTGGGGTTGAGCAAGGTCTGACCAAAGTACAGCCAAATCATGCTGCTGATGCAAAAGTGTGTGGTGAGTGATGACAATTTGGGTTAAGAAATGAAGAATGAACTATTTCCTAATCCAATTTTATTCCCAAAGAGCAACACTAAATATAAACCAGAAACTTTCTCAAGAGGTTTATTCTGCTGTTCCTATCCAAAATAAAGTAGATATGTTGCTACTGAATAAAACCTCTCCTCTTCCTACATCCTCCAGTGCAGTTTTAGTATCCCAGTCAATGAACTCCTTGTTCAGAAAATGTGTAATTTCTTCAGGGGTTCTTCACAGTTGTTTTGTTCCTTATCATCTGTGGAGCACAATCCTACTTCAAAGAGGTAAAAAGGTCCTCTGAAAGACAGTGGGGTGCATTCCTGCAGTTTCCCCTCTGTCATCATGCACAATTTATGAGGGCTTGGGTTTTCTACAGGCTGATGTGATGGAATATGGAATATGGAATATGGAATATGGAATATGGAATATGGAATATGGGCAGGTTTTCAGAGTACTCAGGAAAGTCAGTGCCCATGGCCCCCAGCCTCAGAGGCTCCTGTTTATAACCCACATTGACTGCACCAAATGGGGAAATGGGGAGAGAGGCAAAAGGTCTGAACTCTGCTCCTTACTGAACTCAAAACTCCATCAAAAGTCTAAAATCAAATTAAATGCACTTTCCTTCTATATTCAAATTGTTGTCCACTTGGAATGCAGTGGCAATGGATTGGTCTCCACTGAAAGCCTCCCTTTTATCCAAAGGTCTCATTAAAGGCCAAAATGCATTTCTCATAGATCAGAGCACTTGAAGGCAGATACTCCTCAAACAGTACTTACACACCACTGGTAGGAGCAGAGCTCAGAGGACTCCAGAAGAGCTTCCCTGACCATTCAGATGGGTGGAGAGAAGAGGGTGGGATGTGAATCTTAAAGAGGAGGGATATTTGAGTCACACTCAGCCGTCTGTCAGAGAAACAGCTTTCCCTGAAGATTTAGAGAGATGAATTAAATTCTCTGTATTCCTTACTTCATTTGAAGACTACTTCCTGATAGTCTATTTTGGCTTGAAGAGTGAACTTGTACAATTAATTCTGCTGCAATATTTTTGTTGTTCTATTTTCACTAGTGAAGCTTTAAAAATCTAGCCCTGCAATAAATAACAGCTCAGTAAGCTCTCAGCTCCCTGTCAGTGAATCTCTTTTAGTGCCATCTCATTCATTTCTCAGGCTCCAGTTTCTCATTGTGGCTTATTATTACATTTAACTGTTCTGAAAGATGATGGAGGTAATTGTACTGGTCCCTTACCTAACTACAGATTCTTTTCAATTTCTTAATAATAATGAAGTTGCCATGGATGCCTTATAATGCTTTTCTTCAGAAATAAACATTTAAGTAGAAGTACACACAAAATAATACTGGGCTGCCCTGTGGCAACAATTATAATTAAAATATAACTGTTTGATTATATAATTGAAATTTCATCCATTTGATTAGCTTGGATCCTTTCCATGGCCATACCCCTGTTTTTGAAGAACTCAGCCTTTGTAGACTGTGCTGCAGGAAATTTACTGCAGTCATAGGCTGAAAAATACCTGCCTGCTCCAACCCACAGGTAAAGAAAACACTTGAATGTAAGAAGAATTGAATAAAACCTGGTTTGTGTGTAATTAGATGGCTGCACAGCTGTGATAGAAATACAGGGCCAGGGCTTAAAATACCCCAAAAAGGTGAAGAGCAGAGCTTGGGTCTCTCCACTCCACTGATGAGCACCGATGCTCAGGGAGTTGTGTTCACTCTTGCTCATGGGTGGTTTTTACTCCTGTGTATATTTATCATCAATAGAGGTCTAGAGATAACCCTCAGAGTTCATTTTGTCCATTACTTTACCCAAATGGCAGAAAATATGGACTGCCTGGACTTCTTTCAGATCTGCCCCAAGAACACTGGTGTGGTGTAGTGTGGCATGGCATGGCATGGCATGGCATGGCATGGCATGGCATGGGCCGTCCCTGAAAGAGAGCCAGGGGAAAGCATCTGCTCTGTGCACTCCAGGGAGCTTTAGGGAATGCAGAAACACAAATTTGTTCCCTCTGGGAAGACTGAGGCCTTGCTGGCTAGTGGAGAGCTTTCCTACTGGAGCTCAAGTGGACTTTATGTTCCCCCTCAACAGCTGTGTGGTGAAAGCTTCTAGGGTTTAGATTTAGGGGCCTGAATATAACTCACCCCAAATCATCCCTGAGAGCAGCACCAAAGGGCAACTGGTGCTCTTTTACCACAGTACAAGTGAGCTCAGAAACTGTGAAAGGACACAGCATGTAGAGAGTCCTTGATTATTTAATTTACACAGTCTGCAATCAAATCAGACTTATCTGGTAGTAAAAACATAGAGCAGCTCTAAATATTGCTAGAAATGCACAGAAGGAATAAAAGAAATTTGACAGTATAATTACAGCTTCTCTTTATGATTCCATCAACATTATTTAAGTGCATATGAACCTGTGCTTTTACAAAAAAAAGCTTTATAAAAATCCCAAATTGTATTGAAATTTGGAAGAAAAAGAGAAGAAAAGTCAAATTCTACGTTTTGATCATTTTATAGTGAATACAGACAGTCTCATCATAGTGCACTGCATACAAAGCATGACAACTAAAGCATTGGTAAATGAAGTCTTCATTTAGTGCCAATCACGTAAACAGAAAAGTTGGAACTTAACAAATTAAGTAAAGAACTCTGGAACAAATTTCAATTCAGGTTGAAAGCTAATGAATTGAAATGTCAAGTCAATCATTTTAAAAAATTAGAATTCAATAGTTTAAAATAATTTAATCATTTTTATAATTATTTTGTGACAAGGAAGGAGCAAAGGGTCAAAACATAAAACTGCAAGCATATTTTGGCTAATGTGAATATTGGAATGAATGGTTTAGTTGCATTTCACCTGGAGTACATTAGTAACTTTCACAATGATTATTTTTCTTGCTTTCAAGGAAATTAAATAATCAACCAGTCAAGACAGTTCTAAAATAAGCAATTGACCCGTCACAGTATAGAAGGATTGATTATTCTATCGTCTTCATTTCACTTCACTAAATACACACCAGAGCAGAGGTGTCTAAAGGTTAGCTCAGATGTTTTGAGCCCAGCCTCAAGGCTGTGAGCACATTCAGCTCCCAGTGAACTTCATAAAAGTGAAGCAGAGCTGCTGAAGCACCAGCCCTCACTCACCTCCAGACAGTGGGCACTACGTGGCACAGCTGTGGGACAGGAAGAATGTGTCAGGAGCCCCCAGGTCCCTTGCTTTGGAAACACAAATATTCACAGCCTTGCTAGGAAGTACAGAAATGCCAAACTGCTGCAAGAGTCACTAGGTTGCTTATTTTGTGGTTACTATCTTGTAAATATGAGAGGTGATTAATGGAGGAATGAAAGGGTTGGCTGATCTTCAGTGCAGAGTATGGAAGGAAAACCACGTCAGCAGCCTGGGCAGCTCCCAGGTGCTGATGGCTTCCACTCACTAAGAGATGAAGCTCTATTTTTAGAGAGGACATCGATACCACTGCAAAACTTCTGGAAGTTTATCTGTGCTTTACCAAAAGCATGGGGTCAATATATTCTTGGTAGAAGAGAGGGTCAGCCACAGAGGGATGTGCTTGGTCTGTGCTCTGTGTGCAGAACATCCAGGGAATTCAGAGAGACCTCTGTGAGGGGTAGCTGAGCTTTTTGCTTTTTAGGGCTCTCTGTGTCCTCCAGTATTTAGAGAACAAACACTAGAGAACATCAAAACCATGCTTTGGTTTTGTTCTGAGTGGGTTTTTTTTAGGAAAAAGAAAATGAGATTGTTTCCTAAGTAATATGATTTCTGACTGCAGTGCTTAGTGCTGGTGGTGATGTGGGGTTTTGTTAATAGTGGACAGCAGAGAAAACAGCATGCTTGCTTCCTGGGTACTGTATGATATAATTAAGGATGTAACCACACAGAATAATTGTCTTTAAAGATGATTCGGCAAAGCCAGACTGGTAGCATCAGTACCCCAGCACAGGAAAGCAGAAATGACTACCTGCAATAGCAAATGAGATGAACAATCTGAGAAAGTCTATCAGATACCATTCCACGTGACATCCTCCACCCCAAGACAGTCTCCAGTATCACAGATGAAAATTGAATTCTACTGTACAAACCCACAGTGACCAATAGTCCCAGAACAGCTTGTATTTGTCTTGCTGTGGTCAGTTTTGGTAGTTTGTGTCTCCTCCACAAATGCTTGTGCTATGTGACAGCTTACAGACTGCACCTAGAAAAGACAGGAATTACAGATGGAGGGGAACTGTTAACCTTGCCCCCACAGGACTGCTCTCCACTTCATATTTTAATGCAATGTGCAGTTGGCCCATTCCAGATGATCTGATATGAATGTTACTGTCACTTTCCCTCTTAGTCAGAAGAGCTCATCAATGACAATGGGATAGATTATGTTGCTGCCAATGGCAGCAGCAAAAGGAGAAATGCCTGCTGAAAATCTGCACCACGACTCCATAGGTTCTTTTCAAGGAAAACGACTTAATTATAGGGCTAGAAAATTACCATGCAATAATTAATATGCTCGGTATTTACACTCAGGAAAGTGATTGTAAGGCATAAAATGCAGTATTAAATTGGAATTAGCTACACTTATTTCAGTTGCTAATATAGCACCCTCCACACCACCTCTTGTGTGACCTCTCCAACATCTGTTTGAAAAAATGAAACCAAATCAGCCCACAGTTTCTGCATGATCTAATTGTAAATCTCCAGTAACTTCTTGGGCTCTATCCAAAACAACATGAGCTTCAATTTTTTCCAGTTTTTCCTTATGCTGGGAAGTCAACCACCCATGTTATTACTGGGAAACATGACCCTATGTTATGTTCCCTAACTGAGGTCCTTGAGTCAATAATCCCAGCAGTGCCTCGGCGTTTTTAGAAGTCCTGTTCTCTTCTTTCAACATGCCTTACTCTCGACACACTGCCAAATGTTACAACAAGTTTTTTGGAGGTGCCAGAGTTATGATAATTAATGCTAAGAGAGTCGTAGAAAGGTTGTAAAAGCTCATACCTCAAAGTTTCAAACACTTTCCCACTCTTAGAGATTAAGATGAACCCATGGATGGGGGGGCAGGGGGAGGGGCTAATTTATTCTCTTTTTGCCAGAACTGAGATTTCTTATGCCTTTAGCCAAGGGATCTGGTTCTGGCTGCTATCAGAGACAGGAAACTGCTCTAGGTGGACTCTAGCTCTGATCTCATCTGGCAATTCAGATGCTGGGAAATAAAAAAAGGGTGAACAGGCTTGTTCTGACCCCAGCTCATGGTTTTTATTCACTGTAGCACAGAAATGGCCACAGCAGCTGCTTCCACAGAAGTAAGGGAAGGCTGTACCAGGTCACTCAGGTTTCCAACCCAAAACTTTCAGTTTCACTTCAAAGTGTGCAGACCAGTACTTCTGAATTCCCCTTTTAGCCACATGTTTTGCATGTTTAAAAGGCTTTGCTCAGAAGACAGTAACCAGAAGTAATTCCATGAGAAAACAAACCCTGACTGCATTTTGCACAAGTCAAGATCCTGTACCCCTTTTCCTCACCTGTAGCTGTGATGCTCTTTCTCTAAAGCCCCTGGGGTCTGCCAGCACAGGGGTTTGAGAAATATTCTCTCACCGGGACTTTGCTGCCTTCAGAAATGGGCTTTACATTTCATGTTTGTGTTTACCTTTTGTACCTGCTTTGCCCTTCATCAAGCCCCAGAGCAGGTCCTGGTGATGATGCTGCCCTTCTCAGGGAGAAAGTGCCCAACATGTTGTACCAGCCTTGGGCAGCATCAATGTGCACTCCATCATAGGCTGAGGGGGGTTAATGTCTTTGGAAGACTTTCATTTTATTACAGGGTGAGTTCCAACAGTTTTTCAGCATTGAGAAAGAGGTTGTGACCCTCTGACAAAATTTTGGCTGCAAAATGAAATTTCCTCTCCGTGCAGGAAACCACTGGAGAGAATATTTCTATAATACTTCCATTCAAATAAATCCAGGTATTCCAGTAATTGTATGGTCTCCAGTAAAAATATCAAATAAACCTGTCAGAGGCTTTTCTCCCAGATGCTCAGATACAGTCTCCTTTCACTGTATAGCAGAACTGCAATGCCAAGAGCCATCCAAGGGTATGCTCCTGTGGTTCAGGCTCCATGGCTTGTCCTGGAAGGAGACAATGGTTTCACTATGCTCCAGGGGCTGCTCCTCAGCCCTGCTCCTGCCTGCCCACTAAACAAGGTCAGAGCAACTCTCTCTGCTAATATCTTGGGTAACACAGCCTCTGGGAGAGTGCAGTTTGAACGTGAAGCAATCAAAGCTCATCACTATATAATTTATTAACTTGCTCTGTAAGGCAAAACCAGCGCGGCATAGAAAAGGTGTGCTCTGGAAGGAACATACAGCAGCCACAACACTGTAACTGTCTAATAAAATGTTTGTGCTGTTGGAAAGGTTTGCTGCAGAGGAAGATAAAAGACAAAGATCAATAAAATGTAAAACCCTTTACTGGGAAGCCTTCTGTCTTAAGAGGAGACAGGTCTGCTTAGCCAGGGTGCGGAGGGCACGTGTTCTCGTGGCTGCCTTTGTACTGAGCCTCAGATCTGGCTGCCTTTGCTCCCTTCAGCTCCACAAAATCTTGTCTTCACCCATGCCAAGGTCTTCCAGTGTCACACCCTGATAGAGCTCTCTTTGATAGAGAAACATTTAACTGACTCTTGGTCATTTACTTCAATTTGCCTCCACAGCAGACCTCTCCACTCACCACCCAAATGCAGAAGGGCATTTTCAGCCTTTTACATGCAGCTCACAGCCTCAGCACAGCACCACAGTCTCAAGCCCCCCAAACATTTTAAACAAACTACAGATGAAACACTAACACAAGTAGTAAATCTCCAAGACAGCTCAGTGATAGCATGTGCTGCTTTAGCTATGACATACAGTAGCTTAAAAAATTAGAATTAGTTACAAATAGTAGATTTCTCACACTGCCAGACTGTATCATTTATCTTACATAATTTACTATATCATTTTCTCTTATAAGCAGCTCAGAAGCCAAGACTCGGTTAAAAACAAAACAAAACAAAACCCAGAAATGGATTTAATATTTAAGTGTTCCCTGGGGACCAAACTCATTCCTGATAGAAGAGAATGAGTTTGACCCACTCTGGGCAGTTCCCATCAGCTTTAATAAACTTTCCTCAGGGCTGGGCTCCACCCAATCTGTTTTTCAGCTCCTCTCTGGATGACATCCTGTTAAAATTAGAGTACCTTGACCTCCACTGGCAAGAGACAAAAGCCCAGTGTATTTTTCTTACTAATTGGCATAGCCATAATGACTTTAATTTCAATGCACGGACTTTGGAAATATGAATTGATGGGTAGTAAAGTTCATTGATTAGCACTTGTGTACAGGAACCTTTCCTCCTGGTACAGGTTTTGCACATAATCACTCAGTGGTAACCAGCACTTACTTATCAAAGAGAAATGCAGAAACATGTGGCTGAACACCTACGTGCAGGAAACATTTATCCAACCACATACTTGAGCATTAATTTTACATACAGGAAGAGGGATTCCCCTTTTGATGGTGATAGTTCCTGTAACAAAGAGATGGAATGGTCGGAACAGTTTATACTATTTATTATTATGAAATGGGCAGGAGAAATTGAGTGACCTTCTGGGTTAATAAGAATTTTGAGCAATGGTTTCATTGAGATATAATTCAGTGTTCTGGAGGCATAAGTCTTACACCTTAATTAATAATATAAAGATATTTTAAAATAACATTTTAGGAGTATTAAATCTATTATCACAATAAGACACTTCAGTGTGTGAACCAGTGTGAATTAATTCACACCTAGTTGTATGGATGGCTCTTAGCCCTTTGGCCCCATACTTGACAATATGTTAGGCTTGAATTAATGCACTGTAATTCACAGCTTGTCATGTCTTTCTGCTGAAGCATATCCCTGAAGTGGCTTCACCAATATATAGGCTGGCTTCACACTTCCCCATAGAAGAATGGCTTCAGCTCCTCCCAGTCACAGCTACTCCCCAAAGCTGTGACCCCTGAGACAGGCGTCACACGTCCCACTGCCACCAGCTGCCATCCCCATTCACAGAGCTGCTGCTCCTGCCTCAGCAGCCTCGTGCTCAGGAGCAGGGCTTCCTGCAAAAAAACAACAGATTACATTCAGCTTCCCTGCTTCCAACATGGACAGGCTGCTTGGAAAACTACAGACTCGCTGAGACTGTACCTGGAGTGGGGCTCTGGAATGTATTGCATCAGCACAGGTCTGGCAAATCTGAGGGCTCACAGACAGGGCAGAAAAAGATTTCTCCTCCATTCTTGCTGAACAGAAATAATTCTGAATAAACCAGCCAAGACAGACAGTGACTCATCCACTGCAGGAATTGCTTAAGAGAACTTCATTTTACTGTGTGGGAAACTACTGCCCCTCTAATATTGCTACAGACTGCAGCATCTTGATTTATCCTCATTCTAGAAGCCCAAGTGCTACTTTTTGCATCCACCTGAATGGTGGCCTCATATAACCTGCTTAGTTTTTTGCTTATTCATTTGTTTGGTCAACTGGCTGCTTGTGTTTCAGATGCTGTTGATTCCATTTGACATTCCCAATTTAGAGCTTTATATGGAAATACCAGAGTTGCTCCTGCACGCCAAAAGAGTAGAAAAGGCTCCAGTTTTGTAGTAAGTCCTCAGAAAAACAGCTGAGGCAGTGAAGTTTGAGAAGGGAAAAAAAAAAAAAAGAGAGAGAAAGAAAACATGTAAAAGCAAAGAGCTTGATAGGTGTGGTGATAAATCTGAATAAATAAATGAGAGTTGCTGCAAGACACGGAGGTAGCAGTTTTGCTGAGCTATGTTGGAAGAAAGCCCTGATTGTGTGCCAAAGCAAGAGAGCAGCTGTGAAATGCTGGGTGTGGGTACTCAGCAGTAATCTAGTTTAACCCTGTACATAATGATATAATGCAGTGTCCAGTGCTAAAGCTCACTAAGTAGGTGCCACACAGGCGTAAAATATGCATAACCTGTTTCTTCCCTTCTGCAGTAATCCACATGAAGCCAGTATTCATTATTCTGTCCGTCTCAGGAACCATGGGAAAGACAAGACTGA
This sequence comes from Molothrus ater, assembly GCF_012460135.2. NCBI lineage: Eukaryota > Metazoa > Chordata > Aves > Passeriformes > Icteridae > Molothrus > Molothrus ater. Next base: position 6,675,096 of record NC_050491.2, read on the forward strand.
AGTCTTGGTGTGGTCAGATCCTCTCTCCACACCAGGTCACAGGGCTGTGTTCTTTCCTGCTGCTCTCCTCAATATTTCCATCTCATCTCACTAACAGAGTGAAGATATCTAGAAAGTTGTAAAATACAACCACAACAACAGAGTTTATTGAGTTGCAAATTCTTCAGAAATACGCATTTTACCAGGAAAAGAAAATGAATCACTGTGGAACTATTCAAATATAAGGGCATTCCCAAGGTTTTCACTTGTTGTTGTTGTTAAAATCTGTTTTCAAAAGTTCATCTCTGAAATAATTTATCGGCACCTTAATATAGATGGTTTTATTTTTCCTCAGCTGCCATTGATGTCACCTGTTCAGAGAAAGACCTATTTTGTTAACAAAATTAAGTACATATTTAGAAAGATGGTATCAGGTATTTTGCTTTGAAAATGTTGTCAACATTGTTTGTGTTTCAAGGCACACCTCTGCTAATGCAGCATGCATATACAAAAGCTGGTAAGTGACTATATACATCATGTCTGAATATATATACAAGTTCAATATTTCTATTTACAGGGTAAAGTAATGGAGTCGGTCTGATCTGAGAGAGCTTCTGCATGTAATTTCAGGGAATCTATGTTTAATTTAATAGGTCATGTATCTGTCTCAAGTGGGGATTACAGTATCTGGTTTAAAGTGATCTACAGTATCAGGCTTATTATGTAGCTTTTATTTTTAGCAAGGAATGGATTTAACAGTTGACAGTCCTACTTAAGTATGAAATACATCAAATTTACAACCCAGGCCAGGCTGCTGGCTACATTACACACACCAGCTTACAAACAACCTTGGGACTTCCACTCGCTGGGTTGTTAGGGGCAGTGGGAAGTGGCAGGCTGGAGGCATAAAACCATCATGATCCTGCAGCAACCTGGGCTGATCTATGGAGCAGTATTGTTGGGGAGGTTGTAAAGCCGATTGGAGGACGGGTTGATCACTGCACTGGGAAAAGTTATGGAGCAAAACAGGGCAGAGGGAATCCAGAGTGAAAAATAGTTCATGCTTGAATGCCTTGAAAAAGTGTATCGTGCATTCTGCTTTATGCCTGCTACAGCCGGAGCTGGGCTGCAGTGAAGGAGAGGAAAACAAACAAGCAATAAAGAAATAGCATGGGCATAAGACTTCTGAGGGCTGAAGGGGAACATAAAAACGGTTGTGAGGCACATCAGGGCAGAGTGAGAGTTTTCATATGATACTGTTCTCAGTTGCAATGTTTAAATGATTTGGATACAGCAAGAGATCAAAAGATTATAATATTTCCTGTGATGACTGGCCACTCCCTGGATCTCTCCTTGTCTGTACCTGTCTATTCTTCATTACATTTATCAACGCAGCTGGTTTCCAGCTAGAAACCAGTGGCAGGAAGCTGAGTGCTGGTACAGTTTTAGCATAATGAGATGACTTTCATTTTGCTTGTGTAATAAGAGTGGCAAAACAGAGGTAGGTCATAAAGTGCTCATCTGTATTCTAATTAACTCAACTTTTGCTTCTGGCCAGGTCTGAAGGTTTTGTTGGCACAGGAATGAATCCTCTCAGGTGCAGAGAGAGAGGAGTGCAATATCTAGTCATCATAATTGTACCAGTGAAAGCTGCTATATAAACAGAATTATTCTGCTAAAATTGCACTTCTTCTAGGAAGCTTATCCTATTCTACTTCTGCAAGTGGCTTCACTGGAGTGATATGAAACTTTCCTTGTGTGGCCTGGCCACATGAGCCACGTGGCAGGACAGAGCAACTCTAGCTTGCCTGTATGAGCAAAAGGTTTCTATAGGTGACATCACTTTGGTCACTAAGATAAAGTTTAGGATTTTTTCCCCCTTTATTTTAACTCATTTCTTTCTAGCTGAAAAATCAATATCTCATAATGATAAATAGAGCTATAAAATTTCTAATAAATCAATTTTCAAGTGCAAGTTCCGTTCCTGAAAATGACACTGTAACAGTCATCACACAGTTTCATGTCTAGCACTGAACAAATATTCTTCATTTGCAATTAAAATTCAGCTTTTCTAGTTGCCAGCTGTAGCAGCTCTCTACCCAGCCCAGCCAGGGTCAACCTTGTTCACACATCCTTTCCAGCCACCAAGTAGCATTCTGCCCCACCTTAAATGGATTCTGCTCTGAAATAGTGAGAATGGATGGAACATGATTTCAGCTTCCACATCAGTTTTGTACAAAAGGGAGTAAACCTGGTTCAAGTGCTTCATTTCTTTGGCTTGTAAGATTTATTCACTTCCATATTTACTCAGGCCCACTCTATCCTTGGCACTGACTCTCTGGGCTACCACAGACAAGGTGGCCTGACTGTTTCCATGGGGTGGTCATTTTGGCAGGGTCAGTAATGGGAACAACTGAAACCTGTCTTTAGCCTTCTTCGTGTGCTCTCTGAAAGGATACAGCCCTAAACTGAATTCCAGTTTCCCGTATGGGTGACAGGAGGACACTGCCAAGCAGATGATGTCCAGGAAAGTTTAATTGGCTCCCCACAGGTCCTATACTTCCAATAACACTTTTGTAATAAATCCAAATGTCACTTGTTAAATAACCCAAGACCTTTCTTGTAATCACACAGGATTACATTAGAACATTAAATCAGACATAATTGGACTGTCCCATTTAGACATAATTTTAAGGTAAAAATAAAAAAAATAATCAGACAGTGGTGTATTATATGTAATGAGAAATTTATTGCAGTTCCAAAAATATCTTCACTGAAAGTGTAAAAGAATTTATGGGCTAATTTTTTTTCTGAATATAAAAAGAACTGACTAGAGTGTTTTAATCTGCAGCCACTGAAGTAAGCACTCTTTCTGACACAAAGGGTTTGCTTTTACTAACAGCAATTAGATCTTTAGTCACCTGTAGAAGATAACATTCAAATGTTCTGTTCTTCACTCATCTTAACTCTTTAACTTACACTTTCTACTTGTTCTTGAAATAGCATCAACATTACAGAATCACAGAATCATAGAATGGCCTGGGTTGGAAAAGACGTTTTGAGATCTTTTAGTCCAACCTATGACCTAACCTAACACCTGCTCATCAAATAACCCTGGCCCTGAGTGCCATGTCCAATCATTTTTGAACATGCCCAGGGACAGTGACTCCATCACTTCCCTGAGCAGACGATTCATTGGCTTGGATATTTTGACATATAATCAACCTCACAACTGATTTCTCAAATGAAGGGCTTAGAATTAAACTGGAGCCTGTTGAACTAAGATGTATAAAAATATTAATTTCTTTTCTGTGAAGTTGATTGTTATTTATAGTCAAATGCATTCACTATTGGATTTCTCTGCTGCAAAGGAGGTTGAGAACAGGCAGAATTACTAACAGCATTGCCACTTTTCTGGAAATTCGTGTTATGTAGGGATGTTCCGAGAAGCTTTTTACATCAATATCCCACCTGAAAAAGGGAGGAGAATGATGAGGGATAGGAAACTCCTCGGCCAGACAGACATCGTGCCCCCAGAGCAGCCCTGACCCCCGCGAGTGTGCCCAGATGTGGGCGAGTCCCAGAGGCTGGCAGGGTGTGCGCCTCCTCCAGGGCTGTCCCCGTGTGTCCTCGCTCCTCCAGGGCTGTCCCCGTGTGTCCTCGCTCCTCCAGAGCTGTCCCCATGTGTGGCTCCTCCAGGGCTGTCCCCGTGTGTCACCGCTCCCCCAGGGCTGTCCCCATGTGTGGCTCCTCCAGGGCTGTCCCCGTGTGTCCTCGCTTCTCCAGGGCTGTCCCCGTGTGTGGCTCCTCCAGAGCTGTCCCCGTGTGTCACCGCTCCCCCAGGGCTGTCCCCGTGTGTGGCTCCCCCAGGGCTGTCCCCGTGTGTCCTCACTCCCCCAGGGCTGTCCCCGTGTGTGGCTCCCCCAGGGCTGTCCCCGTGTGTGGCTCCCCCAGGGCTGTCCCCGTGTGTGGCTCCCCCAGGGCTGTCCCCGTGTGTCCTCACTCCTCCAGGGCTGTCCCCATGTGTGGCTCCTCCAGGGCTGTCCCCGTGTGTCCTCGCTTCTCCAGGGCTGTCCCCATGTGTGGCTCCTCCAGGGCTGTCCCCGTGTGTCCTCGCTCCCCCAGGGCTGTCCCCGTGTGTGGCTCCCCCAGGGCTGTCCCCGTGTGTCCTCGCTCCCCCAGGGCTGTCCCCGTGTGTGGCTCCCCCAGGGCTGTCCCCGTGTGTGGCTCCTCCAGGGCTGTCCCCGTGTGTCCTCGCTTCTCCAGGGCTGTCCCCGTGTGTCACCGCTCCCCCAGGGCTGTCCCTGTGTGTCCTCGCTCCCCCAGGGCTGTCCCCGTGTGTCCTCGCTCCCCGGGGCAGGAGCAGGGGGCGCTCAGAGAACGGGCTCACCCCCCTCAGCAGCAGTGTCCATGCCCTGCTGGGGTAATGCCTTCTCACAGCTGTAAAACTAATCCGTCTGCGGGAGGCTTGGCTTCAGATCTGATGAAAATTAAACATGAGCTTGACGTTTTTGTATACCGGCCAGTCTCTGCCTTCAAGCAGTTTTGTGCTAATATGGCTCGCAGAGAAAATTTGTGCTTCAGGGAGAGTACTGACACTTGAGTCTTTTTCTCATGCTTTCACCTTTTGGTGTGCTTTGCATAAGTTTTAAATGAGGTGGTTTGGAACTTATGGATGTACTTCCATCTGTGTTTTATAGTCTGAAGGTTACTAAATGCATACACTAGATATTTATATCATAAATAAATCTAATAACCTTGTGTTACTATCATTTATTCCAATTTGACATAAATCAGGAGCCAAATGAAAGGGAGGACAGATTTTTTAGTGTTTAACTAGGTTGCTTCACATTGCTTGACATTCTCCATGACTTTATTTAAAAGTTTTCCTCCAGCTTTGACAGGCAGCAGTTTAATATACATGTGCACACACACATATGTATGTATGTATGTATTCATTTGAATTTGAGCTCTTTCCCTCCAGTCTCTGATAATTATGATTTGTGTCTGAAGAGATGAACTGTCTAAAAAAAACAAATAAGAGGCCATGAGAATTGAAAGCCAGTGTTTAGGTTCATCTAGAAAGAAATTAAGCAAATCAAGTTCAGGTTTATAAAGGGAAGCAAATTACCCTGGAGTCTCCACACACTGGACTAACTTGACATATTTAATTTTTTTGCAGGTTCCTGCCCTTCTAAAGAAAATTGCGCCACTTTCATTACAGCCACCTGGGGAGGTGACAACGAGGTTATCAGGAGTCTAGAACTGCTGCAACAGCTCCTTAAATACACTCACCCAGGGAGGGCTCCTCGAGCTAATGACACCTCCCTGTACCCACAAATGAAAGCCCAGCTGGCCATGAACCATCCCATCAGTGACTGCAAACCCCAGCCTTTCACAGGTGTGAGAGGAGAGTGCCTCCAGAGGAAATAAAGGAATGGGAGGTGGCTGGCAGCCAGGAGAAGCTGCGGGTCACTCGGGATGTGCCTCCAGAGGAGATAAAGGAATCAGAGGTGGCTGGCAGCCAGGAGAAGCTGCGGGTCACTCGGGATGTGCCTCCCAGTGGCGGTGGCAGGCGGGGAGCGCTACCTGCCCCGGTATGCCAGGAATGCCAGAGGTGTGCACAGGAGGTGACTCAACACCGTGATCGTGATCCTACAAGCAGCTTGGGGACTTGGTCTTGATGGTGAGCTGATTATTATTTTATCTCTTACCAAACTGCATAATTTGCAGCAGTGTAATGTTTGCATGTTTTCCTTGTAAGCCACTCTTGCTATTTCATTAGCAGCTGTGCTAAAAGAGAAAAATGCCTTTCCCCCCACAAAACTATTTACTCTCTTTCATGCAGACTGCTCCCAGCCTTTCTACCTCTCCACAGAACCCCAAGCCCTCTTGAAGGGTTGTGTTTCTGTAATCACTAAACAATCCATTTCAGCTGGATGCAGAAAACCATCTTTGATTTAAATTTCCCCTGAAGTGACTTAACTAGGCTCCCAGTTGAGAAAACACTTTGTGAGGTGTCTGGAGTGGTTTTCTGAACTCAGCCACCCAGATGAGAGAGCCAAATTTAAAGATGTTTGTGAGTGTGCACAATATGCCCTCCCCAGCCCACGGTCACCAGCTGCAGTGAGGGGTTGATTGCCAGCCTCTGGGTGTGTGTATCTCTACTGGGCACTCTGAAACTCTACAGCATCTCCCCCACTGCCTGCTGAGGTTCTGACCTTGCTTTTGCCAAGAATTTGACTGAAGTAAATATGTAAGCAAATAAATTATTGATGCAGCAGGTCTTTGCACAGTTGCCTGGAGTGAAATGAAGATTCTGGTTCTTTAAGGGTTTGATTGTGATACAGATTTTTGTGGTTGTTTTCAAGTTGTGACCTAAGGTGTTACCTGAAGCAATGCAAACATGGCCACTCAGGTAGTGACCTGCTTACCTTGCCTCAAGGAGAGGAATCAGCCAAGGTATGAACCTGTGTGTTCTCGGGCTGTCTAGGCTGCACTGTTACATTTCTTCTACCTTCAGTTAGTGATGCTGATAATATCATGACACCTTCTGTTAGTGTCCACATTGATAAATAGCACTTGGTAGTTATTTTGGCAATATTTACCAGCATCCAAAGCCAGGTAATACTCAGCAATGTTCCTGTCCTGCCACTTGCTTTGGTCTAAGACAGAGGGAGGTTTTTGCTGCAGTTGTTGCCTGTTTTGGCAGTTCTGCAGCACAAGCAATAATAGTTCACAATTTAACATCTGAATGCAGGCTCAGAATCTGCCAGCTGAAGTACAGGTGACAGGGTCTGTACAAAAGGAGGAACGGTAAAGAAGCATGGCCACCAACTTTTGCTTGGCAATACAGTTGTGGTAGAGCCAGGCTTTCAGCACCACTTTGGGATCACAGTTGTTTTTATGGAGTTTTCAGACTCTCAAACTGCATTAGGACTCTGCATATTTTGTGGGCAGAACTGTACTTTTCTGAGCCTTCCTGGATTTTAGATGTTAAGGTCACTTTTTAAAAGCATGCAAAAACTCTCAGCCTACCTATCCAAAGGTAATTTAATCTGCTTATATGAGCATAGATGTAGAAATACTTTTTCTGAAGGAGAGTCATAATGTCCAGGCAGAACCAGCAGTTTCAAACAACCTTAAGTATCTCAGGATAGTCATCAAAATTCTGTCTCCATTGAGGATTAGAAGCTGCCTTCAGCTCAGGGTTTGTGTCTTGACAAGCCATGGGGTTTGCTGGTGAGCCCAGTTGAAGTGTGCAGTTTGAAGAGACTCACCCAGGTGTGCACAGTAGGCACTGTACAGGTCCAACCAGCTCAGAGGAGGGTGAGCAGGTTTGCCAGGTTAGCAAGTGGATTAACAGGGCTCATTTTGGGCCTGAGCACTGGGTGCAGCAAAACAAGGACTCTTGGCCTACAGAATGTTGTCATTACCAGTAATGATAATCCATTACACTGTCCTGAGGACAGGCCAAATCCTGCTCACCCTCATCCTGTGATGAGAAACAATAACTGACAGCTGAGAAAAAGGCATGGTATGTGCTGCTTTCTTAATGGGAACATAATTTGGCTGAATGACACTCAGCTGCTCCTGAAGGATTTGGAAAGCAATGCTGTGAATGTGCTGACTGCCAGGAAGGGTGGAAGGAGGAAGCTCCTTCTGAAAACTGGGCTCCTCTTTGCCACCTTCGTCAAATGGCTGACTCACATTTCATCTGTTTTTTGAGGAGTATTTCTGCATTTGCTTCTTTAAAAGTAAAATCACAAAAGCAGTAAAATAGTTGTATCTCATCAGTAAGAGCCATGTTCTGCTCAATTTGTTCTTTCAACTAGTCTCTTAAACTTAGTATTTACTGTATGCCCTATGAAATGTGTTTAAACTGTTCCCTTGGTTTTGGAGGGGTTTTTGTTCTGAACATTGCATATTTTTACAGCCACAGCCTGTGCCAGTTACTAGGCGTTCCTACTTTACTCACAAATGAGACTTTCACTTTCAAATTCTTTACCAAATTGTGCAATACACATTCTTTGAGACACTGAGTTAGCATTTAAAAAAAAAGAAGAAATTGGCAATGGAAAGACCGTTATAGTTGTGTGACAAAATTCAGATTGGAAGGAAATAGCTCACAAAAGCATGAATTAAACATCTAATTAAAAGTGTTAAGTCTCATTTTAATTTTTTTAAAACACCAAAGACAGAAAAGCAGCTGCTTTCCTGAAGAATGTGGTATGATAGGAGCCAGTTAAGTATGAACACAGAACTGATGCAGAGTGCTCAAGGAAACATTTATGGAAAATGTGGGATTTTGGGATCCTCAAAAAACACGATTTATCACAAAGTAGATGTTTTTAATGACTGCTTATGAAATGGGATCTGAAATAGGAGTGGCAGAATGATGTTTTTTCCTAACTTGTGGTGAACAAATATATATTTAATTAGCTTGTTTTTTTCAATTAGGGATGACACTCATGCATAATCTTACACCATGCCTCTAGTTTTGGACTAATGGGTTCACAGGGGTCTGGAATAAATGTAAAAATATTAAGTAACTACTTTGAAGATATGTGGTTGTCTCAGGGTTGTAGTGTCCTGAAAGCAGTGGTTTGAAAATGCTGAGAAAAAAATTGGCTTATTCTCCAGTTAGAATTACAATTTGAAGCCAGAAGAAAAACTATATAAAAAAACCCTGTAATTTTAGAATAATATTTTTTAGTATTTGTTATTATATGTCTTCTCAAATAGAACATACAGCGTGACCCAGGGTTATCTATTGTTCAATAATGTAACTGGACAGTCTAATATTTGCTCTATGAATATAAAAATTAGAACACTAAATTGCTTGGGCCATTTTATGTGATTATGGGGGAAAAAATCTCCTTGCTTAATTACAATTGTAATTCAAAATGTGTTTTAAAATATTAAAAAGTTATCTGCACTTGCAAGACTCAATCTAACCAGAAAAAAGTGTACTTGTAACCTCCCTGAGGGCTGTATTCTGTCAGGTTCAGAGAGGTGAGCAGTGGAACTGTGTGAAATGCAGCTCTCTCCTTGTTCCAGTTCCAAGCTGCAGAAAGCCAACCAGTCCAGCCTGGACAGAGTCCAGGTGCTTCTGCAAGTTGAAAGACTAGACTTGGATCTGCCCTCTAAAGTGGTTTTACACTGGGGCAACTGGAATGATTTACACCAGTTGCTAAGAATTAAGAAATGGCTGTTGAAATCAAAGAACCTTTCTTTTTGAGCCCACTCTGATGTAGGGATGGCCCCTGTGCAGACTTCTACTGAAATAACCAATGCTTCTGAGGCAGCAGCACCAGCAAAGGGCTGTGCAAGGCTTTGGTGAGAGCCAAAGCACACATGCAGACTTACTGGGTGCTGCTGTAATTGTGTGTGGTCTTTCTTTGCAGTAGGAACTTTCTCTTTTTTTCTTTTATTTTTATTTGAAAATGCTGTGTTTTGCTGTTTCTGTGTTGGAGAGACTAAAGCGGTTTGTCACTAAAATGCTGGGCAGGTTGTTGGCACATCTGGGGGACACAGTTTGATCTCAGTTTGGAGGAATGCATAAGCTTTTTTTTTGCTTTTATGTGATGAGAACTGGGAAGGCTTTGCATTTTACTTCTAGAAAATAGCTGATTAACTGCACATCAGTTGGTACACTATTGCCACAGAACCTCTAGGTGAATTTTATTCTGTGTTTGCAGGCACCGAAACCCAACAGGCCAGGTTCTTGGTTTATGCCTTGCATGTCTGAAAAGCTGTGCCCAGCAGTGAAACCACACAGTGGAACTGTTCTGCCCCAGTTCCTCCTCCTCCCTGAGACAGTGATGCAGCTGCCTATGGCTGAGTGTTCCCACGTGTGGCTTGGGGAATCAAGCACAGCAATACATGAATTTCAATAAGTGTGCCCCCCTTTCATGCACAGTCCCACATGCCTTTCTCAATTTTGTTTCTGGTTGCAACAATTAATGTGCATGGGGTGTGTGAAGGCAGAATATGGGTGTAATTTAGCACTGCAGACACAGCTCTTGCAGACACGCCTGTCAGGCAGAGAATAAAACTCAGTTCTGTTCTGAAGTTCCCGGGCAGTACACTGTACAGGTAGAATATGTGCATTAAAATGCATTTAACATTACTGTGGGTCATTCTTTATAAATACTCTGATCAGGTCTGGATCTATAAGGTTGCCTTATGGTATAGGCAGGGACTCATCATGCACGCCTTAGAGACAGAGGAGGGAGCACGGTGCTCTAAGAAAAATCAATGAAATATTTAAGTGGGAGAAAGTAATTTTGTCTCTTTGATTTCATCTGGTAGCAACTGAAAATACACTTTAGAAGCCTTTAAAGTACATCTAATTTCTCATTCACTGTCAAAAAAGAAATTTCTCTGGCTATTCATAAATACAAGAACAGTATGAAGTGGTTACTCATTTATTCAATATGTTATTGCACAACACTGTTCAAAAGTAAGAGGTTTAAAGGGGCTGGAAATACAAAGCATTGAAGCATGGCAATGGTAATATTAATTTGCAGAGGGCAGCTGTATATGACTGTAACAACTGAAAACAGGACAGGGGAAATGGGTTGGATAACAAGATCATTAGCTTATAAACTGAACTTTCCTCCCCCTCTCCCTCACTCCCTCAAAAGAAAAACCCAACCAAAAATCTTCAATGAACCAGAAACTTCTGAAATTGAAATATCAAACCATAACCAAGAGAGGGGAGGGAGAGAATTGGCTAAGACAGGGCTGGAGAAAGGGGTAACACTTATTTCTGGCAGAATGATCATGTGCTGCTCATATACCCATCACCAGCAACACAAGTAAATGGCCAATAAAATGGAATTGCTGCAGCAGGTCATAAAATTATGATTTCTGGGAACAGATTGTATTTGATGAAGTTTACCTATATATTTTTTCTGTCCATGAAGTAAGATGATCCTGATAATCCTGCCTTTTGTCCCCTTTTGTCTTTATACATTTATATAAAGACCAGTGATTAGTCACAATTATTAAAACGGGAAAAAAAACCCCCAAAACAAATAAAACAAACATAAAAACAACAAAAAAACCAACCAAAACCCCAGAATCAAATTTAGGCCAATCTGCTTTAACTTCTCCTGTGTCTGTAGCTCTCCATTTTGTCTTGGTTGTTACCCAGAGGACACTACTCATAAATTGCATGGCATTTGTGAGCAGGGTATTAGTTTTGTTAAGAGTTGCATACCTCATCAGAATTTAATTTGTTTTATTTGAAGTCCCACTTGTAATTAAGATGAATTGAGCACAAACTCACATGTACCAGAAACAGCATCAGTGCAGACACTACTGTTTAGGAAACAACCAAATCTTTACAGCATTTTCCAAGCACTTGATATCTGTTCAAAAAAGGCGGCACATAAGATTAGGTACCATTTGGCCCTATTTTTATGTAAATGAGTATTTGAGGATTGTGGCTATTAATATATTTTTAATTGAGTATATGTTGACTAGGCAAGAAGAGAGAGGTTTGCAGAAATGCCACAGGCAGTCTTGTCTCCAAAGAGCATAGACCAGGAAAAGAGAAAAATTGGTGGCATAACAGTTTCATAACATAGATACATTTTGAAGTAGAAGATAAAATTCAGGGCAGGATCATAAAAGGAGAAGTTTCTATTGCATTGTCTTGCATGGGCTGTCCCAGAGAGAACAATGCAAGTCCTGTCCTGGCATGGAGAGCAAAGGTGCCCAGGAGAATTCACCATTGCTGTTATCTTTTGTCATAGTGCTTTGGTCTGTTCCCTAGCAGTAGCACCTTGTGCTGGCCCCTGCCCTCAAGAATACAGAAATATGAATATTTCTGTAATGTGAAATGGTGTATGGGGGAGCAAGAGCAACTTAAATTAACCCTGACCCAAAAGTGTGTGGAGTCACTGGGCCCAACCTGCTCCCAGTTCCAGCAGTGAAATACCAGCCCCATGGGGCTGTGCTGCCAGAGTGCTTTGTCACAGCCAATAAACCTTAATGAGCACTGATGAGACACCTCACACATGTGGCTCATCCCCCTGGATCTGGGTTCCTGTGCCAGTCTGGGCTCTGTTTTGATGTGCATTGCACAGTGCAAGTACATCTGAGGTCAGGCTTTACCCCTGTGAATAAACTTGTGAAGGATTTCTCTCCGTCATTCTACTTAAGGACCTATTTCAGTCTGCTTAAAGAGAGTTAAATGTGTTGCATATTGAACTTTTGTATCAATATATATGACAATAAAATCTTGATAACCACTTGTTAGCTGTGTTCTAGGTCTTATACAGCATGAGGACATTACTGTTATTTCTTTTTAAAGAGAATTTATTTTATATAACTATACTTGGCTGAGTAATTTTGGTTTTAAACCATGACAGTTTTATATGATTATATTTTCCAGCCTAGAAAAAAGATGCTCAGTTGTCTCACAGTATAAAATAAAGTTACAGATAGGGCCACCCCAGAACATTGGCTCTCATTATGTTTGCTTTGGATTGTAGGAAAGGCAAAATTCCTGGTGAGGAGAGGGTTGACCTTATTTCTGGATATGGGGGATTTCCCCTGTGTCAGGTGGAAGGAGAAGATTGCTAGGTGGAAGGTGTTTGTACCACAAAAGCTGAAAGATAAGCAAGCAAGCACTCTCCCTCTCCTGTGAAATAAAAATTCATCCTAATACTTCAAAAATTAGGCTGCAAGTGTGGAAAGAAAGTATAAGTGCTCATGGCAGAAGATTCAAGGATGCAATTGTGACAGATACATCATAAGAGTAGGGAAAATGATGATAAGCAGGACAGAAAACCCCATAGCTTTTCCATATAAAATGCTCATTTTTTCCTGAACCCTCCCACAGTAATATTGGGGACATCATACCTTGACTTAGTTTCCTAAATGGTTGTGGACTTGCATTCTGGATAAGAGAGTGGCAATAAAGTCAAGTTTCAAAGTAGAACTGGTCCTATGATTCCTAGGCAATAAATCTATCTTAGCACAAATGAAGCTCTGGACTAAATCTCAGCACACGTGAGTAAATGTCCTCCCTCAGTGTTGGGGTGGCTGCCTCCAAAACAGTGCAAATTTTGGAAGCAGTTTGATCTAGGAAGTTGGTGCTAGCTCTGCAGGAGGAGACAAGTGTGATAAATCTGCCCATATGATTCTTACATGGGAAGTGTTTATCCAAAGGATAACTTCTACCTTTCACTACTGGAGAAACTGGTCATGCTGGAGAGGTACTGATCCAGCAACAAAGGGACTCAGGGTGGAGTGACTGGGTGTGTTCAACACTGAGTATATGATAAAACTGAAAATTAATGCTTTGCTATGAATTGTACAGCCCAAAATCAGAGTAAGAGTGAAACAGTGGTACTCGAGGGATACTGAAGTGGGACTTGAAGGAAGTAGGAAACTCCAGCAATGAAATAAAACATAATTAAGTAGAAGAGTGCTGTGTCAATGTAAAGAATAATTTCTAAATTGCCACAATATTTTGTTAAGTGAGAACAGGCCCATTAACAAAGGGGGAGAAACCATCCTGGTTTGTCAATTAATTCCTGAACTATGGGAATTTTTATGAGGAAAAAAAAGGGAGTGAACTTCAAGAGGGAATGAGTGTAAGGAAGGAAAGCATTTTTATCACTGTGGAACTGCTCTGTACCTAGAGTAGAAAAGTAGTTTGAGTTTCATACCATTTGCTGTTTGTTGCCTAGGCTGTAGTGGTTCATATGTGGTCATATCTGCGCTTTTTTGGCCTTTATTTATAAACTGTTAGCCTCTCAGTTGATGCTTCTGATCTTAAAAAAGTCTTGTTGCTTTTCTCAGTTCAGACTCTTCATCCTCCTGGACCTGATTTGTCACCTCTGATTCTGTAGTATTAGATATGAATTTCCTGCATATCATTTGTGGCCTTTAATTACCTCAGGGTTAATCTGCCTCATAAAGAGAGGCCATCTCTGTTAGCCAGACCATCAGCATGGAGCAGAAATTCTGTTTGTGGGGCTGATCCCTTGGGGCACTGAGGCAGGAGGTGCATGAGCTGTGCTGCTGAGGGTTCTCCTCCAGGGTCAGGAATTTGCAGCAGCAGAAACTCTGCTGCCCAACTCACCCCACTCTGCCTGTCCCAGGCAGCTGCACACCCCTGCCCTGTCACCCACTGCTGGCATTTTACTGCTCTGTGCCTCTGTCCTGGTCCCCAATGGCAGAAGGCAAGGTAAATGAGTTATTAATTTTATCCCATGTTATGTGACTATGCAGCTAAAGAATTTCTTCACTAGAGATGCCATGAGCTAAAGGTCCTTCTGGGCTCCTTCTTTCCCATGAGATGAATTTTAACCCTATGTTTAGTTTTTTTTAATCTGTGTAATAACTGATGGATTGGTTCTGGATAAGGCTATGTGAGGAGAAGCCACTTGCAATTAAAACAACTTCAAGATGTTGCTGCGACGAAAAAACATCACCTTGCAAAGATTGGTTTCTTCCCCACAATCCTAATCTGGGAAACATTACCTGGGTTTGGTTTTTCACATGTTTATCCATTATTTGTTCAATGTAATAATTTCCAAAAGCAATAAGAGGGTAATGTTGTGCAATTAACAATAGAAACATACAAAGTAACAAAGCAGTGCTAGTCAGAATGGTTAAATACAATTTGGCAACTCTGCTGTTACTATGTACTCTGTGATGGGTAAAGGTAGGCATGAAGTTATGAAAAAGTACCTTGATTTGCACTTTGTCACAAAAGCTTTTTCTTTGTAAGTGTGGCATCTTACAAGTGGAGTTAGGAAACTGTACAGTGAAAATGGTGGCTGTGACTTTACATTGCCACCAGTCATGTCAGTAGCTTCATCTCCCTAGAAGCAAAGAATTAAGTAGGATACTTGTAAAGTCAATCAAAATTAATTAACAAATTACAAATCAATCAATAACACCCCAAAAAGTCTTGTTATGACCTCAGTTACTTGTTTAAGCATAAACAAGCTAATTGGCTACATTTCCTGTCTAGAAATAAGATCATGGCCAATTAACTTAGGACTTAATTAACTCTCTAAGGTACTGAACTTTAGATACATCATAAACTGTGTCTTAATGTTATTATTAGTTATTGCAGTGACTCTAGTACATTCTTGATTTATTGTTATTGTTATATAACTATTACATTTACACTTATGACACTATTAAAAAAAACCCAAAGCCTTCAATATTACATTAAAGTTAATGCCACATAAAGGACAGAGGCATTAAATAAAAGTGGAATTAAGCAGGATGCCATAAGTTTACATTGGAAACCCAGCAGTCCAGCTTCTGTTCTTTGCTGGGAGGCACCAGCATAAGAGATTATATATTTAAAGATTATACATTTAAAGATATCAATTTTCTTTTGCCCAGCTACAATTGCTCTTTATTTCTGGTCATGAGCTATTGGATTTGCCATCCATTTTGGCAGCTGGGAGAAATCACAGTATGAGCACTGTAATGTAATCCTTACCTTCTTTTCAAGATCCTTCCTGATTGTCTCTTCTATAACAAAACTTGGGACAATCTTGATTTTTTTTTTTTTCTTCTCTCATGCTATCCAAGCAATTTTTTTTTTCCTGGCATCTCAGTGACCTGGTTTTCTTCTTTTGCTTCTCTTTCTGTTTTAATAACTACAAGATGCTGGTTTTCCAAGGCTGAGAAGAATTTGTTCCTTGTCTGCCAGGGATAAACAGTCCAGCAGAACAAGTGATGTGTCTGCTGAACAGAAGAGAGGAAAAGTCAGATCAGCAGAGACATTTAAATCTGTTCCTCTGCTCAAAGTGGATGTTAACGTTAGTTTGGTGGCTTTTGATAAATGTCTCCAGAACATGGAGTGTCTGGGAATAAACCTGCACTGGGAGTGATATGCAAGTGTTGCTGTCACTTTGGGGGCTGGCAGCAGCACCACCAGCACACAGCCTTGGGAAATGGGCATTCTGTCTTCTTTATGACCCTAAAAAAGTCACAATGAAAATATTCCAGTCTTTTATTTCAGAAATACTGTCACCTTGTCTATAAGTCAAATCCTTTTTAGGTGCCTTTATTCTCTCTTTGCACCAGAAGGACAGTACAATCTAGTCTTCACCTGTGGCTCTGCCACAGCTTTAGCTGGCATCTAGGCTTTGGCTTCTTTACCA
This sequence comes from Molothrus ater, assembly GCF_012460135.2. Taxonomy (NCBI): domain Eukaryota; kingdom Metazoa; phylum Chordata; class Aves; order Passeriformes; family Icteridae; genus Molothrus; species Molothrus ater. The sequence continues at coordinate 6,691,226 of NC_050491.2, forward strand.
CTTTATGACTAAGCTGGACAAATGAGGCTAGGAAAGCCAATGTACTTTTTGGCACTGATTACATTTACAGCAAGAGTAGGCAAACAGAAATATTTTGTTTTATGAAAGAATCATTTCAGCTTTAAGAAAAGCTCACATCTCCCGTGTGTATTACTTTGTGGGTTTGGGTTGGTTTGGGGTTTTTTTTGTTTGTTTGCTATGTCCAAACTTAGGAAGTAAAACAATCTGGGATCTGCTTCAAATCTGGCAACCTAGACATAGGTGGATTTAGGATTTGAAGAGCTTGTTTTGAGAAAGGAACAGGCTCACAAAGGACCCTTTGATAGGATTGACCCTGCTCCTTTACAGTTTCTGAGGATCAAGAGCTTCCTTGTCCAAAAATCTCCTGGGGTACCTGTTTTGTGACTGACAGTGACACAGGCACACTCATGGCAATGTTGGCACAAGGGAACTGAAGCTTCTGCATCTCTCCATACACTGGTCCTAGGCTGGAGCTACAGTTAAGATCTAGAACTCCACAGCATCCCTGACAGGTGTTATATATATTAAATACTTCATGCACATATTTTCCTTTAATTCATGTCTAATTTGGTCACATAATATTTTACCTGGATGTAAGAATAGACTCCTTACAATAAGGAGGGTATCTACCCAGGGAAGAGGATTTGGCATAATCTGCCAAATATAACAGGTGAGCTATTGTTTCTAAAAAAACTAAAAGAATCCAAAATGAGGTATTTGTGTCCTAGAATAGACATATCCACCCTGGGAGTATCCTTTATGGAAGTGAGCCAGGAATAACTCCATGAAATAATGCTCTGAGGGCTCACCCCTTACTGTTGTCTCATGGGTTTTTCCTTCAAAATGTGAAGCAGTCAACACAAACCTAGTGCTGCACACAGAGATGTGCTTGATTATCTTTAGCATACATTCTCTTCTCAGTTTCTCTCAGACTTGCTATTAAACACTGTTTCACAAAGCTCCTTGTGTTACCCAATTTCATTTCTTGAGTGTGCTTTCCACAGAGGCCATGCTGCTCTTTCTTTTTAGGAAAAGAGCAGGCAATGAGGAATGTATTTTTCTTTTCAGATGTAGTTCTAAGTGCCATAAATAAGTGGCTAATTAGAGTAACATTATTGTGGGACAAATGGATCACTTCTCACATGCATGTCTGCCTTGGTTTGTGTGTGGGGGCTTGTTAGCAAAAACAGAGCTGGGAGAAGACTGAGAACTGGTGGGGCTCATGCAGAACACATTCTTTAGTACTATCTTTCTTTCTTGTAGGTCCTTTGCCCTTTCCTCACCTAACTCTGAGGTAACTGTGTCCATTGCCAATGGATCCCTCAGCCTCTGTTTTCATGCTCTGTGGTTCAGCTGCTGCTTTGCCTCTGCTTGGCCTCAACACTGGGCTGAGCAGGGAAGCAGCTTCTGGACAGGTTTGCCCATGGCTCCTGATGTTCAGGGAGAAAAGCTTGATGCTATTGCTGGGTAGTGCAGAAGTATGAACATCTTTACAGGCATGAAAGAATTGAGTTATGCCCACTCATTTACTAGTTATGCATTTGTTCACAGTCATGCAAAGAGCCAGTTCAGAGATGGAACAGGGTACATCTACTTACTCTGCCTCCCATTCCTGTGATTTAAAGGACACTCCTAATCATGACTTTATTATGCCTGCCACACTCTGCTTATATGTCTGAAAGGAGCTCAGCTGAGAGTACTGACATTTCTTAATGATATTTTGATCATTTTTCTGTAAATTATAATGTTAGGAAACATGCCATGAGGAATAGAGGAGAAGGAATGGAGAATTTTATTTTCAGCTAAACTTACACGGGTAAATTTATCCACAGCCCTGGGTGCTCAAGGTCCTTCCAAGATGTGCTGAAGATATTAGGGGCCACATTTGAAATTTCTACTGAATTTAAATAAACTTTGGGTAGGACCCCTGAAATTATTTTTTTTTAAATAGAATGTCACCATAGTGGTGACATGACTTCCTTTTGTAGCCTTTAGCTCATCATGTTCTCATAGCCTCATGAGCAAAATGATGTCACCACTGCTGCAGTTCAGAAGTGATTATTGTGCTGGGTACAACAGCACAGAGTTTGGAGCTTAACCTCTCCATGCTGAGTGAGGAGGGAGGCAGCCTCTGCTGGGAGGTCAGGCTGGTGGCAATTAATGGCCTTTTCATCATATTCAAGTACTTTGGTCTATTCTGGTAGCTGGTGGTTTAGGCAGGATAGATTAAATTTCTGGGAGATAAAATATAAGGGAGGGAGAAGAAAATGGGAAGCAAAATATGAGATGTGTGACACATTGCAGTGATGCAGTTATCTTGGCAGTTCATGAATGACACAGCAAATGACAGACACCAAGGTGTTGATTCTGTGGGCTGTGATACAGACTCCTCATGTTCAGCCTACCCAGATTAGAGGATCTATCATCAGTAACTGTCACAGACAGAAGCCAAATCTGTTAAAAACAATCTAACATCAATGGAAGGTAGGATTGGAGCTTGAATCAGTTTTGGAAGGTTGGTTTTATTTGTATTTTGTTCCATGATGTGTGAAACTTCATGGACCTGAATCTGGGGGTCTGTTCAGATTCACCTCTCCTCCCCAGTGGTATTTAATCATGTGCAAAGGGGCTTCTGTCTGTAAGGGAGGGAAATCTCCATTGACAGAAACAGCTTTGCAAGCTGGAAAGAAACAACTGAGTCCTTTACCAATAACACACACTGGATGTCTGCAAAACCACAAACCTATCTGAAATAAGTCAAGATAATCTTTCAAAACCTCCTCCAGCATCACCCTGAGACTGGGATTTTATTGTTAACTTAATAAAATGGTCTTTTGTTTTCATGGCATGATTTACAGTGGAGACTACACAGCCTCACTGAGTTTTTGGTTGCAGCCTGCATGGCCAAGTCCTCATTGCTTCCAGCCCTTGGGAAGCAGGCACAGCCTGATCAAACATGTTGGCCCATCCTGCAGCTCCACTTCTGGTTACACTATGGGTCAGCACTTGGAATATGAAAAAGTTTGTTTTACCTGATGTGTTCCTAAATGAAGCAGGAAAAAGGTAATTCTTGACATTTGAATTCTACTTCAAGATGCTTTTAGAGAACTATCCAGCCCAGACAATCTTCTCAAAGTCATGTCTACTTAATGGCATTTAATTTAGGCACTTTTTTCCTTCCATATAAGAAAATAATAAAGCTCTCCATTTCTCCCATGAGCACATTTTTGCAGAGTTCAATTCCAAACTAAAAACCACAAAAAGCTATAGCCAATTGCAAATCTAAGGAGCAGCTGGGAAATACAAAATAACTTCTGAATTTCCTAAGGGGTAACATAAGCAGGGATACCACACCTGCAATTGTTCTATCCCAACTCAATGTACCTATTGTCATTTGCAAATAGTAGTCCTTCTGATAGTAGCCCTTCTGAAATAGTTCAGCCCTTCTGATTCAAAATTCTTTAGCTAAGCTGACCACATGCATAAATTGAGGTTACAGAAATAAATACTGCTTCTCCATTTTTACTCCTCTAAAATCTTTAAATATTTCAGGTACATTTAAAATGGAGCTCAGCAGAATTCATACTGTTATTGGTGACTAGGGCCAAGCAATCAATCTTAGAATCATCCCTGGAGTGCACTAGCATTTTCTTGCACATGGGTGCTTTCAGAAAGCAAGTAAATTACCTGTTTAGAGAGATTAAAGTGAGTTGATGTACTAACCTTCAAACTATAATTTAAGGAGTCAAAAGCCTTTCTCTCCCCACCCTCTTCCACAGAAATTAACAACTCCAGTAGCATAGTTTTTTTTTTGTACTGCTGCTCTCTCTCCAGTAAAATAGACCTTATTACTATTTGGAGGCTTTATCCCTTTATGACAACCAGTATCAAGAGTAATATTACGCCAATAACTTGGTTTGCTAAGTATTAATACAAGGGAAATTATGCTAAGAGCACTGTGTGAATTTAATTGCAATTCACACTTTAATATTTTGATGCAGCTGTAAAAATGTAGAATGAGAAACATTACAATTCTATTAGATACTAATAAATTGTGTTGTGGAGGAGGATATGAGCTGTACTTGCCATAATGAAGCACATTCTACTTCCCACCTCTCTGTTTGGATCCTGCATGTGTATGATTTCATAGAGAGGTTCAGAAAAGGTTCTATAGAACAAGTTAGAAATGAATGCAGGGTTGTGTGTTTTTATATCAAATAATCAGAAACAAAGTGCAAATAATGTAAATCATCTTGCTTATGAAGTGTTTATGTCAAACACTTAATTTTCTTTATGCACAATGTGTGATTGTTTAGAATAGATCCTATTAGATTTAAATTTTTTATTCTTTTCTAGGCTTAAGATTTCCAGGTTTGGATATGTTTAATAAAACAGCATTCTGAGAAATATTCAGAGATTCCTCCTCTTCCATTTTTTCCTAATAGAAATGACATTTTTAAATTGCTGTGCTTTCTCTGCTCTTTCTGCTCATAACTGCAAGATGCAGCATGGTAGTAATGCTTCCATGCAGCTGAATCATAGATTTGTTTAGGTTGGAAAAGACCTTTTGGATCATCGAGTCCAAATGTTACCCAAACACTGCCAAGTCCATCACTAAACCATGTCCCCGAGGCCCACATCTTTAAATACCTCCAGTGACTCCACCACTTCCCTGGGCAGCCTGCTCAATGCTTGACAGCCTTTTCAGGGAAGAAATCTTTCCCAATACCCAATCTGAAACCTCTCCTGGCACAACTTGAGGCTCTTTCTTCTTGCCCTATTGCTTGATCTGACATTCAGACTGAAATACGTAGAACTTTGTGATTTCAGGCAAATCACTCAAGTCCTTCTCAGCTTTTGTTTCAGTAGCTAGGAGTTAGAACTAAAAATCTTTCACCATCCACAGGCTATTTTTCTGATTAGATAAGGACATGTATCCATTTTCCTCCTAGATTACTCTATTTTCAGAGAAGTGCCTGTGCAGGTGGGAATGACCCCACTTCCACTTAGGCAGAGGGAATGCAGTCTACAGTAGTTACCCCGTCCTTAGTTTATCAGTCACCAGGATGAGATAGCCACAAGTTATTTTGGTGTCAGCACTTTGGTGTGGCACTCCTGACAGCAATAGCAGACTTCTAAAGTGGAAGTCTAAAGCCCCAGCTCATCCCCACAGAGGCCAGCAGAGCACAACTAGGGCAGATCTGCTGCCCAGCTGCATGCAGCTGATACTGAGCAGTGGTTTACTCTTTTTCCTTTGATTGTATGTGAATCATGTGCAGGCAGGGGATGATGCAAGAGTGTGGTTAATTTGTTCTCCTTTATGAAATACATATTCAGAGTGAAACCAGGGCTGGTCATAGCCACGTTTACCTTTTCTTATCAGGTTTGACTTTCAAAGGGCAGTGCTGGTTTTCAGTGGCCTCAGTGCAATTTTTTCTTTTTGGGGATGAGAATAATTTAAGCAAACACATATTTGTACATCACATTCCCAGCCTGAGTATTCTTACTTGCAAATTACATCCTTTAACATCTCCTTGCCTTTTCCTCTCCAAATGCTCCTGCCCCTCCTGATCTGGGTACTTTGTTGTACCTGGTTCTCTGCTTTCTGCCTGCACTCTCAGGCTGAGCACAGCTGACTGCACATTTCTCTCATTCTCAAATCTAAACCCATCCATGTGTCTTGAATGAGCAACTTGCACAGGGATCTTCTCAATTAAAATGTTCACAGAGTCATTAAACTAACTAATGGTGGAAACTTCAGTAGAAATGATGCTGTAATGAGACAAGCTTTCATCATCTTGCTGAGGAAAACATATTTCACTTGATTCAGATAAATTATATGCCCCCACATATTATGATCAATATTTTAGCAAGAGTTGGCATTTAACTATGTCACTTCTGAGTAATGAATAATCATGTCGAGCATATGAAAAATGAGTAATGACAGATATCACTGGACTGGTACATTTTCTGCTTCTCAAAATGGTGTTTAAATTTTTACAAAAATGTTGTATAAAGGAGTCAATGACTCCAACTTGTTCCTTCTAATGGGTATCTATCATTTAAAGCTGTGACTGCTCTTGAAGTACAGGTTAGCATAACTAATTTTAAAATATATTCAAATAGTTCTATATTGTGACAGAGGAAAATAGAACCCAGTTGTCAGGAAATCTATGCGATAAAACTGGATTTCAGAAATTGAAGACTTGAACTGACCTCCAGAATGACTCTTCTTGCATAGTGACAGTAGTACTCAGGAGTTTGTGGCTTTGCTACTAATAGGAAATGTGAAAGGTATATAGTAAGTTTATCAAGAAAAATATCTAAAATAAGTAAAGTTTCTTAAAATAACATACATAAAACAACAGCAGCTATTCTGACCTAAGCATGCTTTAATTTGTTTAGTTACTTGCATCTGCTTACTGTGTTGTGTCTCTTTCGTGTACAGCCTTCCCAAAATTTTTAAAACTTTTATGCTTGAAACTACATTCAGAAACCAGGACCAAAGGAACTGTTTTGATTTTCCTCTAGAAATGCCAATGCAGTTTCAAGCACCTACTTAAGAAAATCTTTGCCTCTTGTAAGAGCTGTTGAATGAACCATCAGCAAATGTGTGCAGGTCTTAGAAAGATCAGGAAGCATTTGTCACTGTAATCCAACAGAAAACCTCTCTATGCATAGTATACTAACTTTTTCCTCAGTCAGATAATCAGTCTTTTGACTACATTGGTCTGTGGTTAACTTTTTTTCTCCCAACAATGATCTGTTATGCAATTTTAAGGTTGCAATTGGGGTGACAGATATTGTTCTATATTTTTAATACCCTTATGCTGGTAGTTGGCAGTTCTGCTCTTGATTGACTTTTTTTGATGTCTACCAGGAGCCTGAAACTAATTTGCAAGTATGACCATTGACTTGGTGACTTGCTCTTGTAACTGGGTGCAGTGGTGCAATATTGTTCTTCTACCTTTTAAAAAACATAATTATGGAATACTCATGAATAACATGTTGCAGTTACCTTAAAGAAATACATCATTGGCCTCAATTTTTATTTCTGGGTCTTAAAATTCAAACAGACTGAACAAGCAATGTAAGGGTCTGTCATCACTTAGGTCAATTCTTCCACCAGCTGCTCTTTGGTGATTTGCAGTATTATCTGTAACAAACTCTGTTTGATTTTAGTAACCTGCAATGTACAAAGAGTTATCTATTCCTAACAGGGAGGACAATAGGCTTTATAGGTGTTGCCTCAGTGTAGCTGGCTGTAAGGTTTCCTTTCAATATTTGGCTATTTTAACATAGTTTAGATACATTTCTAATGTTTCCATCATTTGATGGAAGAATAACGTCAAGGAGATCAGCTATAATCTCATTATATTTACATAAATAGTATTCTGCTTTTAAACTCCTTGCCAAGTGTGGCTTTTCAACTCAAAGTGAAATTCTCCCTTTGTCAATATCAGTGTTTTCCTTAGGGATGAACTAGCTAATAATCTATACTATATAATAGGAAAATTCACATTAATACTATCAGAAGGATGATGATTACTGACTCTTACAGCACCAGTTTTCCACACTGACAGAATGACATTCTAAAATGCATTTTCCTAAATTAGGTCATTTAAATCAGTTCAATATGTAAGTCACGGTAGCAAATTTTTCACTTGGCAGCTCTTCATTATGTAGCTTGGATTAATTCTGATTTAAGAATTCTGTTTGGTTATTCAGTTTTTTCCTCTGAAATTAAAAAAAATTTAATTTTCAGTAAATGTGGTGACATCACAAAATGATCAAACATCATTTGGTGCCACCCCCCTCTTCTAGCTGTGGAGATAATTTCATGAGGCACAGTCACTGTAAGCAGCAGAGTCACAAGTGAACCAGGTAAATGACTAGGCAATAATTTGCTCATCAGGAATGAGGAAAAAAAAAAAGGCAAGTGGGAGTGGAATTGCACCCCAGACCCAATGAGGGGAGTAAATTGAAGTTATACTACTCACTTTTGGAACTAGATTTTAAGAGCATAAGTCATTTAACCACTTTTAAAGACTTTACTCTGGGGTGCCTCAGTGCTAGAGCTGTGCAAACACATGGTAAAAGACAGTCCATGCCCCAGTGAGCTTAATAGCCTTCTTGGTTTCCCTGCAGCAATGCCATTACACTCCAGCCCTCTTCTCTTGAGCAGGATGAAGGCCTTGCCTCCTCCTCCTGATGATTTTAGCAGACCTCTGGTTAGCACATGGAACGAGCCCTCCAGACTCTGCCGTCAGCACTACAATCCTTTCAAAGCTCACCTGGCAGGTTTCCCAGAAAAGCAAGACACGGTCATTTAAGCTGGTTGCCAGGAAAAAGACTGAATAATACTCATTCTAGCTATTTGTTTGGGACACTGGTTCTCACTTTATGGAATAAATATGCCAGACATTCATCTCTTGAATGAAAAGAAATTGCTGCAATGGTCTTGCACTGTTCTCAGCAGAACTTTTCCAAGACCTCTCAAAGGCCTTTGAAGGACCATCTCAGATGCTCTAATCCTGATGCTATTTCTTTATTGAGTACCAGTTGCACCAGGTCCTCCAGGGCTTAGGAGGAGTGCAAATGGGGAGTTCTGTGCTCTTGTCTTCTAAGTGGGCCTGAATATCTTCTTAAGTCATAACTAGCTTATGTTTCTTATAAGAAGCTGGGGAGGGTATGAACACCCACAACCACTGATGGTCATGCAGTGTTTGAGTTTGTCAAATGGATATGTGGGCAGATAGCCTAAAGGTGTATTCTATACCATAACTTTTGTCACATCATAGCAAACTAGAACATAACATGTCTATAGGATCTACCCATTAATGGCCAAAATATTTGGAGGAAGCTGTGTCCATGGGCTGTGTCTGCCCATGGAAAGCTGACACTTCTGGTTTTCTTGCAACTGCCTCCCCACTGCCCCCTGCCCCTTCCTCAGTGCACCTGTAAATTGCCTCAAAAATACTGTGAAATCTATCAAATTTGTGAACAAAAACAGCAGGTATCTTCACTGGGAATATATTTGTGAAAACACAAAGACCCTGCGATTAATTTGACATAATTTATTAATTTTTTTTACTAGAAAAGAAACAGTAAATATTTATCAATCTCCTCTTGGGGGAAAGTCTCTTCTTATGAGTTTCAGTTTTGTCTGCCCTCTTTACTGTACACATGGACTATTTTATATATGTAGATAGTATTTGCACTTTTTAGTGTTTTGTATTTATCATCAAATTCCTTTGTTTGGTATTAAACATCTAGACAAATACCCAAGCTGTTGCTTGAATTATGTTGGTCCCTCATGGTTAATCCTGAGCAGCCACAGGATCTGCTCTGAATATGTTTGTAAGAGATACCATGTTCTAATGTTAGTATAAGACAGGAAAGTCTTATTTTCCTAACATAGGGTGACCAGAAAATTGAGGTTGAAAAGAATGAACATAACAGAGTGATCTTATCAGAATAAAAGAAGAAAGGGGAAAAGAGAAAGGAAACAAAATCAGATTTGTTGTCTCATATTCCACCTCTGTGCTAATGCCCTGTGCCATATATTATTCTTTTTGTTTCTTCCATAAAAATGAAGCTTTGCCTAGTGTTACATTTCTGTAAAGTGCATTAGAGAGTATCATCATAAAAATCACTGAAGACAAGACAGTACTTCAGCTTATGTATAGACATCATTGCTGTAAAGTGCTTCTGCCTTTTGAAAGCAACATGGCAGAAAGAAGGAAACTTGATGTGAAAAGCCTTTTTACCATGTTTTTGCGCTTCCATTTTCTGGCTGTGTTTGTGTTTCAAAGGTGGTTTGGTAGTTTTGTTTTACACTGTGTGTGACCTTTAGTTCCACTCATAGGGAACATACGGTTGTGCAATTGGTTCAAGCTACTACAGGGATTGTATCTGTGTGCCAGGCTAGGAGAAGGTGAGAGCTATGCTAAAGCTCTAAGCAATTGGCTTGGTTAAAGGGAAGGATTGCAACACATGGTCAAGTCTTCAACTACTCCCTATGACCTTTTGTTCACAATCAGCTGGTAAGCATGGCAAAGTTTTGTTCCTTAAATCTTAGAAGAAGATCACCAGCTGCTTTAAATCCTGCAAAACACAGCATTGGTCATAAACATCAAAACAAGAAAAAAATAAGCGAAAGGGATGGGGGATGGATGGCAGAGAAAGATCTAACTGTGATGATTCTAATTAATTAATGAAATGTCTATTCAAAAGTCAAGTTGGTTTTGATATTTTTTCTCATAAAGCCGCTGTACTTTTGGCCAGTGGTGCCCTCCAAATTCCTAGTTCTGTAATTCGCCCTTTTGCTTTTCACAGCTGATTTGCATCTGCATTCTAGTAGATGGTTTTGGTCATTTGTTTGAAGTTACTTTATTGCAGCATTTGACTACAGTCTCTGTCTTGCCTGATTTTGAAAGTTTAGACTATCCTGACAGTGTTTTAAGAGCTGCCTGGCTAATGTGCTGTTTGACAGCAATAAATAGGAACCTTATTGCTGTTGCCTTTTTTCCTCTTCACATTTCTGACAGTGGCAAAACATCGAGTGGAGCTGTGCCTTGGTCAGAAAGGGTTACACAGTGTCACAGTCTAAGCACCTCAACACTTCTAGCACGACTGCTGAGTTATCAATGTGCATCTCTTGAAAGCTTTAGTTTGCAACCTGTTGCAGGGAGGATTTTCTCACCACCTGAGTGGCATTCCTGGGGCTTTTGGTGGCAAATGGTTGAGAAACAGAGAGGTAACAAAACAGAGAATTGAAAACCCCAATGGCCAATTCTCATCTAATCATTGTGGGACCTTCTAATATCCACTGTGAGCCTTATAGGATCTGAGTGTGGTGAAACTCAGTGTGTCCTGGCAGATGGCTGTGGACACATCCTACCATAAGATATGTAAGAGCTTGCCATTATGAACTCCACTCTAACAAAAATCTCATAATGCCATGTTTCCTAAAGGAGTCTGGAGAAACTTACTGAAGGAAGGATTATTCAACAGGACATGAAAACATTCCCCCTACTTACAGTAAGAATACATTGTCAATATATTTCTAGAAGTGATTATTGTTTTAAATTTATCTTATTTCATAAAATAGGAGTAGCAACTCTAATAAGAATAGTTCTGCACAGTTAAATGAATTGCTCAGGCATCATGGAGTTGATAATTACAATTAAGATGGTAAGAAAATAGAGATTGCCTATACATACACCCTTGAAATTGAGTAACAACATCCTTTCAGTAACTAAAATCCTTATGTACTTCTGAAGAGGAAATTTAGCCATAGAGGCATGATGGGTTCCTACTTTATGAATGCACATCTCAATGGTGGGGTTTTTTTGTGATATAGCAGTTTTAGGATATGTAAGATTTATGTGAACTCCTGCCTGTTCTCACAGAGTTGAGCTAAATGTTCTTGTGCCTACCTTCAAACAGATGCTAATATTAACTTAATTTTCAATGTATTAATGTAATCTGTGTGCTTTATCTAAGGTGTAAGTTTGTTCTCTATACATGTTTAGTTCTGTATGAATGAGGCACAGAAAGAAAAATCAATCATTGCTTCACAGAGAAATATGAACTCTGTTAGCTTCATTTTTCACACTGTGAAAATGACTTGACCTTCCTTTCCTCAGAAATCCAAATATCTCCAATCTGTATTCATAGCTAGGCACAAATTTTCCATTAACATTTTCTGGATAGAAAACTGTGATTTCATTATTCTTGTTTTGGGGGAAAATAAGCTTTTCTTTGGATAAAATGGAGTGTTCTCAGCGGAAAAGGTTTCTGTGCTGTCTCACAAGGGGTGCAGCTCAGTTAACTTGTGCCTCTGTGGCTGTGGACTGCTGGCCTTGGCCTGTCTCACCTGACCCACCATGGACAGTGTAATCTCTCCTCCTTCAGGAACAGGGACATTGGGGCAGGTGGTGGCAGCTGCACCCTGGCCTTTGGAGCACCACACAGGCCCCTTGTTGCTAGTTCACACTTTCCTCACTGCCTTTGTATGTTCCTTTGCATACAGATTACAAAAGTACTTTGGGTAAGGAGATTATCAAGGGATATAGGTAGGTTTGAAGGAGAAAGGATGAGGCTGGGATGTCCCTTCCCTGCCTCAAACTCTCTTCTCCTCTGTTTGCTGCTGAACCTCATGAAGGAGGTGGGAAGTTTGACTGTTTTGGTGCAAGCCCAGCACCTCCAATAACTTCAGTGTTTTCAGCTTGTACATCCACCCATGCCTCGGCCATAGCAGCCACACCAGAGGGGTCTGGGCATTTGTGCCTTTGCCAGAGGGGCACTCTGGCAGGAGGCAGGACTCCTTCTCCTCTAACCCCAAGTGGGGACAACCACCCAAGCCACCCACGAGGAGCATCTCGCCGCGAAGCCGCCTCTGGGCTGGTCGAGCAGGCCGGGCAGGGCGGCTGGCACAGGCGGGGCTGGGCGGGATGGGGCAGCAGGGCCGGGTGCAATGGCAGCGGGGCAGCAGGGCTGGGGCAGCAGGGCTGGGTGTGATGGCAACGGGGCTGGGCAGGCTGGGGCAGCAGGGCCGGGTGCGATGGCAGCGGGGCTGGGCAGGCTGGGGCAGCAGGGCCGGGTGCGATGGCAGCGGGGCAGAGCAGGGCTGGGGCAGCAGGGCCGGTGCGATGGCAGCGGGGCTGGGCAGGCTGGGGCAGCAGGGCCGGGTGCGATGGCAGTTGGGCTGGGCAGGCTGGGGCAGCAGGGCCGGTGCGATGGCAGCGGGGCTGGGGCAGCAGGGCCGGTGCGATGGCAGCGGGGTTGGGCAGGCTGGGGCAGCAGGGCCGGTGCGATGCCAGCAGGGCTGGGCGGGATGGGGCAGCAGGGCCGGGTGCGATGGCAGCAGGGGCTGGGCGGGATGGGGCAGCAGGGCCGGTGCGATGGCAGCGGGGCTGGGCAGGCTGGGGCAGCAGGGCCGGGTGCGATGGCAGCGGAGCTGGGCAGGCTGGGGCAGCAGGGCCGGTGCGATGGCCGCGGGGCTGGGCAGGCTGGGGCAGCAGGGCTGGGGCAGCAGGGCCGGTGCGATGGCAGCGGGGCTGGGCGGGATGGGGCAGCAGGGCCGGTGCGATGGCAGCGGGGCTGGGCAGGCTGGGGCAGCAGGGCCGGTGCGATGGCAGCGGGGCTCCCGCCTGCAGCCTCGGCGGCAAAAGCAGAGCCTGACCGTGCTGAGCCAGCACTCCCCTTTGTGGCAGGCTGCGGGGCCGGGCCGCAGAGCACAGGGCCAGGAGGCCTTGCTGATCTTATTATCCCCGTTCTGAGCTGTTGCAGGTGCTGGGAACCGCAGTTGTATTTTCCACTATAACTGTAAAAGAGGTCACGCCGAGGGCAGCTGAATTTTCTATTCCTGGCAGTTCGGGTAAATGAACCCTTGGCTGTGTGGAGCCAGAGCTGGGGCAGCCTCGTGCTTGTGTTTGCCCCTGAGGTGGGGCCTTGCAGAGGGTTCTGGATCCCTGTGCCAGCAGCTGGGCACTGAGGGAGCGGCTACACCCGACATGTCCCCAGCCCTTTGCTCCTGCAGGCCAGGTCTGAGTGAGCAGGTTCATGCTCCACTGCTGTGTGTCCAGGCCAAGTGTGGCTGCTGTGTTCCTGGGGACAGGGCTGGGCATGGCCCTGTCCCTGCACCCCTGTGGGAGCAGATGTGTGTCAGGCACAGGGCTCCAGTGGAGCATGGGCTGAGTGTCCCCAGTGGTGACACTCAGGTGCATCCTTGAGGGTTTGAAGCTGACTGCAGAAAGCTATTTGAAACTGACAGTGTAAAGCTGCTTCATTCACAAACTTTATCACAGACCTGAGGGCACAGGGTGCTTGGGGAGCTCCAAGTGCCAAAGAGGCAACTTCTGAGGAGATCCATTACCTCTGCTATTGCTTGTCATGGGGACAGCAGGTTTGCTTGGTGATGAAGGATCTCTCACCCCTTTGCTGGAACGAGCTCTGAAAGCCTTTTCAGGATCTGTTCTATCTTTTGCTAGTTTCTGAAGAATTGAAAAGGGTTTGCTTTAAGAAAGTGAAGGTGCTCATAACGGCAAAGTGATTTTTCTTTCTGTTGGGTAAGAGCCCTTTCTCTTTTGCAGGCTGCTTTGGTGCAGGGTGGCCAGCTGGCAGCCAAAAGACCCTCTGAGAAAACAGAAGCAGAACTGTCTCCTTCTGTAAGTCCCACTGCTTTTAGTAAGTTGTTTGAGTTTAATGGTTGAAGTTGAATGCCCTGAAAATAGGCAAGATATTGAATGTAAGTGGTTAGGTGACAGACTAGGCTTTTAGTTTTATTAATAGTAATTGTTTTTTAAAAAACCGCTCTGTACCTGCATCTGGAGAAATGTGAAATTTTGAAAGTGTGGCTCCACCTCCCATGTCGGTCTAAGGTATTCAAATTAGGATTTTGAATGGGGCCATTAAAACCAACAATGCTGCTAAAATGAGTGAACAGAGGGGCCCAACTCATGATATTTTAAAGCTTGAGGGCCAGAGTAGTGTGTTTGAGTCAGTGGTGAAAACAGATGCAAGAAAGGGAATGCTGTGTGCACCTGATGTTCCTGCCAGAGGGTAAACTGGAGCCTTGTCTGTGGTGGCAGAGCTGGCTGCTGTGACCGGCTGTGTTGAGTCTCCTGGGGCTGGCACACAGCTGTGGAGACAGGAGCTCACCGAAATAAGGGTCATTTCAAACTTCACCAAGTCCTCAAGACTTGCTGGCATGCAGGGACGTTCTGTGATTGGTTCTGTGGAAGACTGAAGTAAAAATGAAGATGGCTTTGGTCTTGTCTTTGCAAAACCAATGTATGCACTTGTTTGCTCAGTGGGTGTATATATATTTGAAGTATTATAAATATAAAATGGATGTGAAAAGTCATAAGGCACTGGTTACTGTTAAGAAGGCAATTCAGATAAGAAAGTGTGAATCTGGGTAGAGAATAATTTCATTTAGGGGATGGAGGGAGCAATGGGCTCCTTTCTGCTTGTGTGTAGGGGCAGCCTGGGATTTGTGTTTGGCTTCTCCCTGAGATTGGTGGGGGAGTGGGGTGGGTTCTATAGGGAGCTCTGGGATGCCCCTGACAATGTCCTGACTAATGCCCGTAAGTGAGCAGTGCCACTCCCCATCGCAAGGCCAGAAGGAAGGGTCATCATCCCAGTGGGAGAGCAGGGTGCTGCCCTGGATCCAGACCTCACGGGGCTCGGGAGGGCCTTTTTCATCCCGCCTTCCTGGGCTGCCCCAGCCTGAGTCTGCTCTGACCCTTGCCTGCCATCCTGCATCTCGCAGTGCAGCTGACCCGGAGCTCTGGCCTTGCCATGTCCGTGCAGGCAGGTTTGTCCATACTGCCAGCAGGAGCTGGCTTTGCCAATTAAATGATAGGATTATAGATGCCTGGTTTTGTGTGTGTATGTTTGGGGTTTTTTTGCTTTTTTTTTTTTTTTTTAAATTCTCTCCCCTATTCCCCCTTCTCTGTCCCCCTTTCCGACCCCAGCCAGGCCTCCCTAGGTCTCCCGCAGGCGCGAAGCCGCTCCGCTCCCCGCATCCCCGCAGTTCCTCCTTCCAGCTAAACTTCCCCGCGCTCCCGGCGGGGGCTCGCGGCTCCGCCGGATCCCGGCGGTGCTGCCGCGGCGGCTCCATGCCGCGGCTTCGGGCCGCCCCGGCTCCTCCCCTCGCGGTGTGCGAGGCAGCCTGCCCGCCCGTCTGTGTGTGTGTGCGCCGGGCCGCCGCCGCCGCTGCGCTGCCTCTCCCAGCCGGGCACAGCCGCGCCGCGCTGCTGGCGGCGGCGGCGGCGCTCCGCCACCCCGGGCGGCTCCGCGCGGCCCCGCGGCGGCCGCCGCTCCCCGCGGCGCCGCTGCCCATGCGGGCCGGCCAGCGATAGCCGCGCCGGCTCGGCTCTGCGGGGCAGGGAGGGGGCACCACTTCTCTGAGTCTCCCCACCACATCGTTATGGACCTATTCGACTTTTTCAGGGACTGGGACTTAGAGCAGCAGTGGTAGGTTTTTTTGGGTGGTGGGTTTTTGGTTTTGTTTTTTTTTTTTTTTGGTTTTGGTTTCTCCCCCTCCCGCACCACCTCCCCTCCCCGTCTCTCCACCCCTCTCCTTCTTCCAGCTGCCTCCTTCCTACCCTTCCCTGCTCGCTCCCCCGGTGCCGTAGCCTTTGTTGAGGGGCGCAGCACCCGGTGCCAGCGGGGAGCGGGTCCGCGCTGCGCCCGCGGGCAGCGGGGCCGGCCGGGGCAGCCGGTGCCGGCCGGCTCCAGCCACGCTCCGCGGCCCCGGCAGGGGAGCAGCGCTCGGAGCGCGGCGGCGGGGGGCGAAGTTGGCCCGCAGGGCAGCGCCGAGAGGTGCCGGGTGCCGGCTGCGATCAGCGGTGGCAGCCTCCTCCCGAGCAGGGGCGGCGATGTTCCCCGGGATCGCGGCTTTGCTAATGTTGTGTTTACTGCTGTCACTGACAATGTTCCTTTCACGGGGAGAACCGCAACTGTAGTTTCGCTGTGTGGCACAGTTCGGCTGTAGCTCTGATCGGTGTGGGGGCTTCTGTTGCTGGTTTTGCTGGTTTCCTATTCTAGATGAAACGTTATTGAAGTTAGTTTTGGAAGTGGCAAGATCAGTACCCGTGATATAATAACAGGTCTTTTTTTTCCTGCCCGTCTCTGCATCATTTTTCTTTTATTTCTATTTATTTTAAGAATGGAATTTTAGGTTTATATTGCTCTGTAAATAGGTGCACACCTTAAAAAGATCGGTGCATCTGTTTAAGTGCATTGTAACTTGTTATCAAAGTGAACGTTAAGGAATTTTTGATGGGTGACAAGTAGCTGGGAAAGTTAGAATTTGGGTAGGTACTTAGTCACTTCTGTGGCTGGTTAATGAGATTATGCTTATTCTTTGGCTGGTTTTATTGGTTCTTTCTTTACTTTTCAATTTAGCGAATATAATTCCTTAACTATGCATGGGGAAATTCAGACGTTGAGTACTGCTTTGTTAAATGCTTTTAGGCTGGAGTGCAGTTTGCCAAGGAAGAAAGACTAAAATACTGTATTTTGTGATCCTAATCTCTAAATGCCACACAGACTATATATGTGTATGTATGTGCATTTGGACCTCGTGTTTTGCAGAGGGTTTACTTTACTTTGTTGATAATATAAAGGTATGTCTAGGAAAAAGGTAATATATCTTGTTAATAACTATCATTTTGCCAAACAGGGTCTAACAGCTATACTTGCAAATCCATAGTAATCAGAACCAAATACCTGTCACGTTCCATTTTACAGCAATTGGGAGTAATTCCTCACAACCATAAATTACACTATATCAATATTAATCTGTAAGCAGGCGTTTTGGATCATGTGCATGTTTTATCAGCTCTGCATAATCCATTGTATTACATCTTTTTAATAATCATGCTGTTGTTATTTAAAAGTAATAATCACAATAAAATTAGTGCTCAATTAAATATTATGCTTCTACTACGCTATCTTTACTCTGCTACACTAATTTATTTTGCAGACAACTGATAACCACCGTATTACCACTCAAATAATATTTGCATACAATTTGCCTAATTTATAATGTGGGTAACATTAATTTAATAGAAGCTGTTACAACCCAATATGTGGGTGTAGTTCAAATACTAAGCATTTATAGGTATTGAGTTTTAGTGTTTGCTTAATAACTTACTTTCATTTGACCATGGTTTTATGTGGATTTAGAGATGTGCATCAGAAAGAAGGGAACTCTCGTGCCTCGGTTTTTCCATAAAATATGAATATATTGCCTCTCATTCTAAAATTCTATTTGCTGTTTTTTGTACTGTGAAAAGTGTTGTTTTTAGTGGTTTTAGGGTTCACGATGAGAGAACATTTTTACTTTGACTGTTTCAAACAGTTTGATATCTGCTCAAACTCTCTATGTGGCACAGGCGTTCACACATACTTACTGCAGAGATCAAGTTGCATTTAGCTTTTAGCAATCCAATTAGTACATGTAAGTGCATATATAATATGTGGGTACATAATCTACATGTCTACACAAATGTGACATGTATTTTATTATACATGTAAATATGTTTGTCTCTGACAAGTAGTTGTATAGCTTACAGAGAGTTAAATTTAGCTCCTCTGTCCACAAACACGTGTATGTATGTAATGTGTTATACATACATTGTCTCCACACACCCAGGAATATGCATGCACATCCATCAAGCTTTATTAATTTTGTCTCTGTATCCAATATGGTGTGGTTGCTTTGTAATATTTGCAAATAAGTACGTATAACATGATGTGTGAATTGCTACTTCTTATTTCGAAGCTGCCCTCCTTCTGCCTGTGAGCTGGCCTTTGTGAAACGTGTTTCACAAGCATTTATCAGGCAATTAGGGACCCTCTTCTGCATTCCTTGCAAACCCAAAACTTCTCCTAATCTGTGCTGCAATCACCAAGAAGGCAAGCTCAGGCCTACTGTGTGTGTGGGTGTTTGTATTATCTGTATGCAAAGTACAACAGAAACATCGTTAGCCTGAGAAATATATTAAAAAATATATTTATAGCTTGAGCAGAATTTTTTTTTTTAATCTGATGAAAAGATGTTAAGGTAAACTTTCTTTGCCTTGCCTTTATACCAGGAAATGACTTTGTGAAAGTTACTCGTTGATGGGAAAATATAGTTAATTTCCCCCCACCTCCAATGGAGGTACATTTTTGTGTCACTTCTTGAAACATATTTTCTCAAGAGCTGTGATTGTTACAGTGTGCATTGCCACTGCACATGTGCTGAAATTCTCACCTGGCCTTCCAGATGATTAGTCGGAGCTTTGTCTTGATGACACAAACTGCAGAATCAGCCCTTTAGTTTCCCATATTAGGAGAGATCACAGTAGTACAAGAATGAGATGTTTCATTGACTCTTCATTGTGAATGTGATTAGGAAGGTAGCTGAGAGTTGATGTCGGGTTTTTGTTAACGCTGGGGTAAAATGTGTAAAACGAGGCCACAAATATCCTTGTGGATGTTTTGCCAGACTTGAAAAATACCCAAAACAATTTAGGTAAATGTAAACTCAGGATGAGATGAAAGGGCCAAAGCTGAAGTCTGCTATGATTCCTGGATGAATAAGAAGCGTTCACCTGGGCTTGCATTTAATATGAGCCATTCTATGAGGGAGAAAGAAAGGGAGATGGATATAATGAAAAGCTTGAATGCCTGTGTGCACCAAGGGGACCACTTGCTGTTAAAAATCAAATTTCATCTTTTAAATCACTTTCCATGCTTGTCTGTGGTAACCAAGTAAATGAAATCTTGCTGTGGCCTGGGACCATGTGGCTAGATTTGAACCTGCTTATGGAGCAAGGTGGTGTCATTAATCAGCAGCTGGGAAACAACAAAACCCAACAAAGACCCAACCACCCTGGAATATATACTCCTCACTAGCACAAACAAAGGCAGAAAAATTCTTGGTTTATGTTACATTGATTGTCATAGGTATTAATATTTTTAAGCCATCCAATCTTTAAAAAAGTGGAAGTTGAGAAAATACTTAGCAGAAAAATGCATATTGAGGTATGTAAATCAAAACCTGGCAAGGTAAAATAAGATGAGCAGGTATCAGTGTCATCTTAGCCTGTGTGGTTGCAAGGAGGAAGACTTAGCCCTGCAGAGAAACAAACCTCTTGTTTTTTTCCTATTTTATATTATGTATCACAAGTAGCCTAATTACAGCAAAACCAGCAAACTGCCAGTTATACAGGAAGAGGCTTAAACTCACTAAACTGTTATATAAATAGAAAGTTCAAAGGTCTGTTTGTGGCTGACAGAGCTGAGAACAGGCCATCTGTGGGCCAGGTTCCTCTCCTGTGTGAATGGAGAAACACACTGCATGCCACAGCAGTGCACTCTTTCAGCATAGTCCTCAACCTGGAGGGGGTGATCCTGCTCTCCAGACAAAGGTGAACTGTTTCAGTTCCAGCCCTGGCTATTTCCCCCTCTTCACCCACCCTCCTGCTTCCCTCTCTGCCTTGTGCCCCTGCAGAAGACCTTCTCAGTTACTATTCTTTCACCAGGGATTATAATAACTCACTAAATGAAAAATCTTCTAAACGTGGAAACTGTGTTGTGTTTCTGATGGGAATGTGTGAAATAGAGTAGATAAGCTCTTTGGGAGTTAGATTTATTTTTTTTTTTTAATTTTCATTTTAATGGGGTGATGGTGAGAGCATTAGTGTAGGAAAATGTCACATTTTGAATGGATTCTGAAAGATTTTTCTCCCTGTCCCTTTCTTTTCCCTAAGAAATATTACAGTTGAATTGCAGTTACTTTTTGGATTTGTATTACAGACATCCACGAGTAATTATTTAAGAATGTTTCATTTTGAATTTACTTTGAAAGTGTAAATGGATAGATTTACACCAGTGGCCACTGGTGGGTGTGTGAGGGGGATTAGATGCTGTCAAAACAAGCAGCTGAAGACCAAAAATAGTCTTGGGCCAAAACCTGTACTTGAAGTACATCCTGATTTAGTAATTCTTCCCTGGCTGATATTGAACTTCATGGAGTGTAAATCTTGAAAGAATTTGGCTGTTTGCAAACATTAAGCTCACATCTATCCTATGAGGCAAAATTACTATCAGTTTGACATCATTTGAATTGTTTTCCTAATGATTCATTCAAGAATTTAATGCCTTTTAAAATACACAAATTGGGATGGAGAGTAGATACTTCAGGTACTGTTCAACTATTCTGAAGCCAGGCAGAATTTGAGAGCATTTAAGCAGTTTGTACATGAATGCCAATTATATTGTTTGGGGTTTTCTTCTTAGTAAAAGACGGTACTATGATGCAGGTCCTTCAGTAAAGCAAAATTATTCCTTTTGTCTGACAAGAGTACTTCTGCAACCTGGAATTTTCTAAATAATTTAGAGTGGCAAATGTGATATTCTGCAAATGATTAACTTAAATATACTAAATGATCTTTGAGAAAATGGATGGACACTGCTGGTCTTCTTACGCTTCTTAGGACTGTGACAATATGTCCTTTTTGGAAGGAGTGTTGTGATGCTTTTTGTATTATGAGGTCCAAATTCAGTTTTTATCTAGATAAATAAAAATGCCCAGTATGGTGATATGGAAATTGTGCTAAACTTAGAAAAAGCACATGGGCCTTAATTTAGCAGAGCCCATAGACAGGTATGGGGTTTTAAGCCCATGAGAGACATATTAAAACAACTCTGATTTCAAGTTAGGTTTCACCAGACTGGGTTCTTGATCACTCCCAAAATGCTCAATATGTTTTACTGACTAAACCCCAGCTTTTGATGTATATGATAATGAAAGCAGATGTTATTTTTGCCTGTAGAGTACCCATCTATTTCCCTGAAATCTACAGCAGCTTTACATGATTTCACCAATAACTGGGCAGTCAGAAAGAAAGAAAATATTAAATCTCATTTAAAAAAAATCTAGAGGTATTGAAAAAAGCATTTTATGTCTTAAACCCATGAAGCATTTAGAATAAGCATCTAAACAGATAGACCCTATCCTATAATTTCCCTGTGCCCTTAGTTTGAGGTAATGAAATTATTTTTGTGTCAAGGACTGGTAGGATTTGGTTCCTGAATGTTTGTTAAATGTATATATAGTCAATAAATGCCATGAAGACCCGTGTCTTCCTCCAGCCTTGGTGTGAGTCATTGGCCAGTGATGCCAGTGAAGGTGCTCCCAGTTGACTTGAGAGGGCCCTTGATTTGCCCATTTTGGCCAAAAGGCAGACTTCTTTAAATGTGGAGCAACTGTCTAATGGCCAGATCAGCAAGGCTCCCTGCGCATGCCTAATACTATGCATGTGGAAAAACTCCTCAGAGCCCAATTCTGAACCTGTCCAATTCAAATTTACTGCCTTTCTTTTACAGAAAGAGAAGAAAAATGGAGGGGAAAGCTTGAATCTTTTCTCTTGATTACAGTTAGCAGAATGGATTTTCTAAAGCCATCAAACATCTATTAACACTGAAAACTGAAAATGTGCCACAATTCTGGGTTTTGCAATGTTGCAAATTCTTTCTTAAGCATTGAAAAAGAAGGTTGTAAATCAAGTAAGATGTCAAGTTAGTGTAACCTTCCATAATATAACATGGTCAGGAAGTCACAACAGTGACTCTAAAAGACAGCTCTTTCATCCTTTTATTGTTACTGAATGTTCTGTGTTGATGCTTTGTAACCAAAATATTTGTTTAAATTGTTCTAATAGCTTTGGTCAGAGGTCAGAAGGTACATTACTCCCGACTAATGGACAACTTAGAGATTAAAAAAAATCAGAGGAAGGATGGCAGTGTGTGTGTCAGTAGCTTTTAAGCTCCATTTTGAATAACTTCTAATGAGACAGTTGTTTGACCAAAGATTCTCGCTAAGGCCATATGATGTTAAGTCTTTATTTGTGAGAAATTGTAGGGGAATGAGCTCGAGGGCTTGTTTTCAAATACACTGTTCTGGAGTCCAGTCTTGAAGAAACTTTATAAAAATTGTATATTGCTCCTAAATTTCAACAGGGCTGCTATTGAGTGCAGTCAGTTTGATGGGTTTACAAGGTTGGGCTCGTAGTGCTGAAAAAGTAATGTGGAGCAAGAGAGCTGAGGTAAGGGAATAACCCAAAACTTCCTGCAGTTAACTTCCCAGCTGTTACAAAGTGTTTTATCATGAAGACACTATTTCTCAACTTGTTCATAGCAGATCAACGACATTAATTGTTATGACTTTTAAGCAAAGGTCTGTAGTTTCTTTGGTAAAACTGTATATAATGTTTTAATAACATTTTATTAATTATTCAAATTAAGCCCCTGAGAGAAGAAAAATCTCACTTGAAATATTTTTTCCTTGTGACTTCAGCTGTCAATCTGTCTTTTTGCTGGAGATTATAACTGAGTCCTTATTTCATGGAATTTGGGATGGTGAGTTTTAAGGAGAGTTGGAGATGATACCACAACTGGAAGCTGATTTTCTTTGTAGGTGGAGCAAAGAATAGGGAATGCCATTTACTATGTGTGGTGTGTAAGACTTGTTTAGTGAGGAGCTGTAGTCAGCAGTTCAGATTCCTGACTCACATGCTGCATGGTGCTACCAGTTATAGTAAGACATGAATAGCCCACTCATAATTATATGTAGTTATAGGGGTGGGGTATTAACAACCAGCAAAGAAGAAAACAAGATAGAGCACCAAGTTAAAAATCACTGAGTTGTTCTTTTGACAAGTATTATAATAGCTATTTTTGTATGCTGTGGGTGTGCATGATGTTGTGGAATGAGTAGATTCTGTAGCTCTACATTGCCAGTGCCTGGGGCTCAAACCTGCAGAAGCCTTACTACTGAGACTAGTGCTTTTTCCATTTGGCACTTATTTGCATGGACTGTTGGCAGGATTCAATTGTAGCTCAAAAGTTTTCTTGGACATCCAAGTGTAGGCTCTTTTGATAGGTGATAGTATCTGCATCCTGCAAAGTGATAGACACCTGAAAGTGACACTGGGTAAAAGCAGAGCAGTCCTTGGTGGCTTATGATCTGTGCTGAGAAGGTGGCTTCATAATGGAATGTTTCTTATTTAAAATGTTTTTATGTCTGAGGGTAACAGCATGACAGCATGTTCTGTAAGTCTACTTTTTTTTTTTTGGTCCTTTATTACTGGTTTAGGTCAAGATTTCTCTTGTGAGGAAAAAGAACATATAACTGTCAGTAGAGAAAGCAAATGCAAAGCTTTAAATATAAACTATTATTAAGGTCTCCGTTCCTATTTATTTCAGTCTCATGTCATGAGGGTAACTGAGATCCTGCAGTAATATGGTGTTTAGGTGAGTGTTTCTGTGCTGCTGTCAGTAACCACACTTGTATTTGAGAATACTATCTTGGAACATTATATGTCTGTTGGTTATGGACCTCTTAGTGTGCAGACATGCCAGAGTAAGAGATGTGTTCAGAAGCTTGCACATGCTTTAGATCTCTGTCCTGAACTGTCAGGTGAGACCCCCATAGCTTGGGGGGCAGCCAGTTCATGTATGAGAGCTTTGGGCTGCTCTTTTGAATGTGTGGGTGATTTTTCTTCCAGTTTCTTTCCTGTAGAACAATGGAGTGACATTCTTCCTGGTGTTTCCTATGAAGAATAATGATGAGGAATTATCTTCTCTGTCTTCAAGTGTTTAAAAACTCATTAGTTAGGGTCCCTGAAAGAGTTCCAATACAAGTCAGTGGGTGTGGTGAAGCCAATTGTAATGGGAAGTGGACTGAGCCCTGGGGCTGGTGGTCAGCAGGGAGGCAGAGCTGTAAAGAATACTGTGCATATGCTATAGTAAGAATTTTTGTAGATCTCCTCTGTGGGAGAGGACAATGGCTTTGGAGCTCATATTTACTCAAAAAGCAGCCCTTTGATTTTCATGGCTTTCTGCTTGGTTGCACATTGGAAAGCCCATTTGTCTTCACCAAGCCCACCAAGCCTTTGAAGAGGGGTAGGTGAAGGAATTGAGGCATTGGCCTGTGGCTGAGGGCTAGTGGTTGCTTGGAGAAGGAACTGAGTTGCATTGCTTTTTTTTGGTAATACTGGAAAGGGTTGTTACCATTTTTAAGTTTTTAAAATCAAGGTGAATATATACTTTTAGGAACAGAATATGGATTCTCTCACTGGTACTGTGGCTAGCTACTTTACTCTCTTTGGAAAGTCATTGGTATCTGTCAAAAGTGAGGCAATAGTATTTACTTCTGTGGTGATTTGCCTTTTTTTTTCTTTGTTCAGGTGCAAAGCATGAGAGAGAAGGGCCAGCTGTGTAGTTACCTTTATCTGGTCTTTCTGCTCACTTTTTCATCTTCCTGGGTGTCAGCTGGGAGCTGCTTTTGACATTTTCTCTACTATGAACTTCACTCTAGCTACATAGTCCTTCACTGTCTTGCTTGCACAGTGTTACCTACAAGAAAAGCAAATGGTATTGATTGTGGCATAGCTGATGCACAGAGATCTTTGTGTTGTATGCAACATTTGTGCTGATGATATCATACACATGTTTAGAAAAATGGGGTGATATTTATAGCCAGAGACCCTTCAACCAATAATGATTTGTCTCTGCTTTACCTCCTTTTGTGAAGTGAGAAGTGTATCTCCAGTTTTTACTGTTAGACTTTCAGAGAAGTCATTGTCATCACCCCTCCTTACACAGTGGGGAGTGGGAAGAGAGAAGTGACTTGCAGAAGGACTCATCGTTGGTCAGGAATGCAGCTGAGTTCCACTTCACTGATTGCCAAGTCTGATGGGTATATTTTCCTATTCTGTGGGGGTGTGATGAGGTTAAGTCCCTTAATGTTTATGAATGTTTATGGTGATAGAGGAAGACAGAAACCTAGGCAGATATATTAGTAAGGGGAAGGCAAGCCTGTAAAGAGAAATGGTGGGATTTGGGCAGTGCAAGAGAAGATAATCAAAGCAGAGAACTCCTCTGAAGGGCAGAATTTATTTATAGTGTATTTACTTCATGTAATTTGCCCTGCTAGTATAGCTGGACAGTGAAGGCCATGGACCTTTTGGAGACAGAACCATCTTGTCACTCCAGAAGACTTGTCATTTACCAGATCTTATAGCAAAGCTTTGTATATGCAGCTGTAGCATAAGTAAACGTCATCCCTTGGATGGCTCACTGAATAGTACATCCACAGTTTTTCAGAAGCATTGTTGCTCTTTGAGCCAGCTGCCTTTGTTTCTAGCAGATCACTGCTGCTTTGTTGGTTAACCCTGGGAATGAGTTTTCTTCACATATGTTATTAGACTGAGCATATTTTCTATTTATACCACTTGGGGATACAAATTACTGTGTTGCATTCAGCAAGCACGAGGAAAAGTACATCCTTGTGATTGGACAAAAAAAGAATACAGGGCAAAATTTTATTTTGAGGTCCTTTCTTTCAAGGTTCAAGGGAAAACAGGCAGCAAAAACAATTAATGGTTTTTATTTTTATGTCCCTGAAGCGGAGGAGGTATTTTCATATACATGTTTTAATAGACTATGCTGGTGGAATTTGATTATGAAATTCACAATTTGCCTTTGAAGAAGGGAACGGATTTTGTTGAAATCCTGTGTATCATTTTTAGGCAATTAGGGAGATGATTATTGTCATACATACTTGGAAGCATTGTCTTTGTGGCTTTGATAGTTGTCTGTGGGCCAGTAAATTTGCACTAGAGGGCTGAGCCGGAGGCCACTGCAGATGGTTGAAGTTTTTCATTGATTTAGTGAACTCTAAACCATACTTAGCCACAGCTTCCCTTTCTTTCTCATTTCATTTTGGGAGCAGATGACCTTTACCTACTCTGTGGTAGAGCTCCAGAAATATTATGCAATCTATTGCAATGTTTTTGTTACTGCTCAGTCTTCCCTTCTCTCTTTAAAGAGCCCTTGCCCAAACTGACTGGTTTTTATTTTGCCCATGGAGGGATGATAGATAAGGGAATATAATTAAAGAGAGTTTTGGTATTTGTGTAGGGAAACACCTGTGCTCTCATTCAGAATCATAGCTCTGTCAGCAGGACAGTGAGGATGTTTGGATTGTAGACCATGACTAGGTGTTATCCTCATCAGGATAATAAATAATACACTTCCCTGTCACTTCACTCTGCTGTTTCTTTCCCCATTACCCAAGACAAGCTGTTGTGTGAGAATTTTTCCTGGTTGTAGACTGCTCATGAATCTTGCAGTACGTGACATGCAGACATCTAACAAACATGACTAGAAACTGCATAAAATACACAGACATAACACAGAAGTCATATGTTTGAAAACACATTAGAGCTCCACAAATAACCTGATATCTAGGAGGCTTTTTTCCCCCTATATATCTATAACCAAAAATATTCTGCTAGCTGCCTTTCAACCAGATCAGGGTTATTTTAGATTTTGTAATGATTCTCACTTGTGTAAACTCACGCAATCTGCCTGCAAATTCAACTTCAATGATAAAAGGTCTCATCAAAAAATTGAGGCAGGCTAGAATGTTTGGTTAAGATTTAATATCTTTCTAACTAATTATAACGCAGTGTCTATATGCACTCTGGTATCTGTGGAAAGAAAAGGAACAAAAAAGATACTGTTCCATTGTACTGGGTCTTTTGTAAACAATTACCGGTTAGGTTGATGTCTGAAGCAAGGGTGAGAGAATTGATAAACCTGTTCTAAAGGGCTTGAAAAGTTGAATTGAATTCTAAATGTAGATTAGGAATAAATGATGACAGCCAAGCCAGCATTACCTCAGTTGATTAATTTATAAGGATACTGGTCAATGATTTTAACCAACAGCTATGCATAGTAGAATCCTAATGGGATCTGTCTGTTAAGATTACATAAAGTAGAGCATTTGATTTATTTCATAGCTTTCCAACGCGCCACTTTAACTTCATACAAATAATGCATTAGTCACACTGGATAAGATGGCGTATTGAATAAACTTGTGATTTTGTCTGCTTCTTATAATCTGATTTTATAAAGGATTAAATCTGTTTTAGTAGTTTATTCATATCATAAAAGAGATTGTCGGTTGAATGAAATCTTTACATCTGCCACTTTCTATCTCATTAGAAAAGACAGTAACATAAAGTTCCTCGTTTCCTCCCAGTCTGTTTTATCCCCTGGTGTGTCTGAGTGTGTATATCTTCCCTACATGTTTGTATATTATAATGTCAGTGTGTTCTCAGAGTTGTGGTTAAGAATGCGTCACAGCTTTGGAGGGATAATACCAGGGGCTATAAACGTTCTGGCCAAGAACATACCCAGCCAGGAGCAAACAGGGATGTGAGCAAAGGGTGACTGTCAAAAATCTGAAAGTGATGGCTTGTAGCAGCATGGCCACGTGTGTGTGTGTCAGAATTCAGCAGGTGCTCCAGTACCCCCAGCACTTCACTGTGGATGTGCCTGTGTCGCTGGGCACTGAGTATGCACTGAACAGTGAGTGGGTGTTAACTCAAGGCTGATTTAAGGGGATGTGAAGGCTGAGCATTCCTCTGGACTTCAGTGTGAATTGTCACTTGTGATCAACTGTCATTCATCTGTCACACTTCCACTGGTTTTAAAAACACTCTTTTAGTTCAGATGCATGGTTGTTGATTTTATTAAGTTAGTATTTAATGGAAATAGAGGCATTTTTTGTCCATTGTTGCTCAGGGGTTTATTTATTGTTTGTATATTTTATTCCTTTTGTTGAAATGTGTGTCACTGACAGGATGCTGCTGTTACAACTAGCAGTTCTAGACCTTCAAAAAGTAGTATCAGTAGATCTTTCCATAGATGTTTTCTTATTTGTATGTAAGGATCTTGCCATTTTTATTTAATCCTATTGACTGTTAAGGGCCAGACTTGGTCTTCTGAACATGAGGTTGTCTTGGATTCTGGCGTTGAACTAGAAGGTACTATCCAACTCTTTCAGTTGTCTTTTTAGTCAAGGCAGCTTCTGGGGATCTCAGTTCCCCCTTCTGAGGACTTGCTGAGGACAAAACTTCATTTACATTTTCATTGTTGATACATGTTTTAGTTTAACTGGCTCTGTCATTTAAATCTTGGCTGCTTTGCCCATATATTTTGATTTGGTAGGAGATTTTGGATATAAAACGTGTGGTCAGGCTCCTCTCTAGGTCAGGGATCCTCCTGCAGGCTTTGGTTGCAGACACAGTGGGAGCACTGGGGCAGGAAGGAGGCCTGTGCTGGGCTTGGGCTGCCAAAGAGTTCACACAGAACTATTTGACTCCCAGCATAGGACTGGGCCTGTCTCTGACTCTGGCAAACTTCTCGAACAAGACTTTAAGACTCACATATTGTTCTTCATGCTTTGTTTTAGGAGAAGTTACAGCAGGGCTTAGCTCTGCTCTGCATTGGCCAGTGTCTCTGCAGCAGTGCTGTGCTCACTGCTGAGCCCTGCAGTCATGGCTGAGTCATTTTGTACTTAAATCGTGTTCCTTACTGAAATTGATGGGAAAGACCCTTTACTTTTCACAAAAGTGATTTGGTCATATGCATTCCCATGATGCAGAATGGTCCTCAAAAGGGCAGTAATGTTTGCTGAGGTGGAGAGTTTCTGGGGCCAGATCTGGGGAGTGTGCACAGGTTGGTTTGCTGAGGGCAAGATACAGGACGCTGTACCCAAATGGAAACTTCCTCAGCTATATTGGAGTATCCTCTGCTGCAGGGTTACCTACACGCAATGAAACAGCTCTAGTCTCTGTGACCTTGCTTAAAAACTGTGTGGTCACAAGAAGCAGACACAAGCAGCACTGGGGAGAGATTGACTTTGCAGAGAGCCTTCCCCAGCCACCCTCCTTCACATCAAACCTGGACTGCTGGAGGTGTCATCCCGGAGCTGGACATGGCAGCAGCTCACATCCGTTGCTGCTATCAGAGAATATCCAAACCTGACATCTTCTGCGTGCACTAATATTTAAATGAAAGTATTTGTCAGATTCCTTGTGTATATAGTAGCATAATTTTGGGGGTGAAAATGTGTGCTCATTATGTATTGTTCTAATTGTTATTCAGGAATGGACCCACAGTTTGGTAATACACTGAGGACTAATGTCACCTTCCAGCCTCCAGTTAAAAACTTACCCTGTGAGATGGCTACAGCAATAAGTCACAGCTTAAGTATTTAAATATATAAGAGCAGTGCCACACTGTTCATTTTCAGTGAGGAATACTGACTCTATCTCTGAATAAACAGAGAACAGCTTTTTATGAGAGATTTTTGTTGTATTTTATTTGGCAGCTGTCTTAGTAGGAATTCTTCAATAGTATTTATTGTATTTTGTGCTGGTAGGGGTGAGAGCCAAAGCGGAATCTGAGCAGTTTTACTTGCTTTACTCATGAACAATAAGAAAATATTGCTGTATTAATTACTTTTGTGCTTTATTGGCAAAAATAAAGAGATCCTATAATATGAAATTGCTAATATGAGAAAGGCTTTGATTTTCTCATTAGCACAGGATATTCTGCATCTGTTCTGGTTCACAAGTGCATTGTCGGCACTTAAATAATAATAATGACTCAGTAATGAATAAGAATAACAACAAATAAGCATGTGAGTATTCAGGCAGTCAGGCACCCTCCGGTGTTTATCAGTAGGTTGCTTTCGGAGGTCTTGCAAAATGAGCCGTTCCCATATGCCCATTCAGATTTTCTTAGATCATTGCACAGCCCAGAGATTCATTTTGCTGCTGACATGGCTGGGTTATATACAAGCACTTTTTTCATTGTATGTCAGTAGCAAAGTGCTAAAGTTGAAATGAGAAATGTTTCTTCCACTTAGAGACATTTAAGTCTCCATTTTTCCTCTCCATTTTTTCTTTTTTTCTATTTTTTTGTGTGTGAATAGAGTCTCAAGTATCTCATTGTTTTGAATTTGTGAAAATACCAGAGCACTGGATTGTTCTGCCAGTCTTTCAAGTATGTTCTTAAAAACATAGCCTGGAAACACCTTCACTAAAGTTCAACTCAGCTTGTATTAAATTGTCTCTGCTTCTGTAGGTACTCTTACAAAAACAGAGAATGTTAAAATAATGTTTGCAGTCTATCTTGAAAGTTAAAAAGCCCGGCAATGTAAAATGAAGGTTCAGTTTCTGATTTGACTTTTGATTTGTAGCACTGTCTCACCTTCTTTAAAGTCTCTTGCCTGCCTGTAGAATATGCACAGTGCAATTTATGGATTTAATTTTTCTCCAGGCCTTATCTAATATCAAATATTTAAGAATAGTGATAAGTGAAGGATAGCACAATATTCCCTTTATTGTTAAAGCAGTGGCTAATTTTGTCAAAGTATATTAACTTTTAGCCTTATTCTCAGAATAATTTGGACTAATGATGTGGCTTCATGGTTATGAGTTTAAGAGAAAAGGAAAATTGTCAGTTCTAGTTGGGGGAGAAAAACCCCAGCAATTACGCTTTGAGTAACTATTTTCTTAAAACACTGCTTTGTACTGTAAATTATACCCTTATGACCCTGCAGTTCAAGAGAGTCACAAAAAGTGTATGTGTATAAACAATGATGTGGAATTTGACAATTCTGGTTAAAATTCTTAAAGTTCTGGAATGGCAGGCAAGAGGGCATCTTCTGTGTGAAGAGTCTAAATTGTACCTGTCCGTTAATGCCACTGAAGGACTACCTTTAAAATAGGCTTCCAAAAAGCAGGCCTTATTGATTGCCCCAAGTGATACTTGCTTAAAGAAGTCTGCCTGTGTTAAAGTACACTTCAGCAATATATGTGAAGCAAAGGAAAGCAAAGGTTTATTTTTATTTTCTTTGTTGATTGTAATTATTTTTGGTCCAACAGCTCTCAACTATTCATGGTAAAAATAAAACAGGAAGGGAAGAATAATGAAAAATAAGAAAGCAAAATAAAACACAAAATAAGTCCTTCTCCTCCAACTAAAACAGTTTAGCCTTGGATAAGGCAAAAGAAATTGATAAAGTAAGTAGTTTAATAGCACATGACCTGTAAAGTACTTAAAGTGATCTGTGAATGGAAGCTACCCTAAGCCTGCTTCTTGTCACAGTAATTTGTCTGGTTTAAGAGCAGGAAAAGTGGGTCTCCTTGGCAATACAAGAGCAAGTAGATCACTAGGTGAGATCAGATAGGAGTCTCTGGTGAGACCCAACTACAACAGAGCTCTTCTTTGACACCATTTCTACTGCTGTTACTTCTCTTAGTAAGTGTGCTAATTATCATAAACCTGATAAGGCCTATATTAATTGACTGAACTAAATGTAAATTTTGGTTAAATAGAGAGTAGTTCAGTAGACTTGACAGGTGCTGATTTGCTTAACTGCTGTATTCAAAGTGATGGTATGCTTCAAAACAAAATAAATAATCTAACCCTTTTGGGGAGGCTTCAAATACTGAAGTTTTACTCCTAAAACAGAATATCTTCTGCCTTTCTCCCCTGTCCTGTGACACT
This sequence comes from Molothrus ater, assembly GCF_012460135.2. Lineage (NCBI taxonomy): Eukaryota > Metazoa > Chordata > Aves > Passeriformes > Icteridae > Molothrus > Molothrus ater. The sequence goes on from NC_050491.2 coordinate 6,723,185, forward strand.
TTATGTGAGGACAGTGAGTTCTTACAGATTTTGTGCTGCAGTGGAATCCCTCTGTAGCCATTTGTCTGGCACAGAGTAGTGTGGCCTGTTTGTCTCCTGACATTATTACAGTAGTAAATGTTGGGAAATAAATAACAGCACCAACCAGTGTAATGGATGTAGGGGTAGATGTGGAGTTAGAGGGTGCCCTGCTTTGGGTGAAACCCCTTGGGCTGATGACCTCTCTCTGCCTCACTCTGAGTGTTTGCAGAATGGACACTGGAGTGTACACTTGGCTTTAGAGACCCTCTAGGCCTGTGTAGTTGTGAAGATACATAAAGACCTTTCAAATACCTTTCATATGTCCAAGCAAAACTGTATCAGTATTAAAATGTTCTTCTTTTATTCCCTCCTCCCTAATAAAACATTATTTGGGAGGAGGGAATTTCCTGGTTAAGTGCTCAGTACTATAAGTGGAGACATGGAAATGGACATGGAAGAAGCAAACATGATACCTCTTAGCAACAAATGTCACATACATTCTTGGGCATGCTGGAATATTTATAGTATATTTTATGTATACCATAGACATTAGTGCACAGAACCTCTTCATTTTAATTGTCAGGAGAGCTGTCACACAGTAACACGCTGCAAGAACAATCAGCTTTTATCATTTCACAGCTACATTTTATTACTTTGTAAGATATTTTAATTCTTTTTCCCCCTTCTCCCTACTCATGGCTAAGGCAAACAGCTGTGGAAATTGGTGTCCTCTGCCTATCAAGTGGCCCTGGCAGAACAAGGTTTTTCCTCTGTGCTCAGGTCTGGCCACTTCCAGAAGGAAGTTGGGAAATCCCTTATTCCTGTACTTGGACACTGTCATCTCAGTCGTGCTCCTAGGGACTGACTTCTGTATTCATTCTTGCTAGGTAATATTCTCCTTCCCAAAACACTCCCAAAGCAATCCCCCACCAATCCAGGCGGCAATGTATCAAGGCAAATGCATCAAGAGACTTGTGCAGTGTCTTAGGTGTCTGTAATGTCACTGAGAAAGGGGCTGGAGTGATACCTCAGAGCTGGTTTTGATGCACGTGGGATAAAAGTAGCTGAGTGATTTTCTGCCCTGTGCACACCACCTGTTCCAGTGAAAAGAGGAAGCCTTAACTGCTCGTAATGGTCATGAAACTAGCTGCACTTTACTGAGACATACAGGTGCAAATAAAAACCCACAGTCTGAAAGTACACAAGGTAATAAATTGACTGTTGATAAATTAGAATACAGCTGCACTTCTTTTCAGGCTGAGGGTCGTTTATTTCTCTGTGTGTCCCCTTCTCCATTAATGCAGGGTAATTATCACACTTTAGTTTGGATTGCAAGATCATCACATGCTTTTACTGCAGGCAGTGCTTTATTGAAACTATCCTGCATTATGTCTACAAAGGTTGAAAAAAAGAGGGGGGAAATAGAATTACTTCCTGCCTGAGGAACATGCTGCAGGGCTTTTTTATTTTTTTTTTTTATTTTTTTAGTTTTGTGTTCACTAATTTACTGTTTGTTCTAGAGCAGCAGTGAGTGGGAGTTAAACTTTAAGTGCACATTTGGCTCTTTAAAAAGACATTTAGTGTACAATTACTGCTGTTTACCATCTTATAATTGTTGTGTGTTTAGGCTTAGTCAGGCTTAGGAAGATGGGTATCTGTAATCTTTGAGGGCTACAACTCCCTGTCCTAGTTTTTACAAAAGAGAAAGTAATTATAGATATTGAGATGGATACAGAGATAACATAACACTTTGTGCTGTGATGTTTTAGTGATTAGTGTAAAATAAACACATAGACAAAGAGAAGGGCTGTGGTGAAAGGTGCTGTGTATGGCTGCAGTTTCAGTCAGTGATATTTGAGCGTGATACTCAAATCGAGTCTGGGAATCAGGGCTGTTTGTCATGGAGTCCCCAGATTTGCTCTTCTGAACTTGCACAGGTGCACAGTTTATAAAAAGCTGGGTTTAAGAAAGGGGCTGTATTTGTAGTAACAACTGTACGTTACACCACATCAGAGTAAAAGTAACTGCAGTCATGCCTCGATTGGCAGCCCGGTGACAGGGGAAGTGTCTCCATCAGCCTCTTTTGGTTGACAGCTTTGTTAGATAGGAAATAGAAACATGGATAACTGTATATCTGGGAAGACCCAGATCTCTGTCTTAAGCCTCGACAGGGCTTAAAGTGTAGTTTATGGGAGCAGCCAAGAGTTGGAAGGTGCAGCTCTCCCAGTCTGAAGTCCATCACAGGAAGATCAATTGATTGTTTCAACCTGCTATGTAGCTTGTTGCTCAGTAAAACTGTCTTTTCAATAATGCATGGACAAAGCACTGGAAAACTATGGATAAATCCAGGTGTAAAATATATAGACACTAGTATTTCCATTTCTCAGAGTTATTCCACATCACAGAGCTACTGAGATGTGGTCTTTGTGGCTTGGCAAAGGATACCTCACTGACATACATTGTCTGGATTTTCTTCACAAGGAGATGCATCTGTGAGGAACAGGCTGACATGGGTATTCAATGCCTACAGTCGAAGTATAGATGAAGTTAAATGGGTTGATCTTGCTTTGTACTTGAGTGGAAAAAGCAGTTGTGTGAAAACAAAATGTGGCAAATATGTAACTGAAAATGCCATAGTATGAAAGTCATGAGAGGTAGCTAAACAGCATCATTAGCTAAAAGAGTATCTTGTTCCTTTAATTCAGTTTTATGACCCACTGTTGTTAGAGTACATAGATCCACTATTTTTCTTGAAACAGAATATTTATTGGATTTCAGTGCAGTCATCTGAAATTTTTCACTTATAAATAAAATTAATGCTTTCAGCTTTATTTATCAGTAATGTTTTTGAATTACAGGTGCTCTAGAGAAACAAATCTGTTTGAGGGCTATTTTGTAGCTGAAAGCCTTTGAGAAAATGTTCCTATCATTCAAAAAAGATCTGAGGCTCTGAGTAGGTATTGTGACTGTCATATTAACTTTCAAACTTAGAATGCAAAGGACAACTAATCCTTCCCTCCTTGGTAGAAGTCATATGCTGCTTTTTAACTTTCTTCACCATGTTTTATTTTTAATGTAATTTTAATGAAAAGGTGGATCTGGCATTATAAAGTTGTTTGTTGCTTCTCTTCTGATGTTAGAGTGATAGGAATTCCAGCAGCGTTACTTTTTTTTTTTTTTTGAATAATATTATATATATTCTGCACTTAAACTTTGATCTTGTGTTTAGTCCTACGTGTTGAAATCCATGACACTTTCTTTGGGCTTTATCTGTATCCTTTTAAAATCGAGTGATACTTTTTTAAAGGCTGTAATAGTCTCTGGATTGAGACCACAGAGCTGGAGCACTTGGGTGTTACAAAGGTGGAAAACAGGGAGGGAGGTGGTGAAGATCAAATCCACCCTCCCACTTAAAGGGTGGAGATAAAGCCTGATACAGTACCCCACCTCTCCTTGATAAGGCTGCTCTGGCTGTGTTAATGCTGCTCCTCCTCGCCGTGTTGAACTTCACCCACTGACATTAAATCCTCTCTCATAAGTGATTGGTGTACAAGCCTACTCTGTGATTTCCAGGCGTGTCAAGGGATTTAGCTGTACAAGCTTTTTCTTGTATTTGAAATGCAACTTTTTGATAGTAATAGGAAGCATGGATCAAAATGTGAGGTTCATCCTTCTTTGTACCCATAAAATCCTGTAACAATAGCCAAGCTAATTAATATAGCTAATTAATTTGTTCATAATAAGTCGTAGGAGAAAACCGACCACCCACAAACCAGAAATCCTACTTTATAGGAAAAACAAAAAGCCTTTTTTTATGTGAATCCAGTTGAGTTTTTTTAAGACTGAACATTTAAATGGGAAAATACGTTCTTCCATAAAGTATAAAATTTCAGCAATTTTATGTCAGTACTGGCAGAAAATTTTTTAATTTAGAAAGAGATCATTTTTGCCAGTGGAGGAGGAAAATAGTTTTGCTTTAAGAAATAAATCTGAGCATCTCTTAATAAACACTAGCTTTACTGTGGTTTTTATCTGTATGTGCTTTCATAAAAGGTTCTTTTTAGTGCAATGCACATTTGCTTAAATCCTGCAATACCTTAATGCCTTTCATGCTAGTGCATCCCAAGGCACTTTACAATCTGTAAAGTTAACATTAGAAATGCAGCACATAAAATTCCCTAAGACAATCCTTTTTAAAATGCTGAATAAAACATCTTAACTGTTAAGTTTGGATTAAATGGCCCAGCAGTTGGTGCATTTTTTCTTTCTGTGGAAAATATGTTTGAAACAAATGACTGAAATGAATAAAGGCTCTGTAAATAATATGACTTCAAATGGTATTCATGGAGTCCAAAATCTGCAATTCTGCAGGAGGAAGTCTAGACATGTACAAAGTTCAGCTCTGTTAATTAAGAGGGAGC